>NC_054835.1:43296164-43921164 GCF_018345385.1 Vulpes lagopus
TTAATAATTATAAAGCAAATACCCATGAAACACCACTTGTATCAAGAAAAAGCCCTGCCAGCATCCCAGAAGGCTTCAGTGTGCCCCTTCCAATCACAACACTCTCTCTGATTCCCCAGAAGTAACCATTATCCTGACTTTAATAATTTATTTGCCTTTTTTAATTTTTAAAAAAGATTAATTGATGGGAGAGGGGCAGAGGGAGAGAAAGAATCTCCAGCAGACTCCTGGCTGAGTGTGGAGCCCTATCCCATGACCCTGAGATCATGACCTGAGCCCTGTCAAGACTTGGACACTTAACTGACTGAACCACCCAGGGACCTCTAATTTCCTTGCTTTTTTAAATGTAGTTTTACCTATCATATGTCAGCCATAAGCAACATAATTTAGTTTTGTCGCTTCTTGAACTTTATAGAAATGGAATCACAGGTATTATTTTCTATGTTGCTTCTTTCACTCAATATTATCTTATAAATTCATTATATTGTTGCATGTAGCTGAGGTTGGTTCATTTCAATACCTAGTATTGCATGTCTAGCTACATGTGGCTACTGAATACTTGGGAGTGGCTAGTGTGACTGAGGAGCTGAATTTTTAATTTAATTAATTTTAATTACTTTAACATACAAAGGAAAAAACTGATACTCAACAGTTATTAGAAAATGTTTAAATATGTTTGCAACAATGTAGGTATGTGATATTACTTTTTCAACTGTAATTTTTATGAAATCTAAATACAGATCAAGTATCCTTGATAAAAGACTAGCAATCAAATTGAGATTTCAATGAGTTACTGTGGAAAAAAGAACATAAACTCTCAATAATTTTTATACTGATTACATGTAGAAATGATATTGGATATTTTAAAGACAGTATAAAACATAGACTATCTTAGTAATAATGGGTATAATAATTATATGTCGAAATAATATTTTGGCTATAAGAGCTAAACAAAATATATTAACATTTATGTCATCTCTCTCTTTTTACTTTTAATTTTTAAGTGGCTATCAGAAAATTTGAGATTACTTATGTGGCTTATATGGTTCAAACAAATAGTGTTCCATTTTATGACTATACCACACTTTATTCATTCTACTGTTGGCAGATATCACCCAATAGATATATATATAGAAAAACAGGTTAAAAATCCGGCCCCAGGGGAGCAGTGATCTATAGTTAGGAACCTCTGCCTACAAGGTGTAACCCTCAAGTTGAACCAGACATCTGCAGACCTTACCACATTCATGTTCTAGTATATAAATTCCCAAACACATGCTTCTTAAAAATTAATTTTTTAATTTCAATTCATTTATTAAAAATATGTAATATATATTCACATGGCCCAAAATTCCAAAGGTATATAGTACACAACTCAAAGTTTTTCTCCTACCCTTGTCCTCAGCCCACCCATCCCCCTCCATTCCCTAAAGAAAACAAACGTTATTTATTTCTTGTGAGAATTATTTTCAGTCTTCTTATAAGTTTGGGAAATAAAATCTCCCAGTCAGACACTATCATGGAGAAATGGAAACTACACATAGTATTTAAGAAATTCACAAAATAAAAAACAACTGCCTAGTTCTAGCATTTCTCCCTTACCAATAAGATATCAGACTGAGGGTGGAAATCTACTTTAGAGAGATCATAATCCCTATTTTTAGATTGCTATGATTACTATGTCTTTTATTGTTAATTCAGGAGTCATTTGTGACTTCTCTGCTCAAGTTGCACTAATGATATGACACAAAACTCTCATAAAAACAACAGTTAATTCCTTTGACTGTAATAATTTTTGTCCAAAAACACTTGTGACTACATTGACTTTTTCTACAGATCAATTTTTAAGAAACATAACAGAAAATTAGCAAAGGACAGAAAATTCACTCAAGAAATACAAATGTTCAGTAAACATAGGTATTTAAATTTACAAGTAATCAGAAAACTTCAAATTCACATGGGACCCCTTTTATTCACCCATCAGATCAGCCAAGAAATGGAGAATATCCAGTAGTGGGTGGTATGAGGATGTGAATGCTGTCATGGTCTATGGGTTGGAGTTTAAGTTGGCACAACTTTTTTGAGGGCAATTAAAATTTTACATGTACATAGTCTTTAGTCAAACAATTCCATTTCTAGATATCTATTCTACAGAAATACCTGCCCACATACACAAAGATGCATGGTTGAGGCAGTTCACTACAGCAGCGCATGTGACAAGAAAATGGGACACAGTCTAAACATTCATCAGTAGGAGAATTACTATATACATTCATACTATGGAATATATTACACAGGCATATACATGAATGGGGTAACCCCCTATCTATGTACCAAAAGAAATCTAAGACATAAGATAAAATAATCAAAAGATTCATTTATAAGCATAAGCATAAGCAAAAGAATTAAGTTGTAGGAAGTTACCATTCATGTAAAGACAAAAAACAAAAACAAGGTAAGAAAATCCCAAAACAAACCTATTTTGTTGTCTATAAATATGTATGTAGACAAATGCATGGAAAAAGATCTGGAAGGATATATACTAAATCCAGAGTAGTGGCTATCTCAGTGGTAGGGGATCAGAACACAAAGAAGATGTTCACTTTATCTATTCTTTCATTTTTATATATTGAGGATATCATCATGTATTCCTATATAATGGAAAATAAGTTTAGATTGACTCTAAATTTTAAAATTTAAATTCAATTTAAAAGATAAACATAGAATTGCCATCAATAGAGGTTGATTTGGGATATGGAGGGGGAAATACCTTTCCTCCAAGATACTGACTTCAAAATTCTTGACTAAGAAGGATCTTAGGATGCAGTTTTTTGTATTCATATTTGGAGAAAATATACTCACAATTTCTCAGTCCAACGGTATGGCTTCCATGTATTTTCCTCAATGTAAGATATAGAGTTTCCTTGGAAATTTCTGTGAAGAAACACAGTTCAGATCCTTGACTAGTTAGGAAAAGAAGGAACAGAATAAGTAAAAGAATCATTGGCAACCTTGGGGGAATATGCAAATGCAGAAAATACCAGTTTCTTAATATCCATAGCTATCAGCATCCCAGTTTGCACAAATAAGGAAATGTGGGGCCATTAGTGTAAACAAGCCATCTCCTTAGAACCGGACTTCCTATCTGTCTAATTTCTTGGATAGATAATGCCAGTTAATTACTTTATGAATATAGGTATTTTTCTCCAAATCACCTCTATGTGTCTAAAATGGTTCTCTGTAAATCAATGAGAAAATAATTCAACCGAAAAATGGCAAAAAAAAAAAAAAAGTAGCAAACAAAGGTAAAGAAATCCTATGCCAGGAAACAAAGGTAAAGGAATCCTATGCCAGGAACACCAAAGCTTTGGCCCAGTGACTTCTTTTGAAATCTCTCCAGCTGTTACGAGAAGTTAGAAATGAGAGGAACTAATATGGAGAGATTTCTTAGACATGTTACATAGGGAAAAGCAACAAATCACTGAGAAGGAATAAAAAGTATTACCTGATTAGGGAAAAAATTGCAAAGGAAAGTGATGGGAAGGACAGACACCAAAATGGTAACAGGAGTTTTCGGATGAGGATGAGATTTTCATCAAGGAACCAGGGTACCTAATTGGGAACAATTTATAATTCTTTTCTAAAATGAGTTAATTATGAAGAGTTTAATTGTTCCTTTACATTGTTAAAGGCATTCTTTTTTGCAGAGAGAAATGTGATGCCCCAGCAGAGATGCCTCAGGCTGTCTATAAAGTGTATTTTCTTTTTATTTTTATTAATAAATTTACTTTTTATTGGTCTTCAATTTGCAAGCATATAGAATAACACCCAGTGCGCATCCCTTCAACTGCCCCCATCAGTGCCCATCACCCAGTCACCCCCAGCCCCTGCCCTCCTCTTCTTCCACCACCCCTAGTTCGTTTCCCAGAGTTAGGAGTCTCTTATGTTCTGTCTCCCTTTCTGATATTTCCCACTCATTTTTCCTCCTTTCCCTTTATTCCATTTCACTATCCTTTATATTCCCCAAATGAATGAGACCATATAATGTTTGTCTTTCTCTGATCAACTTATTTCACTCAGCATAGTACCCTCCAGTTCCATCCATGTCGAAGCAAATGGTGGGTATTTGTCGTTTCTAATGGCTGAGGAATATTCCATTGTATACATACAGCACCTCTTCTTTATCCATTCATCTTTGGATGGACACTGAGGCTCCGCCTCCTCAACTATTAGCCATACTGAATGCTCTCAGCCTCATCTAGTCTAAAACCGAGAAGTGGTTCTCACTCCCAGAGAGATTATTACCAGGGAAGCTGCCCCCACACACTCAGGTGCCACATCTCCACCAGCCATTTTTTATAAACGGCAACGGGCACTGAACCCGAACCTTCCCAGAAACGGCCACAGAACCCCTGGCCCAGGTCAGTGGAGCTTGCTTCCAAGAGCTCCCTGTTCCCAGGCCAGCCCTATAAATACTCCCAAAGTCCCCCTGGACCTGCAGTTAGTAGTACCTCTGCCGCCGGGCACTGCCCCCACGCTCAGGCCCCAACTCCCCGCTGGACCAAAGCCTGCAGGTGAGAAGCGACCAAAGCAGACATCCCCCCTCCCACACACTTTGGACCCTTTGTTCGGAGTCCACCTGCAAAAGAAACGTCAACTCTACCGAGGAAAGCAAACACACAAGTACCTGGCGACAGGAGAAGCAGATCCTGGAGCTTCCTGCCTCAGGGGCTGATGGGCGGGTACAGCAGAAAGTGGAGGAGGGAGCGGGGAGCTAAAGACGCCCTGTTGGTATAAGATATGGTCAAAACACGTACACTTTTGTTCCTCAGAGCGCCCGGGCTGGAAGCACCACCAGCGCCCATGCCCTCAGGGAGGCAAAAATAGCGTAGACGTCACTGGTCTGCTTTTACCAGTGGGAACCTACCCTCAGGAGGCCAACGTTACGGGGATGGGGCTGCGGCCAGGCGAGATCAGGAACCCAGAAGCCGGGATCTAGGTGACGCAGACACTGCGAGAGGCGGGCGTTAGGCCAAGCTCCGCTTACGTCGTCGTCGGTGACCTCGCTTAGTGGCCTCACCTCTGCAGGCGGATCTCCCTCTCCCTAGTGCAGTCGCGAGCCTCCCAGATCGCTGCCCAGCTGGCCCTTTGCCAACTCGGGGTCGGGGACGTTGGCCCCGCCCCGCGGCTCCTCCCGCCCCGCCATTGGCTCCGCGGGCCGGGGGCGGGGCCGAGCGCCCAACCGCCGGGATGGCGTCAGGCGCCGCGAGCGCAGTTTCCGGGTGTCGGTGGCGGAGAGGCCGGCGCGTCGGGTCGGAGGCGCAGAGGCTGCAGCGGCCAGGAGCGACCCCCGCCCCCTCCCCGCTCCCTCTGGTGAGTCCGGGGTCAGGGGGGAGGGGCGGCGGGGTGGAGATGCGAACGGGCGGCGGGCGCGGTCCCTGGTCCCAGCCCCCTGGTTCCTTTGCGCCGTCTTGCTTCAGGACCCTTTGCCTTCCCCGTTCCAGCCCCGCACCCTGCCCCCTCGGAGCCGAGCCTTCAGCCCGCACAGCCCCTGCGGACCGCCCCCTCCATCTTCTCCCGACGGGGACCCGCGCCCAGCACGTACCCCCACCCCTCACCTCTGGTGTTGCTGCTGCAGCCACACTCTTGAGCCCTGGTAGTCCAGTTCCAACCCCGAGCGCAGACACATCCTCCTCCGCCCTCTGAAGCATCACGTCCTCACCCCTCAGCCCCTGTGGCAATCCCGGTGCTCCACGCCAACCTCCTCTGAGCCCCACCGCCTTGGCTTTCCCCTTTTCTGACTCAGCTTTCTTATCCCAGTCCCCCAAGGTCTGCTCAGCCCTAACACCCCACCTCCACCCCCCCTTATTCAATGCCTGCCATCCAAGCGGATGCCCTGCTGAGCTCACCCCTTCTTGATAGCTCTGATCTCAGCCCTATCCCAAGTCTTCCATGCATCTTCTTGTCCACACGGACTCAACCCCTCACTTCCCAGCCCACCACATACTTTCTTCCCGCCTCCAGCCATCCTGAGAACACTTCATCTTTGCTAAACTGCGCCAGACTCTTGCCACCCCAGTTCCAACCACCCCAACCCAATCTTCTTAAAATGAGGCCTCCGTGCCCCCATCTCTTCCTCTCAGCTCTGTGCCCATTCTTCCCTTAATGCAGTCCCCATCTGATCTGAAAACTTAGTGCAGTCTCTTGCCAGCCCCACCTGCTGCCCCCAACAGCCAATCCAGGTGCTTTTTCAGAGCCGGGTAGTTACTGAGTAGCTCCATTGGTACAGGGCATCAGATGGTAAGTGTGAAGGAGTAGAGATCTATGTCCCGTGGGTCAGGAGGTTTTCCTGAATGTCTGGTCTCCTGTACCTGTCCTCAAGGATTGTGTTTCTAGCATTCATATTACGTTACTTGTGTTGGCTGCTGCAATGGTACCTCATCATTGTCCGGAAAATGAGGCCTCAGGTTGAGAGAAAGTTATAGCAGGAGAAGGCTCTGAGGAGATCCTACCCTTTCTAGAAAACCTTTTTGGTAATAAAATGGGAATTTACAAAAAAATGGTGGTGATTTAACATAGGCTACCTAAAGAGCAAGGATTTCTCCAAAGCAGAGATAGGTATGACCCATAAGTACATGAAAAGATGCCTGACATCACTAGACATTAGACAAATGCATTCAAAATCACAAGAGACATCTCCACACTCTCTGGGACGCCTCCAATCAAAATGACATAATAGTAAGTGGTGACGTTGTAGAGAAATTAGTACCTTGGCACACTGCTGGCAGGAATGTCAAATGGTACAACCATTATGGGAAGGTATGGCAGTTGCTCAAAAAGTTAAACCTGGAGTCAACACACAACCCAGCAGTTCCACCCCTAGGTATGTACCCAGGAGAACTGAAAACGTCTGTCCACACAAAAACTTGTGTTTGAATGTTCATAGCAGCATTATAGCCAAAAAGTGGAAACAACCCAAATGTCTATTAAATCAATGAATGGGTAAATAAAATGTGGGGTGTCCACACAATGGAATATTATTTGGCAGTAAAGAAGAATGAAGTCCTGTTACGTGCCACAGCATAGACAGGCCTTGGAAACATGCCAAGTGAAAGAAGCCAGATCCAGGAGGCTACACCCTGTATGACTTCACTTAGGCAAACTGTCCAGAATTGGTAAATCCACTAAGATAGAAAGTAGATGAGTGGTTGCTTGGGGTGGGGGGAGAGAGGTACAGGGAGTGACTGCTGATGGGCACAGTGTTTCTTTCTGAGGCAATGAAAATGTTCTAAAATTAGGTAGTGGCTATAGTTTCACAATTCTGTGAATATACCAAAACCATTGAACTGTGTACTCTAAATGAGTGAATTTTATGCTATGTAAATTATGCCTCATTCAAGCTGTTGTAAAAAAAGAACATTGGACTTTTCAGAGAACATGAATCGTTTGGGCAAAAATAAAAATAAAACAGGAAAATATTTATCCATAACTCTATCAGCTAATAATTCCAACCAGTTTTTCTGCATTCCCTTCTAGTCCTTTTCCAAACACTCAGGACATGTTGACATGCTCAGATTATGACTGAACTGCCTTTAAATTTCCAAAGGATTTTATGTATATGTATTTTATAATTTACTTACTCAACAAAAATTCACTGAGTACTTATATGTGCCAGGAACCGTGCCAAGTGTCGAGAACACAAAGATGATTAAAAGACAAGTCCTGCCCTCAAGGTAATGCCCTACAGTGCTGAAGTTCAGGAGGTATTTTTTTTCCATTTAATGGATGAGGACATTAAGCTCAGCGAGGTTTAGTGAAATGTCTGAGGTGACCCAGCTGGTGACACAGAAAGCTGACACTAACCTGGGCCTATGCCAGGTGTTGTATCTTTCTCAGTGTAGACCATGCTCTTGTTTTATTTCTTTCTTTTTTTTTTAAGATTTTATTTATTTATTCATGAGAGACAGTGAGAGAGCCAGAGACATAGGCAGAGAGAGAAGCAGGCTCCATGCAGGGAGCCCGATGTGGGACTCAGTCGCAGGACTCCAGGATCACGCCCTGGGCTGAAGACAGGTGCTCAACCACTGAGCCACCCAGGCGTCGTCCCTATGCTCTTATTTTCATGTTTGAAAACAGCACTTGGTGCCTCTTGACAGAGTCATAGTCATAAAAAGCCTCACCGCTGCCCTAGGTGGATTGCCTGAGCTCCAATAGCTCTAATGGTGATGGAACCAGTACTTAAACACAGGATGTATGGCTATCAATTCACTCAAGTTCAGTTCCTTTTTTTGTTGTTGTTTTTGTTTGAAGTTTAGTTTAATAATATAAAATATAAAATATGTTTGCAAAAAAAAATGCTATCTCTGGATGATATAAGTATGTGATTTTTCCTTTTTTTCTCCATGCATTGTCTTTGTTTTCTATAATTAGCCATGCAAGTTTTGCTCCATGTCTATGTACTGCATAGATGCATACACATTTGTGGGTGTTTGTGTATTTGGCAATAAGCAGTTACATGGCAGGATCTTCTAAAGCCTGTGTTATGTCTGACACTGATAGGTTATCAAGAAGAAGCTAGTGGGATCCGTGAAGGCGTTACAGAAGCAATACGTGTCCTCGGACACAGTGGTCACTAGCAAGGATGGAGATGCCAACACCATGTGCAGTGCCCTTGAGGCCGTATTTATCCACGGCCTGCACGCCAAGCACATCCGAGCTGAGACTGGAGGGAAAAGGAAGAAAAGCGCCCACCAGAAGCCTCTTCCTCAGCCTGTCTTCTGGCCCCTCCTGAAAGCTGTCACCCACAAGTGAGATCAGCTGGGGACCTGTGGGTGGGGGAGGAACTTCAGAGTGTGGGACTTGGGGCTCTCCTTGTCCAGCGGCATGGGAAAGCAACAGAGACACTCTGTGTTCTAGAACGGAGACAGGGGCGGTAGGGGTTTTGTTAGACTAAGCCTCAGGAGCCCCTCCGCCCTCAGCAATGGCTAGGGGGTGCTTCAAGCCCATGTCTGGTCACCTTTAGCAAGAGCCACCTCTGTACCACAGTGTAGCAAACTTCAGTCGTTGCAACAGAGAATGTGTGGTCCACTAAGCCTAGAACCTTTACCATGTGGCCCTTTTACAAAAGAAGTTTGCTGACCCTGCCTTAGAATGTTTCAACAGCTATATTATACTCAGGACAAGGTATGGCATTTTTTATAAAAAGTGGAATCCAGAGTATCTGAATATTGACCCTAGGACGCTTGCCTCTGTGGCCCTGCTGCTAAGTGCCTGGGCTGTGGAGCAAGTAGCTGGCACTGTTCCTCCCGGGGCTACTAAACTTCTAACTCTACAAAGTTGTTTCTTCATCTTTAAAATGGAGACTCCCTCATAGGACAGTCTGAGAATCCAATCAGATGCCGGGGAGTGCACTGCACACATAACACTGTCTGGTAGACCCCTGAAGCGGCTTCTGAGCACTGAGCACATGACATAGAACTTTTGAACATCAAACGGGAGAATTTGTTTATTTTATTTATTTTTAAAATATTTTATTTATTTATTTATGGGAGACACAGAGAGAGGCAGAGACGTAGGGAGAAGCAGGCACCCTGCAGGGAGCCTGCTGTGGGACTCAATGTCAAGACCCTGGGATCATGCCCTAAGCTGAAGGCAGACGCTCAACCACTGAGCCACCCAGGCACCTCTAAGTGGGAGAATTTAGATAGAACATACTGGAAAGGAGCAATCTCTACCTATCCACTGGGCTGGTGGCGTGATTTGGGTTCATTCACCTGTTGGAGTCCTCGTTCTCCCTCCTTCCTCCCATAGGCCAGCCATGTGTCTTTGTCATGTGTCTGGCTTTTATCTTTCATGAGTCTTGTGATTGGAAAATTCCAGCTGCAGGTCACTGAATCAGTGACTGTCCACCCTGGGTGGGAAGTGTTGTCCTGGGCGTGATGGGAAAACTCGAGGGAAGAGGGTCAGGATGTACAGACCAGTGCTGGGCAGTGGTGTGAGGAAGCAGCAATCACTGAACACATGCAAATGAACAAATACTCATCCAGCACCATCCCTCTGAGAGCTGGGCTCGAAGTTGGTCTTTGCGTATCCCCAGACACCAGCTCTTCTTAGAGGGTATGTCTTAAGGGTAAAGAGTGTCATCAACATTTAAGAGTTCACTTAATTTTATTATATTTGTGACTTAAAATTAGGCATATATACCATGTGCTTATACCTCTTACAACCTTAAAATCACGACATCTACAAATTAAACATAAAGTATAAAACACATAACATTCCAAATGAGATGTATTAATTTAATGTTTTCTGGAAATCAAATTGCAGTTTGCTTTGTGAATAGAGGATTGATGCCCTGAATGGCTTCTTTTGTGTTGGTTGGGTCTGAATTACCTCGACCACTGAGTAGCAGGACTCCAGTCCAAAGGTTAGGAATGTGGAGTCAGAAGATGGCAGAAGAGTAGGGTCCCCAAGTCACCTGTCCCCACCAAATTACCTAGATAACCTTCAAATCATCCTGAAAATCTACGAATTCGGCCTGAGATTTAAAGAGAGAACAGCTGGAATGCTACAATGAGAAGAGTGCAGGCTTCTATCAAGGTAGGAAGACGGGTGGGGGTGGGGGTAAGAAATAAAGAAACAAAAGGCATCCAAGGGGGAGGAGCCTTGCGAGGAGCCAGGCTAAGGCTGGGGAGAGTGTCCCCAGGACTGGAGAGCCCCGCCTGGAGAAGCAGGAGCTTCATCAATCTTCCCTGAGGTGAAGGCGCTTGCAGGGAGTTAGAGCAGGACCTCAGGAGGGGCGGGGATGCCCTCAGGCTCCTCAGGACACTAACAGCACCTGTGCACCGGGGAGAGTGCCATACCCCCAAGGTTGAGCTCCCTAAAGGGCTGCAGCGCAGGCAAGCACGGCGGGGCCTGGGAGCAGCTTGGAGGGGCTCAGGCGGCAGCTCCGCGTGGAGGGGGCTGTGTGGCCCTGGGAGCAGCTGGGAGGAGCTCTGGAGGAGGCTCCGTGCAGAGGGGGCTGCACGGCCCCGGGAGCAGCTCCGGGGAGGCTCAGGCAGCGGCTCCACGGAGAGGAGCTGCGCAGCCGGGAGCGGAATCCAACAGCGCAGGCCCGGGAGCACAGGGCGCCAGGGACACAGCCCAGGATCCGACCCCCCCCCCCCCCCCCCCCCGAGACAGGCAGAGGCCAGGAGGGCACAGGACAGCAAGGACACTCCTGCCCCAAGCTGAGCAGATCAGCGGCCCCGCCCCCGGAGCATCCAGGCCCTGCAGACTGAGAGCTCCATAGTGACTGCCGGAGCTGAATCCAGGGCTCCAGAGCTGGTCGCCAACACACCGGTAGTTCCTCCTGGGGCCTCAGGGGGTAAACAACCCCCACTGAGCCTCACAGTGGCCACCCCGGACAAGCAGCTTAAACATCTTTCACTGAGCCCTGCACCAGGCAGGGGGCTGAGCAACTCCCCCAAGTGCTAACACCTGAAAATCACAGCAGGCCTCTCCCCCTGAAGACCAGCTAGACAGGGGAAAAACAAATTATGGACCAAGCAGCACTGGAAAGTTCCAGGGGAAGTCGAGGGACTTACAGTATACAGAATCAGAGGATACTCTCCCTTGTTTTGTTGTTGTTGTTGTTGTTGTTTGTTTTTTTGTTTTATTTTTGTTTTTGTTTTGATTTCTGTTTGCTTTCCCAGCCCCCCTCTTTTTTTATCTTTACCTTTTTTCTTTTTTTCTTCCTTTTTCTTATCTCTTTTATCTTCTTTTTTTTTCCTCCTTTCTCTTCTCTCTTTTTCTTCTTTTCCCAATACAACTTGTTTTTCGCCACTCTGCACTGAGCAAAATGACTAGAAGGAAAACCTCACCTCAAAAGAAAGAATCAGAAACCGTCTTCTCTCCCACAGAGTTACAAAATTTGGATTATAATTCAATGTCAGAAAGCCAATTCAGAAACACTATTATAAAGCTACTGGTGGCTCTTGAAAAAAGCATAAAGGACTCAAGAGACTTCGTGACTGCAGAATTTAGATCTAAATAGGCAGAAATTAAAAACCAATTGAATGAGATGCAATCCAAACTAGAGGTCCTAAGGACCAGGGTTAACGAGGTGGAAGAATGAGTGAGTGACAGAGAAGACAAGTTGATGGCAAAGAGGGAAACTGAGGAAAAAAGAGACAACAATTAGAAGATCATGAGGATAGATTAAGGGAAATAAGTGACAGCCTGAGGAAGAAAAGCCTATGTTTACTTGGGGTTCCCAAGGGCGCTGAAAGGGACAGAGGGCCAGAATATGTATTTGAACAAATCATAGCTGAAAACGCTCCTAATCTGGGAAGGGAAACAGGCATTCAGATCCAGTTAATAGAGAGATCCCCCCCTAAAATCAATAAAAACCGTTCAACACCTCGACATTTAATAGTTAAGCTTGCAAATTCCAACACCTCAATATTTAATAGTTAAGCTTGTAAGTTCCAACACCTCGATATTTAATAGTTAAGCTTGCAAATACCAAAGATAAAGAGAAGATCCAGGGATCCTGGGTGGCTCAGCGGTATAGTGCCTGCCTTTGGCCAAGGGCGCGATCCTGGAGTCCCAGGATGGAGTCCCATGTTGGGCTCCAGGCATGGCGCCTACTTCTCCCTCCTCCTGTGTCTCTGCCTCTCTCTCTCTCTCTCTCTCTCTCTCTCTCTCTCTCTCTATGTCTATCATAAATAAATAAATCTTTAAAAATAAATAAATAAATAATAAATAAATAAAACTATCCTCCATCAGCACGTCTCATAAAACAATTTTTTACATGAAAAATGAAGGTCATATTTTTAGGATAATGGGATTTTGTTTTATATATATATATACATTTATTTTATAAATAAATTATATATATATATATATATATATATATATATATATATAGTAAACCCTGATTATATGGTCCTTTTCTTGTTTTGCCAAGGACTGGTGAAAACTTCATCTGAAATGACCAGCTCCTGTCTGAAAACCACTGTTTAGAAACCCCAGGACATTTTTTTAAAAAGATTTTAAGAATTTATTTATTCATGAGAGACACACAGAGAGAGGCAGAGAGACAGGCAGATGGAGAAACAGGCTCCCTGCAAGGAGCCTGATGTGGGACTCAATCCTGCACCCCAGGATCGCACCCTGAGCCGATGGCAGATGCTCAACCATTGAGCCACCCAGGCGTCCCTCATGAAAGCACTAAGCCAAAGTATTCTATCTTTAGTGATCATTTCCCACACGGAGTTGAGAAATCTAAAAAAATTTTAAAGATATTATTTATTGATTCATCAGAGACACACAGAGAGAGGCAGAGACATAGGCAGAGGGAGAAGCAGGCTCCCCCAGGGGAGCCCGAGGTGGGACGGATCCTGGCATCCCGGGATCACGCCCTAGCCCTAGCGGAAGGAAACCCCCAACCACTGAGCCAGCCAGGCGACAGGAGCAATCTAAATGTTTAAAGGTCGGTAGGTAACTACTAACTGCTTAGTACTCTAAATCTTCTCTGGCAGTGCCGCTGACGCGAAGCCAGTTGCTGTAGAGATGACCGTACCCTGGGATCCTGGAAGCTCACCCTTTGGACTCTACCCTAAAAATACACTTGAAGAGAAGAAGGAAACTCTAGGACTCTGGCGCGGTGGGGCTGCGGGAGGGAAGTCGAGTTAGAGACCCGCCCAGAGTGGGGGGCCAGGGCGGGCGGGGGCGGGGCGGTCCCCTCCCCACTCCCGCCGCGCCGGCCCCGCCCCCCGGCCCCGCCTCTCTTGAAGAAGCGCGGGGGCACCTTGGAGCAGTGACCCGAGGGTGGCGGAGTCGGTCTCTTGCGGTTCCCACCGACAGTGATAAAACCTTGCTGGTGTGGGAGCTAAGTTCCGGACCCTCGGCCGGCCAAGGCCTTGCCCCTGAGCCGAGCCAGGATGGAGCGGGGAGGGAGAAGGCCGCCCCCTCGGTGACCCGGAGCCCTGGAGACTGGCCTTAGCCGCACAGGCGCTTTGTAGGCTCCGCTGAGAGGCACCCGGGTTCTAGAGGGGACCTCGGCGGTCTCCCAGCCCCAGGAGATGTTTGAGGGGCAGCGCTCCACAGCCAGCGCCTGTTGCCTTCTAATGCTTTTCGAATCTTAGGGTTCCAGAGAAAACCTGTTCGTGAAGTGAGAAGTGCAGAGGCTTTAGGGAATCTGAGGGAACGGGCAGTTTTGGCTTCTGGGCGTGAAATTTCATGTGCCTATTTGGTGTGGGACCACCCCGCAGCGCTCTCTGTTCACAGCATTCTCCCAGCTCGGCCTTCTGTATTCCGGAGGAGTCTTCCCAAAGGCGGCCTTGGCCCGCCCTGGTTTCTGTGCCATCATCAAGCTTTATTCAGCAAGGGATGCTCACAGAGCACAACAGGCATGTCAGGAGAGGCATCTGTTTCAGAATTCTCCAGTGAAGGTGGGTCAAGTAGGAAATTCCTAACTCCGCTGGTACAAAGTGCTGAATTCTGTGATAACAGACTAGCACTCACAGAGCACTCCTGATTTACAGGATGCTTCCAGGTGCATTGCTACATCGATCCTCTGGTTTCCTTGGGTGGCTGTGGGTTACTTGTTTTCCTTTTTTAGACGAAGAAACTCAAACTCAGGATAGTTTTTTTAAATTTATGATCGTCACACACACAGACACAGAGAGAGAGAGAGAGACAGAGAGAGAGAGAGAGGCAGAGGGAGAAGCAGGCGGCATGCACCAGGAGCCCGAAGTGGGATTCGATCCCGGGTCTCCAGGATCGCGCCCTGGGCCAAAGGCAGGCGCCAAACCGCTGCGCCACCCAGGGATACCGAACTCAGGATAGTTAAGTGACTTACTTAGGGTTCATGACAACAACTGGAAGCGAGAGATCAAACCCGGATTGATGTTAAATCCGGTGTCCGGGATCCCTGGGTGGCTCAGCGGTTTAGCGCCTGCGTTGTCCAGGGCATGATCCTGGAGTCCCACATCGGGCGCCCTGCATGGAGCCTGCTTCTCCCTCTTCTTGTGTCTCTTTATCTCTCTTTGTCTCTCTGATGAATAAATAAATGAAATCCTTTTTTAAAAAAAATAATGAATCCCGTGTCATTTTCTGCTGCCTCTTAATTTAGGAAATCTTCACAAGAAGAGTGTTGCTTATATTTACTATTATGTGAATTTATTATTTTTTTTATTTTATTTATTCATTTGAAAGAGAATGAGACCATGAGAGGAAGAAGCAGACTCTCTCCTGAGGAGGGAGCCTGATGCAGGCAGGACTTGATCCCAAGACCCTGGGATCACAACCTGAGCCGAAGGCAGGTGCCCAACCATCTGAGCCATCCAGGCACCCTCTTTATTTATTTAACACAGAGCCGTGGGTTATTACTCCTGCTTTCCAGAACTGTTATCCAGTTTCCTTATGTGTTCTTTAATACTTTGGCAACTACACATAGTTCCTGGTTGGGCTTTTTGTTGTTGTTTTTTGCCTTTTATAAATACAGAAAAAAGAATAATGTCTTAAATAAAATAAATCAAGGAAAGGTCTAAGGCACCTGAGAACGTTTTTCAGTAGCATGAAGAAAATTGGTTGGCAAGCTTATCCGAGGTGACAGCTATCTCTCCAACTCGGGGGCTCAGGGCCCTTCTGAAGCTTCCTTGTTGTCCAGAACAGCTCCACTATGCCTCACTATTAGCCTCCCCAGCAGCTCTCAACATTTAAAAGTTTGTCTTCATTTCTCCTTCCCAGCAGGCAGCTTAAGCTAGAGAAAGTAGTTTCATTTTCTTATCACTCATTCTTTCATTCATTCGCTCAATCAACAACAGAATGTACTTGGTTCTAGGAATGAGAAAAGAATAAGATATGGTTCCTTCAAGCACTTAAGGAGCTTATAAACTAGTGATAGAGAAGGATGGAGGAACAAACAGTGAAGAATTAATAGGGCAGCCCTGGTGGCTTAGTGGTTTAGCGCCGCCCAGGTGAAGCTCCCTGCATGGAGCCTGCTTCTCCCTCTGTCTCTCTCTGTGTCTCTGTCTCTCTCTGTCTCTCTAATAAATAAATAAATAATCTTTAAAAAAAAAAGAATTAACAGTGCTGGGACACGTAGGTGGCTCAGTGGTTGAGATGAGGGCGTGATCCTGGGACTGTGGGATCCAGTACTGCATGGGGCTCCCCAAGGGAGCCTGCTTCTCCCAATAGTGCTATGACTTATTTGCATTATTTAAATATCTATGAATATGTTAATATACTACATCCTGCCTAAAGTTGACATAGGCATTTAAGATGAAACTAGTGGATGTAAGATATTCACCTCAGAATATGAGTTATTTAGCGAGTTAACACTGGAGGCGTTTGCATTCTCAAAGGAGCTATTTAACGCAAATAACCTCTAATTGTTTCGTTGCTTATAAAATTTATAGAAGTATGTATATTCCTTTCTAACAGGTTAGTAACTTGGGGAGAGGAGTGTTGCAGATTAAGGTCCTTTGTCCCTGTTAGGTCCATCTTGTCTGCTCTTCAGGTTGTGTTCTCAGACAGGAGCTACAGGATGGGACAACAAAAACAATTTACTTCCTTTGCTCACCTACAGCCCTATCATTTGCTTCTGGAGGGCTTCCTTGCTTTCATCATCTCTCTCACCACCAGAGGTGAAGGAAATCTTCCAATTAATCAGAGGCCCTAGAAATGATGCAGAAAAGTCCTGTAGCTTAAAAATGATAAATAACATTCATTTAGGGCTTACTATGAGCTCATTGCTTACAATGTTGTTCCCTATTTAATCTTCGCAATCAGTTCATGAAATAGGTATTGATAACTCTCGGGTGTATCCAAAACTAGCCTATGTGGCAGGTTGTGATATTTTTCGGTCTCTCTCTCATGTCTTTTGGTTCATGTTGGCACCAAACATAAAGCGGTTCAACATCAGGCCCTTGCCCTAAACAGCTCCCAATGCCAAGAATTGGCAAATTATTATTTTGATTTCAATGGATGGTCAAAATGGATCATCAAGGCAAACTTTATAGATTTTCTTTGACTAATCAGACTCACTTCAACATTGAAATCCTGGACATTAGAGAAGAGAGAACTGGGAGTGGGGAGATGTGAGAGTTCTCTAAGTGGAAACACCTGAACATTGGCCTGCCACCTAAAATTAATAATACTCTCAATGATTTGGGTGGCAGTGTTCATAATTTTCACCAATATTTGTAGGGTGTAGAATAAAAAACAATTGTCTATATCTAATAGTTCATTTGCAAGTCTTACTTGATTTTGAAGCTATAGGATACTTCAACTGTTAGCTAGGTTTGCTGGAGTTTAGTTTTTATTTCTAATAACAAAACATCTTGAGATCCTAGGAAGGACCTTTAATTGAAAATCCCAACAGCTTCAGGATCTTTCTGACCTTGAAGAAAGGGAAAATGAAGATACCACGGAACCCCTTCAGAAGCAGAGCCTGAAATTCTTCTGTGCTTTAGAGGTGGTGTTGCCATCCTATGAGGGCAAGAGTCTTGGAGTTTTAAGAATTTATTTATTCATGAGAGACACACAGAGAAGGCAGAGAGACAGGCAGAGGGAGAAACAGGCTCCCTGCAAGGAGCCTGATGTGGGACTCAATCCTGCACCCCAGGATCACACCCTGAGCCTAGGGCAGATGTTCAACCATTGAGCCACCCAGGCGTCCCTCATGAAAGCACTAAGCCAAAGTATTGTCTCTTTAGTGATCATTGCCCACAGGGAGTTGAGAAATCTAAAAAATTTTTTAAGGATTTTATTTATTGATTCATCAGAGACACACAGAGAGAGGCAGAGACATAGGCAGAGGGAGAAGCAGGCTCCCCCAGGGGAGCCCGAGGTGGGACGGATCCTGGCATCCCGGGATCACGCCCTAGCCCTAGCGGAAGGAAACCCCCAACCACTGAGCCAGCCAGGCGACAGGAGCAATCTAAATGTTTAAAGGTCGGTAGGTAACTACTAACTGCTTAGTACTCTAAATCTTCTCTGGCAGTGCCGCTGACGCGAAGCCAGTTGCTGTAGAGATGACCGTACCCTGGGATCCTGGAAGCTCACCCTTTGGACTCTACCCTAAAAATACACTTGAAGAGAAGAAGGAAACTCTAGGACTCTGGCGCGGTGGGGCTGCGGGAGGGAAGTCGAGTTAGAGACCCGCCCAGAGTGGGGGGCCAGGGCGGGCGGGGGCGGGGCGGTCCCCTCCCCACTCCCGCCGCGCCGGCCCCGCCCCCCGGCCCCGCCTCTCTTGAAGAAGCGCGGGGGCACCTTGGAGCAGTGACCCGAGGGTGGCGGAGTCGGTCTCTTGCGGTTCCCACCGACAGTGATAAAACCTTGCTGGTGTGGGAGCTAAGTTCCGGACCCTCGGCCGGCCGAGGCCTTGCCCCTGAGCCGAGCCAGGATGGAGCGGGGAGGGAGAAGGCCGCCCCCTCGGTGACCCGGAGCCCTGGAGACTGGCCTTAGCCGCTCAGGCGCTTTGTAGGCTCCGCTGAGAGGCACCCGGGTTCTAGAGGGGACCTCGGCGGTCTCCCAGCCCCAGGAGATGTTTGAGGGGCAGCGCTCCACAGCCAGCGCCTGTTGCCTTCTAATGCTTTTCGAATCTTAGGGTTGCAGAGAAAACCTGTTCGTGAAGTGAGAAGTCCAGAGGCTTTAGGGAATCTGAGGGAACGGGCAGTTTTGGCTTCTGGGCGTGAAATTTCATGTGCCTATTTGGTGTGGGACCACCCCGCAGCGCTCTGTTCACAGCATTCTCCCAGCTCGGCCTTCTGTATTCCGGAGGAGTCTTCCCAAACGCGCCCGTGGCCCGCCCTGGTTTCTGTGCCATCATCAAGCTTTATTCAGCAAGGGATGCTCACAGAGCACAACAGGCATGTCACGAGAAGCATCTGTTTCAGAATTCTCCAGTGAAGGTGGGTCAAGTAGGAAATTCCTAACTCCGCTGGTACAAAGTGCGGAATTCTGTGATAACAGACTAGCACTCACAGAGCACTCCTGATTTACAGGATGCTTCCAGGTGCATTGCTACATCGATCCTCTGGTTTCCTTGGGGGGACGTGTTGTTTTTGTGTTTTTGTTTTACTTGTTTTCCTTTTTTTAGATGAAGAAACTCGAACTCAGGATAGTTAAGTGGCTTACTTAGGGTTCATGACAACAACTGGAAGCGAGAGATCAAACCCCAATTGATGTTAAATCTGGTGTCCGGGATCCCTGGGTGGCTCAGCGGTTTAGCGCCTGCGTTGTCCCAGGGGGTGATCCTGGAGTCCCACATCGGGCTCCCTGCATGGAGCCTGCTTCTCCTTCTGCTTGTGTCTGCTTTTCTCTCTTTGTCTCTCTCATGAATAAATAAATAAAATCCTTTTTTTAAAAAAAAAAATAATGAATCCCATGTCATTTTATGCTGCCTCTTAATTTAGGAAATCTTCACGAGAAGAGTGTTGCTTGTATTTACTATTATGTGAAATTTTTTGTTAATTTTATTTATTCATTTGAAAGAGAATGATACCATGAGAGGGAGCAGACTCTCTGCTGAGGAGGGAGCCTGATGCAGGCAGGACTTGATCCCAAGACCCTGGGATCACAACCTGAGCCGAAGGCAGGTGCCCAACCATCTGAGCCATCCAGGCACCCTCTTTATTTATTTAACACAGAGCCTTGGGTTATTACTCCTGCTTTCCAGAACTGTTATCCAGTTTACTTATGTGTTCTTTAATACTTTGGTAACTACACATAGTTCCTGGTTGGGCTTTTTGTTGTTGTTTTTTGCCTTTTATAAATACAGAAAAAAGAATAATGTCTTAAATAAAATAAATCAAGGAAAGGTCTAAGGCACCTGAGAACGTTTTTCAGTAGCATGAAGAAAATTGGTTGGCAAGCTTATCCAAGGTGACAGCTATCTCTCCAACTCGGGGGCTCAGGGCCCTTCTGAAGCTTCCTTGATGTCCAGAACAGCTCCACTATGCCTCACTATTAGCCTCCCCTGCAGCTCTCAACATTTAAAAGTTTGTCTTCATTTCTCCTTCCCAGCAGGCAGCTTCAGCTAGAGAAAGTAGTTTCATTTTCTTATCACTCATTCTTTCATTCATTCGCTCAATCAACAACAGAATGTACTTGGTTCTAGGAATGAGAAAAGAATAAGATATGGTTCCTTCAAGCACTTAAGGAGCTTATAAACTAGTGATAGAGAAGGATGCAGGAACAAACAGTGAAGAATTAATAGGGCAGCCCTGGTGGCTTAGTGGCTTAGCGCCGCCCAGCATGAAGCTCCCTGCATGGAGCCTGCTTCTCCCTCTGTCTCTCTCCTGTGTCTCTAATAAATAAATAAATAAACTTAAAAAAAGAATTAATAGTGCTGGGACACGTAGGTGGCTCAGTGGTTAAGCTTAGGGCGTGATCTGGGGTTGTGGGATCCAGTGCTTCATCGGGCTCCCCAAGGGAGCCTGCTTCTCCCTCTGCTTATGTCTCTACCTCTCTCTGTGTGTCTCTCATGAATAAATAAAACTTTAAAAAAATTAAAAAACAATAGTGCTATGACTTATTTGCATTATTTAAATATTTATGAATATGTTAATATACTACATCCTGCCTAAAGTTGACATAGGCATTTAAGATGAAACTAGTGGATGTAAGAAATTCACCGCAGAATGTAAGTTATTTAGAGAGTTAACACTGGAGGCATTTGCCTTCTCAAAGGAGCTATTTAATGCAAATAACCTCTAATTGTTTCATTGCTTATAAAATTTATACAAGTATGTATATTCCTTGTTCTAACAGGTTAGTAACTTGGGGAGAGGAGTGTTGCAGATTAAGGTCCTTTGTCCGTGTTAGGTCCATCTTGTCTGCTCTTCAGGTTGTGTTCTCAGACAGGAGCTACAGGATGGGACAACAAAAACAATTTACTTCCTTTGCTCACCTACAACCCTATCATTTGCTTCTGGAGGGCTTCCTTGCTTTCATCATCACTCTCACCACTAGAGGTGAAGGAAATCTTCCAATTAATCAGAGGCCCTAGAAATGATGCAGAAAAGTACTGTAGCTTAAAAATGATAAATAACATTCATTTAGGGCTTACTATGAGCTCATTGCTTACAATGTTGTTCCCTATTCAATCTTCACAATCAGTTCATGAAATAGGTATTGATAACTCTCGGGTGTATCCAAAACTAGCCTATGTGGCAGGTTGTGACACTTGTCGGTCTCTCTCTCCTGTCTTTAGCTTCATCTTGGCACCAAACATAAAGCGGTTCAACATCAGGCCCTGGCCCTAAACAGCTCCCAATGCCAAGAATTGGCAAATTATTATTTTGGTTTCAATGGATGGTCAAAAAGGATCATCAAGGCAAACTTTATAGATTTTCTTTGACTAATCAGACTCACTTCAACATTGAAATATTGGACATTAGAGAAGAGAGAACTGGGAGTGGGGAGATGTGAGAGTCCTCTAAGTGGAAGGACCTGAACATTGGCCTGCCACCTAAAATTAATAATACTCTCAATGATTTGGGTGGTGGTGTCCATAATTTTCACCAATATTTGTAGGGTGTAGAATAAAAAACAATTGTCTATATCTAATAGTTCATTTGCAAGTCTTACTTGATTTTGAAGCTATAGGATACTTCAACTGTTAGCTAGGTTTGCTGGAGTTTAGTTTTTATTTCTAATAACAAAACATCTTGAGATCCTAGGAAGGACCTTTAATTGAAAATCCCAACAGCTTCAGGATCTTTCTGACCTTGAAGAAAGGGAAAATGAAGATACCACGGAACCCCTTCAGAAGGAGAGCCTGAAATTCTTCTGTGCTTTAGAGGTGGTGTTGCCATCCTATGAGGGCAAGAGTCTTGGAGTTGGCATGGTCGAGGAGCCTTTGGATAAGCTGCAGGAAGGTCTGTTTACAGTGGAGGTAGAGTGGAGTGGAGGTAGAATCTTTCTAAAACTCATCTTTTCAGATATATCATCAAGTCTTTCCCCTTGCTGAGCTACTAAAGCCCTGGGTGGAGTGGAGTTTTTCTGTCCTACAATACAGTTGTTTTGTTTTTTTGTTTTGTTTGTTTGTTTTGTTTTGTTTCATAGGCAATACCTGAAAGAACCTTTAGCTTTAAAATTCAAAAGCTGATTTTCTGCCACGAAGTCTAGGAAGAGGGAAGTAATATTTTTCCTATTTGTGGTTAAGAATTTGCCTTGTGCTAAAATAGTCCTAGTTCTTCAGGGATCCCTGGGTGGCGCAGCGGTTTGTCGCCTGCCTTTGGCCCAGGGCGCCATCCTGGAGACTCGGGATCGAGTCCCACATCGGGCTCCCGGTGCATGGAGCCTGCTTCCTCCTCTGCCTATGTCTCTGCCTCTCTCTCTCTCTCTCTCTCTCTGTGTGTGTGTGATTATCATAAAAAATTTTAAAAAAAATAGTCCCAGTCCTTCAAATACAGATCTCTTGTAGCCTTCAATTATGCCAGCAAAATTATCAACTAAAGATTTAAATAAACTCTTGTGTAAATGTTCAGTCCTTTCCCTCCTATAAAAGGGCTGCTGTGTAAAGAAACAAATACAGAATCCTAGAAAAGGTATTCCGATTGATACTGTTTTTTTTCCAGAGTTCATAGCACTTAAGCTCTGGGTTGTTTGTTTCTTTGTTTGTTTGTTTTTGATGATTTTATTTATTTATTCATGAGAGACACACACACATACAGAGGGCAGAGACATAGGCAGAGGGATAAGCAGGCTTCGTGCAAGGAGCCCAATGTGCGAGTAGATCCCGGGGACCCCAGGATCATGCCCTGGGCTGAAGGCAGACACTCAACCGCCTGAGCCACCCAGGTGTCCCTAGGCTTAGGGTTTTAAGGCAGGGACAGGGCTGTTAGCAAATAGGCTCCTGTGGGTGATGCTTAGGAAGAGACCAGGTCATGTGCACTAACACCAAATGTTCCTTACTGTGTGATTCCAGCCCTTGATGCACAGGAGAGTAGGTAGGCTCTGTAGAAGTAGAGTTTCAACTTGTCCATTTGAAATCTGTGATGTGAGATTTGTGCCACTTTTTGGCTTGCATCTCCCTTCTGGTACTTCAGGAACTTCTGGGAGAGATCAGGGCAGTAAGAATGTGCCCTTCCAGGATACACCTACAGCAGAGCCATTCCACCAAACTCTCGTGTTATGCCTGCCCTTAGTTGCTAGGATAATGATCTAAGAATCATGGATGCACTTTCCTTTTAAACATACAACAATAAAAATCAGTTATCTTTCAGCTATAAATTTTAAGTTCATTTGTTTTGTTTGGATTTAGGGCCATTATCATTTCTGATGAAAAGGAAAACAACCCAGAAGCTTCCTATAAAGAAGGCTATGTCTGATGCATTCCAGAAACTGTTGGTTGCGGTTTTAGGTAAGACTTGCTTGATTGTTTTTTTTTGTTTGTTTTTGCTTTTTTTTTTTTTTTTTTGTCCTTAAAGTACTTCATGTTCCTTGAGCAAATAAACTCATTTTGAAAAGTTAGTTGGATGAAAACACTTCATATTCTTTTATTCACCAAATGCTTCCAAAGCGGCAGTCTCAAATTTTTCCTTTTTGTATGTGTGAGACAAATGACAGCAAATATTTTTGTCCCCAGTGTAGAGATATACAGTGACTTGCCTCCACATAGGAAGTGTTTGACCCAATCTTCTTTCTTGATTGCTTGCCCATAACACAAAGTAGTGATATAGTGATTAGAAGCTTTGGGTATCTGTTGTCCATGTCTGTCTCTAGATTTCTTATGCAATTTTAGGGTTTTAGAGTCAAATTTGTAGGTATTTATTCTCTCTAGGCTGCTATTTCTTTATCTGCAAAGTAAGGTAATTCAACTTACATCATGGGGAAGATTGTAAGAGTAAAGAGATGATGAATATAAAAAGGTTAGAACTATCCCTGGAACATGGTAAGCAGACAAAACATGTCAACTTCTTATCATTATTGTTTTCCTCTTGGAGAATTTATTAGATTAAGTTTTTTGAATCAGTTCGGTTTCAGTTTTTGTTTCTGGCACTGACATATTGAGTAAATATGATTCTGATGTAATGATCAACTATGTTTTTGTGAACCTTGAAAGTGGTCATCCTATTGAATAGTGTTGATTGTATTCCCTATTGAGTTCTACAGTGCTGTGAATGTTACAGGCTGTGCTCAAAGGAAATTTTATTTTTTAATATTATTTTATTTATTTATTTTCTTAGAGAGGGAGGCAGGGGAGGAGTCGAGGGAGAGGAAGAGAGAGCTAATCTTAAGCAGGCTCCACGTCCAGCATGGACTCCAATGTGGGGCTTAGTCTCACAACCCTGAGATCATGACCTGAGCCAAAATCAAGAATCAGAGACTCAACAGACTAAGCTACACAGGAGCCCTTTTGTTTTGTTTTGTTTTTTTGTGGGGTTTTTTTTTGCCAGTTTTATAATTAGTAGAGAGTCCCCAAATAGTTGCTCCCCTGCTTCAGAGCCTTGAGTGTTAAAGACTAGGAAATCCGGGCAGCCCTGGTGGCTCAGCGATTTGGCGCCACCTTCTGCCCAGAGCCTGATCCTGGAGACCTGAGATCCAGTCCCAGGTTGGGCTCCCTGAATGGTGAATGCTTCTCCCTCTACCTGTGTCGCTGCCTCTCTCTCTCTCTCTCTCTCTCTCATGAGTGAATAAATAAAATCTTTAAAAAAAGGCTAAGAAATCTTAGCTAAGGATTAGAAACTTTGTTTGCTTATAAGAATTGACCCTGACCCTGGATTGGTCACAGGTTTCCAGCTTGGGTAGCTCTTCCAGTGAAGATTGACTTCCGTGGTCATCAGATGGAATCTCCATTAGCTGTCAACTCTGACTGACAACCTTTAAGAACCAAACTAAACGTCTGGGTTGTTGGCCTCACCCTAATATGCCAACCCTCGCCCTAATATGCTGTGGTATCCATATACACATTCAAAACTCCTTAGGCTAAAAAGTCTTGTAGCTCTACTTTGCCTTAAGGGAAATTGTATTGTCTATAAGGTACATAGGCCTGTTTCTGCCAGTAAAGTGTTCAGATGCATGCCCGCCCCCTCTCCAAAGTATTGTATATTGTATCTGCAAGGAGAGGAAAACTGGACTCCAGCTGGATTGAAAGCAGCAGGGAAGGGATCATCTCAAAAGGCTTCCAGAATAGAAGAATGGTGGTTGCCAGGGGCTGGGCTGTGGGTGGGATGGGGAGTTATTGTCGAATGGACACAGAGTCTCAGTTTGGGCACATGAAAGGAAAAATGTTCTGGAAATGGTTGCACAACAATGTGAATGTACTTAATGCCACTGAACTATACCCTTAAAAATAGTTATTACGAGAGACAGGGTCACAGATTTAGAAAGATACTTAATCCAGCCTCAAGATTGGTGTTGAATTAGGTAACATCTAGAAATCTCTTGAAGATACGTACATTTATGTCTGTATCTGCATATCTATCTGTATCTTTGTAGGTAGATAGATGATAGGTAAATAGAGACATGTTTTGGTGGGCGGGGAAGATATGCTTTGGGGAGGGGATCTGGACAAACTGCTTTTAAATGTATTCTGGAAAAAAATCTAAGGATATACAGAATCTTTAGTATAAAAAAAAGGAAGGGTAATGAGAGAGAATAGAGCTATCAGATATTCAAGCATACGGCGCAACATAATGATTTTTAAAGTGTGATTGGTTTATCAGTAAATGAGATGGAGGGACCTGTGGGTGGCTAGATGCGTCCAACATTGGACCTTTGATTTTGGCTTAGGTCATGATCTCAGGGTCCTAGATCCAGCCCTGAATTGGGGTTTCCACACTTAGCAGGGAATCTGCTTGGGATTCTCTCCCTCTCCTTCTGCCCCTCCCCCTACCAGTGCCCTCACATACATTCTCTCTCTCTCTCTCTCTCTCTCTCTCTCTCTCTCACACACACACACACACACACACACACACACACACACACACACACACATCTTTTTAAAAACTGAGATGGAGGAGTGCCTTGGTGGCTCAGTGAGTTAAGTGTCTGCCTTTGGTTCAGGTCATGATCCCAGGGTCCTGGGATCAAGCCCCACAGTCAGACTCCCTTGTTCAGTGGGGAGTCTGCTTTTATCTCTCCCTCTGCCCCTCCCCCCTGCTTATGCACTGACTCTCTCTCTCTCTCTCTCTCTCAAATAAAGTCTTTAAAAAATAGTTATGATAAAAACAGAAGTGTGAGATGAGAAAACTTCTAGGAAAATGCTTTTATTTTCTGCTTTTAAATTTCAAAAGAATGTCTAATGATGGGTTCTATTATTGTATACAGCAAATTTTATTTTTATTTTTTTATTGGAGTTCAATTTGCCAACATATAGCATAACACCCAGTACAGCACATTTTAGAACAAGAAAAACTCTGAATTGATCCTCTTTAACTTTATTACAGAAAGTGGTAAAATAGCTGTGGAATACAGACCCTGTGAAGAGATTACAGATGCCAGAACCCAAGAGGAGCTACATGATTTAATTCAAGCACCTGGTTATTAAAGCTCAAGGGTTCCACAGCCACTATAACCATAATTTAAAGCAACTGACAGGATTTGGAAGACTATGGTTACCTCTGTCATCTTTTGGGAAATGTGAAACTCTGAAACTGCTTTTGAGTGCAGGGAATTTCTGGGGCTTTTCTTGAAGCCTTGGCCCTTGGCTCTGACCCCTTATTTGAAATTTGGAGAGCCAATTGCATCAGAGTGCTCCTAGAATTGTGGACATAGAAGAGGACACAGCCTTTTAGAGCTCCCCTCAAACAGAATCTCAGGGACTTGGGAACAGAGTAACTATGGCCTTAAGTGAGATGATGCTACAGCATTTGAAAACCTTTATGTGCATTGGGACACCTGAGTGACTCAGTGGTTGAGCATCTGCCTTGGGTTTGGGGCCTGATCCCAGGATCCTGAGATGGAGTCCCACATCAAGCTCCCCTCAGGGAGCCTGCTTTTCCCTCTGCCTATGTCTCTGCTTCTCCCTGTGTGCTCTCATGAATAAATAAAATATATTTTTAATTGTCTTTCAAATAAGGTATATTACCCAGATATCAGTATCACATACACATCTTGTATGAAATATTTTGTTGAAGAACTTTTCTGCAACCCTAATGCTGAATTAGGAATTAAGTTGACAAAGTAATTTCTAAAATAAAATGCCAATGTTCTATATATTGAATGTTAAAAAAAAATAAAAGGAGCAAAGAATGTGTTTCATGTCATTAAGACCTTAATTTGGGGCTATATTCTGATTATTTAACTAACTCCGAAGTTGCAACATTTGTTTTGAAGGGAAGAGAGTAGAGAAAGAAAAGATGGTTACTTTCTGAAAAAGTATTTGAAGATTTGTCTGTGCAAAAATTCTTCTAATTCAATTTAAATCAAGCCAGTCAAGGAAATTTCAGACTTATCCAAGTTTACACTTTAAGAAGTCTAGCTTCCTGTGAACTGTGAGAGAAAGAGATTCAGTACTGATGCTATAGATTTCAGAAACCTGACTCTAACAACAGATCCATTCCTAAATAAGAGCAGTTTTGGAATTAGTTCCATTTAAAACCATTACTATGTGCTAGACACTGGGAATAGGATAAAATCCGTTCTCTAGGGCAGCCCTGGTGGCCCAGCGGGTTAGTGCAGCCCTGCAGCCTGGGATGGGATCCTGGAGACCCTGGATCGAGTCCTGGCATCGTGCTCCATGCATGGAGCCTGCTTCTCCCTCAGCCTGTGTCTCTCTGCCTCTGTCTCTCTGAATAGATAAATCCTTAAAAACAAAACAAAACAAAAACCTACGTTCTCCAGAGCTTGTGCCAGACCATAAACACGGACCAAAATGAAACAGATTATAGAAAGGACAGTGAAGGAAGTAAACGGGGTGCTAGTTACAGTGTTTCCAGAAAGTTTAACACGCTGACCTCAACATTTTAAGCGCCTTCTCCAGGCGTGCACACGGGGTAGACCTCTGAGAAATGGTGGTACTTGTTCTAGATTGACAGGTGTGTTGAGTGTAGGTGGGACGGGGAAGTTTTCCATACTAATGTAAGCTGAGGGCTAGTCCCTTGGTTTCAGACTCTCATTCCCAGAATGAATTGCTCACCTCTCCCCTACCCCATGCCCCCAAGCCCCTCCCACAGGAATTTGGAGCCATCACTGATTCAGTGGTAGGTGGCCTCCTCCTAACACAGTAGTGAATTAAAAATCAGACGTGCATATTGAGAACTTAGGGGAAATGGCAGCATTTCAGAGTAACTGTAAAGTGCGCGCCCCTCCCCACTGTCCCCGCGCTTATTCTTCACGTCAGCCTCTTTTCCTAGAAACAGTATAGCCAGGGGGAGGAGGAATGTGTCTGGGATTTAAGCTCTGAAGACGACAAGTTCGATCGGCCAGAATTGGACTAGCATTTTGAATCTCCCGGGACGCCAGGTCTTCTGCTTCCTTGGGAAACTGCTCCACACCCCGACCCTTACACCTCAGAGCGCTGGAGTCTGGGTCCATGCAGACTCCAGCAGCCCAAATGCTTCCCCTTAGCTCAGCGGGAGGTAGTGGTGGCCTTTGCAGGGGAAGGGAGGCTTGGCCTGGGGATTCTGGGGAAAAGGCTTGAAGGAGGGGCCTCAGGGCCAGCCGCACCCCAGCTGTGCCAAGCTACTAAAGGTGTCATAAATAAGGGGTGGGACGTAGGCGGGGGAGGGGCGCGCAGTTGCTAACAATGGGGGCGTCGCCGGGCTCCCTGAACATTTCCGTTTCTCTGGCGAGACCGAGCGCCCCACTGGCTTGGGTCTCTGCTCCCCAGAGTCTCCTAGTATTATGTCCCGGCTTTGCTTCTGCGTGTTATTACTTCTCTATACCTGGCAACCATTGTGGTTGTTGGGCCAGGCAGCTCCCCTTCCGGAGTGGGCCCGTCGGACCTCCATCCATCGGAGATCCCCGGAACCCTGGTCTTCCCACTCCTCTGACCTCCCGCATGAATCACTCCAGGAACTTACCCCCCCCGCAGAGCCGGGGGGCTTTAATAACTTGAGGTCCTCTGCTCCAGCCCAGATATCGGCCCCGCCTAAGCAGTTGACTGAGACTTTGGTTCCATTCCTGGACACGGATTCAAATGGTGAGCTGCCCCCAGACACAGATCAGTATCTGAATGACAAGCCAACCCTGCCCGAGAGGCTCTTACAAGTGGTTCCAAGGTTAGGTGAGGAGAATCAGGCCATAGTTCTGCCTCCTCCACTCAAAAGTAAGATGAAAACTGGAGATGAGCCAGAGGATCACCAGTCATTGGAAGTACTTACTCCACCTCTGGACAGTCAGAGTCTAAACCAAAGAAAGTTTTTTCTTTCATCCCCAAACCTGGACAAAGATCTAGTTCAGCATCGAAGGCTTGCCAAAGTTGTTATTGGAACTCCAATCCAATTTGCAAATAAAGAGCTCCTAGAACAACTGCAGGACGATTATTCAGATTCTGGTACGGATATCATATATCCTGAGGAAAACCGACCAATGGACTTCCCAGGGGGACCAGATCAACCCCCAAAGCTCCCTGAGGAGCTTGAAATTTCTTCACTCCTGCAGGGGACCCCTGCAGGACCTCTCCAGTCCACTGTAGAGGAACCTGAACCTTTTCTGCCTGGGGTGGAGGCCCAGGCCAAGCATCCAGAGTCCCCCGAAGAGACAGAAACACCTCCACTTCTTCAGGACGCTCTATCTCAGCCTCCAGAGATCCTTAAGGAAGCTGGACATTCTGTAGGCCCACAGGAGGCCCCAGCTGAACCTTCAAGTACCCCTGAAGTCCAACAGGAAGCCTCAGCTCAACCTACAGAGGCACCTGAGGAAGTAGAACCTTCAACCCCTCAGGAGGCCCCAGCTCAGCCACCAGAGGAGGAGGTACCACCTCAGGAGATAAATGTGCCATCTCTGAGTCAGAATGAAGCTCAGCGGCCAAAATTACACAATGTCGCTGTTAAACCTGTAGATTTGGCACTTACTGGAACTGTGACTCAGCCTCCACAGCACCCCGAGAAGGCTGAGCCTTCTCCAGTCCCACAGGAGGTCCCAGCTCAGCCTGTAGAGCTCCCTGAGGGGACTGGGCCTACTCTAGTCACACAGGAGGCCCCAGAACAGGCTGTAGAGCTCCCTGAGGAGGCTGGGCCTACTCTACTCACACAGGAGGCCCCAGCTGAACCTGCACAGCTCCCTAATGAGGGAGAATCTTCAACCGAGCAGGAGACCCCAGGTCAATCTCCAGGGGACATAGAAGCTTCTGCAATCCTTCAAGAACAGCCACCTCAGCTACCAGAGCAGTCTTTGGGGGAGGTGGAACCTATTCCAACCCAGCAGGAGCACCCAGCTCAACCTCTAGAGCATCATGAGGTGACAGTTGCACCTCCAGGTCACCATCAGGTTCAACATTTAAATCTGCCCAATATCATTGTTAAAGCTGCAGACGTGCAGGTTACTGTAACACCAGAACCCACTACTGAGGTGGGACCTTTGCCAGTTCAGCATGAGTCTGTCGCTCAGCCCTCTGTGCCCCTTAATGTGGAACCTTTTGCAACCCAGCATGAAGCCCCAACTCTGCCTCCACAGTCCCCTGAGGACATTGAACTTTTGCCATTTCAACAGGAGACTCCAACTGAGTCCCCAGAATCTCCCACACAGGAGAAACCTCCAACACAGCAGGAGACCCCTGTTCAGACCCCTGGAGAGGTTAAACCTTCCAGAAACCAACAGGACACCCTGGCTCCGGATTCACAGGCCCCTGAGGAGGGTGAATCACCTTCAACCCAGGAGGAGGCCCTGGCTCAACTTCCAGGGACTCAGGAAGAGAAGGAACCTTCTCCACCCCAGCAGGAGGCCCCTGCTGAGCTTCCACAAATCCCTGAGGAGGGTGAACCTTCCTCAATACAGGAGGAGAGCCAGGGTCATCATGCACAGACTCCTGAGAAAGCCAAACCTTCTTCAACCCAGCAGGAGGCCCCAACCCAGTATCCACAGGCCTCCGAGGAGGGAGAACCATCTCCAGCTCAGGAAGAGGCTCCCACTCAATTTCCACAGATGTCTGAGAAGAGTGAATCTTTAACCCAGGAGGAAAGCCAGGGGCAGCATCCACAGACCTCTGAGGAGGTTGCACCTTCTCCAATCCAACAAGAAGCCCCAGCTCAGCACCCACAGGCCTCCGAGGGGATCAAACCTCCTCTAACCCAGGGGGAGTCCCCAACTCAGCACCCTCAGACCCCAGAGGTGGGTGAGCCTTCTCCAACCCAAACAGAGGCCCCAGCTAACTATCCAGAGTCCCTTGAGGGCATTGAACCTGTTCCGGCCCAGTCAGAGGCCACAGTTCAACATCCAAATCCCCTAGGGGAGGTTAAACCTTCTGCAACCCATCAGGAAGCCCCAAGTCAGCATCTACAGACCTATGAGGAAGTTAACTCTTCTGCCACTCAGCAAGAAGCCACAGCTCAGCATCCAGAACCTTCTGGTGAGGTTGAACCTTCTCCAACCCAGCAGGAGGTCCCAGCTCACTCTCCAGAGCACCATGTGGTAACAGTTTCTCCTCTAGGTCAGAGTCAAGCTGAGCTTTTACTCTTCCCCAAAGTCACTGTTAAACCTGTGGATCTGGCACTTATCATAACTCCAGAGTCCACTAATGAAGTTGAAACATCTCTACCCCAGCAAGAGGCCTCAGCTCAGTCTGCCATGTCCCCGGAACAGTTGGAACCTTCTGCAATCCAGCAGGAGTTTCCAGAACAACATCCAGCCCCTGCTGAAAATGTTGAACCTTCTCCAGTCCAGCAGGGAGTCCCAACACAGACTGGAGATCTTCCTGAGGAAACTGAACTTTCTCCAAGCCAGCAGTGGAGCTCATCTCTGCCTCAGATGCCTGTTGTAGGTGTAGAACCTTCTCCAGTCCAGCCTGAGCACCAGGCTCAGCCTCCAGAGTCCTCTACAGATATTGTAACTCAGCCTCCTGTACATCATGAGGTGACATTCTCATCTCTAGGTCCTGGTGAAGCTCAGCATCCAATGTTGCCCAATATCACAATAAAACCTGTAGATCTGGAGATTTTCATAACTCCAGTGCCCACTAAGTTTGAACATTCTCCAGGATAGCAGGAGGCCACTGCTCAAGCTCCAGTTCCCCCTGAGCAGGTTGAATTTTCTCCAGCCCAGTCCAAGCTTCTTTTCCAGTCTCCAGAGACCCCTGAAGATGAATTTCCTCCAGGCCAACAAGAACTCATAGTTCAGACTCAAGACCCTCCTAAGGAGATGGAACCTACTTCAGCCCAACAGGAGGTCCCAGCTGAGCCATCAGAGCCCCCTAAGGAGATTGAACCATCTGCAAATGAGTATGCAGTCTCAGCACATTCTCCAGGGCCCACTGAAGACGGCAAACCTCCAACCCAACCAGAGGTTCCAGCTCAGCCTCCTGTTCCCCAGCAGGTCCCAGCTATATCTCCTGAGCCCCCTCAGGAGGCAGAGCCTTCTCCCACACAACAGGAATCCCCAGCCCAGTCTTTAGAACTTGCTGACAAAGTGGAACCTCTTCCGGTCTCTCAAGAGACCCCTTCTCAGCTTCTGCAGTTTCCTGAGAAGGTGGAATCCTCTCCATTCCTGCAAGAAGCTCCATCTCTACCTCTAGAGCCCCTTAAGGAGGTAGAACTTTCTCCAGCCCAACAGGTGGCACAGACTCAGCCTTCAGAGCTCCCTGAGAAGCTAGAGTCATTTCCAATTCTGCAGCAGGCTTCAACTCAGTCCCCAGAGCCCCATCAAGAGGCAGAACCTTCTCCAGCTCAGCCTCCAGAGCCATCTAAGGAGGTTGAACCACAACTTCCAGTCCATAACGAGATGACAGTTCCACCTCAAGGACAAGATCAAGCTCAGCATTCAAGCTTGCCCAGTGTCACTGCTAAACCTGTTGACCTGGAGCTTACTGTACCTCCAGAGCCTTCTACAACCCTGCAGCAGACTCCAGCTCCTCCAGAGGATCCAGAGGTGACACTTCTACATCCAGAACATGTTGAGGCTCAGAGTCCAAATTTGTCTGAAGTCACAGTTCAACCTTCAGATCTGGAGCTTACCATAACTCCAGAACCCATTACAGAGGTCGAAACTTCAACCATGCAAGAGACTCCAGGTCCTCCTTTAGAGCCACCTGAGGAGTTTGTAGTTCAGCCTCCCATGTATAGGGAGGTGACAGTTCCAACTCCAGGTCAGGATCAAGCTCGGCATCTATTGCTACCCAATGTAACGGTTCAGCCTTTGGACTTGGAGCTTACCATAACTCCAGAACCCACCACGAAAGTTGAACATTCTACAACCGTGAAAAAAACAACTGCTCCTCCAAAGGACCTGGAAGTGACATTTGCACATCAAGAGCAGGTTCAAGCTCAGCATCCAATCTTGACTGAGGTCACAGTTCAGCCTTTGGACCCGGGGCTTCCTAGGACTCCAGAATTCACTAAGGAGATTGAGCATCCTCAACCTATGCAGGAGACTCCAATCCAGCTTCCAGGGCCACCTAAGGAGGTTACTGTAGCTCAATGTCCAGCATATCAGGAGGAGACCATTCTGCAGTATATCAGGGGGAGACCGTGCCCTGGTCTGGACCCTGCCCTTCTGACCTCCGGCCTTCGGGGATCCCCCGAACCCTGGTCTTGGCACTCTCCTGAACTCCGGCTTGAATCGCCCCAGGCACTTACCCCCCAGCAGAGCCGGGGGGGGGGCTGTAATACCTTGAGGTCCTCTGCTCCAGCCCAGATGTCGGCCCTCCTAAGCAGTTGACTGAGACTTTGGTTCCATCCCTGGACACGGATTCAAATGGTGAGCCGCCCCCAGAGACAGATCAGTATCTGAATGACAAGCCAACGCTGCACGAAAGGCTCTTACAAGTGGTTCCCACGTTGTGTTGGGATGAGAATCAGATCAGACCATAGTTCTGCCTTCTCCACTCAAAAGTAAGATGAAACCTGGAGATGAGCCAGAAGATCACCCACCAGTCATTTGAAATACTTGCTCCACCTCTGGACAGTCAGAGTTTAAAACCAACCAAGGTTTTTGTTTCATCCCCAAACCTGGACAAAGATCTAGTTCAGCATCGAAGGCTTGCCAAAGTTGTTATTGGAACTCCAAACCAATTTGCAAATAAAGAGCTCCTAGAACAACTACAGGACGATTATTCAGATTCTGGTACGGATATCATATATCCTGAGGAAAACCGACCAATGGATTCCCCAGGGGGACCAGATCAACCCCCAAAGCACCCTGAGGAGCTTGAAATTTCTTCACTCCTGCAGGAGACCCCTGCAGGACCTCTCCAGTCCACTTGAGAGGAACCTGAACCTTTTCTGCCTGGGGTGGAGGCCCAGGCCAAGCATCCAGAGTCCCCCGAAGAGACAGAAACACCTCCACTTCTTCAGGACGCTCTAGCTCAGCCTCCAGAGATCCTTAAGGAAGCTGGACATTCTGTAGGCCCACAGGAGGCCCCAGCTGAACCTTCAAGTACCCCTGAAGTCCAAAAGGAAGCCTCAGCTCAACCTACAGAGGCACCTGAGGAAGTAGAACCTTCGACCCCTCAGGAGGCCCCAGCTCAGCCACCAGAGGAGGAGGTACCACCTCAGGAGGTAAATGTGCCATCTCTGAGTCAGAATGAAGCTCAGCGGCCAAAATTACACAATGTCGTGTTAAACCTGTAGATTTGGCACTTACTGTAACTGTGACTCAGCCTCCACAGCACCCCGAGAAGGCTGAGCCTTCTCCAGTCCCATAGGAGGTCGCAGCTCAGCCTGTAGAGCTCCCCGAGGGGGCTGGGCCTACTCTAGTCACACAGGAGGCCCCAGAACAGGCTGTAGAGCTCCCTGAGGAGGCTGGGCCTACTCTACTCACACAGGAGGCCCCAGCTGGGCCTGCAGAACTCCCCGAGGAGTCTGGGCCTACTCTACTCACACAGGAGGCCCCGGCTCAGCCTGTAGAGCTCCCCGAGGAGGCTGGGCCTACTCTACTCACACAGGAGGCCCCAGCTGAACCTGCACAGCTCCCTAATGAGGCAGAATCTTCAACCGAGCAGGAGACCCCAGGTCAATCTCCAGGGGAGATAGAATCTTCTGCAACCCTGCAAGAGCAATGATCTCAGCCACCAGAGCTGTCTTTGGGGGAGGTGGAACCTATTCCAACCCAGCAGGAGCACCCAGCTCAACCTCTAGAGCATCATGAGGTGACAGTTGCACCTCCAGGTCACCATCAGGTTCAACATTTAAATCTGCCCAATATCACTGTTAAACCTGCAGACGTGCAGGTTACTGTAACACCAGAACCCACTACAGAGGTGGGACCTTTGCCAGTTCAGCATGAGTCTGTCGCTCAGCCCTCTGTGCCCCTTAATGTGGAACCTTTTGCAACCCAGCATGAAGCCCCAACTCTGCCTCCACAGTCCCCTGAGGAGATTGAACTTTTGCCATTTCAACAGGAGACTCCAACTGAGTCCCCAGAATCTCCCACACAGGAGAAACCTCCAACACAGCAGGAGACCCCTGTTCAGACCCCTGGAGAGGTTAAACCTTCCACAACCCAGCAGGACACCCTGGCTCAGGATTCACAGGCCCCTGAGGAGGGTGAATCACCTTCAACCCAGGAGGAGGCCCTGGCTCAACTTCCAGGGACTCAGGAAGAGAAGGAACCTTCTCCACCCCAGCAGGAGGCCCCTGCTGAGCTTCCACAAATCCCTGAGGAGGGTGAACCTTCCTCAATACAGGAGGAGAGCCAGGGTCATCATGCACAGACTCCTGAGAAAGCCAAACCTTCTTCAACCCAGCAGGAGGCCCCAACCCAGTATCCACAGGCCTCTGAGGAGGGAGAACCATCTCCAGCTCAGGAAGAGGCTCCCACTCAATTTCCACAGATGTCTGAGAAGAGTGAATCTTTAACCCAGGAGGAAAGCCAGGGGCAGCATCCACAGACCTCTGAGGAGGTTGCACCTTCTCCAATCCAACAAGAAGCCCCAGCTCAGCACCCACAGGCCTCCGAGGGGATCAAACCTCCTCTAACCCAGGGGGAGTCCCCAACTCAGCACCCTCAGACCCCAGAGGTGGGTGAGCCTTCTCCAACCCAAACAGAGGCCCCAGCTAAGTATCCAGAGTCCCTTGAGGGCATTGAACCTGTTCCGGCCCAGTCAGAGGCCACAGTTCAACCTCCAAATCCCCTAGGGGAGGTTAAACCTTCTGCAACCCATCAGGAAGCCCCAAGTCGGCATCTACAGACCTATGAGGAAGTTAACTCTTCTGCCACTCAGCAAGAAGCCACAGCTCAGTATCCAGAACCTTCTGGTGAGGTTGAACCTTCTCCAACCCAGCAGGAGGTCCCAGCTCACTCTCCAGAGCACCATGTGGTAACAGTTTCTCCTCTAGGTCAGAGTCAAGCTGAGCTTTTACTCTTCCCCAAAGTCACTGTTAAACCTGTGGATCTGGCACTTATCATAACTGCAGAGTCCACTAATGAAGCTGAAACATCTCTACCCCAGCAAGAGGCCTCAGCTCAGTCTGCCATGTCCCCGGAACAGTTGGAACCTTCTGCAATCCAGCAGGAGTTTCCAGAACAACATCCAGCCCCTGCTGAAAATGTTGAACCTTCTCCAGTCCAGCACGGAGTCCCAACACAGACTGGAGATCTTCCAGAGGAAACTGAACTTTCTCCAAGCCAGCAGTGGAGCTCATCTCTGCCTCAGATGCCTGTTGTAGGTGTAGAACCTTCTCCAGTCCAGCCTGAGCACCAGGCTCAGCCTCCAGAGTCCTCTACAGATATTGTAGCTCAGCCTCCAGTACATCATGAGGTGACATTCTCATCTCTAGGTCCTGGTGAAGCTCAGCATCCAATGTTGCCCAATATCACAGTAAAACGTGTAGATCTGGAGGTTTTCATAACTCCAGTGCCCACTAAGTTTGAACATTCTCCAGGGCAGCAGGGGGCCCCTGCTCAAGCTCCAGTTCCCCCTGAGCAGCTTGAATTTTCTCCAGCCCAGTCCAAGCTTCATTTCCAGGCTCCAGAGACCCCTGAAGATGAATTTCCTCCAGGCCAACAAGAACTCATAGTTCAGACTCAAGACCCTCCTAAGGAGATGGAACCTACTTCAGCGCAACAGGAGGTCCCAGCTGAGCCATCAGAGCCCGCTAAGGAGATTGAACCATGTGCAAATGAGTATGCAGTCTCAGCACATTCTCCAGGGCCCACTGAAGACGGCAAACCTCCAACCCAACCAGAGGTTCCAGCTCAGCCTCCTGTTCCCCAGCAGGTCCCAGCGATATCTCCTGAGCCCCCTCAGGAGGCAGAGCCTTCTCCCACACAACAGGAATCCCCAGCCCAGTCTTTAGAACTTGCTGACAAAGTGGAACCTCTTCCGGTCTCTCAAGAGACCCCTTCTCAGCTTCTGCAGTTTCCTGAGAAGGTGGAATCCTCTCCATTCCTGCAAGAAGCTCCATCTCTACCTCTAGAGCCCCTTAAGGAGGTAGAACTTTCTCCAGCCCAACAGGTGGCACAGACTCAGCCTTCAGAGCTCCCTGAGAAGCTAGAGTCATTTCCAATTCTGCAGCAGGCTTCAACTCAGTCCCCAGAGCCCCATCAAGAGGCAGAACCTTCTCCAGCTCAGCCTCCAGAGCCATCTAAGGAGGTTGAACCACAACTTCCAGTCCATAACGAGATGACAGTTCCACCTCAAGGACAAGATCAAGCTCAGCATTCAAGCTTGCCCAGTGTCACTGCTAAACCTGTTGACCTGGAGCTTACTGTACCTCCAGAGCCTTCTACAACCCTGTAGCAGACTCCAGCTCCTCCAGAGGATCCAGAGGTGACACTTCCACATCTAGAACATGTTGAGGCTCAGAGTCCAAGTTTGTCTGAAGTCACAGTTCAACCTTTAATCTGGAGCTTACCATAACACCAGAACCCATTACAGAGGTTGAAACTTCAACCATGCAAGAGACTCCAGGTCCTCCTTTAGAGCCACCTGAGGAGTTTGTAGTTCAGCCTCTCATGTATCGGGAGGTGACAGTTCCAACTCCAGGTCAGGATCAAGCTCGGCATCTCTTGTTACCCAATGTAACGGTTCAGCCTTTGGACTTGGTGCTTACCATGACTCCAGAACCCCCCACGAAAGTGGAACATTCTACAACCGTGAGAAATACTACTGCTCCTCCAAAGGACCTGGAAGTGACATTTGCACATCAAGAGCAGGTTCAAGCTCAGCATCCAATCTTGACTGAGGTCACAGTTCAGCCTTTGGACCCGGGGCTTCCTAGGACTCCAGAATTCACTAAGGAGATTGAGCATCCTCAACCTATGCAGGAGACTCCAATCCAGCTTCCAGGGCCACCTAAGGAGGTTACTGTAGCTCAATCTCCAGTATATCAGGAGGAGACCATTCCAACACCAGGTCGGAATCAAACTCAGTATCCATCAACACCCAATGTAACAGTTCAACCTTTGGACCTGGAGCTTACTGTAAGTCCAGAACCCACTACAGAAGTTGAACATTCTACAGCCCTGAAAAGGACTACAGCTCCTCCAAAAGACCTGGAGGTGACATTTGCACATCTCGAGCAGGTTCTGTCTTACCGTCCAAACTTGACTAACGTCACAGGTCAACCTTTGGACCTGGAACTTACCATAACTCCAGAATCCACTACAGAGATTGAACCTTCTCCAGCCATGCGTCTAGAGCTGCCTAAGGAACTTGTAGCTCAACCTTCCATATATCAAGAGGCAGCAGTTCCAACGTCAGCTCAGGATCAAGCTCAGTACCTGTGGTCACCAAATGTGACAACACAACCTTTGGCCCTGGAGCTTACCATAACTCCAAAACCCACTACAGAGGTTGAACAGTCTACAACTCTGCATCAGACTACAGCTCCTCCAAAGGACCTTGAGGTGACATTTCCACCCCCAGAGCAGGTTCAGGTTCAGCACTCAACCTTAAATAAAGTCACAGTTAAACCTTTGGACTTGGAGCTTACCATAACTCCAGAACCTACTACAGAGACCAAACCTTCTCCAACCATGCAAGAGACCCCAACTCAACCTCCAGAGCCACCTAAGGAGGTTGTAGTTCAATATCCATTCCATCAGAAGGGGACAGTTCCAACCCTAGGTCAGGATCAGGCTCTGTATCCAACTTTACCCAGTGTCACAGTTCATACTGTAGACATGGGACGTACCATAACTCCAGAACCTACTACCCAGGTTGAACGTTCTACAACCACCAAGACTACAACTCCCACTCCAAGGGACCTTGAGATGATGCTTGCACATCTAGAGCAGATTCAGAATCAACATCCAAACCTGACTGAAGTCACTGTTCCACCTATGGACCTGGAAATTACTGTAACTGCAGGATCCAATATGGAAGTTGAACCTTCTCCAGCCATGCAAGAGACCCCAGCTCAGCCTCCAGAGCCACCTAAGGAGGTTGTAGTTCAATATCCATTCCATCAGAAGGGGACAGTTCCAACCCTAGGTCAGGATCAGGCTCTGTATCCAACTTTACCCAGTGTCACAGCTCATCCTGTAGACATGGGACGTACCATAACTCCAGAACCTACTACCCAGGTTGAACGTTCTACAACCACCAAGACTACAACTCCCCCTCCAAAGGACCTTGAGATGACGCTTGCACATCTAGAGCAGATGCAGAATCAACATCCAAACCTGACTGAAGTCACTCTTCCACCTATGGACCTGGAAATTACTGTAGCTGCAGGACCCAATATGGAAGTTGAACCTTCTCCAGCCATGCAAGAGACCCCAAGTCAGCCTCCAGAGCCACCTAAGGAGGTTGTAGTTCAATATCCATTTCAGCAGGAAGTGATGATTCCAACTCCAAGTAAGGGTGAAGGCCAGCATCCAGAATCACCCAGCATCACATTTCATCATGTGGGCTTGGGGCTTACCATTACTCCAGAACCTATTACAGAGGCTAAACATGCTGCAACCACGAAAGACTACAGCTCCTTCTCCAGCGGACCTTGAGGTGACACTTGCACATCCAGAGCGTGTTCAGAGTCAACAGCCAAACCTGACTGAAGTCACTGTTCCACCTATGGACTTGGAAATTACTGTAAGTCACCAACCAGAGTCATCTGAGTCGGTTCTCCCCCCAACGACTCAGCACTCAGTGGTGCATTTTGCAAAATACTTCCCAGAAACGGCATATACAACTTTAACTGAGCAGCCAGAACAGAATGTTACCACAAACGTCAACATATGTGAGCTCTGTACCTGCAAAGATGAGACGCTGTCGTGTAGTGGTTTCAGCCCAAAGCAGAGGCTCCGCAGAGTGCCTGTGCCAGAGCCCAACATGGACAACAACACCTTCACCATCTTGTAAGAATTGCCTTTTCTCATTTGCTCCCTGCCTCCTGCTTGACACAGCAGCCTTTCTTTGAGGTCTTCCTGGGCCTTTGTCATCTCCCCAACCATGTTGACTGACTCTCTCTTTTTACCTTTTCTTTGTCAACTGTCCTTATCTTCATTTTCCTGTTTGCTGTGGTTCTCTCGTCTGCACTCGTTTACTTGTAATTGTCCTTATTCTTTATCCAGTTTTTTTAGCCCCATGATTTCATCCCTTAACCTCTACTCTCCCATCTTTATAGCAACATGTCCCTCTTTCCATCTCCTTGGTGATATACAAAAAAGTGGTTAAGAGTAGAGATTCTGGAATTAGACTGCCTGGGTTTGAATTGAGTTCTGTCACTTATTAGCTTTTGATTCAATTTCCTTATCTATAAAATGGGGTAATAGTTACTACCTTGTGGGATTATTGTGAGATTTGGTGAGTTAATACATATAAAGCACGTTTTCAGTGCCTCGCATATATGTGAGTGTTAGCTATTATTTGATTCCTCAGCTATGTTTAGAACTCATCTTTGTCCCTTGGTTTTCTATATACAGCCCCCATTTTGTGCCCAGCCCAGGACTCAGTACTGTGGCAGCCATGCAAGTATGGCATTGTCTTTAGAATATGAAATAATAGGTGGGAAGAAAGGAAATAGGCATAGAAAGACAGGTGACCTATGATTAAGTACAGACTATAGGTGCTGTAAGTCACCAGAATCTGTAATCAATGGAGTGTAGGGGTCAGAGAAAGCTGCATGGATAAGCTAAAACTTCAGCTGAGATTTAGAGTGGCTATGATTTGTTAAATACAGCAAGAATAGGGAGTATAGTCTAAGCAAAGGCACAGCTGAAAGAATGATCAGGAATTAAGAATTAGCTTAGGAGGGCAGCCCCAGTGGCTCAGCGATTTAACGCCACGTTCAGCCCGAGGCGTAATCCTGGAGACCCGGGATTGAGTCCCACATCGGCTCCCTCCATGGAGCCTGCTTCTCCCTCTGCCTGTGTCTCTGCCTTTCTCTCTGTGTGTCTGTCATGAATAAATAAATAAAATCTGAAAAAAAGCATTAGCTTAGGAAACAGTGAAAGATACGATTATGAAAACCCTTGACTATCAGCTAGAAGGGTTTGAAAGTTATGCTGAGATATAGAGAGTCATTGAAAGTTTTCCAGAAAGACATATGTATCACCAGAACAAGAGGATTGTTTTCTATTCCCTATGTACAGAGATCTAAAGAGGAAAGCTTGATCCAGGGAAACCAGAAAGAATGGTCTAGCAAAAGCTGGGAGTAAAGTGACAAGGGGCCAGATCAGAATGGCTGTGATAGGAGTAGAAAGAAAATCCTGAGAGCACCCCAGAGGAAGAAGCAACAAGACTGCGTAACTGCTGAGGGGAGTAGTGGGTAGGGTGCATCCAGACAAGAGAAAAATCAACTATAACTCTCAGAAATTTCTGTCCCGGATGAGCAGGTGGAAATACAGCAGTTGGGAAGGACAGCCAGGTGGAGGGAGATAAATTCAGGTTTAGGCATCTTTTATCAGGGAACATAAAGCAACCAGAAGGCTTTTTGGTTGACTGGAAATGGCCACTAGGCAGATGGGCAGATGGCTATCTGTTTGGCCTTATTTCTGACTCCCCTGAAAAAAATGTGTATATAAACTGAATAGGGGGGAGGATTCCTGGGTGGCTCAGTGGTTTGGTGCCTGCCTTCGGCCCCGGGCGTGATCCTGGAGTCCAGGGATTGAGTCCCGCGTCGGGCTCCCTGCCTGGAGCCTGCTTCTCCCTCTGCCTGTGTCTCTGCCGCTCTCTCTCTCTCTCTCTCTCTCTCTCTCTCATGAATAAATAACACCTTAAAAAATGAATAGGTAAGTTGTTGCTGAGGGAAGAAGATAAGTTAAAGGTAAGATTCAGTCATATACGGAATTAGTGATTAAAACTGAACTCAGGCATTTCATAGCTTCTTTGAAATACTTGCAATTCATGGATACATTCTCATTTTTTTTAATGTCACAAGCATATAGGATAAAATGTGAAAATCCCACCCAACCCCCCCTACCACCCATAAGATAACTCCTGTTACCATTTTGGTGTCTGTCCTTCCCATCACTTTCCTTTGCAATTTTTCCCCTAATCAGGTAATACTTTTTATTCCTTGCTCAGTGATTTGTTGCTTTTCCCTGTGTAACATGTCTAAGAAATCTCTCCATATTAGTTCCTCTCATTTCTAACTTCTCCTAACAGCTGGAGAGATTTCAAAAGAAGTCACTGGGCCAAACCTTTGGTGTTCCTGGCATAGGATTTCTTTACCTTTGTTTGCTGGCATAGGATTTCTTTACCTTTGTTTTATACTTTCTTTTTTTGCCATTTTTCTGTTGAATTATTTTCTCATTGATTTACAGAAAGAACCATTTTAGACACATAGAGGTGATTTGGAGAAAAATACCTATATTCATAAAGTAATTAACTGGCATTATCTATCCAAGAAATTAGACAGATAGGAAGTTCCGGTTCTAAGGAGATGGCTTGTTTACACCAATGGCCCCACATTTCCTTATTAATTGTGCAAACTGGGATGCTGATAGCTATGGATATTAAGAAGCTGGTATTTTCTGCATTTTGCATATTCCCCCAAGGTTGCCAATGATTCTTTTACTTATTCTGTTCCTTCTTTTCCTAACTAGTCAAGGATCTGAACTGTGTTTCTTCACAGAAATTTCCAAGGAAACTCTATTTCTTACATTGAGGAAAATACATGGAAGCCATACCGTTGGACTGAGAAATTGTGAGTATATTTTCTCCAAATATGAATACAAAAAACTGCATCCTAAGATCCTTCTTAGTCAAGAATTTTGAAGTCAGTATCTTGGAGGAAAGGTATTTCCCCCTCCATATCCCAAATCAACCTCTATTGATGGCAATTCTATGTTTATCTTGAAAATTGAATTTCACGGGCTCTCTTTAAAATTTAGAGTCAATCTAAACTTATTTTCCATTATATAGGAATACATGATGATATCCTCAATATATAAAAATGAAAGAATAGATAAAGTGAACATCTTCTTTGTGTTCTGATCCCCTACCACTGAGATAGCCACTACTCTGGATTTAGTATATATCCTTCCAGATCTTTTTCCATGCATTTGTCTACATACATATTTATAGACAACAAAATAGGTTTGTTGTGGGATTTTCTTACCTTGTTTTTGTTTTTTGTTTTTACATAAATGATAACTTCCTACAACTTGATTCTTTTGCTTATGCTTATGCTTATGAAATAATCTTTTGATTCTTTTATCTTATGTCTTAGATTTCTTTTCTTTTAGTACATAGATAGGGGGTTACCCCATTCATGTATATGCCTGTGTAATATATTCCAAAGTATGAATGTATATAGTAATTCTCCTATTGATGAATGTTTAGACTGTGTCCCATTTTCTTGTCACATGCGCTGCTGTAGTGAACTGCCTCAACCATGCATCTTTGTGTATGTGGGCAGGTATTTCTGTAGAATAGATATCTAGAAATGGAATTGTTTGACTAAAGACTATGTAGATGTAAAATTTTAATTGCCCTCAAAAAAGTTGTGCCAACTTAAACTCCAACCCATAGACCATGACAGCATTCACATCCTCATACCACCCACTACTGGATATTCTCCATTTCTTGGCTGATCTGATGGGTGAATAAAAGGGGTCCCATGTGAATTTGAAGTTTTCTGATTACTTGTAAATTTAAATACCTATGTTTACTGAACATTTGTATTTCTTGAGTGAATTTTCTGTCCTTTGCCAATTTTCTGTTATCTTTTTAAACAACTGATCTGTAGAAAAAGTCAATGTAGACACAAGTGTTTTTAGAAATAAAATATTAAGTCAAAGCAATTAACTGGTGTTTTTATGAGAGTTTTGTGTCATATCATTAGTGCAACTTGAGCAGAGAAGTCACAAATGACTCCTGAATTAACAATAAAAGACACAGTAATCATAGCAATCTAAAAATAGGGATTATGATCCCTCTAAAGTAGATTTTGCCCCTCAGTTTGATATCTTATTGGTAAGGGAGAAATGCTAGAACTAGGCATTTGTTTTTTATTTTGTGAATTTCTTAAATACTATGTGTAGTTTACATTTCTCCATGATAGTGTCTGACTGGGAGATTTTATTTCCCAAACTTATAAGAAAACTGAAAATAATTGTCACAAGAAATAAATAACGTTAGTTTTCTTTAGGGAATGGAGGGGGATGGGTGGGCTGAGGACAAGGGTAGGAGAAAAACTTTGCGTTGTGTACTATATACCTTTGGAATTTTGGGCCATGTGAATATATATTACATATTTTTAAAAAATGAATTGAAATTAAAAAATTAATTTCTAAAGATCATGTGCTTGGGAATTTATATACTAGAACACGAATGTGGTAAGTCCTGCAGATGTCTGGTTCAGCTTGAGGGTTATACCTTGTAAGCAGAGGTTCCTAACTATGGATCACTGCTCTCCTGGGGCAGGATTTTAACCTGTGTTTCTATATATATATCTATTGGATGATATCTGCCAACAGTAGAATGAATAAAGTGTGGTATAGTTATAAAATGGAACACTATTTGTTTGAACCATAAAGCCACATAAGTAATCTCAAATTTTCTGATAGCCACTTAAAAATTAAAAGTAAAAAGAGAGAGATGACATAAATGTTAATATATTTTGTTTAGCTCTTATATCCAAAATATTATTTTGACATATAATTATTATACCCATTATTAGTAAGATAGTCTATGTTTTATACTGTCTTCAAAATATCCAATATCATTTCTACATGTAATCAGTACAAAAATTATTGAGAGTTTATGTTCTTTTTTCCATAGTAACTCTTTGAAATCCCAATTTGATTTCTAATCTTTTATCAAGAATACTTGATCTGTATTTAGATTTCATAAAAATTACAGTTGAAAAAGTAATATCAAATACCTATATTGTTGCAAACATATTTAAACATTTTCTAATAAATGTTGAGTATCAATTTTTTCCTTTGTATGTTAAAGTAATTAAAATTAATTAAATTAAAAATTCAGCTCCTCAGTCACACTAGCCACTCCCAAGTATTCAGTAGCCACATGTAGCTAGACATGCAATACTAGGTATTGAAATGAACCAACCTCAGCTACATGCAACAATATAATGAATTTATATGATAATATTGAGTTAAAGAAGCAACTTAGAAAATAATACATATAATATGATTCCATTTATATAAAGTTCAAGAAGAGGCAAAACTAAATTATGTTGTTTATGGCTGACATATGATAGGTAAAACCAGTGGAAGACGAAGAAGGAGGCTCAAGGTAAATTGGCAATTATTAAAGCAGAATTTCAGAACTAGACTTTAGAACTCCTATTTCACTCCCCTTGTTTTACACCCAGGAAACTACCAAAGGCAGAAAGAATATTGATTTGGTCTAATGCTTTGCCTGGATCCAGCCAAATTAGCTTCCCAGACAAATCTGAGTTAGAATGGAACTGACACAGAGCATCTACTGTCACTACTCCTTTAAAGAAAAAGGGTGGATGGGGATCCCTGGGTGGCGCAGCGGTTTGGCGCCTGCCTTTGGCCCAGGGCGCGATCCTGGAGACCCGGGATCGAATCCCACGTCGGGCTCCCGGTGCATGGAGCCTGCTTCTCCCTCTGCCTATGTCTCTGCCTCTCTCTCTCTCTCTCTGTATGACTATCATAAATAAATAATAAAAAAAAAATAAAAAAATAAAAATAAATAAATAAAATAAAATGATCACAGTCTGCTGTGCCTTTAAAAAAAAAAAAAAAAAGAAAAAGGGTGGAGAGGGGTTGGGTGCACCTGTTCCTGCTGGTACTGACCATCAGGCCTGGCTACAGAGTCTTGGGCTAAGAGGGCTAGTCTTCAAGGCTGATGGAAGGCAGAAAAATAGGACTCCTTCCTGTAAAGTGGCAGGAAAACTTCCCTCCTCCTCCTGGTTTTTGATCCACCACTCTCCATTCCCTTTGTCCAGACTCCAGAGACTGTTAACTGGGAGAGGCCTTAGGTAATAGTTTGTCTCTTCCTTTTATAATAAGGAAATGGAGAAGAAAGGGAAGGTAAATTGCCCCATGGGCATACTGCTACTGAGTGTCAGAAGATGGTTCCTTTCCAGAGGGGCACTTCTCCTCTGATTATACTGTTCTTGGGCTGCGAGCTACATTTTATGTCACAACTCAGTACATACATACTGTAAAGACATAAGCAGGTTTTTAAAAATATTTTTTAATTTATTCATGTGAGACGCAGAGAGAGAAGCAGAGAGATAGAGGGATAAGCAGGCTCCTCTCATGGAGCCTAATGTGGGAGTCAATCCCCAACCTGGATCACCCACACCCTGAGCCAAAGGGATTACTCAACTGCAGAGCCACCTGGGCGTCCCAACATAAGCAGTTTCTAAGACAAACTTACTATACACTCTGATTTTTTCTATGTTGTTTGTATTCAAAAATAATATTTTGTGTTTTACTGCTGGCTGTGACCTTTAAGCTGATTTCACGACTCACTCACTCATTAGCCACAGCCTGCAGTGAGAAAGTCAGTGAGTTAGGTAACTTTGTTGGTTGGACTCATGCATTTATTTGGTGTGAATGAACTTGTAGGATAAAGCAGCTAGGAAAATAGAAACACCTCTCTCTCCTCCTCCCCAGCAAATGATGCCTATGAGACAAAGTCCAAAGGGGACCAAAGTAAAATGCTTCTGGAGAGAGTAAAGTGCTTCTGTGTTATACTTGCACAGTTTGTTCACTGCACGAGGGCACTTGGCCAAGGGCCCAGGTGAGCAGGATGAAAATCTTGCTTCTACTCAATGCCAACCCACATACAAAGGCCTCCCCAGAGAAATTGTGGGGCCATTTTGGACAGACATGGGAAAATTCTGGAAGTCTAGCATGCATGGGATTATTTTCAGGATCCCAGGTCTGTAGTGATTTTGCTTCCTGTGATTATGGACTGAGATGTCCTAATAGGACCAGAGATACACATTGTGAGAGGCATGAGAAATGGCGTGAATCACTAATTGTCTGCATATGTGTTTCCTCCAAGGCTCTTCTTTAATTCTCTGCTGCATAAGAGATGTTCAGTCGAACGTGAGAGTCAGGTAAGTCTGAGGAAAATAAATTCTCATGGATGGAGAAAGCAGGGAAATGCAGAACTAACACTGTCCTTTCTGTTTTCTAGGAGGGTTTTTTCTGGAGAAGGCGGCCACTTTGGCTTCGACACATGTACAGACCTCTTAATGCCACACGGAAGAAAAACATGGCACAGAAGCTACCCGACAGGGATTCTTCTGATGAGGATGAGATTTTCAACAAGGAACCAGGTACTTGATTGGGGACAATTTATAATTCTTTTCTAAAATGCGTTAATTATGAAAAGTTTAATTGTTCCTTTACATAGTTAAAGGCATTCTTCTTCATTTTTGCAGAGAGAAAGGTGATGCCCCAGCAGAGAAGCCTCAGGCTGCAGATTCAGCTGCTGAAGACCTGGGTGAGGAGAGCGACAGTGAACTCCGCTCTGTCATCGTCCTCAAGTGACCTTGTCCTGCCTCAGGCTGTCTATAAAATTTGTTTTCTTCTTCTTTTTCTTAAAAACATTTTTATTGGTGTTCAATTTGCTTACATATAGAATAACACCCAGTGCTCATCCCATCAAGTGCCCCCATCAGTGCCCCTCACCCCTTACACCCCCACCCCCTGCTCTCCTTCCCTTCCACTACTCCTAGTTTGTTTCCCAGAGTTAGGAGTCTATGTTCTGTCTCCCTTTCTGATATTTCCCACTCATTTTTTTCTCCTTTCCCCTTTATTCCCTTTCACTATTTTTTGTATTCCCCAAATGAATGAGATCATATAATGTTTGTGCTTTCCGATTGACTTACTTCACTCAGCATAATACCCTCCAGTTCCATCCACGTCGAAGCAAATGGTGGGTATTTGTCGTTTCTAATGGCTGAGTAATATTCCATTGTATACATAGACCACATCTTCTTTATCCATTCATCTTTCGATGGACACCGAGGCTCCTTCCACACTTTGGCTATTGTGGACATTGCTGCTATAAACATCGGGGTGCAGGCGTCCTGACGTTTCATTGCATCTGTATCTTTGGGGTAAATCCCCAGCAGTGCAATTGCTGGGTCGTAGGGCAGGTCTATTTTTAACTCTTTGAGGATCCTCCACACAGTTTTCCAGAGTGGCTGCACTAGTTCACATTCCCACCATAAAGTTTATTTTCTGATATTGGCTTCTCAGCATTGCTTGTAAAATACTTATTTTTCTCATATTAAAAATGTATAAATTAATAACCAATTCTAGCCATGTGGTAAGGAATTAAAATGGAAATAAACATGTATATACAGGTAACAGGGGCCATTGGTGAGAGGAACAGGCCTGAAGCTAGAATCCCTCGTGGGAGACTGTACTTCCACAAGAGGCAGTGCACGCAGGAAGGATGAATAGGGGTATCTTCCCCTCATTTCCCCAATAAAATCAGTGTCTGAAAACTGGAAAACGTATCTCCAGGTGTACAGACTATTAAATCAATTGGCAGTTTATTCTGGTGCTCTCTCCCCTGGTTCACCAAATACAAGTTATTCACAACATGCTTGACCTGCCCATAGAAGATCATCTGTTTCTGGCCCCTCTTGTAAGATTCTTAGCGTTACCAGAATATTTGGATCACTGAGCCTAGCTCCACAGTAGGGCTAAGGCCTCTTTTTCTTCCCAAGTGCTCAAACTCATGCACAAAATATGTGCCCCGTCTTGGCATAGGGGGTTCTTCATTCATACAAGCTATAGATAATTCACATTGGGGTATTTTGTTTCTTTTCGTTAAAAAAAAATCCCAACCCTTGGATAGCTAGCAGGGAGGGGCTGGAGGGCTAGGGTAAAGAAAAATGTGTGAGGGTGGTAATTACCCAAGACTGCCCTCCTCAGTCCTTTATTTCAGAAAATATATTGGTGGTGCCACTTACCCATTCTCATGGACCACCCTACTAGCCTCTCCTGACTCCACTGAGGGTCAGATGTGTGCTATCAGGCTCTCTCCCAACTGCCACCCACCACCAAACCTACTACTGCCTTCCTCAACCAACACAGATAATGAAGCACAGGGATAATGAAGCGCAATCTGTGGAAGAAGCACAACTCCCTCCACTTCTGGGATGCCAGGGTGGCTCAGATGGTTAAGCATCCAGCCCTTGGTATCAGCTCCGGTCATAATGTCTTACAAGGAATGGCTGCTCACCACTGTGGGGCTAGCAGTGGTGAATGTCAGGTTACTCTACCACAGCTGCTTTCCATACATTCAAAGCTGCTGCTGCCACTCAAAAGTCAGTACACTTCGGGAACCCACTGCTGAAGTCACTGCAGCCCTCCATGGTCCCAAGCCTGTGACTGGCAACATGGAGCCCCAACATGTAGCCTGCACATCTGCTACTGCAGAGGAGGAAAGAATGGTTTCCACCTCCTTTTCACCTCCTAGATTTCACACAGGTACATTTTATTGGCAGAACTCTGCTGTCAAGGGAATCTGTGAAATGTGGTTTGTGGGCTTCTAGCACCTGCAAAGAAAGGGATAGAAGTGGGTAGCAAGAGCCAACCAATACTATCTAACAAATGGGTGGGTGTTCAAGTCTTTCTAAAAGGAAGGTGTTGTCTCCATGGAGTAGTAACATGGTGGAGAGCTAGCTAAGTCAGAAACACAAAAGGTGTCCTTCTAGCTGGGCAGCAGGTTAAGGTACCAGATACTGGATGCCAATCACGTGCAGTCATCCCCAGAGGTGACTGGAGAAGCACTTGGAGTTGATTCTTAGCTTGGCCTCCAGAATGTTCTCACTGGAATGAAAGCTGCATGGACTAATGGCAGTGAGGTATCTGAGAAAACATAGCCCCCATTCAAAAGGGCTGCCAGAGGAAACGGTGCCCATAGGGAAACAGAGTTTCTAAAAATGTGGCCTTGTGGGGATCCCTGGGTGGCTCAGTGGTTGAGCGCCTGCCTTGGGCCCAGGGCATGATCCTGGAGTCCTGGGATGGAGTCCCGCATCGGGCTCCCTGCATGGAGCCTGCTTCTCCCTCTGCCTGTGCTCTGCCTCTCTCTCTCACACACATGAATAAAAAATAAAATCTTTTTAAAAAATTTGGCCTTTGGACCTCTAAACTCAAACATCCTTGGGATGCTTATTTAAAAGGCTGATCCTGAAAAATAAGCAAATTAATTTTAAAAGCTGATCCTGAACATCTCCCCTGTCAAAAACAAACCAAAAGGCACTACTTAAAGTGGTCCAGACAGATTTCCATAGTAATAGAATATTGCAGTGGCACAGGGGAAAGGGTCCATCGTGAACGGAACTCAACTGGGGCAAGTGCAGAGGTGACTGAGTATTGCACAGGGAGATTGAGGGACTAGGGAAGGGAATGAGTAGGGGCTCCATAGAAGTGAAAGATTACAACAGGCAGGAAGGGGCAGGAAGGGGGTTAGCCCAGATGGAACCATCTGGATTTGCTAACTGGCACTCACCAAGGCTAGACTCCTTCTCTCTCACAGAAGCTGGGACACAGGGGCCCTATCTTCAGGTGGTGGCTGGAATAAGCAGCAAATTCTTTAGACAGCCTTGAGTTCCACGGGCAGGCACTTTAGGGGACGCTGGGGTCTTACTAGGGCAGGGCTCAGGAGCTGCTCAAAACTCTGTTAGCCTTTGCTCCAGGCTTCCCGGGCTTCAGGAACGTGGGCCCCGCCCCGCGGCTCCTCCCGCCCCGCCATTGGCTCCGCGGGCCGGGGGCGGGGCCGAGCGCCCAACCGCCGGGAGGGCTTCAGGCGCCGCGAGCGCAGTTTCCGGGTGTCGGTGGCGGAGAGGCCGGCGCGTCGGGTCGGAGGCGCAGAGGCTGCAGCGGCCAGGAGCGACCCCCGCCCCCTCCCCGCTCCCTCTGGTGACCCCGGGGTCAGGGGGGAGGGGGGGAGGGGCGGCGGGGTCGAGATGCGAACGGGCGGCGGGCGCGGTCCGTGGTCCCAGCCCCCTGGTTCCTTTGCGCCGTCCTGCTTCAGGACCCTTTGCCTTCCCCGTTCCAGCCCCGCACCCTGCCCCCTCGGAGCCGAGCCTTCAGCCCGCACAGCCCCTGCGGACCGCCCCCTCCATCTTCTCCCGACGGGGACCCGCGCCCAGCACGTACCCCCACCCCTCACCTCTGGTGTTGCTGCTGCAGCCACACCCTTGAGCCCTGGTAGTCCAGTTCCAACCCCGAGCGCAGACACATCCTCCTCTGCCCTCTGAAGCATCACGTCCTCACCCCTCAGCCCCTGTGGCAATCCCGGTGCCCCACGCCAACCTCCTCTGAGCCCCACCGCTATGGCTTTCCCCTTTTCTGACTCAGCTTTCTTATCCCAGTCCCCCAAGGTCTGCTCAGCCCTAACACCCCACCTCCACCCCCCCTTATTCAATGCCTGCCATCCAAGCGGATGCCCTGCTGAGCTCACCCCTTCTTGATAGCTCTGATCTCAGCCCTATCCCAAGTCTTCGATGCATCTTCTTGTCCACACGGACTCAACCCCTCACTTCCCAGCCCACCACATACTTTCTTTCCATCTCCAACCATCCTTCATCTTTGCTAAACTGTCCCTGACTCTTGCAGCCCCAGTTCCAACCACCCCAACCCCATCTTCTTAAAATGAGGTCTCCATGCCCCCATCTCTTCCTCTCAGCTCTGTGCCCATTCTTCCCTTAATGCGGTCCCCATCTGATTGAAAACTTAGTGCAGTCTCTTCTCAGCCTCACCTGCTGCCCCCCAACAGCCAATCCAGGTGCTTTTTCAGAGCCGGGTAGTTACTGAGTAGCTCGATTGGTACAGGGCCTCAGATGGTAAGTAAGTGTGGAGGAGTAGAGATCTATGTCCCGTGGGTCAAGAGGTTTTCCTGAATGTCTGGTCTCCTGCACCTGTCCTCAAGGATTGTGTTTCTAGCATTCATATTATGTTACTTGTGTTGGCTGCTGCAATGGTACCTTATCATCCAAATACCTGGAAGGTGAGGGATGGCTACTCATTCAGCCTGGGACAGTGGAAGCTTATCACTTCCTTTTGGACTGTAATCTGTAGAACCTCAGGGGGTTGCACTACGTGGGGTTGGCTGTGGTCACAGACCCATGCCCATGAAGGTTTTCCTGTCATTTAGAGACGACCCTCACCCGGGGCTCCTCCCAGCCAGAGCTGATTGCAAGTTAGTCCCAGTACTGAACACAGGGAACACAGTACTAGACGTGATGTTACATGTTGTGAAGAGTGTAGGTGAGTGGATCCTGGGGAAGCTGATGGCTAGGTGGCTTTGGAGGCTTTTGAACTGCTTCCTCTTTTTGTAGGTGCTGCATCGTTGAGTTTTGACCATTTTGATTGCCCTTGAACTGAGAGACCAAGTTCCCCCAGAGTAGCTAGACATTCTTGAGGCACCCAGGCCCATTTGTTAACATTTATAATTTATAATTTCCTGGGCTTTTTGGATACACATCCCCTCTAAGTTCTGGTGACCAGGCCCCAAGGGATTGGCTGTTTGACAGTAATTGTAAAGGGCCCCAAAGAGGACCCATTGTCTTTGCTTGCCATTTATAGTCTCACTTCTTTGAAAATTGAATGCCTGTCTACCTTCAGTATCCCTCCGTAAAGGTGTCTATCCTCTTGCCTTTCTTCTGCTTCCTGATCTCCCTCTCTCCTCCATCTCCCTCCTCCTTCAGCTCAAAACCCCCCCCCCCTAAAAAAAAACCCTCTTCTAAAAACCTAAAAACCTAAAACCCCCTTCTCCCTGTTTGAAGGGCTATGTCTGGCTTTTGTGGAAAGCAGATTCAACATATCGAAGGGAAATGAAAACGCAGACGGCAGCTTCGACTACAGCATCTTCCAGATCTACAGGCATTTCTGCTGCAAGGATTACCGGAGTCACTCAGAAAACATTTGCCACGAGGACTGTCAAGGTCTGGCCAGGGCCCCAGGGTGGAAAAGCTCTACTCACAGAACTTCTCCTCCTATTCAAAGCCTGGGAGTGTCCCCAGAGGGACTTCCCATGGAGTTTTTGCTGAGCAGAGGACAAGTGGCTGTAGTGCCCATCCACTTAGCAGATTCTTTGGTGTACAGGATCTAGAAAAGCTCTGCATAGTCAATAGCAGAACAGGAGCAACAGCAGCAGCCAATATTTTTGAGAGTGTGTCATATACTAAGCACTTTACCTGCAGAGCCCATTTCACCCAGCGTGTCATGTGATGGAAACTATTATGATGCCCGCTTTACAGATGAGCAAACTGAGGCTCATAGAACCAGTGCCGAATACCAGGCTGGTGGCCCTGAAGGCTCCACTCTAACCATCAAGTAATAACTTTGGCCAGTGTCTGATTAAAGGCCAAGTGCAAACTGCCCACCTCAGAGCCACTCCAGGAGGCTCCATAGGTCCATGACTTGGACCTTCCCTCCTCTTTCATACTCTGATTCATATCCTGAGACTCTTCAGAGCCTAGCAGCACACATCTTACCCTCACTGGAGTCAGGAGAGGCTAGTAGGGTGGTCCATGAGAATGGGTAAGTGGCACCACCAATATATTTTTTGAAATAAAGGGCTGAGGAGGGCAGTCTTGGGTATTAACCACCCTTACACACAGACACACAGAGGGGCCCTCCAGCCCCTCCCTGCTAGCTATAGAAGGGTTCGGATTTTTTTGGGCGGGGGTATTTTTTTTAAAGAAATGTAACAATACCCCAATGTGAATTATCTATAGCTTGTAAGGTTGAAGAACCCCCTATGCCAAGACGGGGCACATATTTTGTGCATGAGTTTGAGCTCTTGGGAAGAAAAAGAGGCCTTAGCCCTACTGTGGAGCTAGGCTCAGTGATGCAAATATTCTGGTAACGCTAAAAATCTTACAAGAGGGGCCAGAAATAGATGATCTTCTATGGGAGGTCAAACATGTTGTGAATAACTGGTATTTGATGAACCAGGGGAGAGAGCACCAGAATAAACTGCCAGTTGATTTAATAGTCTGTACACCTGAAGATACATTTTCCAGTTTTCAGACACTGATTTTATGGGAGAAATGAGGGGAAGATACCCCTATTCATCCTTCCCTGCGTGCACTGCCTCTTGTGGAAGTACAGTCTCCCACGAGGGATTCTAGCTTCAGGCCTGTTCCTCTCACCAGTGGCCCCTGTTACCTGTATATACATGTTTATTTCCATTTTAATTCCTTACCACATGGCTAGAATTGGTTATTAATTATACATTTTTAATATGAGAAAAATAAATATCTTGCAAGCAATGCTGAGTAGCCAGTATCAGAAAATAATCTTTATAGACAGCCTGAGGCAGGACAAGGTCACTTGGTGACGATGAAGGCGTGGAGTTCAGTGTCCCTCTCCTCACCCAGGTCTTCTGCAGCTGAATCTGCAGCCTGAGGCTTCTCTGCTGGGGCATCACCTTTCTCTCTGCAAAAAAGAAGAAGAATGCCTTTAACTCTGTAAAGGAACAATTAAACTTTACATAATTAACTCATGTTAGAAAATAATTATAAATTGTCCCCAATCAGGTACCCTGGTTCCTTGTTGAAAATCTCATCCTCATCAGAAGAATCCCTGTCGTGTAGCTTCTGTGCCATGTTTTTCTTCCGTGTGGCATTGAGAGGTCTGTACATGTGTCGAAGCCAAAGTGGCCGCCTTCTCCAGAAAAAGCCCTCCTAGAAAACAGAAAGGACATTGTTAATTCTGCATTTCCCCTGCTCTCTCCAGCCACGGGACTTTATCTTCCTCAGATTTACCTGACTCTCACGTTCGATTGAGCATCTCTTATGCAGCAGAGAATGAAAGAAGAGTCTTAGAGGAAACACATATGCAGACAATTAGTGATTCATGCCATTTCCCATGCCTCTCACAATGTGTATCTCTGGTCCTATTAGGACATCTCAGTCCATAATCACAGGAAGCAAAATCACTACAGACCTGGGATCCTGAAAATAATCCCATGCATGCTAGACTTCCAGAATTTTCCCATGTCTGTCCAAAATGGCCCCACAATTTCTCTGGGGAGGCCTTTGTATGTGGGTTGGCATTGAGTAGAAGCAAGATTTTCATCCTGCTCACCTGGACCCTTGGCCAAGTGCCCTCGTGCAGTAAACAAACTGTGCAAGTATAACACAGAAGCACCTTACTCTCTCCAGAAGCATTTTACTTTGGTCCCCTTTGGACTTTGTCTCATAGGCATCATTTGCTGGGGAGGAGGAGAGAGAGGTGTTTCTATTTTCCTAGCTGCTTTATCCTACAAGTTCATTCACACCAAATAAATGCATGAGTCCAACCAACAAAGTTACCTAACTCACTGACTTTCTCACTGCAGGCTGTGGCTACTGAGTGAGTGAGGAAGGTCACAGCTAGCAGTAGAACACAAAATATTATTTTTGAATACAAACAATATAGAAAAAAATCAGAGTGTATAGTAAGTTTGTCTTAGAAACTGCTTATGTTGGGATGCCCAGGTGGCTCTGCAGTTGAGTAATGCCTTTGGCTCAGGGTGTGCTTGATCCGGGTCTGGGGGTCAACTCCCACATTAGGCTCCATGAGAGGAGCCTGCTTATCCCTCTATCTCTGCTTCTCTCTCTGCATAAACAAACTGATATATCTACACAACTGTAACACTACTCAGTAATAAAAAGGAGTGAATTACAGGTTGATGCAATCACATGGATGAATCTCAAAAGGATTATGCTGAATCAAAGGAGCCAATCACACAAGACTGCATACTGTATGATTTCATTTATAAGACATGGTGGAGGGGCACCTGGGTGGCTCAGCAATTGAGCGTCTACCTTTGGCTCAGGGAGTGATCCTGGAGTCCCGCGATCAAGTCCCACCTCAGAATCCTTGTATGGAGCCTGTTTCTCCCTCTGACCTCTCACTCTTTCTTTGTCTCTCATGAATAAATAAATCTTAAAAAAAAAAAACACTATAGGGACAAAAATGAGGTTGATGGCTGTCAGGGACTGATAGTGGGAACAGGGGATTAACTACAAACAGAAATGTTCTGTATCTCAAACGTGGTGGTGGTTACACAACTATAGATTTGCCAAAGCTCATTAAAAACTGCATACTTAAAAACAGTACATATTAACTGAAAATTATGCCTCAATAAATCTGACTTAAAAATAAAACAAACCTAAATACACAACGAAGTGATAATAAACATAAGAAAAATCAACTTACAGTTTTTCCAATTCAAGGGTCATCATGAGAATGCTCTCAATTGTTGAAAGTGACACCTGTGTTGTTCCCATGTCTCTGAAAGAGAAAGCCCAAACATGCATGATACCAAAGACTAAAATTCCACACCAAGTACAAAAAGGTACTTAATAGTATGTGATTATTTAAATTCTGGCTTCTCTGTCAAGCTAGCTCAAGAGTTTACTTGCTATGGAAGATAATTTCAGAGCATTCTTATTGAAGAAATTAAAATTTATGTGCATCACGAACATAATCACCTTGGTGCTAAACAGTGCAATCTCTTTTTACCCTTTTTCTACTCATTCTCAGTTGCATCCACCTTTCTTGATTTGTCTTTTGTTTTAAATAATGTATACCTTATTCCACTTTGCTTTTTGAGATAAAGGATATTTCTACATATGTGATAAATATTTCCATATACACCTGCATGTTCCATATCTGTATGTGTTCTTCAATAGATTTTATTTATTTATTCATGAGAGAGAGAGAGAGAGGCAGACACACAGAGGGAGAAGCAGGCTCCATGCAGGAAGCCCTACATGGACTCAATCCCGAGTATCCAGGATCACACCCCAGGCTGCAGGTGGCGCTAAACCGCTATGCCACTGGGGCTTGGGCAAAGGATTTAAAGAGACATTTCTCCAAAGAAAATACACAAATGGCCAATAAGCACATGAAAAGATGTTCAATGTCTTAAGTCATTAGGGAAATACGAATCAAAGCTATAATAAGATACTACTTTATACTCACTAAGATGGCTATAATCAGATGGAGAATGATAAGTGGTAGCAAGATTATGGAGAAACTGGAATCTTCATACATTGGTGAGAACATAAAATGGCATAGTTACGTGTGGAACACAGTTTGGCAGTTCCTCAAAAGGGTTAGACATAGAGTTACTACACGACCCAGCAATTCCACTCCTAGGTATGTATCCAAGAGAATTAAAAACATATGTCCACACAAAACCATGTATGTGAATACTCATAGCAGCATTATTAATAATAGTCAAAAGTGGAAACAACTGAAATGTCCAATAACTGAGGAACAGATGAACAAAAGGTGATGTGTCTATGTAAGGGAATATTATACAGCCTTACAAAAGAATGAAGTACTGGTATCTATGCTTCGACATGGAAGAACTTTGAAGCTAACATGTTATGTGAAAGAAGCTAGACACACATTTGTATGAAATGTCCAGAAGAGGCAAATCTAGGATACAGAAGGGGAATTGGTTGTTGCCTGGGAGGAGGGAAGAAGGGGGTGGTCACAACTGATGGGTATGGTATTTATTTTGGGTGGTGATGAAACTGTCCTGGAATTAGGGTGACTGCTCTCTATCGAAGTATACCACTGGACTGTATACTTTACAATGTTGCATAGTCTATTATGTGGATTATATCTCAATTAAAAATAAAGAACCGTGATGTGATAAATAGAACACTGGGTGGTAGAAGACCACATATGTTGGTAGGTGAAGAAAAGAAGAGTAAAAACTTGGACTCTTCCACAGCCGAGGTCAGAGGGAGCCAGTGGTAGTGAGGTTGGGAGACAAACTTTTTGGTGGGGGGGGGTCATACATTTTTGTTCTTGCCTTGGAAACTCCCCTATTCTTCCTATTCCCATTCTTCTAGATTTTTTTCAGTACCATTAATGTATTGGATTTGTAATGCTAGTTATTATTCAGCAAGATAATGAAGAGGAAGAATGTGAGTGTCACATGTCTGGTTAAGCACAGTTCCTCAACTTTGAGACGTTGAATGTCCTTTGCTTTTATTTTTATTTTATTTTTTAAAGATTTTATTTATTTATTCATGAGACACACACACACACACACACACACACACACACAGGCAGAAGGAGAAGCAGGCTCCATGGAGGGAGCCGGATGGGACTCAATCCCGGGACTCCAGAATCACGCCCTGGGCTGAAGGCGGTACTCAACCCCTGAGCCACCGGGTCTGCCCTATCCTTTGCTTTTAAAAAACAATTGGCATTAAAATATGTAAGTTCATTGATGGGCTGTGTGCAGGTGAGCTCCTCCACCTCTGGATCCTCCCATCCTCCTTGTTTTAAAACCATTATGTAGCCAAAACAATTTAACAGTTTGTTATCCTTCCCCCAAATTATCTCAGTTCTCTAACTGTCCACTCTTTCCTAGGTGTTCACCCATGGTCTTGTACCCATCAGCTCAGTGTTTCCTCTTAACCAGACAGCCCTTGTCCTACTGAGATTAACATCCTGCATTTATCACTAGTGAAACCAAAATATGGGGCCACTCTAAATTATCCTTGTTCCTCCTCCTGTCTTTAGTGCTGTCTTTTCCTCATGAAGGCTGTGCCTGGAGGAAGGACAGAATGAGAACTGACCCAAAAGTTTACAGGTGGAGTACTCCAGAGCAACTGCTTTTCTACAAACCACAATACGAGTGGTTTAGATTCACTGAGGACATCACACTAGAGACCATTTTCCTTTCGGTTCAATTCCTTCATTTTGCAGATAAAAGATGTGCTGACCCCTAGTCCATTGGCTTTTTGACATTCACAGGGTTATCTTTATGGAAGTAAAATAAAACAACAGTTTTTATTAGCTTTAAAGGCTGTCTTGTCATCAAAGTTGAAGAGATATTATGCTAAATGATTTTTTTTTGAAAACTATACCTTACTTGAAGAGGAAAACTCAAGCATTTTGGTAAAAGCCTTTTGCTGTAGAACAATGTGACAGATTAAAGGTAGCTCACAAAATAAGGGAACATGTCTTACCTGTTTGTTTTTTTTTCTCCAGATCTTCTATACGGGTCCAGACAGATGGACTATGTTTCCTTTCTATTAACTAAGGAGACAGAAGAATTTAGGACTGAAGCATGTCTTCACTGTCCCGAATGTACTGAAATCCTAACAGCTTTAGCTGAAAAACTATCCAAAGTAGGCAGTGAAAATACATTTAAAATAGGACAAACTCCAAACTATCTATCCTAGAATCCCAAGACAGGCAGGGAAAACTGGCTCCTGGAAGGAAACCAGTCGAAGAAATAAGTAGAGTGACCTAGACCCTGTTCCAGTATGTTTGAAGTACTTGGGGATGGAGAAACCCCTTTCCTTTATTCATCTCTATATGTCTGAGAGCCACGAGAACGTGACTCCCCACGTGAAGCTCCTCAATACAAGACTTCTAACTAACTTTATCACATAAATCCTTTCTCAGGGGTAGGGGAGGGGCCAAGTCTAAAGAATCTGAAATGGTAAGCCTATATCTTAATCAAAGTTCTGAGAATAGTTTTAAAGAAGAGTTCCTGGCAGTGAGGAACAGCAGAAGAAGCAAGGGCCCTTGGAACCAGGCAGACCTAGGCTTGAATTCTGGCTGTCACTTCCTGGTGAAGTGACTTGAATAACAAACATCTCTGAGTCTTACTTAGTACCATTTACCTCATAAGGCGATTTGAGGATTAAATGAAAGACCATATGCAAAGCATCTTGCATAAGGCTGAGCATAGAGTAGGTGCCTAGTAGTAATGGTGTTACATTTGCCCTGGGGCAGTGAGCAGAAAGCCTGGGGATACCCATAGGTGGCATGGCCAGGAGCTCCAGAAGCATGGGATTGTCATAGGGAAAAGGAGTTCTCTGCTCTAAAGCTCTTATTCCAGTTAGAAACCAACTCCAAGAGACAATGCACCAAAAGCCAAATAGTCATCATTCAGCTCCTAGTACAAGGGAAAGCGGAGCTGTATTACTTGCAAATCTTGTAAGTGGTTTTGCCACTTATTAACAATGTGAACCTAGGCAAGTTACCCAATGTCTCTGAGTTTCGATTTCCTTGTCCCCAAAGTGGGGATAACAATATCTACATCACAAGAGCTGTTGGAAAAACGAAAATGAGATACAGTGTCAGGGAGCATGTATTGAGTATTTTCCACGTGCCAGGCACTATCTAAGAGTTTTGGTCACACTATCTTGCTTGTACAATACATAAAAGTCCTTAGTATAGTGCCTGGAACACAGTAAGCACCTAATAGAGGTAGGTATTAAAGAAATATTATGGGGCAGAGGAGGAACTGCTATGGTTCCGAGAGAAAGAAGATACGTCAATAACATGCATGGGAAGAATAAGATGCAGTTGGGAGAAGGAAATATAGTGGTTGCTGGGTATGACTGTCTGAAACCTTTTGAACTATTACTAATAGAAAATAATAAAACAGCCACCCTGAGTCCTCCCAAAGGACAGACCGAGTTATTATTTTCACCCTTAATGTTTATGCCTTTCTGAATCTGAAGAAGAAGCTTCCAGGATTTCCAGTACATACCAAAAAGTGATGACAATACCCTGAAGTGTATAAACTTGTGTGTGCACACAGCTATCTAAAGGAAACCAATGCTGCATGACTGGGGAAGCATTAGGGTGTCTCTGTGACTGCAGCTCAATTTGCCTTCATAGTATGGCCACACCTGCCTCATTGGTATTCTCAACAGTGAGGTAAATAATTCAATTTGGATAAAGCTTAGAATCACCTTATTCTCTCTTAGTGCTTATGTTCTTAGCATAACACTGATGTACCACAGACAAGCCAGCATGTGAATGGACTCTACTTGCATAAGATATAGCCCTTCTACACGGTAGAGTCCTTCAGTTTCTAAAATCATGGAGCTTGTATTGTTAGAACCAATGAAGTGACTAAAAGAATTTTTAAAAACAATCCATCAGTCTGGACCTGTGTAGGTAAATGAAGAAGAAGCACTTTAAAGTCAGAAAAGAAGAAAGTATACTTAACATTTTGGATTATCAACCACTGCTGGTTTTCCATAATCTATTTCTTTCCTGATTTTATCTGAAAGAGATATGATTATTACTACCATTCAAAAAGTGGTACCTTAGTAAAGCCAAATAAAACAAAAACCCCCAAAGGTGGTACCTTATTAATAAGCTCTTGGCATGTCTTTGAGGTGGATTTCAGATTCAAAATGGACTCTACCACACTGCTAACTTGTTCACTCAGTATTTATCAAAAATTTAGAGGCTTCATTCAAGAAGCTTACTGACTTATAATTACCTGAAACCCAGGGTGAATCAAGGTCTTGTGGGGCCTGAACCTCATCTACTTTGGGAAATCCTGTCTAATAAAAACCTGGAAAACCATGAGTATAAAAATTGCTAGGACTCCTCTCAAGACCTTGGAAGGGGCCTATAGAAGTGAAGTGCCCTGAAGTTCATGCTTTGGTCAGTTCAAAATAAATACACCTCAGCAAGGGCCTATAAATTTTACAGACTTCTTTAATGCCAGAGAAAATATTGTTTCAACTTATAATCACCTTGGTAACATGTCACACAGGTAACATGACTAATTCAAAGAGTAGCATCTTCCCTTGGCAACTTGCCTTTGGAAAGAAATGCAATGAAGTTTATATTTCACTATGGCAGAGATTTCCTAAAGCAGACTAGCTTTGTCTATTAGAAAAATTTGGCCCCAAACAAAAAAGGAGCCTAACCCCCCAGTACACACTTACGGTATTGTGATAATCTTTCAGAAGGAACTGTGATTAGTTTTCGAAGCTCTATTCAAGTCCAATGACATGAGTATTAATATATTATCAACACTGGCTAGCTCTGGTTCTTTAATTACCTTTTTCTGTTATTTAAGATGCACACAGAAACTCAACACAAACAAGCTGTTGCCTCATCCATTAAGAGTCTTTTCTATCCCACAACCTGTTCACTACTTTGTCAACCCCCTACATTGTTACCCTGCTGCATGGATGCCAGCACGGCTCCCGTGTGTTTTCCCGTCAACATCTTTCTCCTTCCAGTATGAAAGTTTCTTGGGGACAGTCCCTGTCTTATTCTTTGTACCCCCAGTACTTAGTACAGTGTTGACATGTACTGGACATGGCACTCACTGAATGTTTTTCAATGAATTCATTGATTTTTATCAACTGATTCCCCCATATTCTTTCCTGTGTTGCCCATATAACTTTAATGAAAGTCAGATTATTTATTTATTTATTTACTTACTTACTTATTTACTTATTTATTTATTTATTTTTTGGAAATTCAGATTCTTCCAAGAGGCTCTTGGTGTGAGAGCATGCTTAGAAATATAGATGGTGAGTTTAAGGCACTATATTGATGCACCAAAACCTCTTGGTGCAGAAACCCAATGAGCCTTTTCTCCGGGGTGTTCGCAAGCAAAAAACTGACCCTCTGTATTCTTTTTCCAAGTTAGGCATCAGCAAATTAATGGGAGGAGAGAGGAGCCTTCAACAGATAGGCATCTGCAGGAACTGTCCCTCTAGCTCCAGACACACCCTCAACACCTTCATCTATCCTAAAATAAACTGTGTGAAATAATATTTCTGAACTACAGGACAGGTAAGATAATCATTTCCAAAGTCAGGTTTAGAGGAAGATCTTCACCTTGAGTCTAAAATCCCCCTCAGGCCTTTGAACATCCCCCACTATGATTTGTTTATATCACCAGGAAATCACAGAATTTTCCAGCCGAAAGGGAATAACACACTTCTTATTGAAGAAGAGTCAGGAAATAGCCACATGGAATTATGCTACAGCAATGTATTTCATGAACATTTTTCACACAACTTAACACAAACAATATCTTTTACCATACCTCAAAGGTTCTTATGGCCCCCAGATGATTTACTCAGAGGTATACATTTTTTGAAAAATAATGTTCTGGGTAACTGGTGAGAGAAGTGCCCTGTGGCAGGTTCTCAGCAGTTCTTTCTGCTTTACCATTTAAAAGAAGCTGATGGCTGAGGAAGCACCCACACTTTTGCTCCCTGGAGCATTCCCCTACACTTAGTTCTTTGAAGCTTTATTTTGCACGCATTGAAGCAGTTAGGAACTTTGCACATTAGCAGGAATCAAAGTTAAATTCAAAGTTGGAACTTCAAGGACCATGCCCCGATTGGTGAAGCTTCATTGTCATGGATTCCCAGGATAATGTTGATTTGGGTGTTATTTGCTTGGGGCCTTTTATTGCCCATACCAAAGCCGAGTACAGGGAAAGCTGAGAGTGCCATTTATGAGATAGACAAGCCTCTTGGCCTCTTTGTACCTCCGTTTCCTCATTTGAAAAAAAAAAGAATGGATTTTAAGACATACTTTTCAGAGTTCATACTGGGCTTATTACATCCACTGAGCCAATAAATGTATGATGTTTTTACATATTGTTTGTCTGTTTATTTTTTACATGTATTCATTTTCTATTTCACTTACAGCTTATGTAAAAACTGCATTCCATGCCAGGCCTGAAACGTTCCAAAGCTCACTTCTGTGAGTAAATTGCAACGAAGATTTCTACAAAAAAAGACACAAGCAAAAGAAGAAGAAAAAAAGATATTCTTTCAGAACATTTATCCTTTTGCAGTGATTCCAATTTATATAGGATGAAACATAATCTCAATACCCTCTCCATATCCTGAAACTATCTCACTATGGAAGATATGCTTTTTAAAATTTTTTTAAAATTTAAATTAAAAAAATGTGCATGAAAGATTTATATTTTCATGTTTCTACATGTGTTTCATTAGATAGAAATCAGTAAGTGCTCCATAAATATTTGTGTTAGGTAATCTTTATTTCTCTAGAAAAATATTTCACATCAGCACTATTGACATTTATGGTTGGATCCTCTTTGTTAGGAGGGGCTGTCCTGTGCATTATAGGGTGTTTAGCAGCATCTCTGGCCTCTGCCCACTAGATGCCAGTAGCACATCTACAGTCTTATCAACCACTGCTGGTTTTCCATAATCTATTTCATTCCTGATTTTATCTGAAAGAGATATGATTATTACTACCATTCAAAAGTGGTACCTTATTAAAGCCACTAATCTTTGCTACAGACAAAAAAGGTTCGCTACATAATTTTAGTAGCTTTCTACTAATAAAATTACAATCATATTTCAAAATGATTGTAACAAAGAGGTTTACAATTAAGTTTAACAAAAATTCCAAATATAATGAAATTATATTTGTAACTTACATAAACTGAAAAAAAGGTAGTGGTTCAAATGTACATCTTTCAATAGATTGTATCTTATTGCAGGATAAATCTCTAGGAAAAGTAAAAGGAAAATATTGCCTCAATTAGCCATTAGATACCTAATTAGTAGGCTGATAGTATTGAATAAGTAGCTTTTGCCTAAACTCTGAACCTTAGGAATTGTTATTTGAACCTTCCAGAGCCCCTAACTCTCCTCATCTCTCTTAAAAGAGTCTCACTTTCATAAATGAAACAAGTAACTACAGCTCTTGATAGATTCTGGAAGTAATCTTTCCTGAGAGCAGAAGAATTGATTAGAGGACATTTGAGGCCTCATCAATTTCTAGATTATGAGCTCAAAGTTTTGACCTCCACATAGAATTTCTTTCTTTATTTTTTAAAAGATTTTATTTATTTATTCATATAGACACACAGAATGATGGGCAGAGACACAGGCAGAGGGAGAAGCAGGCTCCATGCAGGGAGCCCTACGTGGCACTGGATCCAGGGTCCCCAGGATCACACCCTGGGCTGAAGGTGGCGCTAAACCGGTGAGCCACTCAGGCTGCCCCTATAATTTCTTTTTTAAAAATATTTATTTATTAGAGAGTGTGTGTTTGTGCACATGCACAAGTGGGAGGAGCAGAGGGAGAGGGAGAGAGAATCCCAAGCAGACTCCTCACTGAGTGCAGAGCCCAACAGGGGGCTCCATTTCAGGATCCAGAGATTGTGACCTGAGCCAAAACCAAGAGTCAGATGCTCAGCCAACTGCACCAACCGGGTGCCCCTATAATTATAATTTCTAATATTAAAAGGGATATTCTCATTTTGGAACACCTCCTTGGTTTAGTTCTATTTTTCTAGGCCAATTCAATACCAGAAAAAATAAAAGATATCCTTTCATTTAAATTGAAAGGAAGTTACTCCTCTAATCAATACATAAATTTGAACTAACTCAGAATCATATCATCATGTTAATAGAAATTCATTTTTGGTTGTACATTTGCCTTAATATTCCATGAATTTATTAATTGTTTCAGTTGCAAGTGGTGAGACAACAAAAAACACCACATAGTACTGGATTTTTATTTGAAAACACCCATTCTTGATAATAGTTGACCCTCATGCTTCCATTGATTCCAGCCTTAGTCCCTCATTTTCCACCTACTCTTCAGACTGGCATTGCCATCTCTAGTCTCTCCCTTTCTAATCCATGCTGCACACAGTCACCAGACTAATTCTCCACAAGTGGTTCTCAAATGCCAGCATCACTTGGGCACTTACTCAAGATGCAAATTCTCAGCCTTACTCTAGACTGATGGAATCAGTAACTGTGGAGGTGGAGCTTGTTTTCTGACACGCCCTCCAAATGACTCTGTTGCAGTTTCTTTCTTTCTTTATTTTTCCGTTGCAGTTTAAAGCTTGTCCTGGAGCACTGCCTGTGATAATCCAGTAGCGTGGCATGTTAATCCACGGCCTTCAAAATCCTAGAAGACTAGCTCTAATCTCCTACTCTACAGGTACTCAAGATATTTTTCCTGTTTTTTGCCTTTCTCCCGGTCTCCTTTGTAAGCTTATTCTCCCTAAAATGTCTTTCTGATGATACCCAATAGCTCTTAAAGGTCATGTTGAAACAGCATTGCTCTAATAGTTTCCTTGATCCAATGCGAAGTCTTTTCTCCCTCATCTGTATTCCAAAACCAATTTATACCTCTCATTGCCCATATCCATTTCTTCTTCTTTTGAAAAAAAATTTAAAGTAGGCTTCACGCCCAACCTGGGGCTTGAACTCATGACCCTGAGATCAAGAGCCACATGCTCTACCAACTCAGCCAGCCAGGCATTCCAATTTATTTTTAATATAGTTATTTTTGCATCCTTTTTCCTCTGAGCATAAAATGCTTGAAAGTATGGACTAGTTGTGTTCATCTGCATTGTCTACCATGTTTAAAATTGACACATGGACATAAAACTCAAATATTTATAAAATAAATATAAGGAGCTGGGTAGTGAATAGCAGAAACAAAATGACTGTGTAAAAAGAAATGTGGTTTTATGACTTTATGGCTCCCTCTTCTGCACCTCTTCAGCACTTTGTCATCCACTTAGTGCTTTATGCATTATGGTTTGAGCTTCTGTTTATCTTCCTTGTGGGATCATGAGTTCCTACAGGGGTAGGAAGCCTGTCTTTTTTCTTTTTTTTTTTTTTTTAAATTTTATTTATTTATGATAGGCACACAGTGAGAGAGAGAGAAGCAGAGACACAGGCAGAGGGAGAAGCAGGCCCCATGCACCGGGAGCCCGATGTGGGATTCGATCCCGGGTCTCCAGGATCGTGCCCCGGGCCAAAGGCAGGCGCCAAACTGCTGCGCCACCCAGGGATCCCGGAAGCCTGTCTTAATCATCTGAGTGCATATGATATTGGGCATAGTGCCTGTCATATTAGCTTTTTATTGACCTTTTTTTTTAATGAATTGGAACACTTCAGCTAACATAAAATTATTGGCTTACAAAGTATTTCATAGTAGTAGTAACGAAGTGCCTAATCCTTTGAGCAGTTTATCTCATTTGATTTTCTCCAACCGGTGTTTGTAAAGTTTAGAGTCCAGATGGCAGAAGTAGCCAAGAAAACCAATACAAGAGTGGCTGTCCCCTAAGACTTGGAAGGTTTGATAACTTAAAGGACTATTCTTAGTGTCATATCATGCTCTTTTTTACCCACTATCCTTAAACCTTCTACATTTGCAAGAAGACTCTATTTGCTCAAGAGCATCATTAATAGGGATTAATGACTTACACAGCTCTGGATGCCACAGACAAAGATAAAAATTGAACCTTTATAGCAAAGAACATGGTATCTCTGCATGTATACCTAGAAATACTAAAGAAGCATTTCCTCCTTGACAATGAGGCTGGGGAATTAGTGAAATTAGGGGCATTTCTGATATGTTTGCTTAATGTAAACATTTCTAACCATACCACTTAACCATCATTTTATTTTACTTTAAAGATTTTATTTCCTTAAGTAATCTCTATACCCAATGTGGGTTTCAAACCCACAACCTCAAGATCCAAAGTCACTTGCTCTATCAACTGAGCCAGCCAGGTACCCCTTAACCATCATTTTAAACATCTATTTTTAATACTGGTGCTAGAATTCCCACTGAAATCCTTAATCTGCTCTCTTGGTAACTTAATAGGTACTTGATAATACTGCTTACATAATTCACCTGCTTAAATATTTAATATTTAAATGTTTAATTTAGATTAAATTACTAAAAACATTCTGGGTTAATGGCATTCAAAATAATGTAAGTGTTCTATATTTTCTTGTCCTGTAGGTGACAATTTGAGGTTAATTTTAATTCCTCTCATTTTACTAAACCAACTTTTTCAAACCTTTTCTGTAAAGGCCAGATAGTAAACATTTTGGGCTTTGCAGGCCATATATGGTCTCTGTCATATATTCTTCTCTTTCTCTTCTTTTCTCTTTTACAGCCCTTTAAGAATGTAAAAATCATTCTTAACTCATAGGCTGTGTAAAGACAGACCTGAGCATGATTTGATCCATGAGCCATAAACTAAGTATAAATGTAAGCACACGGTATATGAACACTTACAAGACAGGTTCATATGTGCATCCATAATTGCTCAGACCTAATTACCCCTTTTGCTCTATAACTGAAGGGTCTTTTTCTATCTTTATCTTGTCTATAGAATTAAAAAACTGAAAATGCATATGAGATATTTAATGCTAGAGATGGAATTTTATTGTTAGAAGAAATTGTAGTGATTATCTAATTTGAACCCCATATTTATTTTACAGATAATATAACTAAAAACTCATAATAAGTGATTAATTAACTTACAAATACTGTAGGGATAGCAGGCCTTCAAATGAGTCCTTATGTAATTCAGTCAAATAATTTTCACTGAGAATTCTGAAAAATGAAAAGGTTATTTCTGCATCAAAATGCAAAACAACTACAACTATTTACTACACAGGACTAACTCCCATCTGGGAGGGAAACCTGTGTAATGGTGCCACCTAAATATACTAATTCTTCTTTAATTTAGGAGTACTGAGCTCTGCGCTGTTTCCACTCAAATCCTTTTTTTTCTTTATTCTCTCTCTCTCTCTCTCTCTCTCTCTCTCTCTCACACACACACACACACACACACACGCAGCCATCCACTATCTGAACCAAAATGCATATTTAATGTCTACTCTCTGGATCACAAAGTCTCTGCTAGAACCCTGGTTTAGATGACAACAATACTGGCAGAACTGACATTTCCTCCTCTCTTTTTCTAAATTCTATGTTGGAAGCCCCATACACAAATAGAGCAGCACTATAGGTAAAGCCATTTGATTTTTTTTCCCCAACCAAAAAAAAAAGTTTTTGAGAACTAAAAAAATGCACATCAAGTGTACATAACATAAATATTCAGTTTAATAATTATAAAGCAAATACCCATGAAACACCACTTGTATCAAGAAAAAGCCCTGCCAGCATCCCAGAAGGCTTCAGTGTGCCCCTTCCAATCACAACCCTCTCTCTGATTCCCCAGAAGTAACCATTATCCTGACTTTAATAATTTCTTTGCCTTTTTTAATTTTTAAAAAAGATTAATTGATGGGAGAGGGGCAGAGGGAGAGAAAGAATCTCCAGCAGACTCCTGGCTGAGTGTGGAGCCCTATCCCATGACCCTGAGATCATGAGCTGAGCCCAGTCAAGAGTTGGACACTTAACTGACTGAACCACCCAGGGACCTCTAATTTCCTTGCTTTTTTAAATGTAGTTTTACCTATCATATGTCAGCCGTAAACAACATAATTTAGTTTTGCCTGTTCCCTATGCCTATGTCTCTGCCTCTCTCTGTGGGTTTCTCATGAATAAATAAATAAAATCTCTTTTAAAAATTTTAGATTTGTCAACTCCGTGTGGGAAACGATCACTAAAGATAGAATACTTTGGCTTAATGCTTTCATGAGGGACGCCTGGGTGGCTCAATGGTTGAGCATCTGTCTTCCGCTCATGGTGTGATCCTAGGGTGCAGGATTGAGTCACATATCAGGCTCCTTGCAGGGAACCTGTTTCTCCCTCTGCCTATCTCTCTGCCTCTATGTGTCTCTCGTGAACAAATAAATTATTAAAATCTTAAAAAAAAAAAAGTCCTGAGGTTTCTAAACAGTGGTTTTCAGACTGGAGCTGGTCTTTGATGAAGTTTTCACCAGTCCTTGGCAAAACAAGAAAAGGACCATATAATCAGGGTTTACTTTTGTTTTCTTTTTCATAAAACAAAATCTATCCCATTTTGTTATCCTAAAAATATGACCTTAGTTTTTCATGCTAAAAAATTGTTTTATGAGGAGTTGCTGATAGAGGATAGTTTTAATGAGTGCTTTTACTTGAGCTTTAAAATAAAAAGTTGGAAATCTTAATGCAGCCTTAACTTTGTTGATGTTTTACTGGTCTGTGAAATCCAAGTGAAGGCCCAGAAGTAGGGATATCAGTGGCCCAAGTGGGACAGTTTAGTCAAACAGTGTTGTTAGCTATGTGCAGGACATTCCTCCAGCTGCCCCTTTTCTGTCTTTGCATTGTCCTTATGCACGTTTTACTCTGCATTAGCACATTCAGATCCCAAATAAAGATGCCTTTATTTTCTTAAACATCTAGATTTTAGCCCATTCTCTGAAAGCACACCCAAATCATTGGCACCTGGCACCATCTCTTGACCCCAGCCAGCACTACTTTCTCCACCTCAATATACAAGACCCTTAGCCCCACCCATTATCTTCTTCGGAATCTTCTTTTACTTTGAAAATAGTTGGCTTTGGAGGAATAACCGGGATCCTGATACTGTTTTAAACCAAAAATTGTAGATTTTATTACCCATCTCATTATCCATTGTATTCATTGTATGTATCCACTCAATTATTATACCCATTAGTTGAGTATGTCTCCGCTTCTCTGGGTAGCTTATAAACACCTCAAGAACAATAGTTGTGGTTTATTTTCCTTCTTCGAGTGCCTGCCACACTCTTAGATTAGGTACTGGAATATATCTAGAATTAAAAATGAATAAATCAACACATCCTTTGCACAAGGAATGCTTTAATAATTATCCAAATATAACAACTTCTTCATTGTGGTCCTCTTGGTTTGCAAATGAGAGTCAGAACCAGAGGCCTGGGCTCAGATAGGTACAAGGAGGAAGCCCTAGAAAACCATTTATTCCTGGGGGCTCTGGTCAGGTTTATTTGTAAATGGGAAGGAAAGAAAATAACGTGAAGCAGAGGCAAGAGGAAGGAGAAATGAATTCCTGAGTGAGAAGAGGAGCTCTGGAATGACTCTACCACAGCCCTGTGTCCTGTCTCATCCCAAGAAACATCCTGTCATCCAGTAGGAGAGTGGCCGGCCTGCACAGTGCAACCTCCATGCTACCCTGTGGAGAGAAAACAGATTGGTTCTTGTTTTTACTACTCAGTAAGCTCCTTCTGCACCTACATGACCCAGATCTTAGAGCAGTGCTCAGAATCCCCTTCATTCCTAGCTCTCTGCTTTGTCCCCCCTGGCCCTCTGCTTCGTCCCTTAAATTTCCCCTATCTGTGGTCTTTGTCCTCTACTTCCCCCACCCGATATGCTTCCACATTTTCAAATCCTTCTCTTCCTCTGAAGTAGGAGAGCACCATTGTAGAAGGCTGAGAGTTACTAAATAAATTAAAAGGTAAATAAATAAATAATCAATCTCAGGTGCAACCATTGACTCTCCTTCCAGAACAGGTCAGCCCTAATATCCATCAGTGTCCCTTCTGCGTGGTGTTTCTAGAGTAGGCAAGGCACTTAACTCCCTCCATCCTCACAGACGCCTGGAGGCCAGTTGTAGTCAACTGGCCAGTTGTATATACAGCCAGTTGTATTCTGTGTATATCCGGTTTGAAGCTCAGAAAAGTAAAGTAAACATCCTAATGTCCACCATCGTGGACAAATGCTGACAGGAGCATTTACATTTACAGAAAATGTTGCTGCCAATTAGCGAGAGGGGACCCTGTGGCAACCGTGACGGTATAGCTCAATTGCTCCCAGGCCTCCAGCTGATGGAACCAAGCAGGGATCTGCATCCAAACTGAACCAATCAGGTTCTTTATCCCAGGCACTTGGACAGGGACTAAGCCTAGGCAGTCTCTGTTGCTGCTCAGGACATTAGCCCATCCACTTGGGCAGCCAGAGTGTGTGCTGTGGAATGTGGAGCAGAGAATGCTGCTCTCTACCAAGAAAGTAGTGAAGCAAATGCACCAGGAGGCAGAAACTTGCCAGGAAAAGCTGGCTGACACTTTCCAGCTCTGCTTCCACTACCTTCTGAGGTCTAGCTGCACCTGTGTAAGCTCAGTGAGACACCTTGTGCCCTCAGGAAACAGCTCCCTCAACTCACTTGAGTTACTTTGTTACTGCATCCAGAAGAGTTTTATTTATTGTTTTATTTTTTAAAGATCTATTTTTTTTAAGATTTTATTTATTCATGTGAGACACACAGAGAGAGACAGAGACATGGTCAGAGGGAGAAGCAGGCTCCCTGATGTGGGATTCGATCCCAGGCCCTGGGGATCACCACCTGAGCTGAAGGCAGATGATCAACCACTGAGCCACCCAGGTGCCCAAATATTTATTTATTTATTTATTTATTTTGAGAGAGAGAGAGAGAGAATGACACAGCCCTAACGGGTGAGGGTCAGAGGGAGAGGGGAAATCCCAAGCACACTCTGTGCTGAGTGTGGAGCCTGACTCCGTGCTTGGATCACGACTGTCAGATCATGACCTGAGTGGAAATCAAGAGTTGGACGCTCAACTGACGGAGCCACCCAGACGCCCCCTTCTAAAATAATTTTAGTACATCAGAAAAAGACCCAGGTCCTGGGTATTGTAAGTCAGAGTTCCAAGCCCTGCCACTCTCCCACATTTTTCTAGGCTATAAAAGGGTCTAGTCCTTGCCTACTGTGCCTTTCTCTGTCACTACAACCTTCCCAGGGCTCTGGCTGCTACCTTAGCCCCACAGTGTCCTCCCCACCAGTTCTTCATACCCCCTGCTCCAGACACAATCTTTTTTGCACAGCTGATGGCTGAGAGAAGATTGGGGCTCAGTATGTCTGGAAGGGAGAGAGAGAGAGAGAGAGAGCACCTGTGAGAACAGAGGACTAAGACTGAGGCAGACAAGGCTTGCTCCAGCTCGCTGGGCTTGCCCCTGCCCTGGCATGTACCCCCCAGGGGCTGAGTATTTCCAGATTAGGCAAAGCCTCCCTCCCAGAGGCCTATTTAGACATCCCCACAATGGCGACAGGGAGTGGCTGGGGGTGGGGCCAGGAGGGACAGGACAACTGTTTACCCCCATACTTCCTAGTCAGGGTAGATGGTAGTTCATGCCACGTTTGAGGGTTTCCAGGGAAAGGAGATGTCAAAACAGGCAGCATAGAGACCAAGGTAAATCTTGCCTGATCAGGGAGGCTCTTCAGATGAAGAGTCTAGGGATATGAATCAGAGTATGAAAGAGGAGAGAAGGTCCAAGTCATGGACCTATGGAGCCTCCTGGAGCGGCTCTGAGGTGGGCAGTTTGCACTTGGCCTTTAATCAGACATTGGCCAAAGTTATTACTTGATGGTTAGAGTGGAGCCTTCAGGGCCACCAGCCTGGTATTCGGCACTGGTTCTATGAGCCTCAGTTTGCTCATCTGTAAAGTGGGCATCATAATAGTTTCCATCACATGAAACGCTGGGTGAGATGGGCTCTGCAGGTAAAGTGCTTAGTATATGACACACTCTCAAGAAATGTTGGCTGCTGCTGTTGCTCCTGCTCTGCTATTAACTATGCAGAGCTTTTCTAGATCCTGTACACCAAAGAATCTGCTAAGTGGATGGGCACTACAGCCACTTGTCAAGTCCTCTGCTCAGCAAAAACATTTCTGGACTCCATGGGCAGTCCCTCTGGGGACACTCCCAGACTTTGAATAGGAAGAGAAGTCCTGTGAGTAGAGCTTTCCCACCCTGGGGCCCTGGCCAGACCTTGACAGTCCTCGTGGCAAATGTTTTCTGAGTGACTCCGGTAATCGTTGCACCAGTAATGGCTGTTGATCTGGAAGATGCCGTAGTCGAAGCTGCCGTCTGCGTTTTCATTTACCATCGATATGTTGAATCTGCTTTCCACAAAAGCCAGACATAGCCCTTTGAACAGGGAGAAGAGGGTTTTTAGAAGAGGGTTTTAGGTTTTTAGGTTTTTAGAAGAGGGTTTCTTTTAGGGTTTTTGAGCTGAAGGAGGAGGGAGATGGAGGAAAGAGGGAGATCAGGAAGCAGATGAAAGAAACAAGGCCTAAGAGGCTGGATGGGGCAAGTGGGCTAGAAACATCCATTAGCTTCTCCTCTCACCATTCGTGCCACCCACCCGCCCCTCAGTACAACCAGTCATCACCCATCTGTCCATCGATGCTTCCTGCACTTAATGACCACCTACTGCATCCCAGGAACTGTACAAAGCCCAGTTTAGGGACATGTAGCTAGGTCAAATGTAGATGCTGCCTTCAAGGGGCCTATAGTACAAGAATGAAGATACATACCTTACAAAGCCCGAAAACAAGATAAAAGGAGAAAGACAGCACAAGACCAGTGTGTACAAAGTCTGGGCAAAAGGCAGCTATCCCTATCATGGAGTAGGATGAAGCCTTAGAACCCTCTGTTCCCTCTGCCTGGAATGCTATTACCCTAGAAATTTGGGTGGCCAGGTCCTTTGCTTATTGAGTGCTGCTTGATGTTGCCTTCTCAGAGAGGCATTCCTCGACTTCCCCTTCTAGGACAATGTTACCAATCACTCCCCCTGCTTTATTCTTCTGCATGACATTTATCACCACCGGAAGTACTTTATCTATATGTGTATGTTTATTTCTTGCTTGCCTTTCCCTCTAGAATGTGAACGCTGTAAAGGAAGGGGCTTTGCTCATGTCTATATCCCCAGCACTGAAAATGGTTCCTGGCACATAAGTGCTCATTTAATAATTGTGGAATGAATATGGAATGTTGGGAAGGGCCTCTTGGGGAGGGCTGCCTTTTGAACTTGGCTTTGAAAGACGAATGACAGAAAGATGGCCACCCAGGGCATGACCAGGAGAGGAGGAGAAATGAGAGGGGTGTGAGAAGCAGCACTCACAGTCATTCAAGGAGTAGCCCTCAAACCCATCCAAGTCCTCCTTGCGCAGCACCCTGGCCAAGTCACAGCGATTGATGAGGCTGGCCTGATTTATGGCAATGAGGAAGCTGACCAAGGACATGAACAGCACCCTTGTCATCTTTGGAGGAGAGGAGGTACAGTCAAGGGCCTGTGTTTCTGAGGATCTCACAGACGTGCCTCTGGTCTTCTCCCAACACCTGAGGAATCTGGAGAGAGCAGCCACATGTCCCAGCTCACTCACAGCTCCCCACATGGCTATTTCTCTTCCCTCTCATTTATCATTATATAGTTGTTTATTATAGAAACTTTTAAATATTTACAAAATAAGAATAGTATCATGAATCTCCATGTACCCATTGCCCAATGTCAACAGTGAAAAACTGAGGCTGATCTCCTTTCATCTATAGGTCTTCAGCCCTTTTAGCTATCCTCACTCTTGTAATGGGCACCCTGCTATGGGCTGTATTTGAGCATAGGGTGGGGAGTGAGGGTGGCAAAGGAGATTAATGAGAACTGTACTTCATTGGTATTTGTGTGTGCGTTTGAACATGTGCTGTGGAAGGGCTAGGACACTAGACACTGAACTCTCCACACCCCACACCCCCAGATACAAGACACATGACTTTTCCCAAGGGCATACACTGCCTTGTGTAATTCCTAGGAAGCTGTTTATGGGTCTAACACTTTCATTTCCACTCAAAGGTACAAATCATAAAGCAAATAAAAGTGACCTCGATGTAGAAATAACCTTCACCTTCACACTCTGTGTTTAGGGGAAGGAGGGAAGAGCAAGAGCTCTAGATTCACACTGCCTACTTTCAAAGACAGGGCTGCTCTGTGACCTTGGGCAATACACTTTACCTCTCTGGGCCTCATTTGTAAAATGAAGATACACTAATACCTACTTAAAAGGTTGTCATGATAATTAAAGGAAATTTGATCTTGGTTTTGCATTCCCCCAAAAGGAAGCAGGACTTTTAGGGAAAAAGTTGATTCCTAGGCTGGAGTAGGAAAGGATATGAGCTAAGTCTGGATTATTTTGTGCTGGGAAGTAAAGAAGGGCTAAAAATATGGATTGGAGCATGTCAAATGGACATGAGAGCTCCAAGGGGTACCCACAGGCTAAATCTGGAACACTATTTTTGGTAACAGCTTTATTGAGATAAAATTCACAATATATATTTCACCAAGCCATACAATCACTTCATTTAAAGTATATAATTCAGGGCAGCCCTGGTGGCGCAGCGGTTTAGCGCTGCCTGCAGCCCAGGGTGTGATCCTGGAAACCCTGGATCGAGTCCCATGTCAGGCTCTCTGCATGGTGCCTGCTTCTCTCTCTGTCTGTGTCTCTGCCTCCCTCTCTCTGTGTCTCTATGAATAAAGTCTTTTTTTAAAAAGTACACAATTCAATAGTTCTTTACTGTGTTTGCAGAGCTGTACAGCTATCACCACATCAATTTTAAAACATTTTCATCAACCCAAGAAGAAACCCTATGCCCATTAGCAGTCATTCCCTGTTCCATCTCCCTCCTGCCTCTGGCAATCACAAATCTACTTTCTGTCTCTACAGATTTGCCTCTTCAGGACAACTCACATAAATAGAGTCATACACTATGTGGCCTTTGTCCCTGGTTTCTTTCACTTAACAATGCTTTCAAGATTTATTCATGGCATAGCATGTATCAGGATCTCACTATGGCTGAATAATATTCCATTGTATGGATAGACCTCAATTTGTTCTCTATCATTTTATAGACATTTGGGTTGTTTCTACTTTGGGGCTGTTATGAATGATGGTGCTACGAACAAATTTTTGTGTGGACAAAAGTTTTCATTTCTTTGGTCATAAACTGAGGAGCGGGATTGGTGAGTCATATGGTAACTTAAAGTTTAAACTTTGGAAGAACTGGGGTGCCTGGATGGCTCAGTCAGTTGAGCATCCAACTCTTGATTTTGGCTTGGGTCATGATCTCAGGGTCATGGAATTGAGCCCAGGGTTGGGCTCCATGCTCACCAGGGAATCTGCTTGAGATTTTCTCTTTCCCCCCTCTCCCTCTGTCTGCTTCCCTCATTCTTTCTCTTTCTCTCTCTCAAATAAATCAATAAATCTTAAACTTTGGAGGAACTCCAAAGTGACTGTACCATTTTCCACTGATATCAGCAGTGTCAGTGTATGAAGTTTCAAAATTTTCCACAATTTTCGCCGACACTTTCCCATCACAGCTATCCTAATTGGTGTGAAGTGGTATCACCTGGTGGTTTTGATTTGCATTTCCCTGGAGGCTAATGAAATTTTCATGTGCTCCTTAACCATTTGTGGATCTTTGGGAAAATATCTAGTATTCAGATCCTTTTCCCATTTTTTTAGTTATTTGTCTTCTTATGGAGTTGTGAAAGTTTTTTACTAGATACATGATTTGCAAATATTTTCTCATAGTCTCTGGGTTACCTTTCACTTTCTTGATTTTTTTCTAAGATTTTATTTATTTATTCACAAGAGACACAGAGAGAGAGAGAGAGAGGCAGAGACACAGGCAGAGGGAGAAGCAGGCTCCATGCAGGAAGCCCAATGCAGGACTCAACCCCAGGACTCCGGGATCACGCCCTGAGTCAAAGGCAGACGCTCAACTCCTGGGCCACTCAGGTGCCCTTTGATGGTGTTCTTTGAAACGAAGGAATTACATTTTGATGAAGACCAGTTTGTCTATTTTTTCTTTTGTTGCTGTGCCTTTAGTGTCATATCTGCAGAACTAATGCACAGTGGTTTCTAAGGGAATCTAGGACAATTTGACCATCAAAATAAATAACGATAGTGATGGATTATTATCTACTGAATGATATAGGAATCCATGAGTCCTTAATAGTAATAGACACATAATGGGGATGGGGTAGGACTCTTACTGACAATAATATATGATAAATGTGGAGGTAGTCATGAAGTTGGAAAGCCACCATTCTGCAACCATCAAAGATTGGTCTGAGCAAGAATCATCAATGGGGGCTAAATCTGAGGTGGTGGGAAGCTTGATGAAGAACTGGACATACACATGCTCTTAGAGTATCTCCCCACAGATCATGTATTAGTTGCATGGGAAAAACAGAAACTATGTAGCAAAGAAACCAGACAGTATGTGGACCTTGCAATCAAAATGAACACCTCCAATGAAAGAGAAAGATTCTGTGCCTCCAGAAGTGATACCCCAAGAAGGACACATATATCTTATATGGTATTCTGGCCAGGGATACATAACTTGTATCTAATCCTAAGGAAAAATTGGACAAAGTCAAACTGAGGGAAAATCTATAAAATAACTGGCCTATATTCTTCAAAACTGTCAACCTGATGAAAGCAAAGGATGGGGCTATTTCTGTCACTGTGTGTGTGTGTGTGTGTGTGTGTGTGTTTCCCCTTAAACTAAGTATATGTTCCCAAGGGCAAAGGCCTGTGTTCCTCCATCCCCAGGCTTCAGAGTCAGGCAACTTCTGCTTGGCCAAGATGACTCCCCTGATGGTCCTGTTTCCTCACAGATGTCTTCTAGGACTCACTTCATACCAGCCTGAGCTTGTGAACATTCTCTTGCTTCTCTCTCTCTCACTCTAGAGTTGCTAGATTTAGCAAATAAAATTAGAGGATGACCAATTACATTAGCATTTCAGACAAACCACAAATAAGTTTTTAGTATGTCTCATGCAACCCTACTCTACTCTGACTTAGTAGATTCCTTGAGAGACAGGTGTCACTGAGCCTTGGCAAGAAGGGAGCTCTGTCTCTGCCCATGAAGTCCCCTCCCCTCTTAGGGTTTCCTTAGGGGAATACAGTACTTGTGGCAGGTGCATTCCCACACTCCCTTCCAAAGCTTACCTCTCTCCTAGCCTTCTCTGACCCCAGGTCCCAGACAGCCCAGTGTTTTCCTAGAGAGTCATTAGAACAAAGCCTGGTCCACAGGACCTATACTCTAGCCCCACCCAGTTCACAGCTCCCCATGTTCTAGGGAAGGTGCGAGTGCTGGGCCAGCCTGCCTTCTGGAACCCCAGTTCTGTGACATCATCATTCTCCTGGAAATACTCTGGTCTTAACCATGCAAATTGAGGCCCACTCAAGCTTCCAGCAGAAATTACACATGGGTCTAGGACTGGTGATAACTGTGATGAAGACCACTGGGTGGGGCAGGGCAGAGTGCTCTGGTTGTTCTATCTGCCCACTACCCTTCCCTTTGGTGAAGGTGAACCTTTGGGGGTAGCTCCTTCTCCCATGGGGTAAAGTAGTGGAAGCTGCCAATCACAGAGCCCTGAGATCCAGGTGACAGGGGGTGCCTATGGCCCCACTGCTATATTTTGAATTGAAACTAAATTGAGCAACTCAGCTTCTCACGGGAAGCCTTCAGGTAGGAGGCCAGAAGCTGACAGTTTGGAATATATGGCTATAGCCCATTTGAGAGGATAAACCTTCTTGGAGAGAGAGCAGAGTCCACACAGGATGCCAATCCTAGAGTTCACCCTTCCTGAGACCTAAACACACACTTAACCTTATCACAATCCTGTGATTCATGAAATATCCTTTCCTGCAGAAAGGAGTTTAAATTGGGTTTCTGTCACTTGCAGCCAAGGGAGACCTGCCTAGTAGAGAGAACAGGGTTAACTATCGGGGAACTGGGGACCCAACGACCTGTCACCTCCCCATGAAAGTTGCACATCTGAGTGTCATGAGTCACCAAAGAAATCAGAGATACTTCCAACTGTAGCAGAAAGGAAGCAAAGGAAAGTTTTGTGACTGATGGGCACTCTACCCTCTGAAGCAGGGTGGCAGGGGCCGACAGAAAGTAGGAAGAGCTTGTGGGTGGGCGGTGCTGCCCTGTTCCTTCCACCTTGAGACTTCCCTTCCCAGCAGGGCAGCAGGACATTGCAGCTTGGGCTAACAATGTTGGGGTGAATAACAAACATATACCTAGTATACCTACTAGAATTAGTAGCATTATGTTTAAAGTCTAGATACAGGAGCCGGGGGAGGGGTGCCTGCGCTGCGCAGGCGCGTGGGCTCTGCGAGCGCCTACTGCACATCCCTGCGCTGCTCGTCCTGGGGCGCTGGGCTCCTCCCGGCTGGCGGGGCGCGCTGCGGGCCCGGGTTAGGCGCGTGCGGAGCAAAGGCAGTCCTTGCCGCAGAGGCGGAAAGCATTACTTCTCAAAAGCGTATTTGCAAAGATTTTATTTTCAAAGTCAAAATATGCAAGAGTGGGCAGTATGATGAACCCTCTATACCCATGGTTAGTACACTATTCGGATTTTCTTTGTTTTGAATCAATGTTGGGCCTTTTCATCGTCTAAAAATGCCCCTTTAGGGGGCACCTGGGTGGCTCAGCGGTTGGGCGTCTGCCTTGGGCTTAAGTCATGACCCCGGGGTCCTGGGATCCAGTCCCGCATTGGGCTCCCCGCGCGGAGCCTGCTTCTCCCTCAGCCTGTCTCTGGGTATTTCATCAATAAATAAAATCTTTTTTAAAAAAATGAAAAAAAAAGGTCTAGATACAGATACAAATTTGAATAATGTGTAATGTGGTTTATGTGATATCGCAAACATTTCCTCAGCTTCCATTTACAACCGAAGCAGATACTAATACAAATTCACGTGTAGCACCAGAATCACAAATAGGAACATGAAATATGAAGAAATTGTACACTCAGAGCCTACTAGAAAATGACACTTCTTTGTGCTCAAATCTACTGCATTCAGGCTGAGAGGAAAGACCTGACAAGTTAATTAATTTGTCTTTTCTCTTACCTAAGTTCTCTGCTCAAGGTCTCTGCTCTCTGAGATAGCACCTGGCAAGGGTCCTGTTAAGCTTTTGTTAAACCTTTCTATGCAGGTGCATGTTTTCTCCCATCCACATAGAGTAAGATGTGAAACATCCACCTGGGGCCTGAATGTTGTTAGTCATGAGCATAGAGCTTTAGGGTTAGATCTTGCTGTGCCAATGCTGATGATCTAAAAGGAAACATGCAGGTCCCCTGGGTGGCTCAGTGGGTGAACATCTTCCTTTGGCTCAGGTCGTGATCCTGGGGTCCTGGGATTGAGTCCCCCATCAGGATCCCCGAGGGAAGCCTGCTTCTCCTTTTGCCTATGTCTCCGCCTCTCTCTCTGTGTCTCTCATGAGTAAATAAATAAAATCTTAAAAAATAAATAAATAAAGGAAATATGCCTCCCTGATAGTCAGCCCTGTGAGAAAGAAATCTCAGTGAGCTGAAATCTAGCTGTGCCCACCTTCTCTGCTCTCTCTCAGTCCCCAAGCATCAGGCCACACAGCACTGTAACCCTTGGAGTGGCAGACTGCTGGGCTTTGGAGCCAAACTGAAGCTTCTGGCCAAGTGGGTTTACGAAACTGTACGTATAGATGAAGTGTCTGACTACATCATTGTATGTTCTATTGTGATCATGCCTGAGCACTTACATGGAATTTACCTGCTATTTTATTACTTTCCTTCAGCTTCTCTTATATTTAGGGCATTATGTTGATTTTTAAAAATTACCATCATTCTGAATGGATAAACAAAGGGTAGTACACTCATATAATGGAATGCTACTCAGCAATAAAAAGGAATGAACCATCAGTACACCCACCAACATGGATACATTTGCAAAATAATGCTGAAAGAAGTCAGAGCAAAAAGAAAGAAGTATATACTGCATGATTCCATTTATAAGAAACTCCAGAAAATGTAAACTAATCTAGAATGACAGAAAGCAGTTTCTAGTTGCTTGGGATTGGGGGAAGCAGGACGGGACAGAGGAATGAGTTATTGAGTGGCATAAGGAAACTTTTGGTAGTGAGGAGATGTTCACTATCTTGATCAGGATGGTGGATTCATGGGTACATACATATGTCAATAATTAACAAATCGTACACTATAAACATGTCATTTACCTGGATAAGGTATATTATAGTTACACGCAATATAATTTTATGAAAAGGGAGTTGTGAGTCTGCCATGGTTGAGAACTCCAGCGACAGGCCGATTGGTGGGGGGGCGGGGGGAGCGGAGGGGGGCTCCCATCGTTGTCCTCAGGCCAACTCCCGGTGCAATCTATCCAGTGGCCACTAGAGGCCAGCAGCGACCCACATACAGGATGTGTGGGTTGCTGGTCACCAATATTTTTAATTCCCTCCTCTGTGTTCTGCAGGTGAAGAGGTGGACCTTATCATCTCCACCTTACACAGTAGTAGAGCTGATATTTGGGCTGTCGTCTCCTTGGGTCCTGATTCCACCTTGTTGGTCCCTCAAGCCAGGACAACTGTGCTACCACATCTTGTGAAAGTGTGTCCTGTCTCCAGTGGGGCAGCTAAGCTAGCCATAGCTCCAGGCCAGTTAGCTGCAGGGCTGACACTGAGTAGCTGGAGATGGCACCAATGTCTTGTAATTCTCAAGATGCCTTTGGAAGACCTCCCGGGCCTGGAGTAGCCTCTGTATTGGCTTTCCACTTTCCCTGGAACCCCACCATTGTAAAACAAGACAAGATGCCATTAGCCAACCAAGCTAAAGAACAAAGCACTGGAAAGATTTTTACAAGGGAAAGTGTAATTGTGTAAAGAAGGTGTAATGGGGGCAGCCCCGGTGGCACAGTGGTTTAGCGCTGCCTGCGGTCAGGGGTGTGATCCTGGAGATCCGGGATCGAGTCCCACATCGGGCTTTCTTCATGGAGCCTGCCTCTCCCTCTGCCTGTGTCTCTGCCTCTCTCTCGCTCTCTCTGAATGAATAAATAAATAAATCTTTAAAAAAAAAAAGAAGAAGGTGTAATGGGGGTGGGGAGGAGATGGTGGAACACCCAGGGGATGCTACAATGGAGGCTTCCCTGTAAGAACTATTGCTAACACATGCCGAGCCCTCCCAGTGTGTGAGGCATGACGTCAACCATTGTATGCATTGTATGCAGCGAGCCATGTTGTCCTCACACCACTCTTGTGAAATTAGTTGCTGAGATGTTAAGTAACTGGCCCAAGATCACAGAACTAGTGGGAGGTAGAGTAAGGATTTGAATCCAGGTTTTTTTTTTTTTTTAATTTTATTTATTTATGATAGGCACACAGTGAGAGAGAGAGAAGCAGAGACATAGGCAGAGGGAGAAGCAGGCTCCATGCACCGGGAGCCCGACATGGGATTCGATCCCGGGTCTCCAGGATCACGCCCCGGGCCAAAGGCAGGCGCCAAACCGCTGCGCCACCCAGGGATCCCTGAATCCAGGTTTGATACCAACATAATGGGTTTAGTTGTTACTCTATCCATGCTCATTTTAACAGCATGGTCTTTCTTTCTCTTTTGGGCCAGGGTGTTATTTAGTTCCTGTGTTAAACTGGTTGGTGTTGGGGATCCCTGGGTGGCGCAGCGGTTTGGCGCCTGCCTTTGGCCCGGGGCGCGATCCTGGAGACCCGGGATCGAATCCCACATCAGGCTCCCGGTGCATGGAGCCTGCTTCTCCCTCTGCCTGTGTTTCTGCCTCTCTCTCTCTCTCTCTGTGACTATCATAAATAAAAAAAAAAAAAAAGAATTTAAAAAAAAATAAAATAAAATAAACTGGTTGGTGTTGGTAGCAGGTGGTTGTTATTTTAGTTGTACCTCCTGAAGATAAAGCTCTTGATGCTTCAAGAGAATTTTAAGCCTCTCTGAGGGTCCAGGAGGGAAATCTTCCCTCCTTATTTGCTGAGCATTTACACTGTGTAAGATTCCATGTTAAAACTGGTACTTTCTCAGTGATGGTACTTGAAGGGCAGGTGGGCAGAGGCCAGCAACAAGGAATCGAGGGGCAGGTGACCTGTAGCCATGCAGTGTTCATTTGTGCCCACAGGAGTACATCAGAGGCAGCAGTCCCCCACCTCAACTGGAGTCCTGAGCAGATAACCAGATCAAGATACAGGTCAAGAGAACTCCCCAGGATGCCCAGTTATGAGAACAAGGCCAAAGCAGCCTGGTGAGCAGATACTCATGCCCATGGTTTTTGGGTAATTGAAGTCTTCCAGAGGTTTCTCTCCTGGAGAAAACACCCCACCTTGGATCATGCAGCTTGATTCTCCAAGCAAGGTGCCTCAAGGAGGTGGTCTCTTCTGTTCTAGGTTCTGCAGGGGTCAACAGCTCTGGGCTTCTGCCCATTCTGCTGCTTCTATGCTTCTATGGCCACACAGTGGGGTGGTTACAGGTACCAAGTAAAGGCTGCACATGTGAAGACAAAGCAAAAGGAGGCCAAAGCTAAACATTGGGTCCATTTGCTTCATTTCATAGATGGGGAAACTGAGGTCTGGGGAGGTGAAAGGACTTGTGTGAGCTAATGGTCAAACTGGGGGTAAGACATCCAGCAGTCTTTCATCCCCACTCCCCAGCCATATTTTATAATAGGTCCCTGATGCTGGGTGCTTCTCTGCACTTTGTCAATTATTATTCACACATTATCTCTCTATTTCTTAAAACAATCATCCTTTAATATTGTAACATATTCAGTATCCAAATTTCCAAAGATGTCATGTCAAAAAGCATTTTCAACAGTTTGATTTATCAAGATGGAAATAAGAATGCACTCAGGTGTGGTTGGTTGATGTCTCTTCAATCTCCCTTAATCCATAGGTTCTCTTTCATCCTTCTCTCTTTCCTTGTGATGTATCATTGAAGAAGGCATGTCATGTATACCATAGATTGTCCAGAGTCCAGGCTTTGATTATTGCAAATCCATGATATAGTTAAACATATTGCTCTGTTTTCTGTATTTCCTGTATTTGAGCCTAGAAGTTTGATCAGATTAAGATTGGGGTGGGGGGTAAGACTACTTCATACTAGGTGTTGTGTTCTCCCACAGAAAGGACCTAATGTCTAGTTAGCTTCCTTCTTATGACATTAGCAGCTCTTGATGCTCAATGCCTACACCCAGTAATTCCCTGGGGGTTAAACATGGTGGCATCCCATCATTTCTTCATTTATTAGCTGGATTATTTCTATAAAGAGAAACTTCCCTCATTTACTCTCAGTTCCCTAAGGGATTATCTCGTAAATTCTGTGAGAATTCTGGGTACATGTGATTATCTCCACTTCCGTGTGAGCAAACTGAGGTCAGTGGAGTTAAGAGAACTGTCACCAGAACTGTCCAGCTGAGCCCCGTGCAACTCACGAAATCATAATAAATAAACAGGAGTTGTTTTATGGCCCCAAGTCAGGCAGAGCCCATGAGTAGCTAGCAAGGTTGAAGAGCTCCAGGGCCCTTTACCCCCTCCATAAGGAGACAGACTTGCAGAGTCATAAACATCACCCAATTCAGCCTTTTCATGCTCAGATGGGGGAGCTGAGGGCTGGAGATGGTAATGACTCACGCAGGCTTGCACAGGTAGCCAAGGTCATGGGCATATTGTTAAAGGAAACCCCTGAAAATTCTTGTGATGAGTTCTAGTGTCTTTGATGGCTGTGTCTGATCCTCTCATTCTACAGACCACTTGTACCCACAGCACCAGGCCTGCCTCTCAACTTCATCTTACTGTTGTGTCCCCAGTAAGCATCTGTTGAATGGATAAATGAAAGTACCCTTGTCTTTATATCTCAGGAACTGGTTGCTCCTGGACCTGTCCACTGGGGAAGGTATTATAGGCACTGGCCCTGCTATAGATGCCCAGAGAGCAGCCAGTCAGGCACAGGGCAGGAGCCAAGGGTAAGGGGATGAGAGGGAAGCAGGGCTCACTCCAGGAAAGCAACTGGCTGTCTTCCACCTTGGCAAGAGGGAAGTCCAGCAATGCAAAATCCTGTGGGCAGCATGGATGGGGTGCACCAGCAGGTAGCTGGGTGCAACCACGGAGATGAGGTAGGGGGCAGAACTCCAGTCTGTAGGAGGAGCAAGCCAGGACCCTCATCCTCACACTGGGCGGGAACTCGGGCCAAAGGTCAAGTCAGAAGTCCTGAATGGTGTCAGTTAGGATTCAGTTGGGTTGATAGGAATGGAGAACCCCAAATGTCGTTGGCTCAAGTAGAGTAGAAGCTCATTTCTCCCTCATGTTAAATGCCCTGAGGGAGTCAGTTCACAGCCAACAGGATGTTCCATAGGGCAAAGATGACAAAGGGCTCACCCATCATGTTGCTCTTTTACCCTAAAGCATGACTTTTGTTCCATAGCACAGTCTGGCTTCTGGAACTCATTCTTTTCATGCCTTATCCCAAGCAGCAGGAAAGAACAGTGGGAAAAGAAGAGCACTTTCCTTTTTAGGGCAATTCCCAGAATTGTGCAGACTACTTCACTTACATTCTATAGGCCAAAACTGAGGCACCTGATGACACCTAGCTGCAAATGACAATGGGAAATATAGTTGTCATCTCACACTCTCCAGCAAAAAACTGGAGAGTCTGTGAGTGAAGACCAGAGAAGACGTGTCCAGTGACTTGGATTATGATACAAGGCCGAAGTGAGCAGAGGATGCAGAGCTTAGGCCCAGACGCTGGACCCTAGCTGCTCACATTCCTGTTGTCCTAGGTCCTGGGACTGGGGCAGCATGAAGTCGTATGAGTCCAGCCATGGCAAGTAGGGAGCTTTAGAGCCTAGCCATAGGGCCTGACTGTTGATGAGTACTGCCGCTGCAGCAACAGTGGGCATTCTGTAGCTAAGCATGGCACTGGCCCACGAAGAAGCATCAGCAGTAAGAAAGCAGGTGTGCTCATTGCCAAGGACAGGAGCACCCTCAAAGGCCAACAACTACCTGATGCCATGAAAAGCATCCTCAAGATTGATGAGTCCAGGGCCACAGACGGCCTTTTCCCAGGGGACAGTGAAGTAGCTGATGACAACTGCTTTTTTTATTTCCTTAATTAAATTTTTTTTACTATAGAGTAACACATAGAAAAGCACACAAATCATAAATGTACAATGCGACAATTTTCACAGAAGTGAACACACCCAAGTATCCAGCACCCAGATCAAAAAGTAGAACATTACCACAACCCCAGAAGGCCCTAAGTATCCCCTTCCAGTCACTACCTTCTCCCCGCTGCTCCCAACTCCACCCTTCCCCCCACACTGCTAGCATTTAGAAAAACTTTCCAGGCGATTCCATAGTTAATGCTGAGAATCAGTGCTTTTTTTTTTCTTTTTCTTTTTTCTTTTTTTAAGATTTTATTAAGGGCAGCCTGGGTGGCTCAGCAGTTTAGCGCCGCCTTCAGCCCAGGGCGTGATCCTGGAGACCCAGGATCGAGTCCCACATGGGGCTCCCTGCGTGGAGCCTGCTTCTCTCTCTGCCTGTGTCTCTGCCCCCCCCCCCCCCCCGCCTCTCTCTGTCTCTCATGAATAAATCTTTAAAAAAAAAAAAGATTTTATTGCTTGTGTTCTCTCCCTCTCTCTCAAATAAATAAAATCTTTTAAAAAAAGTAATGGTTATCAAACTTGGCTGCATATTAGAATCACATAGGAGAATGTCTGCCTTTTGAAGTAGAAGGTGGAAAGAGATAGTTAAGCAGACAGTATGGTGCAGGGGAGAAACTTGGGAGCCAGAGGGGGCGGCCACTTACCAACTGTGTGACCTTGAATGAGTTCCTTCACCTCTCTGAGCCTCACCTATGAAATGGGAATCCTATCACAGGCCCTGCGGAGTTGAGACTGAGAGAGAGAGAGAGAGGGAGAGAGAGGATGTAAGCACAGGCCCAGGTAGGGTCAATATATGGCAGCCACGACTGTCATTTTTAAAGGTGAGCAACCCCAGGAAGACCAAAAGCCCTTCTTTATGCAGATGGGACCCAATCTGGGGATAGTGGACACAGGTTATATTGAGAAGAGAGGCAGCAGGTAGTGTTGATGAGAAGCCAGGGCCTTTCTGGGGAGCACAGGAAAATTCTAGGGGCAGCAGAGGTTCCAAGCCAGACCTGGGAAGTGGTGGCTGCCAGCCGGCACAGCTGCAACAGCACCAGGGAGCAGCAGTTGTGGATGACCCTGGACAGGCTCAGTTTGGGCAAAGCTGATCCTTTTCCTTCAGCAAGAACAAGGAAGCTGACTGCTGCAGGCTCTGACTCTGTGAGCTGCCTATGCAGAAAGAAGCAAACTTTAAAAAAAAAAAAGATTTTATTTATTTATTCAACAGAGAAAGAGAGTACAAGCAGGGGGAGTGGGAGAGGGAAAAACAGGCTCCCCACAGAACAGGGAGCCTGACACAGGGCTCAATCCCAGGAATCTAGGATCATGACCTGAGCCAAAAGCAGATGCTTAACCAACTGAGCCACCCACCCAGGCACCTGAGAAAGAAGCCGACTTGGTTGAGCACACACCTTGTGCCAGAAATTGTACATTCATTCCTTTGATTCTGTGATGTGGGCACACTCGCCCCATTTAACATTTGAGGGGCTTAACCCCTGCTGCCTAACTCACAGAGCCCTGGTGTCTCCATGAGCCTGGGACCTGCCTCTCTGCCGGGCTGAAATGACAGTACCCTGAGGGTGTGCTGTATACACATGTGACCCAGGAACACCTCCCTTCATCAGGTGCTCATCTCTGTTGTTTTTTTTTTTCCAAAACAAGAAGGATATTTTTAAGCTATCTATTTTCATACTTGTTACAAGGTATAATGTTCATTGTAAAACATACAGAAAATACAGGTAACCAAAAAGAAAATAAATTAAAGTGCTTCATAGCCACATGGTACAGAGATGAGCCCGGTCAGTGTTTCGGCATCCATTGTTCATATATGTGAGTCTGTGTGTGAGTTCCGGTAGAAAGGACCAAAAAGGGGTCATATGGTACACTGTTAGGTAATGTGCTCTTTTTCCCTTAACAATATATAGTGGCCATATTTCTACGTCAGAGAATATCCCTCTACAGCAGCAGCTCCGTATTAGAACCCCCTGGGAAAGCTTAACAAATAATGTCTGTGCTCCACCCAGACATGGATTCATTTGGTCAGGGATGGGGTTGGACTAGGGAGGGACTTCTAGACTCCCTAGGTGGTTCCAATGTGTAGCCAAGTTTGAGAGCTGCAGCGTCATTTTTCAACAGAGGCTCTGCGTTCTATTTGCTGAAGGGATGCACTATAATTTGACCAATCCCCTTTGCTTAAACATTTAGATTGGTTCCAATTTTTCATCATTAAGAACCAGAGTTAGCAAGTGTTTCCTGTAAAGAGCCAGATAATACATGTTCTGATTTTGGGGGGGCCTGAGGTGTGTGTTGCAATGATTTAATTCTGCCATTGGAGTGCAAAAGTAGCCATCATGCATAAAGGAATTTATTTGTTTGTTTGTTTTAAATAAAACTTTATTACAAAAACAGGTGGTGGCTAAATGTAGCCCAAGGGCCATAGTTGGCTGACTCCTTTATACATAAAGCTGCAGTGAGTCTCCTTAAAGCTAAACCTTCCAGTATTGAAATGATCATTTTCTCAGGACAGTGGTTTTATACTGTTTATTTTTATTTTTATTTTTTTTAATTTTTTTTATACTGTTTATTTTTAGAAGTTGGACCCTTTTTCAAATGAAACTTTAAGTAGAACTCATGTTAACAACAGGTCAGAGAAGGATTTTTGTTAGCTAAATATATTTTACAAATGCAAATGTACGTTGCATATTTAGAAAGTCAGTTCGGGGTTGTAGATGATGGTAATGATTTTTTTTTTTTTTTTCTGATCAGCCTCAGCACCTGTGGCATTCAAATCAAAGTTTTGCAGAACCAGCATAACATCTCTACGGAACCCTAGTGTTCCACAACGGACACAATTTGAAAACCACTGCAATAAGATAAATTCCTGGTGTAAGTGACCAAAAGTCAGCTGGAGGAAGCTTAAGTCATAAAGAGGGATTTAATGGCCTATATTACCAAACTGTGGGAGAGCTCAGGGTCCTACTTACTGGGACTTTCTCTTAAACCTGTTAAGCAGTGGTTCCCTCTTCCCCTCTGCCAGCCCCGGGCAACCATCAATCTACATTCTGACTCTATGGACTTGCCTATTCTGGATATTTCGTGTAAATGGAATTGCACAATACGTGATCTTTTGTGTCTGGCTTCTTGCACTTGGACGTAACATTTTCAAGGTTCATCCATGTTGTAACAGGTACCAGTACTTCATTCCTTTGTTTGAGCAAGATCCCACTGTATGGAGAGATCACACTTGGCTTGCCCATTCATCTGTTGATGGATATTTGGGCTGTTTCCACCTTGTGGCTATTGTGAACGGTGCTGCTATGAACATGTGTGAACATGCATTTGTACCAGTTTTCCATCCTTCTGGGAATATGCCTGTGAGCGGAGTTGCTCATCATTACCATTTGCCTGGTCAGTTGCAGTCCTCCAAACTGGCCTCCACATGGTTGTGAGGGTCATCCTTTTCCTTTTCAAAAGCACTATTTTCCTTCCAATAAATGAACTTGCTTCTTTTAAAGCTATACATGTTCATAGTCAAAATTTTGAAAAATACAGAAAAGAGTGAGTATGAGGGTGTGTGCGTGTGTGTGCGCATGTAATACAGGGGATTATAACTGATATCTATGAATTTAATAAAGTCTCTAGCATTCTGGTGCCCACCCAGTCTTTCGCCTCCTCTCCTGACCATCGTCTGTACTACCACCCATCCCTGGGGCTCTGCCACCATGGCCCGGTGTTCCTGTGGGCTTCTGAGCCATAGCAGATGCTGTTTCTCTATGGGTTGCCTTTCCCTGCCTAAATTCTCCGACTCAGATCTCCCTGTCACTGCTCCCCCAGCATGTCATACTTACTTGAAAGGAGCCGAGAACAGTGTGCCCAGAACCATGAGAAAGGGAGGCTGATCCATGTGGGATGCTGTTGGGTTCTTCTGCTTGACTCTAAAGTGACACTGATCCTTACTTCTCCCCAATCTGCCTCTGAAATATGCCCCACAGCATCTGAGCCTAGCAGGGAACCTCAGACTCCCCCAAGCCTTGTCTTTAGGGGTTGGCATCTTGCTTCGTTCCCCTGTTGTGACAACTGGCAGTGAGGCTGGTGCACAAATGGACAATCCAGAAGGATCTTTCTCTTCCTTTTTCCTTCCTCTGGGCTTGTTCTTTCAACTCGGGAAGCCAGATGCTTTGGAGTTTAATTACATGCTGCAGTTGGAAGCTCAGAATGTCAGAGCTGGAAAGGAAGAACCTTATTATAAATAATAGCTACCAGCATTTATTGAACATTTACTCAGTGCCAGGCCCGTTTCCAGGCATTACCCCATTCAGCCTTCCCGACAATTTCAGCGGCAGGTGCTGTCATCATCCCTGTTTTACAGGGAAGGAAACAGACATTAGGGAGATCACAGGGCATTTCCCAAGCTGTGCTGAGTGGTACATAGTGCAAAAAAATATTACTTTGTTTTAGTTAAATGCTGCATCCTGCATCCTCCCTGGGAAATTCATAATGCACATCAACATATTAATGGCCCTGAGAAGTCCTGTATTGATCAGACCTCTTTAGGTCGGTGTCACCTCTGTTGAGTAGTTTGCAGAATGCAAGTATTAACATGCTTCTTATTTTATGGATGGGGTCATGGAGGCCCAGGCAGGGCTTTCAGTGCAGACCAGGCACAGATCTTGGGCTCCATGTTCTCTGAACCCCACAGGAAATGTAGAGCAGAGGAAGGCAGACTATGGCCCATCTGACCCACACCTGTTTTTGTAAGTATAGTTCTATTGAAGATGATTTGATCCAGGTCCCTTGATTTGAGGACCGGGAGGATGGCTGACTTGCTCATGGTCACACAATTAGGAGCAGAGGCAGAAATAGACCCAAGATCTCCAGAATCCAGGTATTCTCCAAAATACAAAACAGACAGGTGGTGGGAGGTGAGGGGCAGGAGGCGGGGTGTGAAGCTCCACGATCCCTGTGATACCTGTCTCTCTTATCTGCTGCAAGGTACATACACAGGCACGGCTCCTTTCTACACTACACAGATCTCTCCTAGGGGTCTCTCCCTCCTGCTGCTTTGGGTAAAGCTCCCGTGGCCTGAACCGCCTGCACCCCGCTCTGCCACGACCACCTGCTCTCTACTTCGTGTGGGGGGGTGGCAAAGGCTGAACTGGGTAACAGCATTTATTTTAATTCTGTGAGAGATGCAGTAAAACAGTATTAACTTCCCCTCTGCCGGTGTGAAACATGAGATCATTTGGACAGGAACCTGGCAGAAGGCAACCTTTGCCCGCTCCAGGGAGAGTTTGCCAAATAAATGAAGAGCGTAAACAGGATCCTAGAGCGTTGTTTGAGACCACTTCAGAAAATAAATTATGTCCAAAGGTTCTTCGACTTCCCCGAAGTATGTTATGCAATGGTCATCTATTTACATTTTTCACCTGTGTGTGTGTGTGTGTGTGTGTGTATGTGTGTGAGTGAGTGAGAGAGGGAGAGAGAGAGAGAGAGAGTAGTTTGAAGATGCAAATAAAATCATTCTTATCATTAAAATGGCTCATGCATAGGGCACTTCTTACTCTTGTTTGAAATGTGAATGATTTAAAATATCTGTAGATTTAAATATTTTAGTTCAGAAAGGTCCATCTACTAAGTGGTACTAATTAAGGAGGTTTTATTAATCCCTGAATCTAGGGGAGGGAGGCATCTAACTGACCCTGGGTGGCCACAGCATGCCAGAAAGCTAGAGGTTCATCTAGAAACAGCTGCTGGAGACAGCAGGGCATAAACGGTGGCCTCAGGGTGGAGGTTCTTCCTGGGACAGCCAGACTGCCCAGATGGCCTTTCCAGAGCTGGGAGATGCAGACTTGTCACTGAGGTGGAGGGTAAAAATAGTCCTGTGTGGGTGGCAGCTGGGCCCAGAGGCACCCGCTTCCTTGTCTCTAGAGTAGAGGCAGCCCAGTTGACAGATAACTTCTTAGGCTCCTCAGGCTTTCCCTCAGCTCTGGGGGCTGGGGACGAGGTGTCCTTCCTTAACAATGAAGCTCATCCACAAACCCCTATCCACACGCCAGGTGCTGGAAAGAGCTGGGGTCGGGTTTTAAGGTAGCAAAGGGCTTATATCCCGGCTGTGTCCAGCTCTGTGTCCTCCGGCAAAATCTCTCTCCTTCCTGGGCCTCATTTTCTCATCTGTCAAATGGGGCTAATGATGTAAGGTGGCTGTGAAGCTTAAATAACAAAGACGGCGAGCACATTTTACACTGCCACCTCTCTTATATGCCCCTCTCCCTCCTACCAGTTGCTCACTATGCAGCACATTCTTTAAGAGTGGCTCTGAGGCAAGCCAGCTGCCATGTCAGCCCCATAGAAAGGTCTACATATACTGGAACCGAGGCCTCGAGACAACAGCCACGTCAGTCATCTTGGCAGCTCGGTAGCCAGTCCTCTACCCCCAGGCAGGCTCCCTGGCCACCACCCTGGCTGCAACCTCATGACATACTCTGAGCTGGAAGCTCCCAGCTAAGCTGCTTCCAGCTTCCTGACCTTCCGAAAGCCGTGGGAAGTCATAAATGTTTGCTACATTTGGGGATAAGCTGTGACGCAGCAGTAATAACTAAGACGCTTACCTTTCAGGGTTGTTACACGAATTAAGAGTTGATGCACATCAAAGAGCAACCAGACTTACTGAGACCAGTGGCTCCAGAAAGGGCAGAAGGGAGTAGCCAGGGAAGGAGCATGAGTTAGGAAGCCTCTGTCCAGGTCCATGCCAGGCAGGCCCCCCCGTCCAGAAGTCTGGCGAGGAGTCTGAGAGACCCAATATGCCAACAGACAATGGCCTCGCCGTCTATCAAAATAGAACTCTGATCCACTCCCTGCCACAACAGCCAGGGGGGCGAAGCCCTCTCTGCTGCAGGTAGCCCAGGCAGTCAGCCCAAACACAGCCAAAGCTGGACCGCTAGCTGACAGCCTCCCTAATTTTGCCCCCACATCTGATGTACGACAAACTGGAAAAAGTCCGATAGGCTCCCCTAACCAATCACATAGGGACCCTCCTTCTAGTTAGCCCACCTACAGCTTCCCCATGCTGCGAGCCTCTGATCTAAGCCTGAAGCCTTCCCTTTGTCCCACTATAAAGCTTTCCCATTCTCCTGCCGGCCTTCAATTCTCTGCCGAACTCAAGTGGTGGTGGCTGACTCCCTTGGAGTAGCAGCCTCGGGAAACACAGCCTTTGCATCTTCTCATTTGGGTGGTCTTTATTTCCACAAGCCTATGTTCTTTCTCTGCCTTCCCTACCCCCGGGGTCAAAGACATCTTCGTCTTCCCCCAGGCAGCCACAGAAACCAGCTCAGGGGTGACCGATGCGGGTGGGGCAGGAATAACGAAGAATGTAGCTTTGGAACAGGACAGATCCCGGCTCAAATTCTGGCTCTGATGCCTAACTAGCTGTGTGATCTTGAGTGAGCCAATTAACCACTCTGAGCCTCTGTTTTTTCATGTCAAAAGGACAATCCAATGGAACCCAAGGGCTGGGGTAAGAATTCAGTGAGGTGGTAACATATTTAATGCCCTGAGCATATAGTAGGTACTTCATAAATGGAAGGCCAGCCATCCTTCTCCTCCCAGCCTCCTGCTGGACAGGCAGGCCTCTGTTCCCCATGGTTCCTCCTCTCACTCCTGCTTTCTGTGCAGCAGGCAGCCTAACCTCAGGTGCATGGAGTCAATCAAGAGCATAGTCTCCACGTCCAGGGTATGTCAAAGCTCAGGGTTTGGTCTTGGGAGAACGATGGAGAAAGGACATAACCAAGCATTTCTCTAAAGAAATCCAACTGGTCAAAAGCAGAGGACAAAATATCTGGCCAGAAACCTGTTGTCTCCCTGTTTCATCCTGGCTCTAAGTGCCCTTGTGCCAGACAGCTTGCCCCGAACTGAGGAGGGTGAGCCAGGTCTTCTTCCCGCAATCTCTCCTGTGTGTCTGTGTGTGTCTAGTTTCTTTGTCTCTAAAATGAGAAATGTAATAGCTTCCCAGGAGACACATGCACAAGCACATGCACACACGTGAATCAGTTCTAATGGTGGAGCGGTGGCTTTGAAATGCTCTATGCTGGGGGCATCCAGAGTCTCCTCACTCCCACTTGCCAAGCCCTTTCCATCCCTGGGTCTCTCCGTCCATCAGCACCAGCAGAATCCAAGCTTCCAGCAGCATTTTCTGCCTGGATTATGGAAAAGACTCCTAAACGCTTTCGCTCTTTCGCCAGAGCTCAAAGAATGCAAATTACACAAGGATGAGAAACCATCTCACATCCCATAAACTCAGGCAAAGATTTTTAAAATAATGACAATAAACAGAATCAAGGGCAATGCCTTCCTTCCCCACAGGGCTGGAACATAAACTGGTATATTTCTAATACATTTTTAAAAAGATTTACATATATTTTTTTTTTTTTGAGAGAGAGAGAGCACGCACGTGCATGGGGGTGGGGGCAGAAGGGGCAGAGGGAGGGGGAAGAAAATCCTCAAGCAGACTCTGCTGAGTAGGAAGCCCAAAGCAGAGCTGGATCCCAGGACCTTGAGATCATGACCTGAGCCGAAATCAAGAGTCCCATGCTCAACGGACTGAGCCATCCAGGTGCCCTCTAAACTGGCATATTTCTGCAGAGCAATTTGGTAGGATGTAACCTTTTGATTCTGCAGGTCCATTTTTTCAAAATGTAAAGAAAAAAATTCGACTATGGAAAAATCTGCACAGACTTCGTTACAAGCTCTTTATGATAATATTGCTTCCCATGCAAAAAAGTGAGGGGACAACGAAAATATCCAAGAATAAACACCTTCCTTAAATAAATTGTAGTAGTCTCTATCTTGAAACACCATTCCTTCACTTAAACTGGTATTACAGATGAGTAGTTCTCAAAGCATGACCCAGAGAAGCTGCAGCAAGAGTATCACCTGGGAATTTGTTAGAAATGCACGTCCTGGGGCCCCCACCCCCAATCTGCCGCTTCAGAATCTCTGATCTGGGTCCACCTGGGTTGTTGAGAGTCTGCCTTTGGCTCAGGTCCTGACTCTGGGGTCCTGGGATCGAGTCCCACATCCGGCTTCTCGCAGCAAGCCTCTGCCTATGTCTGCCTCTCTCTGTGTGTCTCTCATGAAAAGATAAAATCTTTAAAAAAAGAAAAGAAAGAGAAACTCTAAAACTCAGCCATCTGGGTTTTAACAAGTCCTCCAGGATACTCAGAACCATTGTTGTAGATGAATATTTATCACTAAGAAAAGATACATAGGCGACAAAGGGTTGCAAAACAACAGGTACAAAGCAGTAGGTATGAACAGTGCATCTCTATTTGAATATACGTATGTTTTGAGACACACAAAGAAAAAAGCCTAGATTTTTTTTTTAAGGTTTCATTTACTTATTCATGAGAGACACAGAGACTCAAATCCCAGAATCACCACCTGAGCCAAAGGCAGATGCTCAACCACTGAGCCACCCAGGCGCCCCAGCCCAGAAGACTTTGTACCAAGGTGGTAAAGTCTACACTCTGGGTGTTACAGGATTATGAGGTTTTAGATTTTGTTCATTTTGCTAATCCATATTTTCTAAGCAGTTTACAATGATGCGTTTTTGTAAAAAGGAATGGGGGGGGGGGGACCGCAATAACTTCTTTTAAAATTAAAAAAAAAAAAATCAAGTGGGGTGGGGTGGGGGCGAGGTGGGAAGGAGGCAGAGAGCGCGCCGGGCCGCCGCAGCCTGCAGCCCCGGGACAGCGGCGAGGCGCGGGCAGGGGCGCGCGGGACCGCTGGGGACGAGGGGAGAGGCCAGGGAGGCCGAGGCCGGGGTCGCAGCTACGCCTCGGAAGTCGAGGAAGATTTACTAGGAGCAGAGGAGCGGAGAAGAGACTTAGGGCAGACTTCAGGAAGAACTTCATCCCAGAACGGGCGCCTCGGGGAGGTCTTCCGCCCCGGAACCTCCCGCCGCCCCCGGGGGCGAGACCTCCGCCAGCCCGGGGCGGGGCCGCCCGCACCCCCCACGGCTTCCAGCCCCGGCAGCCCGGGGGGCGCTGAGCCTGCCGGTGGGGGCGCGGTGCCGCGCGGCCTGGGTGGGGGCGGGGAGGCGGCGTGGGGCGCGGGGGGCGGGGCCGTTGCTAGGGGAGGGGCGCGTGCGGGCGCGCACAGCGGCGGGCGGCGGGCGGCGGGCGGCGCAGGAGAGCGCTCGGCTCTCGCGCTCCAGCTCCCGCGCCGCCTGTTGCTCGTTCCTCCGGGCCGCCGCTTCCCGCGCGGTGCCCAGGGGCAGGCGGCCCGAGGGGCGCCGGCGCGCGGGCGGCCTCCCGCCGGCCCCTGTCCCCGCGCGCCGCCGGGCCCCGGCGTCTCCGTGAGCGCGGGTGCCGGCCGGCCTCCCCGTGCGCCCCGGGCCGCGCGCGCCGAGGGACCGCGGGCGCCGAGCGGCGATGAACGCGACCTTCCTGAACCACAGCGGCCTGGAGGCGGCCGGCGGCCTGGGCGGCGGCGGCGGCGGGGCCGCCCTGGGGAACCGCAGCCACGGGCTGGGCACGTGGCTGGGCTGCTGCCCGGGGGGCGCGCCGCTGGCCGCCAGCGACGGGGTCCCCGCGGGGCTGGCGCCCGACGAGCGCAGCCTGTGGGTGTCGCGCGTGGCGCAGATCGCCGTGCTCTGCGTGCTGTCGCTCACCGTGGTCTTCGGCGTGTTCTTTCTGGGCTGCAACCTGCTCATCAAGTCGGAGAGCATGATCAACTTTCTGGTGCAGGAGCGCCGGCCCTCCAAGGACGTTGGCGCCGCCATCCTGGGGCTGTACTGAGGCCCCCGCCCCCGGCCGCCGGCAGACGACGAGGGAGACCCGGACCCTCGTGCCCGGCACGGGCTGTGCCGCCGCCGCCGCCGCCGCCGCCGCCGGGCCGGGCCGGCTGCGCCAGGGACTGCGACGGGCCTCGGGGCGCCCAGGACCGGGACAGCGCGGGACTCGAGGCGGCGGCGCGGGAAGGGACTTCCACACCCGGCTCGTCCTGTGTGCGCCTCGGCGGGGGCGGGGGCGGGGGCGGGGGCGAGGTCGTGCGGGGCCGCCGGGGCCGAGGTCGCGCGCGGGGGGTTCTGCGTGTCTGCAGAGGGCGCGACGCGGGACGAGCTGCGGGCTGGAGGAGGTTGAGGACCCCGAGGCGCTGAGCTTGTCGGCCTGATTTTGCTTTTGAAAAGAAACCTCGTAATAAACCTGCAGCCGTCGGGCTCCCGGCGGCTTCCCCCGGCGCCTCTGCGGGGTGTGTGTCTGTGTTGGGGTGTGCGTCGGCTGGGGCAGGTGTGGACAGGTGTGGGCGGCCCGTGTGTACCCCCTGGGCCGCGGGCCCGCCTGGCTGCAGAGCCGTGGGGGCCGGTCCGGGGCTCCTGAGACCCCACTCCGAGGAGGCCAAGGAGGCGGCAGCTTCGGAGGGGACGGGGCTGGCCTTGCAGGGCGGCCAAACCGCTGGTGAGATTATTTAAATCTTTGGGAAATTTTAATCTATTACGTGAGATTAAAAAAAAAAAAGTCCCAGTGATTTAAGTGCAAAAGGGGAAAACAGTAAAATGAATCTATCGGGACCGTGAACAAAATTTAATGGTGGGGGGAGCTAATTCTAGTTAAATTACAGGGCCAAAAGTCTCATCGAAGGGCTTGTCTGGACCTCACCTTCATATAGAGTGTGGACTAGTAGCAGTAGGGCGCTGAAGATATGCCTTCGGGGCACAGGAAGTGGGGGATGCAAGTTTGGGAGGGGGCTTTGTGGTGCAAAGCCCCTGGGAATGTTTAAAATGCAGAAAATGGCCTCCAAATGCAGCTGAGTTCAGGGAATTTGGAGCCTCCCATTATGAGATGCCTCCCGCTGCCCAGAACCCCGCCATCTATTGCAGATGCAGAATTAACTTAAAGCAGCGTTAATGCCTAAGAACCTAGGCACTACTGGCCCAGGGGAGTGGGTTGGCTCTGCTGTCTGGTTGGGGGGCGGGGGGAGGGGGGCTGGAAACCGGGAGGAGGGCAGACAGGAGGAAAGAAAGCTGGGCTTTGTAGTCTATATATAGACCCCATAGTCCTACCCTGCCCCCTCTAGGCACCTTGGTACTTGGAAGATTAGGGGATGGGGAGGGGGCTTTAATGGATTTCTCCCTATCCTCTCTTTGGCCATGAGTGGAACTGAAGGTGAACGATAAGGAAGATGGCTGAAGCCTTTCTTGGCTTTGGGAAAGGAAGCGAAGAGAAGACTATCCCCTGTCTTCAGCACTAGTTCCACACCAGGAGAGAGGACAGTTTCTCAACAAAACCATAGATGATCTCTGACAATGAAGAATCTGGAATCTTCCTGGGTCCTGAGTCCTCCTGGGTGGTCAGAATCCTCATCCCTGGGACATGTTACCTTCCCACCCACCTCCCCATCTCAATCTCAAACCCAGGAGAATTCATCCAGTTTGACGGTCAGGCCAGTAAACTATTAGTGAAGTGTCCATGGGGCAAAATGTTCTCTACAATGTGAAGAACATTCTGTTGATGGTTTGGACAGGCAGGTAGCCCGGCGCCATCTGGGGAGAGCAGCCTTTAATGATTTGGGCAGCCTGGGTATCCGGCCTCATGTAGTACAAGTGTCTGGGGCCTAGGCTGACCCACTGCCTGGAGCACAGAGCTCTGACAGCCACAGGGGTTCCCCTAAAACCAAAATGACTGGCAAGTGGAAGTTTTTGGAGGTTCAGACACTTTCTGGCTGACAGAGACTCAACACTGTGAGAACTTTCCTCTAATGACACGGATCTGGTGCGGTGACCGAGGCAAGAGGAGGGCATTCAAGAGTTAAGTTTCCTGAATTTGCTGAAAAAGGAAAGTCGTAGTGGGGAAGCCTTATTCTCTCTGTAAGGGGGGGAAAAAAGGCTAGTGAAGACATATCTGTGTGCCAACATGCATATCGGTGCTCTCCATTCCATGACTAGTACCCTTGCATGTGCAAATACACACGGTGCATGTGCATGAGTGTATGCTCTCACATGCAGGCCCACTCCAAGACAGGCTCAAGCCTTGAGGACAACAGCGAGCTTGAGCGTGGTCCTGGGAAGGGGTGGAAGGCTAGATCAGTCAGGCTTCATTCTTTCCAGGCCCTGATGTCCCCCAGTGTTTGCTGAGCTGTCTCATTTAAAGTGTGGGGGTGGGGCAGCCCCCGGACTCAGCGGTTTAGCACCGCCTTCAGCCCAGGGCGTGATCCAGTCCCGCATCGGGCTCCCGGTATTCAAGAGGAGCCTGCTTCTCCCTCTGCTTGTGTCTCTGCCTCTCTCTGTGTCTCTAATGAATAAATAAGTAAAATCTTAAAAAAAAAAAAAAAAAAAAGTGTGTGTGTGTGTGGGGGGGGAGAAACGCCCAGTTACATAAGAGCGCTGGAGGTCCGGTGCTGTTGGGGTGGGGCGCAGCGGGGAAAGGTGAGGCTAGATCAGAATCCTGAGCCTGGATCTTGGAGGATGGAGGAGGGCCCTCCTTCTCCAAAGCCCTCCCCCCCCCCCCAACTCTTGAACAAGGAGAGCTCCTACAAGCCCTGCCCAGGATGCTGGGCCCAAATCTTCCCCAAACCACAAAAGATGACCTGGGATCCTGGTCTTTGAAATCTTAGCTGCCAAGCTTCCTAGCTCTGTGACTGGAGAAGTAATTCAACCTCTCTGTGCCTAGGTTTCCTCATTTATAAAATGGGAAGCAACTGACCCGAGAGCTCCCAGGAAATGATGTGTGTAAAGTAGCCAACACAGTGCCGGACATGTAATAGATAATAAAGATGATTGTTGTGATTATTGCTATTTTGGTTTATTGCGTGAACTTTTGCCTCAGCCGGATGTGTTTGGTTCTCTGAAATGGGATCCCTGGACAGAAAAATAGTCATTCATATTTGCATTTTGTAGTCTCCAAAGCACTTTCATAGGCAGGACAAACATCATGTATCATGTTAATAATGTATTAGACAATGTGCCAAAGACTGAGCTCCCACCCTTGTAAGGAGGGTTTTGTTATTACTCCCATTTTACAGATGAAGAAACTAAGGCTCAAAGAGGTGGCCTGATGTCACAGAGCTAAGAATGGGCAGAGCTAGGATTCAACCCTGTGACCTCAGACTCAACTCTATGTGGGCCCGCTTGCTCTCCACACCAGGTTAGTGAGCAAGGATAGGCATTCTCCCGTGTGCATGCTTGGAGGAGACTTGCCCAGGTTCATTCATTCACGCAGTGTCTATTGCGAATCCGCTGTGGACCGGGTATCGTGCCAGGACTGGTGTGAGCAAGGGGATGGTGGAGCTAGAGTCCGGCTCAACCTGCAGCCCTTGAAGCCCCAGATACTCACATCACTTCTCAGGGGCTGGAGGGCTGGTTGCCCTGATATCAAGGACTAGGGATAGTCTTCCCTCTGCTTCCCTCCCTCTGAGTCAGGGATGCAGTCTCTGGGGTCAGGTGCCCTCACTAGGAAGACAGCCCCTGGAATGGAGGACATAGGGAGGGCTTCCAACACAACATCCACCCAATTTCCCACTTGTCCGTTGGAGTCCACTTCACACGGCCATGCTCAGCAGGCTACTAGAAGTCCCCTCGCCCTCAACCCTCCCCAGACCCCAATTCAGCAGTAGACCAAGAGCAGCCTTGAGCATTAGGGAGGTTTTAGAGGCAAACAGTGAAGGGTGATGGTTGTGGGTACAAACAAAAATGGCCCACACAGAGCATTCCAGTCCAGGGAAAAGGTGTATGTGTGCATGAGCACAATCACGCATACACACACGCTTTATACAAAGGACTTTAGTAGGATTTCTGAATAGCATCTGTTGAGGGCAAGTCATGATTTTCTCTTGGTAGTCCAGGTCACAAGGGGTGTGTGGGATGTCCAGATCCCTAAGCCCCCGAGGCCAGGTAAGCATCTAGGCCTCTGAGATGGCAGTTGAGGGAGTATCCAGAAGCAGCACCTGCTTCCTCTTGCAGCCATATGCCTTTCCACTCAGGCATCTATAACTCCAGTCCATAGATAAGGAGAGTTTAATCCATGGGGAACACTCTAGAATTTTCAGGAGAAAAAAAAAAAGAGGCCAACCAAGTCAGAAAACTAGCTCTTTTAAGATTGTCATCTGGCTTTCTGTGTGTCCCACCGTCTTAGAGGAGCCATCAGTGGGTACTGGCAGCCCTGGGAGGTACCCACACGTAACATGGAGCCATCCACACGTAGGCTGACCCAGGTGGGCAGGCCAGTGGACATCTCCTGACACAGACACACCTTCGGACACAAGAGGACTTGAATCGTTATTTGCACGCTTCCTTGTGCTGTATTCCACAAACCAGATTACAACAGTGCTAGACTATCTTTTTTTATATGGTTGCTCTGCTACTCACTTTAAGGACATTATCTAAATTCATCCCCATAACAATCCTTTTAGGCAAATATCAGCATTATCCCCACTTTACCTTTTACTGATGATGAATCTGAGGCCCAAAGAGTTTAGGTAGTGGGTTCAGGGTCACACCCGTACCTAAACCGTGGCACAGGTGACATGTAAACCTGGGTCTCAGGAGCATGCCAGCTGGTTCCAGTAGGGCCCAAGTGTGTCCTAGATAGCTCTCCTGATGCTGCTGCTGAGGACGTTACTAAGCTGAGGGCAACTCTGCCTTCAAGATGCCGGTAACTCGATTATGGAACAACCAATCACACGGGGACTCAGTGGGGTCCTCCTCTGTGCCTCCACTATTGGGGGGCAGGTAGCCAGTACCAGCCAGTAGGGTGTGGGGTTCTGGTGGGTGCCTGCAGGCTAGCTGTGAACGTGGGTTTCTCGTGGGGCCTGTCTGCAGCAGAATGCTTGGACAGAAAGCCCAGGACAGGGGACCAGGACGCTGATGATGACACAGCCAGCCGGGCAGAGGCCAGCCTCCATCACCGTTGGTCATGCCACACAAACTGCTGGTTGCCTGCTGAGCTGGGCCTGGCTGACAGGTCTCTGCTCCAAAGGTGAAGGTCAGCAAGGGCTCCAGGGACCCTACCTATGACCCTTACCTTCTTCCTGGGGTTTCTTTCCTATTTCGGGTCCTGTCCCCATAGCAACACTGAGGGTGATTATGGCTAGGCTTCAAATAAAAAGCAGTTACCTGCCTTGAGGGGGCTTCCCTCCTCCCCATGTGAACTCTGCCCCCTGCCCACCACTCTAGGCCCAGGCCTCCCCAGAAGGGTGATCTTTCCTCAAAGCCAGGCCCTGGGCTCTGCCCCTCTCTCTACTTCCCAAAGCTTCATCCTCAGTGTGGGGAGGGAGAGGGAAGGAGGGCTGTACCATCACCCCATCCTGCCAAATCCAGCCAATCTCCCTGCTTTGCTGTGTGCGGGCCTCACAGAGGGGAACATGAGAGTGGTGCTCTGGCTGGGATCAAGGAGGCAAATGGAATCAACTTGGGGTCTTGAGTCCTTTCCAGGAGGGCAGCCGGACTGGCCCCTCATGGGGATGGGGAAATTTGGGCCATAAGAAGCCTCTGGAGACCTGGGAAGGGAGAGGAAGAGGAAAGACTTAGGGCAGGAAGAGGGACCCAGAGCAGTGGAGGCCTGGAGGGAGGCCCAGCCACGGAGGCTTCCACCATGGCCCAGCTCCCTGCTGCAAGAAAGGCGCAGTCCTGAGGTACCGGAGCAGGTCTGGGGTAGCCACACAAGGGCCAGGCATCAGTGGTAATGATTTCAGCGCAAGGCCTCCCCTTGGACCCATGATTTCCAAACTTGACGGCTCATGAGAATTACCTGGCTGAGCTTTAAAAGTCCTGCCACCCACGTTGCACCCCAGACCAATTACAGCAGAATCTCTGTGGGTGGAAGCAGGCTTCAGAATTAGAAGACCCTTCCCTGTTCAGTACTGTCAGGTGGTGCTGATCACTAGAGAGATGCCTCTGGCATTTCAGGCTTATGTAGTGCCGGCTTGCCACCTGTGTCCTCAAGACCCTTGTGACCATCTGTGTAGGGGCACCGGTGTCTGGGAAGAGGAGAAGGGAATAGAATGAGTTCAGACTTTACAGAAGCAGCTGCGTGTGCAGCAGCAAGTCAATTAAGTGCTCTGAGCCACAGTCTACTCATCTGACAAATGGGGATCATAAAGCCCGATTCCTGTGTTAGTTGAGAAGACTCCATGTGATAATGATGGCTGAGCTTGGCACAGGGCTCTGCCCACAGTAGGTGTTGGATAACTGGTTGTGGTGTCATGATGATGCCGGTTGACCTTGTAGAGTCTGCTTTAAGCCTCTGCACCAGCCCCTTTCCCGGCACTTCTCTCTCTGCTCTGATGATCCAGCCCTGCCACGGAGCCAGGATAGTTCAAGGCAACTATACAAAGACTCAGAGTCTCATTGAATTTCAATCTGCGGGGCAGGGGGACTGAGAACACCCAGACTCAGACCCCGGGGCTTTATCTCATCCAGCTTTTATTAAGAGAGCTAGCAGATTAGCTATAGGAATGATTAACTTTGGGAAACAGAGAAAAACATGTTAACTTCAAAGGGTAAAAGAATTGTCCTGCACAATACTTTGCAATCACGCCACATGACGTGTAAGGAGGCTATTAACTCAAGGAGGGGGAGCGGAGGAGCTATATCTGGAGAACAATGTGGTCGAGAGTCAGTGTGCCGGCTCAGGACCTCACGTATCCCCAGTGTGCTGGGGGTAACGAGATTCAGTTCTCAGATAAGCTCGGCAGCTGATTACCCCCACAGCCCCCAAGCTCCACTCTGAAAATACTGCAGAGTTCACACTCCATGCCTTGGCTTCTGCTGCTCTGCTTCCCTCAAATGCTTTTTCTCCTCCTCCTTTGTCTCTTGATAACTACTCATTCTCCAAGGTCAAGCTCAAGTGCAATCTCATCCATGAAACAGAATTGCAATCACTTCTATCCCATAGCTTTGTACTTCTACACAACAGCTAATGTTTATTAAGCCCTCATATGTGTTAGGTTCTATTCATATATTAACTCTCCTAAGAGGTGGCTTCTATTAACATCCTTATTTTACTCTTGGGGACACTGAGGTCCAGCCAGGTTAAGAAACTCATCTGAGGTTGTACAGCAAGTAAGTAGAGCTGGGATCCAAACCTAGGTGGACTGGTTTCCTGAGCTCACACTCTGAACTATCAGGCACACTGCCAAGGTGCATGGCATGTGCCTTGCTCTGCCTCAGTTATGGTTCCTGTCGTTGGTGTCTCTCTCCTTCATTGTGTTTGTCCCTGAGGACCAGAACTATCTTCCCTGTGTGTGTACTTTCTACAGCACCCAGCCCGATGCTTTATTCAGCTTAGAAATATCACAAACCTTTGTTAAGGACACAACCCCTTTTTGCAAGGGGCCCTACTCATCATAGGGACCAAAAATATGTAATCAAATCAAACATGAGGAGGAGGGTATTCACTTCAGTAAGATGCAAATAAGATTTCGTGGGAATGAGTCCCTCTTTAGGTGCTAATAAGCATACTTGCCATTTAGAGAAGATCTTTCACAAGCCAGGAATGGTGTGAAGCATTTTTCCTATTTTATCTCATAATCCTTTCTGATTTTTCTATAACTCATCTCTAATCATCCCTGCAAGGCAAATATTGTTGTCGTCTTTGCTCAAGAAGGCAAGGCTCAAATTGCTTAGGTCACTCATCTAAGATCACAGCAAATCATTGGTAGAATCAGAGTTCAAATTCAAGTCTATCTGAATTCAAAAGATATTTGGAGGGTAAATACCTGGTACAGTTCATAATTTTAATTGAAATTTTGAAATGAAACCATGCCTTGATTTTTTTTCTGTTTCATTGTTTGGGATGTGGGAGGAATATTTTTGTGAGCATTTCTCACTTTTCTCTGTTGCAGATGTGACAGTGACTCCTCCATCATGAAGTGTACTACTACTGGTGATGAAGATGCTGAGCATGAGAGAAACAACCTGGCACCATCACTAGACAGACTATGAGGTGACAGAGAAAGAGAGGGTTAGGTTAGGATGGCAGAAAAAAATACTCCAGCCAGCTGTGCATCAGAGTAAAACATCAGGACTGATGGTAAAGAAGGTCCATGGCATTGCTGGGAAACAGAAAGGGTGCCCTCAGTAGACTAGAAGTGATGAAGATTTCCTACAAAATAGATGGCAGCTAGGTCATGCCGAAAAGGGTGCCCACCGCCCACAGGTCAGGCATACAAAGTCACAGAAAGTAGGAACAGTGCCAAGGGTGCCCCCAACTCGGGTGCAAGGAAGCAGAAGAAGGCATTCCTGGGTTCCGCAGAGAGTTGAGGTCAGAAGGATCAGCCTCCTCCCAGTCCCACCACTCCTTGCCATCAGGGGCAACTCCAAGGTTTTGTCATGGAAGGGACATTGGAGGGGGAGGCTATGGAAGAAGAGAAATTATTTATGCCCCGTGGTGAGCGGAGGATGCACTGATCTATAAAGATCAGGAAAGCCTTGCTGTGGCAGTAAGAAGGCCAAACGGCCCCAAAGACTGCTCTGGGTCCTTGATGCCATGGACCTGCCCTGGAACCTGCCCTGTTTTGTTTTGTTTTTTAAGATTTTATTTATTTATTCATGAGAGACACACACAGAGAGAGGCAGAGACATAGCAGAGGGAGAAGCAGTCTCCCTGCAGGGAGCCAGTATGGGACTCAATCCTGGGACTCTGGGATCAGGCCCTGAGCCAAAGGCAGACGCTCAGCTGCTGAGCCACCCAGGAGTCCCAAGGAACCTACATTGTTATGTTCTCGACTGCAGACTTAGATAATGAGATACTCTGCTTCTAAAAATGTGATTGTATATTAATTTTGCTGCAATATACATATGTGCAGCCGCATGTGTACTTATCAGACGGGTGAAAAACCCCAATGAATTGCCATGGAGATGACACCTGGGATGAGGTTGCCATGGTAACTAAATTATTTCTAAAAGGCCAAACCACCTTGGGGAAGTAGGAAGCTCCCGTCAAGAACTTAAAGTTAGAGGGCAAATCACAGACCTTCCCATCAGGGCCGGGTGCTCTTTCAGTTTCTTTTTTCTCCTCCCTTTGCCCCCCCCCCGCCTTTCTTTCTTTGCCATCACCAAAGGCAAGAGATTTAGACTTTGGAGACCTTGGTTCAAGCACTGGCTGCATCATAAGTCATGGGGACCAGGTATCTGTGGGCTCAGAGGAGGCATGAGGAGATGGGCTATTGGGCTTCCTCCCTAGTGCTGAACTCACTTGCCATGTGACCTTAGACCAGTCATTTATCCGTTCCTGGGTTTCCTCCCGTACCAAGTGGGGGTGCTGGTGGCCTGCCTCATCTCTAAAATCATTCCCATACTTCTTCCCTTTTTCTCCCCTGACCCTGCCTTGCAGGGCCAAAAGCCTCCTGAGTAATAGGCCCGCTGAGCTGTCTGTGGTGCTGAACATCGGCTGCTGAGGTCCTGGACCGTGTCCTGTTCCCAAAAAGACCTGGCTGTTCTCAGCACTGTCACACACTTCTAGACACAGGTCATCCCCATCAGGAGTCTAGGTCCTGCTTGTAGCCGGAGAGGAGACTCCAAAGGGTCTTGGGGTTCAGACAGCACTGGAGAAGGAATCTAGAGAAGTGGTCCTAGCCTGACTCTGACACAGCTCTCAGTATGATTTTGATGAAGCCACACCTTCCCTGTGGACCTTTGTTTTCTCATCTGTGAACCTGAGGCGGGGACTAAGATGATCTCTAACACCTGATGGGTCCCGGAAGCCTGCCTGGGCTATGTGGGAGAGGAGGGCCTGTAAACATGCAGCCACTCCCCACCTGTCCCACAGCTCAGGCTTCTCTACTGGTGACTAAAGGTGAGGAACAAAGCACATTCACTGGTCAGGAACATGTGTTCTTTTGTCTGGAAGAAAAAACAGACAGTGGGCAGATGCATCATTTACATTTTCTCAAATGACAACTGAACGCTGAGGATGATTAGTGCTTTTTATGAAATGTGTCAAAATCATAATAAAATCTCCAATTTATACCATCTGCCTACTTAATGATCATCTTTCCAGCACCCTCTTCACTCCTCAGTAGTCCAGGATGAAAAAGACAATGAGGGGTAAGCTTAAAAGGAGCTGACCACCCTAGGGGAGGTGCAAACACTGTGATTCACTCCCAAATGACTTGTGTTTTTCAGCCTTCGACTTCCCCACGTGGCCACATAATGCGATGGTTGGGAGTGTGGAGTCCATAGCAAGAAGGGCCCTTGATTCAAGCGCTGCTTATGCTCCTGCTTAGTTGTAAGACATTCCTTCCAAGCCTCAGTTCTTCATTTGTAAAATGAGGGAGGTTAATGGTACATATCTCTAAGTATTTATTGAAAGGGTTAAGTAATGTTATTTATGAAAAGGTTTAGCAAACAGTGTCTGGCATGCCTCAGTAGTGATTGTTTTGGATATCTATAGCTGTGTAACAAACTACCTTCAAAACTTTATGCTTTGAAACTATTTTTTAAAAAGATTTTATGTATTTATTTGAGAGAGAGAGAGAGAGAGAGAAAACAAGCTGGGGGGAGGGGCAGAGGGAGAGGGAGGAGCTGGCTCCCCACTGAGCAGGGAGAATCATGACCTGAGCCTAAGGCATACGCCTAACAACGGAGCCACCCAGGCACCTTGAAATAGCTTTATTATCTCTCCTGGTCCTGTGGGTTGACTGGGCGACTATGGGCCAGCTGGACAGATCTTCTGTGAGCAGGAACTGCAGCCACCTGGAGGTTGTCTGGTGTCCTGGCAGGGACAGCTGGAAGGCAGTGTTCTGCCGGGGAGGGCTGGACCTCTCTTTCCCACATTTTCACGGCATCTCCTTCTCTACCTTGTTTCTTTCTTTCTCTCTTTCTCTCTTTTCCTTTCTTTCTTTCTTTCTTTCTTTCTTTCTTTCTTTCTTTCTTTCCTTCTTTCTTCTTTCTTTCTTTCTAAGATTTTATTTATTTATTCATGGGACACAGAGACACAGGAAGAGAGAGAAGCAGGCTCCACGCAGGGAGCCCAATGCAGGACTGGATCCCAGGACCCCAGAATCACGACCTGAACCGAAGGCAGGGGCTCAACCCCTGACCCAGGCGTCCCATCTACCTGGTTTCTATAGCAGGATAGCTGTACTTCCGACACGGCAGGTTTGGTCCCCAGAGTGCAGAGAAGCACAGGTGCCAGGCTTTCCTAAGGCTTTGGCTCAGAATTGGCATATTCTTCTCTCCGCCACATCCTATTTATTAAAATGAGTCATAGAGTCAGTCCAGATGCATTGTGGGAGGAGAGACTACATAAGGCCATGAATACTGGGAGGCATGGTTCATTGGCGGGTGTCTTTGGAAACCAACTGCTACATTGATCAGTACGTGATTTTTATAATTGGAATTCCAAGTATGCTTCCCACCCTTGTCTCTTTCTCAGAAATATGTCTTGCTGGGTTTGCACAGAGTTACTGAAAAGTATTTGTTGACCATATAGAGTAATGTAGAGTCATGTGGACACCACCCAAGCTATAGTTCCCTGGGATGGGTGTCACGTTTGTTTCTCCCATATCGCCCCACAGGCCTAGGACAGGGCTCTGCGTACAGCAGGTATTAAATAAAAGCCGCACATTTTGTTGGATATTAATATTTCTATACCAGCTTTATTTTGGTTAAGATTTTCCTTGTGTAATTTTTCTTTAACCTTTTCTTTGCAAGTTTTCCCTGTCAATAAATGTTAGGCACGGGATCCCTGGGTGGCGCAGCGGTTTGGCGCCTGCCTTTGGCCCAGGGCGCGATCCTGGAGACCCGGGATCGAATCCCACATCGGGCTCCCGGAGCATGGAGCCTGCTTCTTCCTCCGCCTGTGTCTCTGCCCCTCTCTCTCTCTCTCTCTGTGACTATCATAAATAAATAAAAAATAAAAAAATAAAAAAAAAATAAATGTTAGGCACATAACATATAACCAGATTTTTAAAATATAATCTTTTTCCTGGTGTGTTTCCTCTATTTTCATTTATTGTGGTAACTAATATAGTTGGATTTCCTCCTACCACCTTATTTGGTGTTTTGTTCTCACCACTTTTTAAATTGCTTCTTTCTGAAAAAAAAAAATAAGTAAATAAATAAATAAATTGCTTCCCGGCCCCCCCAACTTCTACTGATTCAGAAGTTATGCATTTTATTTCTGTTCTTCTTAAGTGGCTACCTTCAGTTTTTTTTTTTTTCTATCTTCAGTTTTTAACAGCTTTCTTGACCAAACAATCTGAAATTAATCAGTATCTCAGCCTTCATTCTAGACAAAGACTTCAATCTACCAAGTTTTGTTTAGGATTTTCTTTCCACCTTAAACAAACAAACAAAAAAACCTCCCTCCGAAGTACTCGTTATAAAAATGTATTTTTATCTTTAAATGTACATACAAAACTATTCACTTTTATTTCTTTTTCTTTCCTTTTTTTTTGTTTTTTGTTTTTTGTTTATGGTACTAAAGAATCTTGACAAAGGCTTAGGGTTGTGTAACCACCAACATAATCTAGATACGATTCTACCAAACAAATTCTTCATACTGCCACTTTGGAGTCAAACCCCCCTTCCTTCCCTTAGCCATTGACAAGCACTGAGTTGTTCTTTGTCCGTATGGTTTTTCTTTTCCAGGATGTCAGATAAATGGAATCATAGGCTAGGTAGCCTTTTCAGTCTGGCTTCTTCCACTTAGCCCGATACATCCATGTTGCTACAAGTGTCCATAGTTCATTCATTTTTATTGCTGAGCAGTAGTCCATCATATGGATGCATCATGGGGTTCTTTTTTAAGTTAAATTTTTATTTTTATCTATTTTCAGTTGAGGGACATTCGGGCTGAATCAGTTTTTGGTGATTATGAATAAAGCCAACATAAATATTCATGTACAGTTTTGATGTGTGTGTGTGAACAAAGGTTTTCATTTCTCTTCAGAAAATACCTAGGAGAAGCATTGCTGAATCATACAGAGAGTATATGCTTAACTCTCTAAAAACCTGCCAAACTGTTTTCCACAGAGGCTTTTACAGTTTGCATTCCCATCAGCAATGTATGAGTGTTCTAGTTGCTCAGCACTTGGTTTTGTCAGTTGTGTGTGTGTGTGTGTGTGTGTGTGTGTGTGTCTATTTCATTTGTGTGGTGCCTTTCTATGTGTGTAATAGAATCTTATAGTGTGTTAAATTTGTGTTTTCTAACGAATTATGATGTTGAACATCTTTTCAGGTGCTTATTTACCATCTGTGCATCTTCTTTGGTGAAGTGTCTTTAGCTCATTTTTAAAGTGGGGTTGCTTTCTCATTGTGGAGTTTTGAGAGTTCATTATTCATTTCTGTTACAGTCCTTTGGCAGATATGAGATTGGCAAATATTTTTTTTCCCAATCCATGGCTTGTCTTTCCATTCTCTGAACATGGTCTCTCACAGAGTTCCACACCTCCTTCATCCACTGCCTTTTTCCCTCCTGCTACTGTGTCTGCAGTGCAGTACCTAGCAAGTGTCTGCATAGTAGGTACCCTCAAATGTCTGTTGAATGAATGAAGTAATGAATGAATGGGAGACCAAGCTTTCTGGTCCCTGAGGAGGTGGCTGCATATTGAACCCCTCAGGACTACTACCTCCTTGCTATGGTTTCTGTTCTTCAAGTGACCTTCCAATTTCTATTTTGGCTTCCTGGGTCTCCAGACTCCCAGAAATGCATCCCCAGAATAGTGAGCATGAGTAGCCTAGTGACTGAACAGGTAGCCTTCATCCCTCCCATCCTGAGTTTAGTAAGCAGCATTCTAGTGGCTCATCATTTTTTAAAATGTTATTTATTTATTTATTATTTATTTTTTTTATTTCTCAGAGAGAGACAGCGAGCCAGAAAGCACAAGCAGGGGAAATGGCAGAGGGAGAAACAGACTCCCACTGAGCAGGGAACCAAACACGGGGCTCAATCCCAGGACCAGGATCATGACATGAGCCAAAGGCAGATGCCTAACTGATTGAGCCACCCAGGCATCCCTCTAGTGGCTTATCACTGAATTTGGTTAGTCCTGAGACTAACTTCTTTTGAGTGTCCTGGTCTGGCTGAGCTTCTGGACTTTTCTGAAGCCTGGACCATGGCGATCACTCTGAATTCCAGCCTGGGAGGCCCTGCCTGAGGACACAGCCAACATTCCTCCTATGGCTTCTCTCTTGTATCTCTCTTCCCTGCTCAGTCAAGAAGTGAGAAGAATGACTCCTGAAGAGGACTGGGATGGGAGAGGACTTTCCATCATTAGGGAGAGTAAAAGAGAAGGGAAAAATTTGGGGGTGGAGAGTAGGATGGCACAGAAGAGAGCCTGGAACAGGAAAAGAGCTCAAGAAATGCTCTAGCTTAATCCCTTCTCCCCGTAACTCAGTGGAAGGGGGCTGCCATCCACGGGAGGTGGTAACAAAGTTTTACTTCCAAATGCCATGAGACCCAACAGAGCCTTTTTCTTTGTTCTAAAGATAGTCAAATTGCCGCTTTTCTTAGTTCCCAAAGGAAAGATAAAAAACATCTCCTTTCTCCAGAGTTTTTAATGCAGCCTGAGCTCCAGAGACTGAAAAATAGCCAATGTCTGGAGCACAATCCAACAAAGAGAAAGAAAGGGGGGTGGGGATGGGGGTGGTGGATTTAGGTTTTTCTAAAAAGAAAGCAATATACTTTTCCCCTTGAACCAAACATCTGCTTTAAAAAATTAAAATTGGAAAAAAATTGAAACGTTAGAAATTGGAGGTTGCATGCTTTGCTACCTGCCTCTGAGTTCACTTGATCAGTCAGTCTCTCCATCTGTCTGCTGGCAGGAAGCAGCTGATGCTTCTGCTAAGCCTCACTCTACCTTCACCTTCCCATTTTCTGGTGTCCCTCTCTAGCTGCACTCTACGTTCCTCCTTGCCTTCTTGACACTGACTCACTTGTCTTAGGACACATCTCTGCCTGAGGAGGGAGCCTTGGGTGTAGTGCATTTTGTCAGGTTACCCTGCATGACCCTATAGACATCTTTTATCTCTGGGTTGGACTTGACTTCAGTAAAGCATTTCCCATCTCCCACTACTCACTCGGCCTTGTATTAGCTCTTCAAGGCAGGCTGTGCATTTCGCTGTGGGGGAAGCCAAGGAGTCAGGGGGCAGAGTGGCTAAAGCTCAGTTCTCCCAACCCATGTCATGTGTGAGATTTTTAAGGATTGGACTCAGGATTCAGGCAAATTCAATCTCCCCCAGAGCCTCTGACTTCCCAGGAAGTTGGGTCCATCCGTCATCTCCATCCCAAGATGTCTGGAGGCAGGGAGAACTTCCTTCCACCAGAAGTTGGTGGGGGGGAAGGGCAATGCCCTCATGACCCAGTCCTTACCCCACAGCTAGCACATCCTTCTGGAGGGTTTCATAGCCAGACCTCAGACTAGCTCAACTTGAAGGCCCCTTCCAGCTTCTGCTCCCAATGGTTCTTGGCTTAGTCAGGCTCTGAGACGCCTTGGTTCCTGCCGTCAGCACTTCCTTCAGCTTAAGAATAAAAGGAAGCCATCCTCTGAGTCCCCACGCATGTCTCCCACCCCCAGAGTCTTCTTTGCTAGCTCCTGCTGTTGCAACTGTCAGGAGTGGATTTTTGGGTAATTGTTGCCATGGAGACTCTGCCTTGAGTTATTGTGCAAATGTGTCCCATCTTCCTCCTTATTTGGTGTGTGATATGGAGGCTTGCAAAATGGTGAGGCTGAAGGCTCTTTACCTCTCTCCCTTGCCCTCCAAGTTGGTTCACCTGGGCCAAAGCTTCTTGGCAGCCTGCTTCCCATTTCTCTCTTCCCTGAGGCTCCCTGGCCAGTCACTGCTAATGGAAACAAAGTCCTGACAGCTGAGGACAAGGAGACCTGCACTCCGTGGGTTGAATGGGGTGGCCCAGATCCAGTGACATTTGGTGGCAACTGATCTCCAAAGCAGCAGCCCAGATTCCTGGGGCCTCTGGTGCCTGGATGGGGAACAGAGCCAGAGCTCCTAGCACCTTCCTCCAAGAGAGAGAGCCTGTCTGTCTACAAGTTGAGGAGTTGCTCACACAGACCTCAACTCCATCCAGTTTCCATAATTGTCACCAAGCACACTGATCCGCGGTGCAGAACCCTGGCTTCACGCCTCGCCTCCATTTCCCCTGAGCGTTCATCCTCCCACATGGAGATGATGGGATCATTAGCACTATTTTTAGCATGTCTCTTTCCTATCCAAGATCTGCCCTTGTCTCCCCATTGCTTTTTCTACCAAATACAGACTCAACTTGCATTCAAGGGCTTCTGTCAAATCCCTCCTCTCCCACCAAACCAACCAGTCCTTAATGTCCTCTCTGCCCTACTCCTTCTCATCTTTGCTCTCTGCTCTCCATAGGTCCTTGCAAGTCGGCTTTCCAATGCAGCCTCACTCACGTCACTCACAATTGCCTTTCCTCAGGTTATCTGTCCTTCCAGAATCAGTGACTTTCCCTGACTCTTTTGGGAATGCATCGCCTTTAAGACCCTATCTACAGTAGCATCCTTCCTCTACATCTGCTCATTGTATAGCTTCAGTGTAGGGGCGCCTGGGTGGTTCAGTCAGCTAAGCATCTGCCTTCTGCTCAGGTCATGATCTCAGGGTCCTGGGATCAAGCCCTGTGTTGGCAGGGGGTGGGGGGCGGTCCCTGCTCATCGGGGAGTCTGCTTCTCCCTCTCCTTCTGCCCCTCCCCTTTGTGCTGTCTCTCACTCCCTCAAATAAATAAATAAATAAATAAATAAATAAATAAATAAATACAATCTTTCAAAAAAAGGCTTCAGTGTAGGGATGGGGGCAAGGGGATACAATGACACTGCAACACGTTGAACAGAGCAGGATGGTGGCATCCTGTCTCTCTGGTACTATCGGCTAGGCAGGTTACTCCAAGGCTGCCATCCAACGGGAGCCATGAGACAGTATACACACGCCCCCTCAGTGTCTACTCGGATTTGACAAGCTTCCCAATAAAGGATTCATCATTATACAACAGTAGCGAAACAAGGGAAATAGGAAAGCTTATAATGCAGAATTCTGGCCTTATGTGGGGACAAGATTTCTGTTTATGTTGCTGCACAGGAGGAGACAGGACCCGAATTAGAATATTGTACGAGTTGCTGAATAACATAACTGGCCTGGGACTAATCTTAGGGACTGTTAATCAGTTTTTCCCTGCAGGGTAAGATGGACCCTCGTGCTAACTGCTCTTTCCCCTCCTCCCTCCACTATCCATCTCTACAGGGTTGGAGTCCAGACCATATTTTCTTGTCTTGCTGATGAGTTTGCATGGGGCATGAAGATGATCCTTGATTGTGCAGGTCCTGTTCTGATGTGAGGAGAGGTAGCATCTGGCCCCTCAATCTAACAGAGAAGTTAGAGCCTCTGGCCCCAGAATGTGCCTAGTATGATGGTGGAGACACAGCCCCTGTTCTGAAAAGCTCTTCAGTCAGTTAGGAGGAGGTGTGGTGGGAGGGATAACACATGGAAGCTCTACTGAAATGAAACGTCTAACCAAGCACAGCTGGACCAAAGTGTTACTGAAAAGAGGTAATCACAAAGGTAGGAAGGATGATGGAGTTAAGACCTGGCTTGGAAGACTTCCTGGAGTGCTGAAGGAATGGTTTGTTGAAGAAATGGGATTCCACACCAGGCACTCCCACCAAAATGTGTTTGGCTGAGCTGTCCATTAAAAATTGGAAATACTCTTCCTGATATCGATGAATCTAGTTCAAATATCAAGTTCTTTCAAGCTTTTATTTGACTCTGTTGAGAAAAGAATTTGGGGGCTCAAAGTCTATTATGTGCCGGCTTTGCATCTAACATCTTATGATGTGGGTAGCTTGAGCATGGAGAGCAGAGACAGATACATGGTCTTGGTCTTAGGGGAGTTTTCCTTGGGGCTCCTTCACTGAAAGAGAAACTCAATGTAAACCCGCTTAAGTAGAAACGAGATTATTGGTTCCTCAAATTAGGAAGTTCTGAGGCTTCAGGCCTGGTTCAATCCAGGGTTTAAGAGATACTATCTTCTTCTCTCCCTCCACCCCACCTCCCCTCCCATCTCTTAGAGGGCTTCATTCTCAGACAGCCTCTCCACACAGCAGGAACAAAGGCCTCCAGGTGAAGACAGCTTCATCTCACAGAGGGCAGTAATCACTTAGGATTACTGCTAAAAAGAGTCATGCCAGCTGAGCTGGTTCTTTTTGAAATCTTTTCCCAGAAGCTCCTCCCAACAATTTCTCCCCATATCTTATTGACCAGAACTGGGTGATATGACCCTCCTCCTAGTGGAAAGAAAGTCTGGAGAGGCAAATATTTTCAACTGGGCTTCCTCTGCTGGATTAACCAAACTATGCCTTTGTTAGTGAGAACCCAGGGGAGAATAGACATTGGTCAGGGAACCAGCAGCATCCACAGCAATACCAGGGAAGACTCTGACTGGCTCTGCATGGTCATGAGGTCATCCTTGAACCAACCACTATGGCCTACTGGTAGAGTGCTCCAATTGACCCGGCCTGTATCAGATGCTTCCCCGTTGGAGGAGGCAGCCCTAGCTAAATCCCATGGAACAGGTTCTACACAGGAAAAGAGAGATTATGTTACGGCAGAAGGGCATATGGGCTTGTAGTGCAGAGATGGGATGCTGAGCAGATAAACACCATACACCCACTACAAGAATCTTCCAGGACAGAAGATATCCCAAAAAATAGCTTTGTAAAGGAAAAAAAAAGGTTCAGGAATCTCCCCCTCTCCCTGACGCAATATATACAAAGTTATGTTGCAGAAACCAAATATAGCCACGCTGAGAGGATGCAGAGAAAAGTGGTTTAGAAAGGAAGGCTTCCTGGTGGAAGTGAACGTGTAGCTAGGTCATCAAGGTGGTGACGGTTAGAGGGGGAAGTACCAGGCAGGGGCCAGGAACAGGGCTGGCAGGGAGAATTGGGTGGCGGTGGTAGACAGACCACCCTGAGTGTCCTCTCACCCTGTGGCCATGAGGCTGGGTTTTCCTGGGCCCCACAGACTGGAGGCCTCCCCTGCCTGTCCACCCCCACCCCACCCCCACCCCTGCCCCAGGGTTAGCAGCTGCAGCTGGCTTTGGAGCAGCCTTGATTGGCATCATCTTGGTCTGGGAGGTTGCGCAGAGGGGAATGGGGAAGATCTCCAATGCTAAGTTCCAAAGGAGAGGAGGGAGGTGGCTCTGACACAGGAGCAAGAGGAGGCCACTGGGAGCAAGTTCCTAACCCAATTAAGAAGTGATTACATGGTCATTTTCAAGAGCTATGCCAGTTACCAGGCACCTCCCAGGAGGCCCTAGCTGGCAGCCTGACGATTCACCGTTAAACCTGGGATCTGGAGCTGCGCCTGGTGTGGCAGCTGGGCAAGGAGCCCAGGCTCAGTCAGCTGGGGTGGGAATCTTTAAGGATGAAATGATGGGTAAGGAGTTTGCTGTTACCATGGAAACTGACTCTGGGTGGATGAGATATAGTCCAATGCGTAATGGGGAGAATGCCACTTATCACCAGGCTTCACTATGGTGGTAAGTGGGGACTTCTGGAACACACCACTCCAGTTTTGGTCACGGGCTCTGTCCACCTCTGTCTGCATCCTCTTAGGGACATCACAATGTGGCAATGTGCATGCCAGTTCACGGCAATATCTGAGGGCCCTCGGGAGATGCCTCCAAATCAGAAAAGCCTTTGGCACGGCTCCTGCTACCCTAAGTTAGCTGTACCTGACAGGAATATAGTACAGTGCCAGGCCACGGGGTTGTAGTTGGGGTGAGGGCCACAGACTGGGACCAGGCCAAGAGGGCATGGGGAGAATGCCCGTGGGCAGCAGGATGAGATGGCAGGAGCACTGGATTGGGAGTAGGTGACCTCCACTCTGATTCCAGATTGGGCATTACCAACTGGCTGAATGACCCTTGGCAAGTCACCTCTCCCTGGGGTCAGCCTTGGTGGTCCCTAAGACCCCTTCCAGCTCCACTTTTCCTCTCTTCTGCAATTTTTTTTAAGATTTATTTATTTATTCAGAGAGAGAGAGAGAGAGAGAGAGAGAGAGAGAGAGAGGCAGAGACACAGGCAGAGGGAGAAGCAGGCTCCATGCCGGAAGCCCGATGTGGGACTCGATCCCGGGTCCCCAGGATCACACCCCGGGCTGTAGGCAGCACTAAACCGCTGCGCCACTGGGGCTGCCCTCTTCTGCAATTTTGAACCCGACAGTTTTCATCTCAGCCCCACACGTCAGCCCACTGAACTACCCTGCCCCAGCACAGAGTGCCTCCTCCCCCCACACCCCCCTTCCCAAGTCCAGGTTCTTCTCAGGCTGCTGCACAGGATCTGAGACAGGCAAGATGCTGGGGCGGCCTCGGCCCCACAGGCCTTTGCTGCTCGGGGCCATCCTGCCCTGAGCTCAGGGGTATCTGAGCACATGGAGGATGTTCTTGAAGCTCACGACTCGCCCTACATGCTCCGGGAGATGGGCTTAATAAGCTGCCTGTTGCAATTACTCTGCCATTTCCAATAGGTGCTATTTTAATTGGGCCTTTCTCTGGGACAAGTGTCAAGGGAAAAGCAATTTGCAGTGTGAGATTTTGGCTCTGGCACTGTATACACTGACCAATTTAATCTTCTCTGCCCTCCCTCCCTTACCCTCCCTCTTGACCCTTTTACTCCCCCCCCTCTGCCATGTCCATCCTAGGCTCCTCAGCCTGAAGCCTCCTCCCTACCCTAAGAGGGGCAGCAGAGTGTGGGTTGGGGCCCAGCAGGCAGGGGAAGAGGACCCAAGAGTCCTGCCTGGGGCGAGGGCTAAGAAAGAGAAGGGATTCAGGTACTGCTGCCAGCTTCTGTGAACTCTTTCAGAGACACTAAAACATAGAGAAAAGCCAGCCACTAAGAAGGACCCCAAGTTCCTACAATAAAAAAGGTGACTTCTTGCCTGTCTTCAACCCACACTCCTGCAAGAGGCCCAACTGCATCACCCAGGGTTTCCTCTCTTTGACACACACTGTTCACTCCAACTTCAAACAATATTTATGACCTGCCCACTGTGTGCAGAGGGGTAGGGAATGGAGGAGGGCAGAGAGTAATGGGCCTGCTTTCAGGAACCCAAGCCCGAGGCCCACCCCACCCCCCTTAGGCCACCCCTTTGCTCACACTATTCCCTCACAGACCTTCCTCCCAAGCTGTGCCCAATCGAATCTGACTCATCTGGAGATTCGGCTCAAGAGCCTCCCCAACCGTCTCGGGGGGCTAGATGCTACATGGTACCTATGGCAAGAGTTGGCGTGTTTTATTGTCCTGAGCTAGATGTGCACATTACTCAAGGGGACTGTGGCAGACTGTACTTTCCAAAGATGGCCATGCCCGTGGGTTTATCCCATCCGACCTGCTCTTCTAAACACTGGGGCCCACATTCTTCCCCCAAGAGCCCACACAGCCCAAGTATTGGGCAGAACTGATGTCATGTGGCTTCTGAGACTTGGCCATAGAAAGGATACAGCTCCCACCTGGCTGTCTCCCTCGGATGACTCACTCCAGGTGCTGCCGTGCTGTGAGGAAGCCCCGGCCACAGGGAGAAGCCTGGGAGGGCATTCCAGGGGACAGCCCTGGCTGAGGGGCTCAGCGGACATTAAACACCAGACACGTGACTGACCTTCAGATGATTCTCCTCCCCAGCCTTGGAATCTTCCTGCTGAGGCGCCAGCATCATGCACGGAGCAGAGGTGGGCCATCCCAGCCAGGCCCCATCCTAATTCCAGATCCTTGGAAGCCATGAGGTAGAACTGAGTATTGTTGTTCTAAGCCCATAGGTGCTTGTGGTGACTGGTTTACACAAGAACAAATCACTGATGCAGATGGGATCTTGTGAAATCATGTTGGGACTCCAGGCCCAGCCCCGTGACGTAAGTAGCAGGTGCTCAAATACTATTTACTGAGTGAATAGATGAAGGAACTTTGGTGGGCAATGATTCCAGTCTGACCTTTCCACCATAACTCTGGTGTCTCTGACATCTCTTCCCCAGAATTCCACTATCCTTGGGGAACCTCGGCAGTCTCCAGCCTGGCCTTGATGCCTGAGGGCACCAAGCCCCGAATCACCCAACCTTGCAGCCTGCCCCCAGCTCCACAACTCTCACTGCTTGGCTATTTGGAGTTGGGGTTGCTGCCTCTTGCAGTCCAGAGGATCCTCAATGGTCCCCGCATGCTTAATCATTCTGTCCTCACTACACCTCTGAGGGTCATTATTACCATCCGCATTTCACACGCGAGGACACTGAGGTCGAGGAAGAGACGGGGTGAGCAGCCATAAGTAATCAAGTAGGGATCTGGGTTCCAGTCTTCTGGTACCAAACTCAGTTTTATATCCCCAGAACCTATTCACAAACACGGTCCCCCTGGAGAATGCTGATGGGACTTTCTGTGGGGATATTAGACCCTTTGATTAACCACCACATCAAGGGGAAGAAGAAGGCACCAGACTCAGGTCTCCTGCAGTGCTGACAACAAGACTTTAGCTACTGTCTTTTTATGTCCCAGCCTGTGCAGTAAGCACTTTCTATACATTGCAGTGTTCACTGGCTCCCAGCTGGCCGGTGAGATGGGTTCTATCCATCCCTAGAAGGTAAAAGAACAGAGGCTTGGGTGATGTGACTCACTCAAGGTCCCACAATTAATAAGGGATAGAGCTGGGGTGCCTGGGTGGCTCGGTCAGTTAGGCGTCTGCCTTCGGCTTGGGTCATGATCTGGGATCCTGGGATTGAGCCCCGCGTTGGGCTCCCTGCTCAGCGGGGAGCTGCTTCTCCCTCTCCCTCTGCCACTCCACCTGCTTGTGCTCTGTCAAATAAAAAAAAAATCTTAAAAAATTAATAAATTTTTAAAAGGGGGAGGGGTAGAGCTGGGCTGCAAATGCAGGCCTGCTTGATTCCTATCACTCAAGTTCTTCTGCCTTCTTACAAATCACTGTCACTTCCTGGCAAGATTCCAAGTGTGGCCATTTGAACCACCATTCTATATTATTATTCCCATTACACACAAAGAAACAGGTCAGGGTGATTAGGCCCAAGGCTGCTCTGCTCAGAGTGGAAAAGTCAGGATTGTAAGCCATGTCTGCCATCCGCATCCCAAACAGCACACCACCAGCCCCATCATGCTACATCGTACCTCAAAAGATCGTGTCCACAGTCCTTGGTGGTCAGGTCCTCCCAGCAGAGCTGAGCTTATCCACACCCCGCACCAGACTGACTCCTCCGTTATGTCTCATCAGCATGTCACCATCAAGAAAACGAGCTGTTGGGGTCTCTCAGGGTACACAGCAGTGCCAGCCCCCCACACCCAAGTCCATTTGATGGTTTCACCAGGGCGAGGGAGTCCAGGTTTGCTGGATGCTCCTGAGACTGGCCACCCAGAGCCCCAGCACACCCATTCTCCTGCACACTTACCCAGGCTGCGTTAGGAGCACACACCCCTCTTTACTGAGCAGGAGCTCCTGGGCCCAGAGTCCAGGGCACGAGCAGGGCCCCTTCCTACGTTTCTGGTTTCAGGAGGATAGCCTGGGATCCCTACACCGGCGTCCACAGCGGCACCTCCTGGCCTTCCTCTGCCACCCCTTTCCTGCTTCCCACCCAATACTTCCCTACCCTTTCAACAGGACACTCCAAACCCAGCCAGCTGAGAACTGGGCTCTCCTCCCTGACGTCCCCATCAGGGGAAAACAGCAGTTAGTACCACAGCTCTGGCCACTAATCCATCCTCTACTCAGCTGAAGTCCTCCCTCTGCCAGCAGGTGCTCTGTCACCACTCCCTCCCCTGTCCGAACTCTGTCCTCTGGACATGGTCTCTGGTGTCCACCCTACTTGCTTGGCACCTACGACCACCCCATGACATTGCTGGTCGTGATTTTTTTTTTTTTTTAAGATTTATTTTAGAGAAAGTGAGAGAGAGAGAGAGTGGACGTGGAAGGGGCAGAGGGGGAGGGAGAGGGACACATGGACCCCAGCTGTGTATGGAGCCTTATGAGGGGCTTGTTCTCACGACCCTGAGATCATGACCTGCGCCAAAACCAAGAGTCAGATGCTCAATCGGCTGAGCCACACAGGTGCCCTCTTGTCATTATTAAAATGACTTTTCATGGTAAGAGGCCACAGAACTAGGATTGAGCTATATTTTTCCTCAAGTGAATATCTCAGGCCTTCGACATCTTTAATTAAGTGCTGTTCCCCCAAATGGGTGACCTCCGAAGACTTTTCCCAACGCGTTTTCTCATCGAAGGAGGTGGCCACGACTTCTATTCTGGAATTCTGCTCTTCTTCCAAGAGGTCCCTGGACTGTGGTAAGAGAGGCTGCCCTCTGCCAAAGGAGTAAAGCAGGGGGAAGGAAAAAAAAGTTTATTGAAAGAAGCTCTCGTGGACGATGAATTTACCCCATGCCTATAGCACCAAGAAGTTGGACGATATTCAGGAGAGTTCAGGGTTTTATCTGATATTCACGCCGACCTGGGGAGGTCTGGGGGGCAGCGGTGATTCTTCTTCCCTCCTACAGGGGTCCAACTCCCTGACCCCTCGCCTCTGCCCCTGCACATGCCCTGGGCATGAGACATTCTTAGCAGAGTGTGTCTGCTGAGAGGGGCCGGGAGGGGAGTAGGGCCAGAGGGTGGGCTCTGCCCACGCGGTCCCAGGGGGAAGGAGCGGGGAGCCCGACGCCCTGGCCGCCAGCGGGGGGAGTAGGGGGCGGCCCGGCCTCCTGGCTGCACAGGGCACACACGAGTTACTGCCCACCAGCGATCGGCTCCACCGAGGCTTCTCGGGCCTCTGAGCCGCAGCACTTCCGCCAGGAGCTGTGTGCAAGGGGCCGGGTGTAGGCCCTCCTGGCACCTACCGCCCTCCCCCTCCTCCAGCCTCCACAGCTCAAGGCTGGTCAGAGCTCAGGAACTGCCCCTCACCCGGCTTCTCCTGTCATCCTGCGGCCACCAACTCACTCTCCCAGAAGGCCCCTCCTGGTTAGCCCACTGTGACAACCACTCTAGACTCTTGCCCCTGACCCTGAACACATCTGCAGGTCACTGTCCTCCGGTTGTTCTGTGTGACCTCCTGTCTTTCCAGTTAGGCAGGCATAACCACCAACCACACCTGGGAGGCATTTAGAGCAGTGGCCTCAACCTTGTCAGTACAGGAGACTGTCTTGGAAAATTCAAACAAATATCCTGAGACCCGGGCTGCGCCCCAGATTAAGTGACTCCATGGCTCTGGGGGCAAGGCCCCAAACCTGGACTTTGTAAACTCTCCAGGAGGCAGTCGCAGCTGAGAACCACTGCTCCAGGCCTCCGGCGTGTTTGTAGAGCCCCTGCGTCTGCTGTGGGAAGCGCCGCGGGACAGGCGTTACCCCCATTCTAAGAGAAAGTGGAGGCACCAGGAGGGGCCTGCCATGTGGTTGCCACCTGCACCCTGGACTCCAGGCTCTCACCGCTGCCCTGTGCCTCCTTCCCGCCAGCTGCAGAGACAGGGCCTGCTTCCCACCCACGCTTGCCCTGGAACAGCTACGAGGGTGCCGGGCCCATGCTGGGCTCTGGTGGCCTAGTCCTAAAGGACCAGGGGTGCCGGGTGGACGGCTCAGCTGCTAGGCCCAGCCAAGGCCACGCCAACTCTCCAGGAGGTGCCGATGAGCCCCCACTAGTGGAATCTCTAAGTCGGGGGTCAGCCTCCAAGATCAGAGTCCCTCCCCCCTTCCTGGGTACTTTGCGTTTGTCGGGTTTTTGTTAACCTCTAGTATAGCTAGGGTGGCCAACCATCCTGATTCACTCTGGCCTGGGGAGGTTGTCAGGAGTTAGGACTTTGAGCTTTAAAACCAGGATGAATTGGTCCCCCTACTGGTCTCTCCCCTAACTGTCCCTGATGCATTCTCACTATTGAAGTCCCACACCTCTTCCCCTTTTGCTTCAACCACACACAATACCTGGCTAGCGGCATGTGAATCTTTCGGTTTCCTCCCGGCCTGGCCACAAAAACTTTGCTGAACCACTGTACCCATTGCTCAGAAATGTGTTACCTGCATGGGCTGGGCTCTTCAAGTGCCTCCTGCAGGCCAGTGAACCCCAAGAGCTACTGAACACTTACTATGCACAGAGGGTGCACAAAAGTCCCTGTAGTGAAGACACACCTGAATCTCCACTGTTCCCCAGATGTGCAGTGCTACGGGTCTGTCGGGGATCGAGGGCAGGGCTTCTTGGAGAGGACCTGGGATTGTGGGAGTGTGGTGGCACACCCTGAAGGAAATATCTTGTGAAAAAGGTGCAGATGTGCAAGAGTACGGGAGGTTCCGTAGAAGAAGAACCAAGCAGTCCAGGGAGGACAAAGAACTGGGGAGAGCTAACAGGTGCACCAGGGTGGCAGGAGTCACTGGCCCGTCACCCTGAGGTGCTTCACTCAGCAGACACAGAGGTAGCAGTCTATGAGGGGGGTCCACTGGCCAGGAAGGGTGTGGCCCCTTCCCTAACCTGATGGGAGAACCCAGCTTCCACCCTCCAGAAGCCCACCCCAAGTGGTCAGGGCAGTGGCTCCCTGGTGTGGCCACAGGGCAGTTTGTGGGGGACAGCCTTACCTTGTCGAATGCTCTAGGGCTAGAGTAGTCTTTCTCACCCTTGTCTACATGTTACAATTGCTTGGACAACCTGTAAAACTTCTCATGCCCAGGATACATGCCAGGCCAATTAATCAGACCAGATCAGGTTAAGACCCACACATGGGTATGTTTAAAAGCTCCAGGAAGAATGCACATGTACAGCCAAGGTGGAGAACCCTGTGCTAGAATGATGTAGGGAAGAGGCGGGGAGGGCATGCTCACAGAGGGGTTCCTTTGGCAGGGAACTTAGCAACTGAACCAGAGGGGCCCAGGACCTCCCAGATTCCCTTACCCCATCCCACCTCCCTCCTCTCCCATGTGTCACAAGAAATGAAAGGACATAAAACGGGGAGTAAGAATGAACACACACTTTTGAGAAACATTTTCCATTCTTGTAGGAAACAGGTCTGTGTGCTGAAGGAAACACCAAGTGGAATGGGAGTCTGAAAATCAGAACTAGTAGGTTTCAGGTCATTTTTGGCCACATCCCGACAGCCCCACAGAACAGCCCAGAGCTGCCACTCAGCAGGGAATTTTGTATCTAAAAGGAACCAACCCAAGTGGACACCCGTTTCCTCCTCTTCCAAATACACCAGGCCTCAGGCCCAGACTCAGCACCCGGCAGACCAGCCACAGGTAGGGTTATGTCGCTCCCTAGTGGCGATGCCTGAGTACAGCTCCATCCTCTTATTTCCAGAAGCTTCCCCTGACAAATCTCCTCTCCCACTTTCAAGTAGGAAAATACTTCAAGATGGAGAACCTGCCATGTGAAGCACAAATGCCTTATAGCCTGTACTCAACCCTGGCATTCTGCCCATAGTTCCTGCCCCCCATCCTGGGTGTGGGAGGTCCCTCAATGCCATGGTTGGGAGCTTGGGCTATGAGGCCAGACAGATGTGCGGCTTAGAGAAAGTCACTACATCTCAGCCACCTGCACGATGGAGATAATACAGGACCTGATTCAGAGTGTTTGTAGAGAGCAGAGGGACGGCCCTGGAGAATAACCACACCTGACTTCCAGTAAGGGCCACAGACCAGCAGTATTAAGGGTCTGGGTTTTCCTCTGAATGAGAGACATCCCCAACCCCACTGAGACAACAACAGATAATGCTTCTCTCTGCTTTGGATGCTGGGGCTCAAAACCAAACCCAGAATAGTTCTAGAAGGGCTTCACAACTTACACTTGCATTACTTTTTCTTAGTAATGACACTAATCTTATTTGTTCTTGGTCCTCATTTCTTCCTGTTGTATTGTTAGTACCTGTAAGTCTCCTCAAATCTTTTCTGGAATAAGATAGGATATAAACAAGTGAGATTTTATTTTGGACATTGATAAAAGTTTTGCTCTTTATACACAGATCCCTACTGAATTCAGCATGTACTTTAAAATGGTATCATCTTTGATTAAGACAAAAGCCTTCTGTCTAAAAAGACAGTGGTTCCAAAATACACACATCAGAATTACCTTAGACTTTAAAAAATATTCTAATTTAGAAGGTTTGGGAGAGACCCCAGGAATCTACAATTTCAAAAAAGTTTCCCAGCTGCTTCTAAGGTAGCCAGCCTAACCCTGGCCATGGAGCTGTGTGTGAGAATCTCAGGCCTGAAACTTTAAAAAAGAGTAGTGACAAAATAGAATTTTCTAAATAAAATGTAAACCTCAACTTTAACTGATGTTTCAAAAACAAGGGGTATAAATCCAAATCTGCAAATCAGACCCATCTAAATTCATTAAGGGCAAAAGATTTTGGGAAAAACCCAGCAGTGAGGCCTCCTATGAAATCAAGACACTCCTACTTACTTTTGGGTCCTTGAGTTTGGTTTTTCTTTAGGTAGTTGCACCTGGAGCAAATTCCCCTGGAATGAAGCTATTTCCCGGTTCCTTGACAACCCATCTGTCTTCAACAGGCACACTCAAATCTTGTATGAGGTTGCAGATGCCGCCAACAGACCTGCCTGTTTTAAGATTTCACCCCAGCTCCACTAGAGGGTGCTCCTTCCCTGGCCTGGAACCCTTCCCTACACCGGGGGTGAGGGTGGGGGGGTGTTAGTGGTTGATGGAAACAGTAGCACCCAGATAGGCCAAGGTGTGTTTCACACAGGACACTGAAAGCCAGCTTGTGCCGTCCCCGTCTCTCTGGGCCTCCAGACACCCTGTGGCTGCCATTCCCTAGCCCCAGGCGGCAAAGACCCACAAACTGCCTCTATGATTTTTATTACAAAGTGGGGAGGATGGCTCTGAAAGTACAGCAGGACGGAAAGCCTTACTTCTGGTACATCAAGGCCAGCACTCACTGTGAAGTGTGCAAACACACTGGTGTACACTACGAACAGACCTATCACAACAGCAAAGCAGGGGGAGAGGTGCTAGGGGGACTTTCTGTGCCCCCAAGTCCAGGTCTGCAGGGCTTAGTTGTTCCTTATACACCTTTCCTTTAAAGGATGCTCTTTGGCAGGATCCTCAGATGCCCAGGGAATAGGACAACCGGGTCTGTGCATTAAGAACCTTTTTTATAGACTGCTAAGATCCCTCTGCTGGCAGGGGTGCTGAGGGTGCTGCAAATTTCACCTCCCCAAAGTCAGACCTAGGTCTAAAGATGCCTAGACAGCTATCTACCCTCTGGGCCACCATTCGTACTCTGGTGGGGCCCTCAACCCTTTTATGAAGGGGTCACAGTTCCCTCCCCTTCCTTGGAAATCCAGGGCCCCTGTTTAGCACAGGGAGCTAGGAGCCATGGAGAACCCACCAACTACGAAATCAGCACCTGGGAAACCCATGTTAAAAATCTGTGACAATTATGAAACATTCGCCAAAAAGTATGCTAGAAAAGACCAATATTGCTACAGAAACAGGTGGGAGGTAAATAAAGGAGGTGGAATAGAACACACATAGAGAAGGAAAAGAGATGACAGTCCAGGTGACCAAAAAAAAAAAAAAAAAAAAAAAAAAACCCAGGACACACATGGGGCAAGGCAATCACAGGTGGAGTTAATACTGACCAGTGGTCCAGTTCTGGGAAATTCTCAGTATTATTTTACATCTTGCTATAAGGTACTGAGCCTGGGGCTGGCAGGGCCTGTGACAGATGAAAACACACGCTAGGTCTTTCTAGTACATGCAGTGCTCAGCTACAACAGAGCAGCTGGCTTTACAAGAAATCCCACAACACACCAGGTACTGATATAGCCTTAACCTGGGGTTGGTCAGAGAAGGAAAGAGGTCCTGGTCTGACAGCAGAGACACACAGGACACCAGGGCTGTCTCCGGGGTGGGCCCTGCCCATGCTGGCTGGGAAGAATGGGGGACTGGCTGACAGATGCTAGTAGATTTCGGGGAAGGGAAGAGAGCCAGAGAACCAGGGATGCTGAAACTAGAGAAGACGCTGTGAAGGTACATCACTAACCCCCATGCACAATGGCTTTCAGGACTGGGGGTGGGGGGGGGGTGCGGTGTTGGACAGGGGCAGAGGCCCACCAGTGCCTGGGCATGATGCCAAGTGGCAGTCCTGAAACCACAGCAGCCACCCATTCTATTAACCACTGGGAAAGAATCAGTGATTAGGGGCCTCAGTCCCAAGACTGAACATTCTCAGGGAATAATACTGGCCTTATTTTAGAAAGGAGGAACACCCAACAACCTTAATGTGGAAAATCTTACTTGCTGACTGTAATGGCATCGGTGCCTCTGTTTCCTCTAGGTAGCTGCTTCCAGGGAAGGGTGACAAGTACCAGCAGTTAGTCATCTGCCTGTCACTGAGGGTGGGTGATGCTGGTAGCAAGAGCATGGAAATCCATGTGTTACAATGACACGGGAAAAGAAGGCCTCCTTCCCCTCCTTCTTTTTGCTTCTGCTCTGACCTTTCCACGAGGAGCCAGAAAGGCCAGATGGTGATGAAGCGGATAGTCCTACCTACAAGGCTCACTATGAAATCTTCTCAGGGTGCGTGTTAGCTAGAAACCAGCAAAGCTGTTCTTTCCCTCCCGCTTCCTTCTTCATCCCTTACCCTTCTGTCACTTCCTCCCCCATGAGGGCAAGAGAGGGGGAGGGGGAGGGAGGGAGGGAGAGAGAGAGAGAGAGAGAGAGAGAGAGAGAGAGAGAGAGAGAGAACAGGTACTCCTTTCACTTCCTAAGTACTGTGCATCTTGGTGGCACTAGCTCCCCCTCCATGGTGTCACAGACAACAAGGCAGGTTTGAAACTCCCACCAGGTTACAGATGACAGTTACTTCCAAGTGGTCTTCACAGTTGAGAAGGGCATACATTTCAGGAGGCAGCCTCTGGGGCCCCCCCCATTCTCTCACGCACACACACTCACACAGATTCAAACGCAGTGGGAACAATGTGCAGCCACTGGGCTCAGTCAGCTCATGTCAAGTATTGCACCACGAGGAACATGAGCACACAGGTGAGCAGCATCCCACCGATCATAAAGTACTTGTCCTGGAAAGCCCGCTTCTCAATGAGCCGCATCACTGTGTTGGACAAGCCCAGCATGTTGGCAATGTCAAGGATCTTCTTCTGAGTCCCCTGGGGGCAGACAAGAAGAGAAAGAAAAACAATGATCAGCTCTTTTTGCCAAGGAATGGGACTTTACCAACAGACAGTCTCCTGGTCATGCCTGAAGCATATAAAAAGCAGCATTAATCAGAAACAGATTCACGCTTATGGTCAAATGACTTCTGATCAGGGTACCAGAGCAAAGCAAGGAGGCAAGAAAAGTCTTTTCCACAAATGTGCTGGAACAAGGGACTCTAGGCACATGGGGATCACAGACAGACAGACACACACACACACACACACACACACACGTCTCATATATGTTATACCCATGTATGTGTGTGAAAAGATCCTCAATTCATATTATGCCCCCAAATTAATTTGAGATGGATCACAAAATTAAACACAAGCTTCTAAAGGAAAATAGGAGAATGTCCAAAAACTGGAAACCCAGGTGTATACCAAGCACAGAATGAGCAAACGACGTACAGTGAATCTTTGTACTAGAATACTACTTGACAATAAAAAGGACCTAATGACCCACATGGAACAACATCAAAGAGCCTGGAAAACATTCCTGAGAGGAAGAAGTCATACTTCCGAATACATTTATGTGAAGTTCAGCAACAGGCAAAACTACTTAATGGTGAGATAAATAAGAACAATGGTTGCCTGGAAGGAGGGGTAAACTGGCTGGGAAAGAAGGAGGGACTGTACAGGGCCAATGGAAATGGTCTGTCTAGAGAGCAGTGTGAGTTACAAAGGTGTGCACACTTGCCAAAATTCAATGACCTGCACACATTAGATCTGTGTGCCTCTTGTACATTGTATCTCAAGAAAAAATTTTTTACAATGTCTTATACATTTTCTTAAAAAAAAAGGCAACATCAAAAAACTTTTCCTCTGCTTCTTAACTCCCAAACCCTGGCTATCAGCTTGTTCACCTTGTAAAATAGAAATTTCTGGGATTCTTCGGCGTGTAACGTGTGGGTCAATGTCCATGTTTATCAAAGGGTCTGAAGGGTACAATTACCAGTGCCATGATCCCTTACAAAACACCACCAAAGCCAAAAGGATATTTTACTCCTAAATCAACAGCCCATAGCACCCAGCCTGCCCCTCCTCTTGGCTTTCTAATTTTTGTTTTTAAGCACAATTTCTTATGAAGTAATAAGTTTAAATGACTCCTAGGACAGACCCCACAGCCTACTTCCACACACATCACCCACTGCATCCTTACGGATGGCATCTAACCTAATGCCCTACGTGCCTTTTTTAAATCAACAATGCATTAACGAGCAAGAGAGAAGAAGAAGAGGTGTAGACAACATGAGGCATCACAAGACAGGAATTCAAAACCTAGGTTCAGCCCCACAATGACAGACAAGCCTTACTGAAAGACATCTCTCAAGTCAAACTTTACTGTTGCGAGAAGGCCAGAGACATGTTTTTTCCATGACAGTAATGGTAAAATTTAGGCGCTCGCTAAAGATTCTGTTTAGCTCAGATTATTTTATTACTATATGAAGTGTAAGCAGCAAATCACTAGAAAATTAACATAAATTTCAAAAAAATGTATTCCTTTCCAACCCCAAATTTCCCCAAATCATGGCCCAGTTCCTTCATGCTCTCTCCTATGTTCCTTTCAAATGGTTTAGGCAGAAAACCCCAACAGGACTGGGGTGGGAGGAGGGAATCAAAAGACTTCATAAGACAGGTAGGCAGCAGATGTCCAGAGGAAACTGAATCAGAAACCTCACATTCCAACCCCAACCACTTTGCCAGGCTTCCCGGCACTTCCTTCTGGGGACAGTGTAGGGGCAATGTTACTTGGACTCCCCAGTGATACAAGACTTTGCAAGGACATGAACATTTGTTTTAACAATAAGCTCTAACTAACCCCACCTCCCAGGTACATGGGTACGACATGGGGAGTCTTGTCCTAAAAGACTTTTACTAGGGCGCCTGGATGGCTCAGATGGTAAGTGTCCAACTCTTGATTTTGGCTCAGGTCATGATCTCAGGGTTGTGAGACTGAGCCCCTGATCAAGACACAGCATGGGTCTGCTTAAAATTCTTTCTCTCTCCCTCTGCAAGCTCCGCCCCTCCCCCCCAATCAAAAATAAATAAATAAAAGGGTTTTACTGTTTTACTGGGTTGTGGGCAGTTTTCTAAGGAAAATGTAGATTAATCATCATGTATCAGTTGAGATTACTGCAGGTGGCCACTTGGAACGGTGGCACCCGTGAAGCTGTCAAGAGAGCATACTTCAGGACCACAAGCACCACCACAGCCAGTGGCAGGTTAATTGTCCCTCGCGGCTTGCCTGACCTTCTCCCTGGTAAAGATGGCAGGGGCTGGTCAGCAATGTACCAAAGGCCTGTGGAGCTGACAGGCTCAACGTGGTCCAAAAAAAACTAAGATAAAGTTCACACTTCCGAGTGACTGTTTCTCACAGCTCAGTGGCCGGGACTGCTTCGTTCACAGGGGACCACACCCTGATAATAGGCGCAGCCCACACCCCATTATCCATCAGGGCTGATACAGGAAAAGGGCTGAGGCTGAAACACCACGATTGACATCAGAATCTGTGTAATGTTTCTGTAAACCACTCCCGGGGAAGGGGTGGGAGGCAGGGGGGAGTTGGAGTCTCAGCCAATGGGGCAGGGCTTCTAGAAAACACCTGTGACTACCAAAAGTACAGAGGTGCTGTAGCTCAGCAGCAGGTGCTCTAGAAGCCATTTGCCACCAGGCAGCTAGGGCAGCCCTAAGCCCCCACCACTCACTACTATCCGCTTCGGTTACAGGTGCACAAAAGATGTAGTGTCCAAGGTGGTCCACAGGAGGGGCTCTCCAAGAAGCCACGGAGGGGGAGGTGCCACATACGGCCGCATCTGCCTTCTTAGAATCATGGATTCTATAATTTCTGAAATTGTGGAATTTCTTGGATCTTACTGGTTCCTTCTGTAGCGGCCACTGTCACGAAAGGTTCGGGACAGGGAAAAGGACCTAGGTACCAAGAGATGCCAAATCATGCTTCACAGTGAGCACAAGAAATAGCTACTGGTAAAGGGAGCATGGTGACCCGTGGACTCGCAATAATTCAGCTCCGACAGGAAGGACCCCAGGCTCCATCAAAATCTCAAAATGTGAAGATAAAGAGCTGAAAGGTAAATGCAGGTACCAAACTGTTGGAGGAGGCCAAGACAAGGGGCCTGGTCCCTGTCCCCCGGAAGTGCCCCACCTTCAAAGTCAGTCTCTGGGCCCTTAGTCCCTCCAGAATACTGTGCCCTCCTCCAATGAGGTCATCCATGCCGTGGTGAATTTTCTGGAGGGAGGAGTTGAACTGCAGCGAGTCATCCATTGGGATGGTGGTGTCAGAGTCCTGTGAAAGAGACGCAGGCACTGGATTAGCTCTGCTGGCTGCTCGGCTCCTGGGATCCCGCCGCATCTGGCCACTCTGCCTTTGGGCCAAGGCCAAGCTCGAGGAATAGCCAGAGGGAATGGTGCAAGAATCAAAGGAACCGAATAGAGAGGAAAATGCAAAGCAGAGACCTGGGTGGCCTCTGTTCGCTCAGAGCAAGAGCAACCTTCCTCAGATGTGGCACTCTGCAAACGAATCCATTACATGAGGCCCGTTAACTCCTGCCTCTCTGCCATGACCATGGTCTAGGACAGATGTCGGTCCTTCAAGGCCTTGCTGGGCTCCTCCTAAAGGCTTTCTCTGACCATGAACTCAGCCTGTTCCACACGTTCCTCTCCTTTGCTTTCCCTTAACGCAATATTAACTGTTTGCTTTTGGTCTGCAGCTGTTTTATCTACAGCTTATCACTGCAATTAGATTGAGACTAAGGGTAGAGGAACCTGTGCTTTCCATCGAAGGCCAAAGCGTGGCCTGGATGGGACAATTCTAAGCAGGCAAGAAAGGTCTGGAACGAAAGGGAGGAAGGGAAAAACAGATGTTGATCAAGCCCTTTCCACTCTGCGTGCACATTGCCCTAAGCTCCCTGTATCTTCATGCAGACATTACGGCGTAATTACCATAGCATTCCCATTTTAGAGGTGAAGAAACTGAAGCCCAGAGAGGTGGAGCGGCCTGTCTCGGCTCATGCAGAGCTAAGTTCAGTGGGGCCTGCATCTCACTACTGAGAGCAAGCCAGCCCTCCTAATCATCCTGTAGAGACCAATTGGAGACTGGCCCTGGAACTCTTAAGTTTACACCAAAGTAGACTGTATACAGCAGTCAGGACTGGCTGAAATGCTGTTTTTTCCTGCCTCCTGATGATGGCACGCTCTTCAGTCTGCCAAGCAGTGCCATTCCCATCTCTTTTGATCATCACGAAGAAGCTAAACCACCTCTCTTTGCTCCCGAGTTCAGAGCCATTTTTCATGCATCTACCCTCAATCCCCGCAGATGACACGCTTCTCACAGGTAGGAGCCATGGCTTTGTATTTTTCCACAAGCTTTACTCTTGGCACCCTCCATGGTGTTCTGCACATGGCTAATGGTCAGTGGGGCAAAGACTCCAGTGTTTGAATGAATCAACGAGCGGCTCTGACAGGCATTTGCAGAATGCCTTTTATATACAAATTTTTCTTACCCTCCCACCTGAAAGGGTATATATAGCTCATGGGGAAAAATGTATTATAGTTGCAGCTCACAGAATGACCAGCAAGTACTTCATTTGGCAAGTCAATTTTCTCTAGGGACACTGTCTACACAGTCCCACACCAAGCTGGTAAGAAACAAAATAATTCTGAGTGATCGTCCCAGGCCTAAAACAGGCCTGAATACCCAGTGCTGTATCAGACGCCCACACATCTTTTAGTGGGTTGGATAGTTCATTGCACCTTTTGAAGAGCAGCTATGGAAATCTGAAACTTATAATTAATTAATAAATTAAAATTTTTTAAAAAATTAAAAAATTTTAAAAATTTAAAAAAATTTAAAAAAGAAAAAGAAAATCTGAAACTACAAAAAAGACAGCTATCCTTACCATTAGACCACGAACATGTCCTCATTACACTTTTGAATTGTTAATCATTGTTACGTGACTGCTTACCCTAGAGAAACAAAAACTATGCAGGCACATTCAGGGAAATTTATTGCCAGTGTAGACACAGCAAAGAGACTTAAACATCTGTGAAATGTGGGCTGGTCTGAATTCTGATGGCAGACTTTGAAAGCTAAGATCTTGTTAGAAAATGAACCTCTCGGGACACGTGGGTGGCTCAGCGGTTGGGCGCTTGCCTTCGGCTCAGGTTGTGATCCTGGGATCTGGGATGGAGTCCCACATCGGGCTCCCTGCAGGGAGCCTACTTCTCCCTCTGCCTGTGTCTCTGCCTCTCTCTCATGTCTGTGTCTCTCATGAATAAATAAATAAATCTTAAAAAAAAAAAAACCTCTCTGTAAAACAAAACAAAACAAAACATAACATAACAAAAAGGCCTCCAAGCCCAGCTCACTTGATGAAAATATATTACACAGGACATGAGAAAGGCCAGTGTGCTCTATAGCCATGTGCAGGAAATGAGCCCATGGAGACCCGAGGGCAGGGGCAAGGGTATCCCAAAAATCCAACATGTGAACCAACAGGCCACTTTTGAACAGGCTCAAGTTAAGCAATCTGTCCAAAACAAAGTATCTGTTAACAAATTCCTTCAAATGGCTGCTCAGGTTAGGGGCAAAAACATTTTAATGCATCTGACGCTGGAACCACACACAGACACAGCACAATGGTGACCGCCCGAAGGCAGCTTTGAAATGCTGCCCTCTTGACAAATGGTCTCCATTCTAATCATCTGTCTCTATCTGATCAGAAAAACGTTTCCACCACGTGAACTTCCACCTCTCCGTCAAACCAGGTCATTTTTACCTCTGCCCATTCCCTCAATTCAACTGCTTTCTTTTCAGGTTTCTGTATTAGAAAAAAAGAGATTTCCCGTCTAGGTCTAGTGGCTGTGGCAATGCACAAAGTCCACCGTCATTTCCAGTTAGTCTCCTCTTGCTGAGTTGGCTTCAGATACCCCCCAAAAAGGATGAAGCTCCAAGACCCTAGCCGCAGCTCCAGTGAGCCTCCCAGTACCTGCAGATCCCCACCCCAGAAGCCTGGCTTACGTTAGTGGTGAAAGTGCGAGACAGGAGCGCCTCTCGCTGTCTCTCCTGCTGTTCCCTCGCGTATCGCCGATGCTGGAAGTTACTGAGAGCAGTCTGCAGATGCTGGACATCATACTTTAACTGGTCAACACGACTGGAATTAATGGAGAGAGAGATTACATTCCGGAAACTCAGGCAGCACACTTAGAGTAGCCAGGCTTTGCATTCAAGATGTTTCCTTACTTCTCCCTACATCACTGTGTGTTATCCCCGCTAAAATCATCTGATTTTGATCAAGGATATTGAAACTAAAAGCAGCAGCCTGTGGTCAAAGCAAGGTTGTAGCACACAAGATTCCAACAGCTTTACTTAAGCATCTGCTGGTCTCTGATTCTGGATGCATGACAGGGAACAGGTGACAGGAAGCAGGCTCAAAGACCTCTCCCTGACCTTCTATGGATTAGATCGCTTTCCAAGAAGCCCAAGGGCATCTTTTGAGTAAAGCATCAACAAAGTTTCATAAAACTTTAGGGAGCAGGGGCTGGGGTGGAGGTGGTGAGGGGAGTTTCATTTTAATTTTATGGGGGAATATCAAACATTAGATCGGTAGTTCATTATAAACTGAAGTGATTAAGGGCAAGATTTCATTTCAACCCAAGAATGCAGCGGGAACCAAAGGGTAGGGCAAATCTCCCTGGCAGCAGCAGGATTCAAGTGGGCAATCTGGTCAGAAAAACAGTACTTGGAGGCAAAATTTTAGAATGACCCAATATAAAGAGATATGACGCTTCTGAGCCGCCAGCCTCACAGGCTTTTTATGTTGAGGAAGCATCCCTGAAGTGGAATTGTGCCCTTTAGGGACTTTGCCAGCTTTATCTTTACAGAGTCTCAGTTTTTCAATGTGTAAATGGATTTTCAGAATATTCGATAGCCTCCCCTGGGCTAGCTCTGATGGGCTGGGGGTGTCAGAGCACTCACAGTTTGGCATTCTGTCTTTTGTTAGGGGGCTCCTTGCTGGACAAAATCTCCAGACGCTCTAGATGGTTGAATATCTGGTCTATGCTTGCTTGGATTTCGTTTTCTACTACTGCACAAAAGAGAAAAAAGAATAATTGCTGGAAAAGAGACAGTGAACTTAAATTAGAATGATACATTAAACACATCTTTTTTCCATATCCAATAAATTCAAAGAAACACATTTGAAAAGGGAGAAAAATGCAAGTACCACTGAATAACAGGAAAAAATTCAAGTTACACTAAGTGACTCTGTAAACATTGTTCTAAATACATACACGCACACATATATGTAGCTGTTAAAGCCATGACAATGCCAATTTTTTAAAAAGCTAGATAAATCTGTAGAAATAAATTTCCTGCCTTTAGAAATGAAATATTTTAAGCGAAATGCAGTATCTTCTGAAACAGAACGAGGTCTCTTTTCCTTTGAGATTATTCTCAGATACAAGTTATAAATATCTAGTATAAAGGCTGCCAATTGAATTCCCTACAGTAATGAGGTTAAAAGAAAAAAAAAAGCACAAAGGGGAAGATTAGTGTGTGAAACACAGAGAAGCGCTCCCTTAAGGCTTTCCATAATAATGGGCAAACTGACGTTGCAATCCCCAAAATAGACCAAATATCACTAGGAAAGGCCCAGGAAAGAATCCTCAGAGGTAAAGATATGATAAATACACTCATTTTCCTTATCCCTTTTGATAAACAGTCGAAATGACCTCCTTTCCATTTCTAATCGTGTGACAATGAGAACGCTGGGAAGGCAAACAGAGCCCATGGACACTGTGCACAAAAAAAGGGCACCCAGACTGCTTCTTGCTGAGTAAAGTCATGACAGCAGACAGTGATGTCACCGTCCTGGGCCAACCTACAGCTAACAAACACAGTTTAGATTAGAACAAGGTGGGCACAGAACCCAGAAAAGAGACACTTCTGAAGCTGCAGAAAGAAGGTACTAGTGGACTGAATACGGTGCACTCACAGCCAGGTAGGGAGTGAGGGGGTGGCCTCCACAGTGTGTGGGTAACCAGCGGTGCCCCTATGACCAGCTCTGGGACAGGACCTTTCCTTCTAACAGAGAAGAAACTACAAAACAAAAAGCAGTGCTCTTCTCCAAAGAAACTATGGTGTGGGAACTAAACCAATTAATATTGCTATTCGTTTCTGAATAATCCTCCTAAAGAGCCACAGTTCTCAGCTCAGAAGAAATGACCAATTCCAGTTAAATATCCCTGAAGTGGTATGGAGTACATTCCTCTAAGGGCTTGGTAATTAGATTAAGACAGATGGAGGAGAAGAACGTCCATTCCCATAGGGCCATGTCAGGTTGAGTGGAGGGGTAATGGGGGATAAGACTTGTGGGATTCCACAGGGTGCAATCAGGGAAGTCAGGGACTTTGCCAGAGGGTTTTTCTGTCCACCCCAACAACAGAACTCATTCTGCGCTGAATCATTAAACCCCTGAGGCAGAAATGTGGTCAGGAAACCCAGCCCATTAGCATCGTGTCATCAGAGAAAGGACTCTGGTCTCCATAGTTAATTACTCACAGTGCAGAGACTGCTTGTCTGCCGTCTCCAGGCGTGCCATGTGAGACTGGATCTCATGGACCTGCCTATCAAAGGAAGAGAGAGGAAATGAGTGAGACAGGAGTAATCAACAGTGCTTCGGTCAGGAAAGACACGTTTTCTGATGCCAACATGTAACTGATTTAAATTGACAGCATCACTGAACTGTAAAATTTGTAAGTGGCACTTTAGGCCACATGTTTTGGCATGATTTCTAACATTTTAACATGAACATGAATAATAATACCGACAGGCAGCATTTATTGAGCCCTTGCCACATATCAGACATCCTGCAAAGTCAATGACCCCATGAGGAAAGTACCATTATCATCTTCGTTTTATAAATAAGACGACTGTAGTGCAGAAAGGTTATGTAGCTTGTTCAAGGTCACACAGCAAGTGATAAACCCCAATCTGGACCCAGCCAATCCCACTCTCTGTTCTTTGACCCAATGTGCCGAGCGCTGGTCTGTACTAGGGAGGGCCAAAGGGCAGGACAGATATAATCCTTGTCCTTGAGAAACAATGTAATTAGGAATGACAGGCCAGAGAGACATGAGAAGTCCCAAGAAGATTTGAGGGAGCACTAATACATATAAGTCTAAACAAAAAGAAAGCTGAGGAACTGTGCCTGGTGGTGCCAAGCAAAGGCAAGCACACAGGAGAGTAAGCTGGAGGGAACAGGTGGGGTGAAGGCAGTTCTGAAGATCATTTTGAAGACATGATCTACTGAGGGAAGAGATGAAGAAAATGGTACCCAAAGAGGCATGTCAGGTGGATTACCATCAGGCTCGCCGGCCTGGAAGGGATTTGGGGTCAGAGGGGAGAAGGGATGAGGCTATCAGTTGGAGATGATCAGAGAAGGTCCTGAAAGATAGAGATCTCCTGTTTGGTAAACATCTTTCCCCAGCAATACCAGGTGATTGCTATCTCTTTTGGAAATGCAACACTGTACCCTGGACCTCTGGTACAATCCCAGACATCAGGCCCTGGAGCACTCTCCAGAGGCTCCCCTGGGCTTGGCCAAGGTTACCCTCGGAGCCCTTCCTGTCAGGCCTGTGTGATCAGTACTGAATACTGCCTCTGTTGCCCCCAACAACTGCCTCCTAGTGTGTCTGGTCTTTCCATAGTAGAGGCACATGGGAGGAGTCTGCTGAGCTCTTCTATCACCTCCAACCCTTGAAAGATTAGCAGCCATCCTCCACCATGAGCACCAACTGTGAACCCAAATTTACTAATGCAAGCCAGGAGTCCAAAGTTGGTTTCAACCTCTCGTCTTTTCCCAGGGCTTTCCTGAAACCTCTAAATAGGACCCATGGCACCAGAAGCAAGGCCAGCTCTCTAATGACCCTGAGTGCGCCTGGGTGAGACGCATGGCCCTAAGAGGAAACTAGAAATCACTACTAGAGATGGAGAGACCAGACTGCTACTCCAGTCAGGTAAGTCCTGAGAGTTTAGAATGAGGGCACATGAGATTTGGAAGCAGATACAGGAATACAGCTTGACTTAAGCAACATCTGGATCAGGGTTACCATAGGAACAGCAGTAGAGGACCGCATGGCAACGCTGATGGAAAGGAGAATTAGGATTTCACAGAAGGCCTGAACATAGGCAGTGAGGCAAATTTTCAGTGGTAGCTTCATAGAGCAAATCTGAAAATTAGCAGCATCACTGACAGGAATGGAACATAATACAAAAAGGGGTTGGGGGCAGAGAGTATCCAAGACAACTCTGAATTTCAAAGTATGAGACCTGTCCCACCTGCTATTAACACTTATTACAAAGCTATAATAACAGGGGGATCTGGGTGGCTCAGTAGTTGAGTGTCTGCCTTCTGCTCAGATCGTGATCCCAGGGTCCTGGGATCAAGTCCTGAATCAGGCTCCCCACAAGCAGCCTGCTTCTCCCTCTGCCTATGTCTCTGACAGTCTCTCTGTGTCTCTCATGAATAAATATTAAAAATAAAAACAACCCACCAAAGCCATAATAATAAAAACAATATGGTAGCAGTACAGAGACAGACAGACGAACCCTGACCCCAACCCTGACCAAGAAGCAAAGAATAGGGCTAGCTAGAAAGAGCTCTCCATGTTTGGGAACTCAATGACATAAATGAGTGGAAAAAAGAAGGTACTAGAGTCAATGCCAAAGGCTCATTTTGTTACCCATATAGCAGACGATATCTCACATAATACACAAAAATAAACTCCAGATGGTTTAAAGCCCAAATGGAAAAAGCAAGGCTTTAAAACTTTCTGAAGAAACTGATGAATCACTGAACTCTACCTCTGAAACTAATAATATACTACATGCTGATTAACTGAATTTAAATTAAAAAAACTTTCTGAAGAAAATATAAAAGTGCATATTATGACCTCAGGTTAAAGAACTTCTTAAGACAAAAAACAAAACTATCCCCAAACCTCACAAACCACAAGGCTGGTAAATCTGAGTCCATGAAAACAAAAAATTTTTCTGCAGCAAAGGTGCCATGAAAACAAATAAATAATAAAAGGCAGAGACTGGAAAATACCTGGAACAAGTAAGAAAGGACTCTTGTCTAGAATATATAAGAGGAATGCTACAAGTCAACAGGAAAAGTCAAACAGAGAACTTCTGTAAAATGCGCAAACCGCAACTGACAGTAAAGAAAACCCAAACAGTCAATATAAAGAGATACTTCCCTTGACCAGCAATCAGGAGAAGGCAAATTTAAAATAATGAGACATCACACCTCATTGGATTGACAAGTATTTTAAGCTTTAAGGATGAGGGCTTCATGGCAGGCTAAATGAGGTACCCAAAGGATCCTAGGGGAGATTTCTAGCATTCTACCACAAGGCTGCCTTTGGCTTTATGTTTTGTCCAATTTTTTTTTTAAAGCCAACATATGAAATTTGTACATGATTCTGTGCTATAAAGAGTAGCTAGACTGGGTGGCGGGCACTGAGGTGGGCACTTGACGGGATGAGCACTGGGTGTTATTCTGTATGTTGGCAAATTGAACACCAATAAAAAATAAATTTATTATTAAAAAATGAGTAGTTAGGATATTGTACTGCAAAATAAATATTAATGTTTTTCATTTAGGCTAAAATAGTAAGATGAAATTTGTCAGGGATGAAAAGTATTTTGACTTTTTAAAAAAGTCACATGTACAATATTGAATGGCACTCCATTCTGGGAGCCATCTGTTCAAGGACCCTGTCTATTAAAGGCTTCCCCTAATGGAAGATGATGAAAAGATGACTGGAAAAGAGTCTAGAAGTCAAGTCACAAAGAGGAACTGTCAAAAGAGCTAGTGATAGTAAGCCTCTGAGGAAAGAAAAGGGTGAAAAAAAACCCTCTATATTAAAACAGGGAAGTTGGTTGTCTTCAAATATCTAGAGTTGATATACAGGAAAAGGAACGGGCTTGTTCTCCATTGCTGCTCCTTAAGGGAGATCCAGAACCAGATTTCAAGATGACAGATTTCAACTCAGCATACCCCCTACCTCTCAAAAAACCCCGGAGAATAATTATGAACTCTCATTCTTCAAGAAAAGGAACAAGGAAAAGGAGAGTTCCTGCATGTCTGCCTTGGATTTTATAAAGGGTCTTTCTGACCAAAGTGTGTTGGAATGGAAAATCTTGCCAGTCCCTTTCAATTCTTTAAAAAAAAAAAAAAAAAAATTTTTTTTTTTTTTTAGATTTTATTTATTTATTTGAGAGAGAGAGAGAGAGAGAGAGAGGAGAGCACACAAGCAGAGGGAACTGCAGGCAGAGGGAGGAGAAGCAGGCACCCCACGGAACAGGGATCCCAGGACCCTGGGATCATAACCTGAGCCAAAGGCAGATGAGATGCTCAACCACTAAGCCACTCAGGCAAAATTTTTTTTTTTTTTTAATTTTGAGATAGAGCACACGTGTCTGCATGTGTGCAAGCTGGTGGGCAGGGAGCAGCAGAGGGAGGAGGAGAAAGAGAATCTTAAGCAGGCTTCATGCCCAAGGCAGACCCCAATCCTGTGCTCAATCAACCCTGAGATCATGACCTGAGCCAAAAACAGGAGTCAGACTCCTAACCAGCTGTGCCACCCAGGTGCTATCCCCCTTCAATTCTTAAATTCTATGAGGACAGAGGGAGAGATGGTTGCAACACCTACCCTTTAAACACCCTTCATTTGGCTTTTACTGATTTCTAAGCTAAAACAGGTAAACTTTAAGTTGTAGGGAAACATTACTGACTTTTCCCATCTAAGCTCTATTATAGGCTTTGAATGAACTAGAAAAGATACTGCCAAGAAAATGATTCCAATCTCTATATTTCCTACCTGAGAGGAAATAAATGCAAAATAACCAAGCAAGTATTAATTAATGACAGGGTGGGAACTACAGTATGCTAAGCGGGAAATCTGTTTTATTTTTTTTTAAAGATTTTAAATTTATTTATTCATGAGCAACGCAGAGAGAGGCAGAGACATAGACAGAGGGAAAAGCAGGCACCCTGCAGAGAGCCTGATGTGGGACTTGATCCAGGACCCCGGGATCACACCCTGAGCTGAAGGCAGATGCTCAATCACTGAGCCACCCAGGCATCCCAGGAAATGTTTTGAACTGGGAATTCACAAACACACCTGAAGCCAATACGGAACAGGTGGTACACAGGTATGACTTGGGAGTGTGGACACTAGAAACTGCTAAGTCCTAGCCCCATTCAGCACGGGGTCCATGGTGGGCTTGGGTAATAATATAAACAAACAGAGACCCTAATAACAAGTCACTGTTGCTGACTCAAAAAAAAAAAAAAAAAAAAGTCTGCAGAAGATCCAGGAAGAATTTTAAAATGAAGTTGTCTTTTTAAAGTCCATGGAACCACCCTAATGCCCCTTCATATACACCCACTTTGTATCCATTATGCCTCTGACCACTGTAAGCAGGAAACAAAGTTTTGGAGTTAAAAGAAACTGGTTTCAAGTTCTGGTTCCACTACATAGCAGCTGAGGGACCATGAGCAAGTCATTTAACTCCTTGACGCCTCAGTCTTAGGTAAAATAGGGTATTAACAATCACAATTATTTAAAGGCTCATAGATCCAAATGCAGTATGAAACTGCTGTGTAACCTACATAGCATCACAGAAACCTTAGTGGTTGTTTTTACTTAAAAGTGGTGGAAACCATCTGGCCATTTTCATCTCCCTGACCTTGCTTCTACCACATTTAGCCTCTCACCAGAAGGCAAAATCAAAAAAAGGTAAAACTGACCTTGGGATAAAGTAATAGTTGTTACACCCAACTGCTCATCAAAATCACTTGGGAGAGCTTGTTAAAAATAGAGCTTCTTCTGCTCCAGACCTAATGAATCAGAATCTCTAGAGATAACAAGGTGCAGAGCACTGAATGGTCCTGAATGATATAGAGGACAAGTATGGGCACTGGAATATCGAAAATAGAAGCCTGGCTACTTATTCCTCTATGATGTTCTTTCATAGTTTTATTTAGGTATAAAATGTTTATTCTGATTTTCATCCCTTTTTTTTTTTCTTTTCACTCGTTCAAGTGGTGATTCGGGAGCTTTCAAGACACCTAATTTTAAAATATCAATCTCAAAATACATAAATTAATTAATTAAAATAAAATAAAATATCAATCTCCTTCCAACGTACTTTCAGGGACACCGCACAAGATAACCACCAATTGGGTTCAAAGTCCCAGCAAAATTCATATGCTCGGTTACTGCCGTGTCAATTCAGTTAGACAATCGTTAATTTCTGCCAACTGCAAAAGTTAACTGCTGATGCTCACAGGGTTGCGTGTTCCTCTTTAAGACACTCCATCACCAGTTGTTATGAAGCTGAAAGGAGCCTCGGAGTTGAACCAGCCTCAGACATTTCACAGATCAGAAAAATAAGGTGAAGAAGTCTAGAACCAGGACTCCCAGATTCAGCACTTGAGAAGAAAAGACTAACTGTAAAAGACCAACCCTTCCTTAGCAACATGAGAAATGCCATTCCTTTTCCAATGGACTCACAGGCTGAATTTTTTTTAATCCCTTCCTGTAATTTTGATGAGACCAGGGCTCCAGGGTGAGAACCATAGTCTGTCATTTTAATACCGTTACAAAGTAGGTTCTGTAGTCTCACTCACCCAAACCAAACACTCCATCACTACGGTCTTTAGTATAAACCAGATCAGAATAAAAGCGCGGGGGGGGGGGGGAGGGGGGAGTGTCGCAGCAACAAGCTTAGTGTCGATGAGGAAGGAGCAGGTGCTGACATCATTTAGGAACTGTGAGCTACAATGAAACTTTTTCTGACGACCTTAGTCCAGGGACGGCTCTTTCTAGATTGCTAAAGAAGATTCCGCTCCTTTACCCTCCATCGCATCCCGTCACACCTTAGATCAGTCTCCCGACTGTCCAACAGTAAACTATGTGGAGGGGCCCTGACTTCCCACCAGCTCTATCAATCCAGAGCGCTGAGTTGGCAGGTGCTGGACAAAGCATTATGATCCATAAGTGTGGCTTTCCCCTCGCCCAGTCTACCCAGCAGGTAGTTGCGCCTCGAAGATCCCAGGAGCCGTCCGGCCCAACGTCCCCAGGCATCAGGCCGGACCCTCCAACCGCCGCCGACCTGGGCACCCCGCCAGAGACTGAGCGCTTCCGAGCTGCCCCGGGCAGCGCCCCGCCGGAAGGACTCGGCCTCTACACCGGCGGACGCCCGAGGCCCCAGCCAGGGGAGCCGGCCTCGCCCAGCCTGGCTGCGCCCCCGCCCGTGCCCCGACGCGGCCCTCACTTGTGCGTTTGCTGGTATAGCGGCTCCATGTCGCCGGCCGCGCCGGGTCCGGCCCTGGCTTCCTCGGAACACGTCCTCACAGAGCCCTTTCCGGTTTCCGGCTTCCGGCTTCCGGTCGCAGGACCCGCCCCCTCCTGCCAGCCAGGGCTGCCCCCAGGCGCGCCCGGCTGGCGGTGGTGGCGAGAGAGGAGGAGGGCAACGGGAGAAGAGGCCCGGGCAAGAAGGCCAGGTGTAGTCAGAGGCGCTGCGGCAGATCGGGGACGAGGAAACGTGGGTTTGGGCCGGGAGCGGTCTTCAGCATCAGCTCAGGCGTTGACCAGGGCAGTCGGAGAGGACCGACGTGGGGTCCTCAGAGCCCGGCTGCGGGAGAGCAGGTGGATGGATCCCTGCCCTTCCCTGGGGTTGGCTTCGCCGTCGACTGCTCCGCTGTGGGATTGGATGGAGATTTCGCTCATCGCTGTAGTGTGTGCCCCGAGCTTCTCCTATGTCAAGTCTGTCCGCTTCCTACCCTCCCTGCCCCCCCCCCCATTATCCTTCCAATAAACTCACAATGAATGAGCGGTTAGTAACTATGTGTGCAGTGGGGGAAACCGGGCTCCTCTTGCCTTCCAAAGAGGTCGCGGGCTAGGAAGTAAGATAAGTATACAAATAAGTCCAGACAGGCTGAGCTGAGCCGGGGTCAGCCCCGTCGAAGATTCAGGAAAGATTCTTAATGTAGGAGGTGGCATTTGAATTAGGACTCGAAGGATTGGGACGCTTCGGTCTCTCTCTCCACAGAGACCTAACCCGTGTCCACCCTCCCAGGCTTATCTGCAGTTCCTCCCAAGGGAGGAGATGTTCCTCTTCCTTTGACAAGTTGATGCTTTTATTTTCCTGTATCCTGGAGCCCACCCAGTTTTGTGTCCTAAGAGACTGTCCACCCATGTACATTCTTTCCCAAACATTTTCCCATTCTAATTATTAATGAGCACCTACTATTACCAGGCACAGATACTGGGAGCAGGAATACAGGAAAGATAGCCTTCAAATCTCTCGTCTCTGTAGTCTGTTGACAGGGCTAATTATGCCCTCCAGCTACTTTATCAAGTAGAAAAGTGATACAAAGTACCTTTTTTTTTTTTTTTCTGGAGAAAAGCAAGAAGGGTTCTTGGATGCAAGAGCCTATGAATGGGGCCTTCAAGAATCAAGTGTTTTGTTTTTGTTGAAGAATCAATAGAATTTTAAGTGTCTTGCACATGCTAACCCCTCTGTAAATGTTTATGTTTAAAAAGATTTATTTTTTTTGAGAGAGAGCAGCTCACTCAGTGGGTAGGGGCAGAGGGAGAGGGAAAGAGAATCTCAAGCTCCCAGTGGAGCCCAATGCTGGGCTCTGTCCCAACACCCATGAGATCATGACCTGAGCAGAAACCAACAGTCAGTCTCTCAACCAACTGAGCCACCCAGGTGCCCCTGTAAATGTTTATTTTGTTGGCCTAATGGAGATGAAGGGAAGGACGTTTGCAGCTGAGGGGATAGCTTGAGAAAAGGAAAATAATGGGAAAGAACATAGACCTCTTGTGGCTGGGTTTAGGGGGCTTGGGGGCAATAATAGTGTGAGAAGGAAAGTTGGAGCCAGATCATGGGGGATCTTCAATGTCATGTGTAAATTTTTATTTATAGATTTTTTAAAGAAAATTCTGTAAGTAGTTAGAAGCTTTTAGAGGTTGGAAAGAAATTTTAAATTTTCTCAATTTTTATGCCTATGTCTTGCTCTTCTTTGGACCTCACAGCATCCCAGTAAGGTGGGTAAGGCAGATAAGGAAATTGAAGTCCAGAGGACCTCCCCTCTGCTTCTCAGTTTCTTAGGTCTTTATTATGGGCGTAGGGTTTTCTCTAAAGAGAAGAAAACTCCATCTTGCTGTGCTTTTAACTGTTTTATTTCTTTTAATGACTAAACCACATTGACAATTAATCTACACTGCCAACATCTCTGTGGATGGCCTGCCTTCCAATCTCTCCTTTGTTCTCCTAGAGCTGTTTTCTAGCTCCTCAGAGTCTACCTGACTTAGTCCAGTGGTCTCTTTCCATGAATTTTCATACATATATTCATTGAACTCATATACATATTCATTGAACTCAAACTCATATCAGGCACAATGCAAGGATTGGGACACAAAAATGAGTAAAACACCCATCAGTTTGCCATAGAAGTTCTTTATTTTTTTTAAATTTAAAATCAATTAAATAACATGGAGTGTATTATTAGTTTCAGAGGTAGAGTTTAGTGAGTCATCAGTCACATATAACACCCAGTGCTCATTATATCAAGTGCCCTCCTTAATGCCCATCACCCAGTTACCCCATCCCCCCTCCCCTCCAGTGACCCTCAGTGTGTTTCCTAGAGTTAAGAATATTTTATAGTTTGTCTCCCTCTCTGATTTCATCTTATTTTACTTTTCCTTTTTTAATATACACATCTACACAGAGGGAAAATATCTACAGAGATCATTAGAATACCACATGGCAAGTGTGGGATAGAGATAATTAGGACCTATGTGATGGCAGAGAAGTGACACTTAGCCTAGTTTGTGGATTCAAGAGGACTTCAAAGAGATGATGATACCTGAACTGAGTCTTGATTTATTTATTTAATGCTAGTTACATTATTACTCATGATGCTACATCATCCTTCACACTTCACATGAATACTGACTTCTGATGACCCAAAGTTTGTTACTGTGCTTCCCTGATGATGACACTAATGGTGAGTTTTCCCTAGAGTATGCAGGAAAATATGAGTATTCACTGTTCAGAATTTTTTAGTATAAATTTATAATAATATACCTTCCAACTATGTCTTCTCTTGAATTCTTTAGGTCTTAATCACTGCATTCCTAGAATATGATCTCTTTCAGTGTTGACTGCACCCCTGCCTTCCACACACTGAAACTAGTTGGCAGAGGAGAAAGGATAATTAGGCTGGAGGTACATGGATGAAGTGAGAAAAGTCCCCAGAGCAGCCTGGTGGCTCAGCGGTTTAGCGCCACCTTCAGCCCAGGGCCTGATCCCAGAGACCCGGGACCAAGTCCCACATCAGGCTCCCTGCCTGGATCCTGCCTCTTCCTCTGCCTGTGTCTCTGCCTCTGTCTCTCTCTCCCTGTATGTCTCTCATGAATAAATAGAAAATCTTTAAAAAGAGAGAGAGAAGTCCCATCCATTCTAGATGGAAAGACAGGGTACAGGACTTAACGAAAAGGTAACAATGCCATAAAGACAATTGGGTTCTGTCAGAATGTAGGGAAGGAAGAGATCCCTCTGAATGTCAATGATGAAAGAAGGCTTTCCAGAAGAGATGAGATTTCATCTGGATCTTGAAGTGTAAGAGAGTTTAACACATATGGAGACGCAGGCACAGGGCATTCCTGGCAAGCAGGGAGGTAAATTTGGGACCAGGCCGTCTGTGTGGTCCCTCTGAGCCAGAGCGGAGGGTCTCTACAGTAGAGAAAGATGAAGCTGGAATGCTGACAGGAAAGCTGTCTTGCCTCCATCGTGTAGCCCTGGAGAACATCTGTAGGCCTTTGAGCCTTGGCTAATGGAGTCAAGTAACATTTCAAGAAAATCAATACGATGTCTTCATGCTCTCTCTTTTTATTTGAGCTTCAGGAGGTGCCCCACAGTTCTATGGTTTCAGGATTTGGCACACCAATCCAGGGTCAGCCTATTTGTTTCTTTTGTGGTGTGATAAACTTGAAACCTCTGAAGAATATTTTTGACCCATCCGATTTGATAGAACTTGATTCTTGTCTCTGAAGCCAAATTAATCTGTTGTGTGTCTCTGGCCGCCTCATTCAGACCCCTTCTCCCAAACTGTCGTGCTCCCTCTATTCCCCAGCCCTGGTCTCTGCCTCCTTCCCAGTGTATTTCCTGGTCCTGTTTCCTTCTGAGCCCCATTGCCCCTAATGTCCATCCTACCTGTGCTCACACACCACCGTGCCAGCTGTGAATACACCTCACTTTCCCTACCAGATTATGAGAGCCCGTCAAGATGCCCCATCATTCCTCAACCACTCCCTCCCCTTTTCAATCATCTTCTTGTAGATGCTCAAGCGATCCTTCTAACACAGAGATTTGCTGTCATACATATGTGGGGACTTTTGATAGCTCCCTGATGCCTACAGAACCCAGTAAAAAATTCTTATCTTGGCAGACAGAGCCCTCCTTATTGACCACATTGATTACGGCTGTTCTCACAAGAGCTTTTGTGTCCTCTCACCTTTGTATGCACTAGTCCTTCTGCTTCAGACACCCTTCCCTCTGCCTCAGGCCTGATGAACTCCCTCCCACTTGTTCAAGTCTCAGCTCTGGTTTCACCTCCCTTGGGGAGCACCCCTGACACCCAGGCTGGGTAGGAACACCTCCCCGTGCTGCTCTGGCACCCAGTGCTCCTTCTTAGCACTTTTCATGGGTGTCTCAGTTCTCTGTCCACCAGCCTGAGGGTAGAAGATGTGGCTTTCTCTGCTGCACCTCCCCAGCGTCCAGCTCAGTGACTGGTATAAGGTATGTGTTTGCTGAATATCTGTTGCATTGCAGTGGTCTCTGTTTTAGTCAAATCATTTTTTCGGAAGCCCAGAATTGTTTGAGGGTTGACTTTGAGGCAATTATAAACTGCCTACATCAGAGGAGCCATTCTTGCTGAAAGGCTTGTCACGTGCAATCAGTGCAGAGTGCTAAACAAAATGCCTTTCCCTTAAGTACTTTCTCAACAGGTTCTCATTCTGTGCTTATAACTACCTGGGGCGGGGCGGGGGGGGGGCGGGGCAGGACTAGCATTGCCTGGTTTTCTAGACAAGCATGCTGAGCTTCAGAGAAATGAACTCGCTTGCCCAAGCTGACAGCGGGAAAGGGGAGCTAGGTCCAGGCTGCAGTCACCCACTGCCCTCCAGGTAGCTGTTGTGTCATCCTGCCTTTTGACCCAAAGAGGGCCTTGCCACAGATAAGACACCTCTGATGGCTTCTGCTTTGGACAGCAGCAAAACCCTAGTCACTCTCCAAAGCCAGAGAAACATAATCTCACTGCCTCTGGGTTTGCTCTCCCACTCCTTCTATTAAAGCTGAGCAGACAGAAAGGATGACATTTCTGAATTCAGAGACTGCAATGAGCTAAGAAAAACAAGCAACTGCGTCTCCTTCCAGGACCCACCAGGTGGAGGGGATGTTGCCCCGGGTGCTGTGGGAGGTGGAGACGGGTGTTCAGGAAAGCTGCCCTCTGTGGACAGTCCATCAGCAAATTGTCTCATGTAGCCATAACAGCCAGGAGCAAGGTGGGGGAAGCAGGGTTTTGTCCAAGGAGAGCCAATGTATTGTAAACAGGATAAAAGGGGCTGGAAAGCCCCACTTATCACTGACTAATGTGTCCCCAGGTCATCAGGGAGCGAGACCCCCACCGACAGCCCTGAGCAAAGCAAAGAGAATTCCCGATTAACCCCATCACCTGTGAGCAAAGCCAGGGCAAAGGTCTGGCTTTTCCTCCTGTTAAGTGATTCCCATGGTCATTAGGCATTCGTGGGGGGGATCAGCATGGTTTTTAGGAGGCCTTCTGCCAGACTGGAGAAATGCCTCCCGAGTCATCGGCTCTTTGGGGCCACATGGAGCAGGGTGTAGGTGCGGGTATCCTTGGGAGGAGAGAAGGTGGGAGGAAGGCAGAGACAGCATGAGGTCGGGAGCAGTTGCTTGGGGAGGGCAGTGGAACATGGAACAATCAATTGGCTTAATTTAGACTTAAGGCACTGACTGAGAAATGGCTCTCTGGACTTGAGTGATCTCATTCGTTCCTTACAAAGCCCCTTGTGTACAGGTAACTTAATTTACCGCTAAGAGAACGGAACCTCAGGGAGGTTAAGTGCCCAGAGTTACGCAGTGGGTGGCCTGTGCTCAGGCGCTTTGCTAGCTAGCAACCAGGGCATGGGCACCAGCTGGAGCAGGTGTCCCAGATCAGTTCTCCAGTGTGGCAGCCTCTGAGGGGTGCGTGGCTCAAGTGAGTTCCGCTTTCCTCTGAACATAGTTCACCCATCCTGGGCACCTTGCTTGGTCATCTCCATCTCCTCCTTTTGGGTTCCCATTTCCTGGACCATGGAGGCATGGGATAGTAGGAAGAGTTCAGGATTTGATAGAGAGAGCCTGAGTTTGGTTTTCCAGCTTGATCCTTCAGACAAATGAATTCATTCCTCTGAGCTTCAGCTTCTTTATCTGTTAGACACCATCAGTGTCTCTCTGCTGCTGCTTCCTTGGCCTAGAACTCATCTTTCCTGGTCTGGTCCATCTCCAGCTCCCAAACCCAGAGCCTTTGCTTCCTTGCCTGACCATGGGCTCGAGTCACAGATCCCACTGTATGTTCTCATACCTGTGGGCCTGTGGCTCCTTAGAGTGATCTATCCCCTCTTCCAAACTGGCTCAGATTGGAACCCCTCCTCCAGCTGACTTCCTGACCACCCATCCTGTAGCAGCCTCTCTACCCTCTTGTCTTTCTCTGTGCCTTAGCATTCACCTCCTGGGAGTGTTGGCTTTCCATGGATAATCAGTCTCCAGGTTAGATCATAAGCTTCTTGGGGACAAAGATCTACGTGTGTCTTTCAATGAATCTGTTCAACTAATGTGGGCTAGCGAGGCAGTGGGCTTAAGGGGATGTCCTCAAGAATCAATTCATCCTCATGTCAGGAGACAGTGCCTTACCCAACATGTGAGCCTCTTGAGCAGCAGTGCTTTGAGGATCTGGCTTACAGGAGGGCTCAACATACGTCTATGAATTGACTAGAGCTGTGGCAGGCCAGTGTGGTGGCCGGGGGGAAAGGGGGTTGTGTTTAGCAGGTGGTAACTTAGTGGGACCTGGCAAAGGGTGCCAATCTAGAAGTCCTCTATTCTATAGCCCTATAGGCTTGCCCTAAGCATGTAGGGGCCCCTGTGTCATCCCCTTTCCTCTCTGCCATTCAGTGTGAGTCTCTAGGTTTTAGGTGTGGAGTGGGAAAGCGGGAGGCATGGGGAAATTTCCTCCCATGTCCTTCCTTCATAACCAGTGAACTGATAACCAGTCAAGCTGCTCATTTATCATCAGGGAAACTGAGGCCTACAGATGGGATATGACCTACCCATATCATACAGAGTTCAAAGCCTAGCTGGGGTTAGAACCTGCATGTTTTGATTCCTTCCCAGGGCTTACCTCCCTACCTCACACTGTCTCTTGGGTGACATACACATGACAAGGCCCTGTAGACCCAGAAGTGTGGGTCTGGGAACCAGAGCTCAGGAACCATCCCTGAAGCCAGACTATCTTCAACATACCAAGAGTGAAGCAGGCCGATCCAGACTGAAAAGTCTCCAAGAAGGAGTCTCTAGGCCCCTCTCCAAGGCTCTCTGCCATTCCTTGGTGCATCCTACCTGCTTGTTTTCTCCCCTTGAAATGAAGATGCTCCCCACAGCCTGAGCTCCATGCGCTGTCTCCAGCCTCTAGCCACATGTGACTGTTGAGCACTTGCAGTGCAGTTAATGAAAATCGATGTGTGCTGTCAGTATAAGATACACACTGGCTTTCATAAACTTAGTAAAAAATACATAAAATATATATAAATATTTTTAACATTTATTCATGTTTAAATAATAATGTTATTAAAATGAATTTCGAAAATCTTTTTTTAAAAAATGGGACTTCTGGTGGCTCAGTGATTGAGTGTCTGCCTTCAGCCCAGGGCGTAATTCTGGAGCCCAGGGATTGAGTCCCATATTGAGCTCCCTGCATGGAGCCTGCTCCTCCCTCTGCCTATGTCTTTGCCTCTCTCTCTGTGCTTCTCATAAATAAATAAATAAAATCTTTTAAAAAAATAAAATGAATTTCACTGGGCATCTGGGTGGCTCAGTGGTTGAGTGTCTGCCTTCAGCTTAAGTAGTGATCCCGGGGTCCTGAGATTAAGTCCTGCATCAGGCTCCCTACAGGGAGCCTGCTTCTGCCTATGTCTCTGCCTCTCTGTCTCTCATGAATAAATAAATAAATAAATAAATAAAATTTTAAAAATAAATATATAAACTGAATTTCACCTGCTTCTTTTTCCTTTGTTACTCCGACTTCTAGATATTTAAAATTGAATCTGTGGCCCACATTTATAGCTTCTTCTCTGTTTCTATCTGGACAGCTCTGGTCTAGAGTATTTGCCCTCAGCCTCCCTCTGAGACTGCAGGCTCATGAGGGCAGAGAGCTGACTTGAATAGTACTTCTCCACTCACGTTGTCCCTCGCAGCCTGGCATCCCTGGACTAGTACCTGCTGATGCACAGATTGGGTTCTCAATTCTCCAGAATGCATAGCCTGGCCATCTGGGCTCCTCTGGGGTCCCTTGGATCCACAGAGTCTCAGAATGGTATATGAGAGCAATCAAGGCAGACTTTCCATTGGAAATGAATGGGGCTTCAGGTTCAGGTCCAGGATTAGGCAAGCCAGGTACCCAGGACACAAAATTTAAGGAGGCACTCGTTCTTGGGATGGGGCTAGAAGCTTCACTTGCCATTTGCCCTCCTCACAACCCTGTCAACCTCCACTATGGTTCCTTCAGAGGGACCTAGGCGGGAGCTGCACACTTCCGCAGAGGTCCACTGCTGAACTCACCGTAGTCCCAGGGTGATCCTAACAGCCCCCTTCCAGGGCAAAAACCCTACTCAACACCTGCCAAGTCAACCCAGAATAAGCCAGATCTAGCCCCAAATCCTCCACAGCTAAGGCCTCTTCACTGTACTTTGAGGCCTCCGGGAGACAAGCTGCATTAATGGTGATAATTTTGCAGCTTTGAAAGCGAAGCGCCCAAGACCCTGAGGCATGGGGTTACAGGAGCTCTCTGAGGAGAGGGCCAGACAGCAGGCATCCCTCAGAGGCCTCCGTCCCGCTGCAGGCCATGGGGCCAACGTGTCCCAACACTGACAGGCTTCCTTGCACAAGCCAGACCTCACAGAGTGAGGGGGCGCATGAGGAGGGGGATGAGGGGGCTCAGCAAGAGGGTCGGGGGCCCATCCATCAAGAACCGTCAGACTGTGGGGCCACAGGCCTGCCTGAACATTTGGCTCTTTAAAGGGGGCTTCTCAGCTCCCCCACCCCAAAACTTTAACCTCCCCAAATCAAGCACATTCCATTGGAGAGGGATTAGGGGGTTGGCATCCCAGGCTGGGCTGCCCCCCTCCACTCACCAACAGTGCTGGGACTGAACCTCCCTACGCCACCCCCCAACTGGAGCTGCGGTTATGGGGCCCAGGGCAAGGCAGAAATTGGTGGGGCCTTTTTGTCTGTCCTTGCTTTTAAGAAAATCGCACACAATTTGAGAGGCAATATTTACTATCTTTTCTTTCTTTCAATCAGGAGAGCTGGGTTGCAGTGTGTGTGTGTGGGGGGGTCTCCCAAGTCTTGTGGAAGCCAAGAGCTGGGGTTGGAGAGTGGGGAGGCCCCTCAGGGGAGAGCAGAGGACCAGTGTCATCCTCCCCACTGAAGCTAATACCTGCACTTGGTTCACTCTCCTCAAACCCTGGGGATCAGCCGGCCTCAGGTGGCCTGAGTGCTCACAGCCACAGTTAGATAGATCTCTCTCCAGGAGGGACATGAGTATGGACTTCCCTTCTACCCGCCCCCCCCGCCCTGCCAAGGGAACCCCAACTGGGGCCCCTCTGGTCCTGAGAACAGCAGAGCCAAGAAGAACCTTACCTTGACAGTTGCTCATCAAGGCATTGGAAAGTCCTATGTTCAAATCCCAGCTCAGCCCCCTGCCACCTGTTGACCTTGGCAGGCTACTTGAATTCTCTGAGCCCCACTTCTTTAATTGGTAAGTGTTCCTGGTATACCGCTGGTTTAGTTGAAAACTATCTGGCTTTGCAATCATAGAGACCTGGGTGGGGCCAGTGGTTGGCTGTGCACCCTTGAGTAAATTACTTCACTGCTCTGACCTTCATTTTCCTTATGAGGTTTTTACAAGGAATAAATGAAATCACATATTGAGAACTACCTGGCACAACACATGGCTGCTGCCATCAGATGGAATTCATCCTCTTACCTCCTGCCCTCCCACCTCCCAATATAGCCTCCCTTGGTGCCTTCACAATATAGCTCCAATTACCCTAATCACCCTAAGTGCGGTATAGCTGTGGCAGGGTTATATGCTGGTCTCTCGGGGGTGGGTTCCAGGCAGGACCCTGTGATAGTGCCCAGCATACACAAGGCACTCAAGTGGCACTCTTATCTTTGTACCTTTGGGAGATAGGGTTGCATATGAGTTAAGAGCATCAACTCTGCAGCCTGAGTTCAAAAGCTGGCTCTGCCGCTTACTGGATGGGCAGTCTCGGGCCAGTTGCTTAACTTCTCTGGGCCTCAACTTGCTTGTTTGTAAAAGGAGCAGAATGGTAGCACCATCCTAATAGGCTTGTTGGGGGTGGGGAGGTAAATAAGGTGATACTTACAAAGGGCACATGCTACATGCTGCAAGAGTGTTTTTTTAAACCAAATTTATTGACCACCTTCCCTGCCCAGAGATGCTCACTATCCATCTGCTGGCTCCAGTCCAGGCCTTTGGCAGGCTCTGTCCTATTAGTTCAGGGAAGTCCTTTCTGACCCTGTGTCTATTTTCTTATGGGAGAGGGGAGGGAGCCAGGCTCCAGAAGAGGCCAGGGGAAGGCCTTGGCTTGGCCTCTGGTCTTTGCCTCCCACCCCCACCCGTAAGCACTGGTCAGAAGCCAGGGCTTGGTGCTCCTTTCCTGGACTGGCTTTCTCCAGGGTGGGGGCTGGGGTGGGCCGAGGGGTCTGCCCCTCATTCTCAGGAAGAGATCCGACAGGCAGGGAATGCATTTGTAACCGCCCAGTGGTCAGCACAAAGGTGGCTACAGGAGGAGCTTCCTCTCTAGGAGGAAGGGAGAAGGTCAGCGGCCCACATCCGGCCCTGCCTGTTCCTCCCAGATGCTGTGGAAAGATGTCCTAGCCACTTCGTCATTGCTGGGCGGGGTCTTTCCTTCACACTGGGGCAGGTCCCTTGGAGGACCCTAGTCTGCAGGGCTGGGCACACACGCAGAGGCGCACAATCTCTCCACCTTGCCCCCACCCCCCCCACACATACACACACACATACACACACACACACAGTCCAGGGGCTGTGGGATGAAGCAATCACATTCCACGGGGCTGTCCCAGGCTCTAAGGCCCAACTGCCTGATGCACAATGAACTTTTGGGAATGATGGCTTAACTGTCCATATTCATTGCCCAATAAGTCAAGGTCACGGGTCAGTTGTTAGATAGGTCCAGAGATTTCCTTCTTTTCCATAGCCACAGATGCCACCCTGTGCCAGGGGGTCCTCTCACACACATGTCCAACATGTACAACAGGGATCACCTATGACTCAGCAGAAGGATAAGACTGTGTCTTATTGCTCTGGCCCACTCCGGCTGGGGGGTGGGTTATTCAAAGCATCATCTTCACAGCGGGCCTCTGGATTCTGTGATGCAGACTAAGATTATCTCACTAGGGCCACTGTCTAAAAATAGAGGCGTTAGGACATGTGGAGACCTGCACTGAGATCCCAGAGCTGGTTTCGTGGTGATGGGAGTGAGTAGCTCCTGCTCTGTTTTGGGAGGGAGAGGTCCAAAAGGGGACCCAGGAGATGGGAGCACCTCCTTTCCAAGGTAGAGGTGGAGTTCTTCAGGAAACGCTGGGAAAGGGGGCTCAGGGTCATGGACTCAATGGCATCATTGAGAATTAGGATCTTTCTCTCTTTCTGTCTGACTACTCCCAAAGCGCTTGCCAGCTCACCTCGTGGTGTCAAAGTGGCTGCCGCACATCCAGGTACTACAGGCCAATATTGTAAATAACTGAAGCATAAGAGGAACAGTTTCTTCTCATCTCCCTTTTTAAGAGAGAGGGAAACTTTCTCACAAACCCAGCAGAACTTGCTTTCAAGTCTCTTTGGTTGGCATTGTGTTACCTGCCCATGTTCAAATTAATATTTGAAAAGGGAAAAGGGATAATCACACCTGGATTTACCCCTCAGCTGGGGGAGTGGTGATCCCTTCCTTGGAGGGGATGGGTATCTCATCAGAAGTGGGGTTCTCTTTACCAAGAAGAAGGGGGGAGCTGGCTACTCATGGTGTCTGTTGGCAATCAGATGAAAGATCCAGGCATTTTGTGTTTCTTCCCCCATCCTTGGCTTTCTCAGCCCCCTGCTCTGTTTGTTTTTCCCTCTAGAAGAACTGCTTGGCCACAAACGACTCCTTGTTTGTTGTTAAAACTTGGCCAAGTGAAAACTTCCTGCCACAATATTCTCTCTCATTCTCTCTCTCTCTCTCTCTCTCTTTGTCTCTCTCTCTCTCTCTCCCTCACACACACACACACACACACACACACACACACACTAGTGTCCACTGAATTACTCTGAATCCCACATATGCATGAGCAAAATGCCTGTCCCAGTGCATTGCCCAGTCTCCGGCATGGACACTGCCCCCACCTGTCTCTGACAAGGTTTGCACAAATAGGCATCCATGAGCCTCCATTTCTTCATAAACAATCCACAGCCAAAGACCAGGTTTGACCTAAAGCAAAGGAAAAAATGACACCTAACCTCATGTGCTCCACATGGCCCAACCCGAAGGAAGAGGCTTATGAGGCAGCATTCAGAGAAGAGGCAGCTTATCTAGCTGGATCCATAGCAGGCACCGGAAGGAATCCCAGTGGTAGCAATCTTACTCCAGCCAGCCCAGAGATGGTGCCTGGCAGATGGACATTGTGAAGGGAACAAAAGATTTGTTGCAAATGACCCAACCCCGCTCCATTGCTGTGAGCATAGGGAGACACCATACAGGATACCATGCCTTGGGATCCTGCTGTTCCCCTCCCGTTCCCCCTCACAAGAAGTCTGGAGAGCCTGCCCATGCAGCCAGCGGCACTAGATACAAAAACCAAGTCCCTAACAGACCTGCTTGCTCTGTGTCACAGGACCTCCTCCCACCGCAGGGTCTCCCCTTGCCACCCTCTCAGCTCCAGCACCCCTGGCCTTCTTGCTGTTCCTGAAACGTGCCAGACTTGTAATCCCACTTCAGTTCCTTTTCCCTCAAGTGGCCCCATCCCATCTTAGCCCACGAGCCAATTTTTCAAGATTTCCTTGAATAACTGTATAAGATAGTCCCTCCCACCTTTATCTTATTTCTTTCAATTGCATTATAGCTGGTGAGAAAAATGCATTCTTGATAGGTTTACTTCTTTATTATGTACCTCCTCTACCCCACAGAATAGAAGCCCCATGAACCAGACCTTGGACTGGCCTGGTCCCCACTCTATCCTAGAGCACAGAGCTTGGCCTGTAGATGGTGTTCAATAATAAGATGAATTAATGATATCTCCAGACCAGATCACTTTTCTGGGATGAAATGGAAAACAAACAAACCAACATCAGTCTGCTGCAAAAGTGTGTGATATTGGGGCACCTGGCTGGTTCCTTCATTGCAGCGTGCAACTCTTGATCTCAAGGTCATGAGTTCAAGCCCCATGCTGGGCGTAGAGCTTGCTTTAAAAAAAATGCTGTGAGATTATAAATGCCTGATAGAGATAAGCTACCTTTATGTCTTTCCACCTGCCATGTCCTACAGTGCTTCTCCTTCTTCTTCATCATCCTCATCCTCTAAGAGTAATTGCACTTAGAGGGCTTGAGAAGGAGAAACGAATGGGAGGAGGTTGTGTCCTATCTCTAATAGCAATGATGCCTGTGAGCTCCAGGCTGTGCTGTGTGTATAGTGTACAGCACTCGCATCATGGTGCCCATTTTACAGATGAGGACTCTGAGTCTCTCATGAAGGTTGAGGGACCTTCAAGGTTCCTGAACTAAGAGAGGATGGAGTTGAGGTTATACTCTCAACATTGCACTGGAAGTTCTGTGCTCTAAGAAGCATGTTCCTTACCCCTCATGCAAGGCTCTGTAAGAATAAATGAAGTAACAATCAACTTACCTGACAAAATTTCCTAGTATTTTCTAAATAACCACTGTATTGGGAGAATTCACATACCATAGAGTTTACCCTTTTTCAAGTATACAAGTCAGTGGTTTTTAGTACATTCACAGAATTGTGCAACCATCGCCATTACCCTTTCAGAGAATTTTCACCACCTTCCCCCCAAAACCCATGCTTATTGGCAACCACTCCTGTCTACCCCCACCCTCACCCCCACCCCAGACCTAGGCAACCACTGTTCTGTTTTATGCCTCTTTGGATTTTTCTCTTCCGGACATTTCTTGTAAATAGAATTATGCAATGTGTGGTCTTTTATGACTGGCTTCTTTTACTCAGCTGAATATTGTCAAGGCTCACGCATGCTGGACTGCGCATCAGTACGTCATTCCTGTTGATGGCTGGATAATATTCCGTCCTGTGGGTAGACCACGTTGTTTATCCATTCACCAGTTGGTGGATTTTGGCTTGTTTCCACCTTCTCGCTGTTGAGGATAATGCTGCTGTGAGCATTCCTGTGCAAATTTTTGTCCAGACATACTCTCTTGGGGTAAATCCCTAGATGTGTTATTGCTGAGCCATATGGTACTAACTCCATGCTTAACATCTGGAGGGTTTGCCAAAGTGTGTTCCAAAGCAGCCACACCATGTTATGTCCCTACCAGTAGGGTATGAGGCTTATAACACACGAGGGATTCTAGGTACTCCCATTGTTACTGTCAAAATAGACAGTTGTCTACTAGGAAGGATCCCTCCTGAATTTTGAGGTTCCACAAGGCAAGAATCCCCAGCATGACCTTTATCTCTGTTTTATTGTCTCTCCTCTTCACCTGCCTCCTTCCTTTCCTTCCTGCCATAAGCCCTACCTCTCCCCTGGCTCTGTCACCCCTTCATGTCTCACCTGTGACCCTCGTCACACACAGTGGAGAAGCTGGAGGCCCCCATGGGGCCAGAGATGAGGCCAGGTCTCGTGACAATAGCCATGCACACAGGCTAGGTCCAGACTAGAGCAGAAGAGCCACATAGCTCACTTCCTAGAGGACCTTTGAACTTGGCAGTGGAAACTCTTGAGGCAGCAGGCCAAGGATCCCATGGGAATTATTGAAAATGTATACCTTTTTGGGGGTGGGTGCGCTGGAATGGCTCAGTCAGTTAAATGTTTGCTCAGGTCATGATCTCAAGATCTCAAGATTGAGCTCTACGTGGAGCTCCCCACTCAGGGGGAGTCTGCTTTTCCTCTCTCTCTCTGCCTCTGCCTCCTCCCCACTCATTCTCTCTCTCTCTCTCTCTCTCTCTCTCTCTCTAATAATTAAATAAATCTTTTTAAAGATTTTATTTATTTATCCATGAGAGACACACAGAGAGAGGCAGACACATAGGCAGAGGGAGAAGCAGGCTCCATGCAGGGAGCCCGATGTGGGACTTGATCCCAGGACTCCAGGATCACGCCCTGAGCTGAAGGCAAGTGCTTTAACCACCGAGCTACCCAGGTGTCCCTAAATAAAATTTCAAAAAAAGAAAACATATACTTTTTAAAAAAAAATCGAAATCACTAAGATTTCCTTTTTTTTAAATTATTTTTTTTTAATTTTTATTTATTTATGATAGTCACAGAGAGAGAGAGAGAGGCAGAGACACAGGCAGAAGGAGAAGCAGGCTCCATGCACCGGGAGCCCGACGTGGGATTCGACCCCGGGTCTCCAGGATCGCGCCCTGGGCCAAAGGCAGGCGCTAAACCGCTGCGCCACCCAGGGATCCCAATCACTAAGATTTCCATTGTTAAAAGCTTGGAACATTTTCTGTGTACATTTGTTATATTCTGAAGCTGTGTGTTAGTTGGCTAGGAGAAGTGGGGAAGTAGAGAGAGAGAGAGCAGTCCATTTCCACATCTCCACTGGGGTATCTCAGCAAGGTCACAGTAGGGTCCAAAGCTGAAAATCGTGGAGAAATGTCAGCCCTCAAGTGGCTGGGATGGAGAACATGTGATTGAGGGAGTCCTTGTCCCTGATAATGGTCTGCTCTGTCTCTAGGGAATGAATGCTGCCTCTTCCAGGAAGTCCTTGGATCCTACTCCTCAAAATACTTTCTCGAAAATGAGACTGCATTCAAAGGCTATGCACTCTCTCTCTTGCTGAACAGGCCCCACTCAGGGATGGATGCTCGGTGTACAGAACTCACCTACATGACACACATTACCTGTTTTCCTCTTTGAAAAGTTTGCAGTGAGAATCCAGGACCCAGATGAGTGAGTGGAAGAAATTCAGGCAGTGGAAGAAGTCGCCCGGGAGACTCCATGATAGCTTATTGCTGCAGAGTCAGTAAAGGAAAATATAATCAGAGCCTATACAAGAAAAGCCGGGCACTAAGTGCCAGCGTGACCTTACTACAAAGTCCCTCAATCCAGTACAAATCCAAGGATGGACCAGACATCAGTAACTTTGTGATTCAAACTACTAGTTCAAGGTAACCTTAGAGGTTTGGTTAATGGTAGCCCCGGATACCAGGTGCCTGTGTCCTGTGGGGTCTAGGTGGTTCTGGGGGGTCAACAGCACCAGAAGAGGTTTGGTTAATGGTAGCCCCGGATACCAGGTGCCTGTGTCCTGTGGGTCTAGGTGGTTCTGGGGGGTCAACAGCACCACTAGAAACCCAGTGGTCCTGGGTTTCTAGGTAAAGATAGCCCTGGGTTTTTAGATGAAAGTGGCCCTGACTAATGCTAACCTCTGATCCCAGGTATCAATGACCCTGTTTATAAGCCTTGAAGGGTGTAGCTCTAGGCTTTAGTAGCCCTGGCTAATTGGGTGCTTCTGATCCTGTGGCATTAGTGACAGAGGCCCCATGGTTCTAGATGCTGGCAGCCTCTGGTACTAGGTGACCAACAAGTCTGTGAGCATTGGTCAGAGCTAGTCAGAGAAGAAGGGAAAAGGAGCTAAACTGAAATTGCACCCCCCCGCTCCTGAGGGACAGCTCCTGAGCCTGCATGGTTAAAAGCCCTGGGCTGCAGCCACCTCTGAGCTAAGCTATCTGGAAGCACTTTGAAAGGGACAGGCACAGCACACAAGTTAGTTATTACAAGTCACTGACGGGGCGGGACTGGGGGGATCCCAGCCAGCAGCCTCCACACTGACCGGTGGCTGAACCCAAGCTGGGCTCCCTGCCCTGGAAGCAGGGCGATGCCTGGGGATGGGTGGCCTCATGTCCTCTCAGCCTGGCCCCATGGGAGCCTAAGGCCACCTCCCCCAGTGGGCTCTGTTGAGGTGTAGGAAGGGGCCACTGCCGAGGACAGTGGGATCCAGCAGGTCTGGGCAGGTCTGCTCTGCCGAGGCCGGGCCCTCTCCTGGGTGGCTGGGGCACCCCAGAGCGGGCAGGCAAGCACGTCCCAAGCACAGGCCCCTGCCCGGGAGGCCCGGCTAATGACCCCGTGCATTCCGGCCTGCATGGGCTGGGGAATTGGCTGAGGGCAGACCCATTAGCTGGAATTCTCCCAATGCTCACACATCAGAGTGGAGGGGGTGGGGGGGAGAAGTGAAAAGTTGAAAAAGAGCTAATTATCGCTTTTATCAGAGCGGGTGGGTTGATGGGTCCTGCCCGAGGGCAGTTGGGGCTGCATTAAAGATTAAACACCAGGTAGGGGGGAGCAGCAGTCGTCATTCCACAGGAGGGAGGCAGGCAAGCCGCCCTATGGAGACCTGGTGGCAGGCGGCAGCCTTAGATCTGTCAGGCGAGCCCTCTGTCCCAGGGCCCACCATGGCCACATTCCACCAGGGGACCCCCGCAGCGCCCAGCACTTCCGCCCCACCACTGTGGGGAGGGCAGCTGAGGTCCGCATCTGCTCCCTCGAGGGATGAGGGGTCGGGGCAAGCCTAATTATCCAATTGGTAGGTTTCCTGGCACCTGTCTTCGGGGGGACTTAAATGATCCCTGCACATCACCCAGTGACCTCATGTGTAGAACCTACTTTGGAATTGTAAGAGGCCTGGCAAGGATTCAAGGTCAGAGAGTCTGATCTTCCTTGTTACTGCAGAGCAAAAGCCCAAGGCCCAGAGGAGGAAACCATCACATTGCTGGATGGTTAATCCCATGAGGTTGTAAATCCTGGGAGGGTGTGGGCTGCATCTTCAATTCTCCTTTTTTCACCTAAAGGAAATGGAGGGATTAGCTTCAAGTCGTCAAGGCCAGGGTGACTTCCCTAAGCCATTGCAACCCAACAGTGCTTTGGAGACACTGGGTGTTCAGTGAATGTTTGTTTGTTGTGTGGATGATGAAAAGGCCGCAGCCTAGAAGCGTGATGGTCATTTGGAGCATTCTCCAAATCTTGGGAGCTAATTCACTGGCCATGAAGGATGAATGTAGTTGACTATTATGGTCTTGAGTTACTAGAACAAACCAAAGCAGGGGTCAGAGGGCGTTGCTGAGTGCCACAGGCAGGCTGACTATAGGCCAATGGCGTCAAGGCGGCCAGCTGTGCTAGTCTTCATTGGTGGTGTCCACTAAGACATCTCCTCCACTGCCACGAAGCCCCTGGAAGCATGGTGTCCACTCTCTGGCCCCTGTAGGGACCCAGAGCCCTGTATGGCCAGCAATTGCCCTTGCTGGGGAAGATAAATTAGGCTCATTGCTTCTTTCTTTTCTCCCAGCCTCTAAAAACCAGAGCCTTTCTGGTTTGGTATCTTCAGGCTTCGAACCTCAACTCAGAACTTGGTCCTGTTCTCACCCCTCCCCATGGTAAACAATAATTTACTTGTTATTCAGACCTCCTGAAGCTTCTGCCAGTTAGGCAGCCCTCAACCCTTGTGGAATAAATATTTGTTGAAGGAGGGAGAAATGGAAGAAGGAAAGACGAAAGGGAGAAGAGGAAGAACTTTTGCAGGAATTGAGGTGGATAAGAGCCAGGGCTTGCTCCCAAGGAGCTCACAGTCCAGTGGGGGAAAGAGAGAGAGTTGCACAGGTGCCCACAATGCAAGGCAATGAGTGCGAGTGAACGTAAAGGGAAAAACAGATGGATGGTAGGAGCTCCCAGGAAGGCATGATTCACTCGGGACCAGTGGGAAGCTTTCTATAAGCTGAGTCTTTATGGTGGAGCAGGACTGAGTAAGGTGGACACAGGGAGGAAAGGCATTCTGAGCAGGATTGGCATGAGGAGAGGCTCCGAGTGGAAACATGTGGCCACATGCAGGGGGAGTGGAAGTGGCTCGGCTGGCTGGGGCATGGGACACCTGCGCGGGGCCTGGAGCTACGGGGCTGAGATGATGGGGAAAGGCTGAGGGGCACACCTGGGGCTGACAGCCAAGGTTTCAAGCAGGAGTGTGACAAGTCCAGCCTATAAGAAGTGTAAAGAAGGACTTGGAAACTCTGAAGACTGGCATTCACTTTCACTAGAAACAGAGACCATTCCATTTGGAGCCAAGAAAGTTCTGAGCTGCCTGAGGCCCTGCAGAGAGTGAGCCTTTGGCCATCCTGAGTAGAGCACAAAAAAGGACCAGGATCCAGTGACAGGGTACAACCGGGCCGTAGGTGACTACATGGCAGCCAGAAGGCTGTTGGGCCGGGTGGTATGGGAGGCATTTCGTTTTCTCCCTGACACTCTCAACAAACTGACATCCTCTCCACTGAATGGGTGGACTGGGGCCCAGGCGAGATCCCCCTGACTTGGGTACCCTCTGGAAACTTCTCCACTCTCAGGCAGCACAGAGCAAGGCTGGGACCAGTGCAGAGGATGGGGTAAGCGATGATTCCCCCATTAGAGTCATCTCTGCATCCCACTCTGCACCCCTGGGCTCTGCAGACCTCACTTTGAGTTCTGGCTGTCCACCTTCCACCTGTAGCCCATGCAAGGAGCTCACCTCTCTGAGCCTTGGTTTCCTTGTCTGCAAAAGGGGATGATTAAGTCTTGGTCTCCCCTGGGAGCTCCTAGGGGTGCTCAACAAATGAATAATAGTCACGGAAGACACTTTGTAAATAGGAACGTCCTACACAAAGGTTAGATGTGATTTTTACTTGAGTCCACAGAGTAGGGAAGACCCAGATGTGGGACATCCGGGTTCTGCACCCATAACCTTTGTCAGGGCTGGGACTAGCCAAGGAGAGCCTCTGAGAGCTGCAGGGCCCTGCTCCCCAGCACCCTTCATTAGATGCTCTCCAAGGGAGAAAAACCCTTTTCCCCCTTCCTAACTGTGTGACTGGAGAGCCTATCTCAGGGAGCTGTTATGGGAGCTAAGGAAGTCGAGGCCTACCGAGGCCATGGTGGGGGCACGCACCGAAGTGGCCATTTGCTTGTCTTGCTCCCCTGCTGGCATGCGATCCCCTCGCAGCCCCCTGCTCCCACTCTTGTCTCTTCCTGAGGAACCCTGTGGCTGGCAAGACCCCTGGAGGTGAGGGCTGAGCAGGGCTGAGCAGGGCTGAGGACAGAGTGGCCAGGAGCCTCTCAGGGCCAGAATTCCGGGACCCCAGGACTTCTCTTGGACAGAGTGCCCAAGACACAGTCCCCAATGGACCCTGTCTGTCCCAGGACACTGGGCTGAGCGTTCTAGCCCCCGCCCCCTGGGACAAGGAGGCCAAGATTCCAAGCCCCCCAGCTCCCTGGTCTCTGGCTCACAGCCCACAGAGGGGCCACTCCTCCTGGTCCCCACCCCCCACCGCAGCCCCATCTCTGAGACAGGAACCCACCTGGGGAACTCACAGACCCGCATTCCTTCCCCCAAAGCTTCCTCCAGCTGGGCAGCCCTTGCCCCTTGTGGAGCACTTTAGGCAGAGCTGGGAAACCACAAAAATTTTAAGCTGAGATGAAGGAACGTAATGGGCTCTAATCTGAGCTGACAGCAGCATTATTAGCTGGCCAAGGGCCTTAGGAGCAGTGGGTTAATAGGGAGGCACGGGGACACAGTGGGAGGGGGGGCGGGGGGGGGGACGGGGACAGAGACACAGGACCCACAGTGAATGAGGCAAGGCTTCGGGGATGAAGGCTCGGGCAGGGCCAAAGCAGTGGTGTGAGGGCGAGCCCAGGAACCCGGGAGGCCAAGTGTTAGAGTCCTAGCGGTGGTAGCAATTATAATCGCCACTACGGCTGCTTGAGAGCCTGAGAGCCGACAGTGTGCAGGGCCTGCTCTAAGCTCCTGTATTAATGAGTGGAATCCTCACGATGCAGGTGTTCGCGGTGTAGGGGTTAGCACATCCCCACGTTTCAGATGCTGTAGAAATTATGGCACAGAGCAGTGTCTCAATAAAGATTGCTCATCCCGTCCACAAGGCTGGGATCTGTTGCTTCAAGACACTGTCCTCCGCTCTCTAAAGGTCAAAAGTCAAAGGCCTCCCTGGGCAGTCAATGAGATGCAACTATCACACCGAGGGCTGTGTGGAGCTCCTCCCTCCAGGGTTGGGAAGGAAAGAAAAGACATGTTCTCATACCTAACCACACAGGCAAGGCTGCTGGGGGTCAGGTGAGTGCCAGGGAGAGGGGCGGGCAGGAACACAGAGGTCAGAGGTCTGAATTAGGCTTTAGGAGTCAGAGATCAGAGGTCCATTTAGCCAGCCCAGGGGCTGGAGGTCGTGACCACTGACAGCTGGCTGGACCCCGCCAAGGCCATGATGAAGCTATGTGCTTACAGGACTCCTCCTTTCTTCCAAGAAGCAGAGAAGAGACCATGGTCACCAGCACAGCTTCCTCATGGCTCACTAGCTCACAGCTTGCCTGGGGTCAGGGCTCTTCCCTGCTGGCCCCCAGCCCAGGGTGACATGCTGGACCCCCTCCCGAGGGAGGGAAGCACTTCCTGTCAGGCTGAGGCTGTCACACCCCAGAAGTCCTGATTCCAAAAGGAACACCTCTCAGTGAGCTGTGCACCCCCACCCCATCCTGCAGGTAGATGTACTCAACTCCTGACCATCCGGCCTCCCTGGAAATCAGATTTTCAAAATTTTATTGTTGTGATCACAGGTTCTAAGTCTAGAACACAGATCAGGTTTTCGTTGTGCTTAGTGGGCTTTACCAAGTGGGAGGAAATGGTTTTCTTCCTGTTGCAGAGAAGGGCTGAGCAGACAAGTAGAGAGAATCTGAGAGCTCCCACGTCTCAGATTCTCTCTGCTTTAGGGCCAGGAAGTGGCCTAGAGGCCACCCGAGGTCAAAGCCTGCCCATGCGACCTCCCGAATGTGACCTCATGAAGGTTACTTAACCTTTGCATGCCTCAGCTTCCTCATCTGTGAAATGGGGGTGGTAATTACAGAACATTGCTCCTGCTGGGGTGGTCGTGAGGCTGAGAAGCTAGTGCACCATCAGTGCTGACCACACTGGTTTTCATTGCTGTGCTGTACATTGTCCTGGGCCTGCAGCAAGGAGGGGATCCTGTCCCTTCCCAGTGTGGGGATGTTTCTTGGTCTATGATGTGAAATGAAACGACCCAGGCAGCCGTCTTCTGCATCAGAGGTCCAGGGTTGTTCTGGTCCTGTGTTCCAGAGAGAAGATAGAGGAGCCAAGCACCCCTTCCCCGGAACAAGGCACCCTCCGCTGGGGCCTCCTGTCTTCCTGCACCCGGGGCTGGGTCCACGTGGACAACAAAACGCCACAGCAGTCCCGAGATCACCTGTCGCCAAGGGACTCCCAGAAGGCCCGGAACATCTTGGAGGGTGAGCAGCAACACGAGGACCCCCTCTCCCTTGTCCCTGCCAACGGCAGCAGCAGTAATTGCAGGATTAATAGTAGTTGTGGCTGCTGTATATTAAGCACATCCCATGTGCCAGGCCCTTTTTAGAGCTACCCTCTGAGCCCTCGATGACGCTGCACCCCTCCGTACCTCATAACCTTTCCCCTGGCACCTCCCTATCCTCCCCCTCAAGCTGCTAACCTGGCCCGGGCCTCACTAAGCTATAGGCTGAAGCTGGGCCTCCCCTTCTGCGGGAAGCCTTCTCTCTCTTCTCCAGGCCAGATCTACGCCCTGCTCACCGCCCTCCAAGTCTTCCCTGAAGCACTCTGTACTCCTCCCTTGTCAACACTCATCGCACTTTATTTTCATTCTTTTTTATTTTGTTTCTTTTCAGTGGTAAGTAATGCATTCACATGGTTCACAATCCAAAAGCAACAGCTAGGAACACAGTGCAAAGCCTCCCTGCTCTCCCACCCCTGTTCCTCAGCCACCGAGTTCAGCTGCCTGGGGCGACCAGGGTTGTCAGTTTCATCACCCTGAATAGTGATGACTTGTTTATCTGTCTTCTGTCCTTTAGGAGCTGGGATGGCTCGGGCCTTGTTAACTGCTTCATCCCCAGGGCCCGGCACAGCGCCTGGCACATATAGAGTATATGGATGCAATCTGTCTATCTATCTACGCTTCCATCTCTCTGTCTACCGATCTACCAATCATCTACCCACCTAGGGATACCCATATAGAGCTTTTTGTCCTGTGTGCTTGTTTTAATGAATGAGGCTCAGAGAAGAAAGGTAACATGGCTGCTTGGCTCACCCAGGACTCTGATTTTTTTTTTTTTTAAGATTTTATTTATTCATGAGAGACACAGAGAGAGAGGCAGAGACAGAGGCAGAGGGAGAAGCAGGCTCCCTGCAGGGAGCCCACTGCAGGACCCAATCCCAGGACCCTGGGATCACACCCTGAGCCTAAGGCAGACGCTCAACCACTGAGATACCCAGGCGTCCCCGTTTAACAACTTTTAAAGACTACCTATCCTTCCTTCTTGGACATTTAAACATCCTCTGTGAAGTAGATCCTGATGTCATTTTTTTAACCCTAATTTGTGATTGGAACATAAGTAGTACCCCTCAAGAAATGATCATAAGAGAAGAGCCATGTGTCAGGAAATAGAACGTCTCCCCACTTCAGAAGTCTTCCTGGTGCCAGCCCAATCCTGACCCCAATGTTGTGTTCAGGATGTTTTTGCTACTACGTGCCTTGGGGCTCAGTTTCCTCATCTGTAAAATGAGAAGAGCCCATTAGGTCCGAAATTCTATGGATCTTTGATGTGTTCCCTATTATTACTACATCCAGCTGGTACTGCTTTATGCCAGCACTAAAATGAAATGATAGCTATGAAACCTTTTTGACTAAAGCTCGATACCAATGCAAGAAATGCATGAGGTGGGTCAGGACAGTTTTCTGTCTTGGGCCCTACACCAGCCAACCCAGCCATGTTCTAGCTCTGGCCCAGGCCAAGGGTCAAGTACACACAGTTGTGGGTGCTCTGAAGCACTGGAGGGAGAAGCAGGGGAGAAGCTCACACTGGAAAGCAGGTGGAGGTGAGGGGTGAGGACCCTCTTGGGGAGGGCGAGTTGGCCCATGTACCTCCTTTATAAGGAGACCAGCAAGCTACTTTCTAGTTGATTGGTTCATTCCCAGTCCCAGGGCTGCAGAAAGCAGCTCTCATGGAAGCTCCAGGCTTGGCTTCTGCGCAGCCTTGTTACTGATGGTTGGGCAGTCAAAGTTCCTGGGAACTGGGAAGGTGAGGCATGAGGGAGTGAGGGGAAAGAAAAGGAGTAGAGAGAAGGCAGGGAGCATGGTCAGTGAGGAGCCAGGGTGTCCAGGAGGGACACGGCGCCTGCTGAAACAGGAAGCTTGCTCTGGTGGGAGGCTGCTAGGGTGGGAACAATATGGAGAGCAAGATTCATAGATTCATTTGTTCATTCATCTTTTCATTCATCCAATCAAGCAAAGAATGTCAGTATTAAGGGCTATTTGCTAGTCATGGTATATGCAAAATGCTAAGAAAATGTAAATGAGGAAGCAAACAACTATTTGATGGGTTGCAGGAGTGGGGGAGTTAAGGGAGCAGGCAAATTTCACCGAAGATATTTAGGCCAAGCCATGAAGCAAGCCAAGAAGCCAATCCCCAAGTCCTCCCCAAACCCTGTGGCCCATCTCTTCCCAGACCTCCAAATCCCAGTCTGGCTGGTACTCTCACTGGTTCTGAGTCCTAGGTCCACCACATACTTGCTGTGTGACCTCAGGTAAATGATCTAACCTCTCTGAGCCTCAGTCTTCTCAGCTGTAAGGGAGGGATGGCACCAATTTGGAGGGCAGTCTTGCAATTCAAATAGGACAATGCATGAGAGGCACTCTGCAAGGTGCTTGGCACCTGCATAGAACATGCTCGAAATAATGTCCTGTTGATATTGTCAGTGTCAGCGGCGGCGGCTTCATTTCCCCAACCCTGGGCCTCTGTCTCTGGGCAGGAGAGGAAAGCCGAGGCTGTTCCCAGCATCTCCCATCCCTGGCCCCCGGCCTTTAGGGAAACATGAGAAGCAGAGCTGGAGGATCTAATGTGAGCCCCCCACGCCCCTTAATCCTTCCTGAACTTGGGGGGGGCGGTTAGGTGGGGGCGGCACTGCTGTAACACCTGCGCGGCTCTGACATCTCCCGCCTCTGGGCAGAGAAAGCAATTTCAGAAATGACATGTTGCCAACAAGCAGAAATCAGCTTCTGAATTAAACTGTGTTGGCGTCAGGTGACCCCAGGCTTGGAGGGCTGGCTGCATGAAGACAGCTGAGATTAGGGCCTGTCAGCCACTGGAGGGGCTGCGCGGGAAGGGGTGCGGGGACCCGGGGGCTACCGTTGGCCGCCCTGGACTTGTCCAGACGGGGGCAGGAATTTGGACTCTGGGTCAGGTTCTCCTGCGACTCTGACCGGCCTCCACCTCTCATCTGTCCACTCTGAACGGTGGGGGCGGGGTGGGGAGAGTCCGGCCCGGCTCCCCTGGGCCCGCTCCACCGTAACACATTAATGGGACCGAGAGAGCCAGGGAGGAATGTGGGCCTCACTGCCTCTGGGGACTAGAGGAGGGACTGCAGGAGAAAGGAGGGGGGTGCGGGGGGTGGAGAGGGGATCAGACACCCCAGAGGCAGTCAGCCTCAGCTCTGCAGGTATGCAGGGAGGAGAGAGAGGGAGAGGGAAGAAGGAAGACCGAGCAAGAGGGAGGGGACACTAGCAACCACACTGAGCCCTTGCAGTTTCCCGATGCCATCGTCTCCCTGGCACCCTGGCCTCTGCACAAGCTATGCCCTGCACTTGGGACAAAAGGCATGAGGGGGGTGTTTAATGGCCAGCCCTGTCATGTATTATAGGGCTTCGGTCATGGCAGGGAACCTCTCTGAACCTGTTTCTTTATCTGTGCAATGCGGATCATGTTTGTATGTAGCCCTGGGGTTGGCACGGACAGGAGATGACCTGGGAAGGGCACCGGACTTCCAATGCCGTCAGGTGTCTCTCACAGAGCTTAGCACCCAGTGACCTATTTCCTTGCCTGTCTTGTTGTCCACGACCTCCCTGAAGCCTGTGCCTCAATGTCATCACCTTGGCACCCCAGCACATGCCTGGCACACGGGTGTGCTGTCTGAACAGTTACAGGAAGGGACACCAGATGAGAGACGGCTCAAAGCAGAGAATGAACGGGAAGGGCAGCAGGTAGGTAGAGGACCCCACTCAGCTGCTCTCACTCCTGAATGTCCCCACCCCAATCACTGCTCGTCACTCTGGTCCTTTACAGCCTTTCTCCTGGGGGCAGGGCTTAGGCAGGCTATGCTTGCTGGCCAGACAGTGACCGTATCTCCCTGATTGGAAATCGGGCAGGTGAGATCATTCCACCTGTCATTAGAAGTCAGTGGGGCATCGTAATTGACCTTGGGCCCTTCTCCGGAGCTCTAGGACTTGGGGTCACCATGGTCATGCTCCACAGATCCAGGAGTCCAGCGAAGAACAGAATGTGGTCTGTAGCGGTGAGGCTGAAGGGCCTCAGGGAGGCAGCGAAGTGGGAGTTGTCAGCACTGCTGAGCCTCTAAGGTGGGAGGCGGGCCTGGGAGGCCGGAACAAGGCCATCTCATGATTTCCAAGAGAGGAAATCTCTGTTCCCCACCCTCCCTGCCCCACCTCTGCCGCCTTACAGTCTCCCACCTGCTATAGGAACTCCACTGGGCGAGGGCACCACTCCTCATCCCCTGCTTGGAGCTGAGTCATCAGAGAAGACACCCAGAAATCTGGGAAGATTCCGAAGGCAGTGGGTGAGAGCTCAGATGTGAGAAAGGCCTGAGTTTGAATCCTGGCTCTGCCACCCACTCAGCCAATGACTGAAACTCCCCCGAACCTCCATTCCCTCATCTGTAAAATGGAGATAACAATTCTTGGGGCGTCTGGATGGCTCCGTTGGTTAAGTGTCTGACCAGCTCAGGGGCCTGGAATCAAGCCCTGCTTTGGCTCCCTGCTCTGCAGGGAGTCTGCTTCTCCCTCTCCCTCTTCTTGTGCTCTGTCCCTCCCTCAAATAAATAGAATCTGTTAAAAAAAAAAAAAGGGTAACAATTCTTACCCTGTAAGGTGGATTGTGAAGATTAAAAGGAATACCATGGGAATAAGGAAGAAGGGAAGCTCTTCGGTATAGAAGAATGCCAACTACAAACTAGGCAGGGAATGATGAAATTAGAAAACCATCATTTGTGATCAGTTCAGGCAAGGACATCAGTGGATGATGGAGGTTTTGGGTAAAATGCTTATTGAGCAACCAGAGACTCCCATAGTCTCAAAGCATCACCCCGCAGACGAATCATGAATCACCAAGTGGAAATGGCCACTTCACGTCAGAAAGATCTGGTGGAAACCACCTGAACCAAGTGATGAGATTCTGCATCACTGGCGATGTTGACAAACCAACATCCCATGGCTCTTGATGGCATGCATGGAGCAGGGCGCCCGTCACCCGAGGAGAATTCTGGCCAAAATGTCCAACCAGAATCTAGTCATAAGGAAACAATCAGAAAAAAAAAAACTCAATTGAGAGACATTCTGCAAGACATCTGGCCTGAACTTTAAAATGTCAAAGGCATGGGGCACGTGGGTGGGTCAGTGGATGAGCATCTGCCTTTGGCTCAGATCATGATCCCGGGGTCCTGGGATCAAGTCCTGCCTCGGGCCCCACAGGAGCCTGCTTCTCCTTCTGCCTATGTCTCTGCCTCTCTCTGTGTGTGTTTCTCATGAATAAATAAATAAAATCTTTTAAAAAAATAAAATATCAAAGGCATGAAAACAAAAGCAGGAGACTATTCTAGATCACAGGGGGCTTCGAGAGGCATGACAATATGCAAGACCTGATCCTCAAGTGGATCCTGGATCAGGAAAAAAAAAAAAGTTGGAAAGGACATTTTGAAGGACAACAACAGAAGTTTGAATAGAGTGTTTGTAGATAATATTGTGTCTTGGATGTGATGATGGACTTGTGGTGCTTTTGGAGAATGCTCTTGTTCTTAGGAGACATGTAATAAAGTATTTAAGCTCCCTGGTGTCTGTAATGTTCTCACAAATGGTTCAACAAGATAAACATGTAGGTATAAAAAGGAAAAGAGAAAGAGCACATGTGGCTAAATGTCTTTAAAAAGGACACCTGGGTGGTTCAGATGGTTAAGTGTCTGCCTTCCGCCCAGGTCATGATCCCAAGTTTCTGGGATCAAGCCCCAAAGCAGGCTCCCTGCTCAGTGGAGAGTCTGCTTCTGCTTCTCCCTCTCCCTCTGCCTCTCCCCTCTGCACATTCTTTCTCTCTCTCTCAAATGAATAAATATTTTTTAAATAAAAAATAAATAAGATAAATAAAAAGGGATATGCCATAGATGAAGTACCCACCCAGTGATTGTCTCAGCAAGCACTGATCCCCAGGAAGAGATCCTCTCACTAAACAGCTGAGGGTAGAGAGGCCCCAGGACCTGTTTGGGAACAGATTTATGGACAGGAGTAGATGGAGGGAGGCCAAAGGCCATGTACAGTAGAAAGAATTTGGGGTTTGGAGGCAAAGACCCAGGTTATGCAATATTCGGCCTTCAATGAATTTTTTAAACATTTTGTGCCTCAGTTCCCCTATCTGTAAAAAGGGAAGAAAAGTGCCTGCCTTGTGAAGTTCAAGTGAGAAAGCAGGTAAGAAGTCCCTTGGAACACTGGAGCCGCTGCGTGGACTCTTCAGTCACTGCTCAGAACCAACTGTCCCCCAGGCCTGAGGAACACGTTAGGGCAGACTTGCCAGTGGAATTACATAGGTGCCCTCACGATTGGACTGGACTACCCTCTGCCTCCCTCTCCGGGGACCTGGGCTGGAGAGTGAGGGCAGGGCAGCTGCCAAGCCCTCTCTGCCGCTCTCTGCTCAGTAAGGGGCCTCCTTCCCAATTACACCTCCAGGAGCCACGCTGGTAAAGGGGATGCACTTCCCTAAGCATGCTGGGAAGGCAGTAAGGCCAGAGAAGGAACTCTGGGGCTGACTTGTCAAAGGGCACAAACCATCACAGCAGTGCCTCTCATTTCTCCTATTTGGCCCTAAATCCCTAAAGGCGCCTGCTTTGCATTATCTTGCCTCCACCCCAACCTGCATGCTGGCCACGGGATGAGGATGCTAGAAACACTTATCAACTCCAGGAGCGGACCCAGGCTCCAGCTGGTCTGACTTAGCATGTAGCCTCAGATGAGTTACCTCCTTCCCCTAAGCCTCCATTTACCCAGGATCCATTAAAGGCAGTGATGCATTCCTGCCCTGTCTATAGATGAGAGGAAGCAGCAATCCAGAGAGGGAACTAGCCATACTTTGAAGGCCAGCAGATCTGTGCTCAAATCCTGATGTCTTTGTTTCCTAGCGGCATTCGAGAGCCTTCACTCTAAATGTGAAATGTTGTGTCCAACATGCAGGGTTATTGCAACAAATCAAGACAGAGTACAAACAACGGATACAGAATTTATTGGTTTATTGTGTCTCTCCCCCACTAGAGTGTCAGCCCTGTGAGTCAGGGACTTGATTTTTCCCACTGCTATACCCCAGTACCCAGAGAGGTGCCTGGAGTTCAGCCGGGGCTTCCTAAGTCATCACTGATTGAATGGATGGACATAACAGGTACTTGATATATGATAGCTCCCACTGGAATTCCAAAACGTGCTGAGACAAAAAACACTTGAAGTTCATGGCTGTTGAGAGAGGAAACTCTGGAAATAAGAAATAATCTTCAGGGCTGGCATGGGTCTGTTTGTGGGCCTGTCTGCCAGGCCATGAAGGACACCGGGACACTGGGCTTATCTGGACAGGGGGAGGTACATGATGTGCCCACAAGAGCCAGGCAGGAACATCCAGGAGTGAGGTGGACTGAGGTGGGGGCACTTGGCAAACTGGGGACCCTCCACACGGCCTAACAGGGCTCCCTCCCTGTAGCTGACTGTGGCAAGGTGGGAAAGCTCAGGCATTTCCCAGCTCCTGAGACACAGGACTCGGCTTGGAAAAATGCTGACGTGCTATCCAGATCCGAAAGGCCAGGGTCACGCACAGCCAGAGACACAGCCACTTCTCTGGGCTCCATCGGCTCAGGGCAAGTCCACTCCCATAGCGAGTGGCCCATGCAGAATTTCCATACTCCTTGGATGGACGTCCTCAGTGTGACTTTGGGGACATCCCTCCCTCTCTGGGCCACATCTGTAAACTGGGCATGAGCCCCTCCCCCACAACATGCATGCACGCGACACACACACACACACACACACACACACACACACTTCTGGAGATAAAGGGAAATCAAACGGGATTCAAGGGACAAGAGAGTTTCTGAAAACCGAAAGTGCTTTACAAATGCAAAGAGTGGGCATCCTTGTTGTCATTATTATTATGAGCAAGATAGTTTTGCCAGAGCAGAAGAGGGGGCCTGGGACCCAGAAGAACAGAGAATTTACAAAACCTTCACAAGGACAGTCTGGATCAAGCCCAGCAGGCCTCATGCACAGAGGAGAAGTGTTCTCATCAGCGCCAAGAGTGGCTGGTTGCAAGAACCTGTGAGACACCCCAGCCCCCTGGTGAGCAGCTCAGGGGTGACCCCCAGGTCTGGCCAAGCTGTGTCTCCCCAGACAGCTGGCTTCTGACAGAACACACAGCCCCCGCAGGTGCTGCCCATGAAATATAGAAACTATATAAATATTATACATAAATATTTTCTCATATATCTTAGCTATATAAATTATTCTCTTTTGCCCTAAAAATTATATATGTGAGGTAGACCAAAAATATACCCTGTGAGCATTTCCCTTAAAGCTGTAGAGTGAGGGGCCCCAGCAGGGTTGATGTGGACCTTTGGGGGCACCCGGAAGAGAAAGAGGTGGAGCAAGGAAGGAGAGAAAAGGCTAGGCAGGGAGGACCTCCCCCCAAGGCCGAGGCACTGTCAGAGCCCACACCTCGTGTCATTGGCTTAGGTTGTTGGGGTTGGTGGCCCACCATGGCCTCAGTCCCTCAGAGTCTGCCTTTATCCTCTTGCAACCCCAACACTGCCAGGCATGGAGCTGGGGATGCAGATGGCCTGTGGGTGGATCAGGTCCCTTTTTCCTGCCAGGGAGGCCTTTGGTCCCTTATGCCGAGGGCTGGGGCAAGGTAGAGGCAGAGTTGGGGCCTCAGATGGATTGAGCTGGCAAAAAAAAGTCTATACGGTGGGGGGGCGGGGAGTGGAAGAAACTATAAAACCAGCCCACTCTCCTTTTTTGCTCTTCTTGACAAGATGTGGGCTGGCTGCCTGGGTCAACAGGGTCAGTCCAGTGAGGGCATCTCAGGTAAGTTTGGCTTCTCATCAGAACCTCTGTAGCCAGAGATCCTTCCAGCATCTCATGAGCTGCTCTGACCCACCCCAGCCAGGACAGCTCCTCGCCCTTGGAGGTCCCAGGGAGCCCAGGGCTTCTTCCTGGGCTTGCACTGGTGGTTTCTGAGCAGACAGCCAATTCTGAAATTTCGTTGAGCAGAGGTTCAGCAACTCTGGGTTCAGAGGAAGCTGACAGAGGGCGCGGCAGGGCCGGCAAAGCAGCCGAGGGTTTCCCGAAGGAGGCTACTTCCTCCTGGCTGGCACCGGGCCCTGCTCTGGGGAAACACTCTGCTTCCAGCAGAGTGACCCCTGCAAGGTCTTGGTTCTGAACCAGAGAGGGTGTGCTGCTAAAATGTGAACCCTCAACCTGGCAGGTCCAAGGAGCACGTGTGTGTGTGTGTGTGTGTGTGTGTGTGTGTGTGTGTGTACACCAGTTACTTCCTCTTTCTCCCACACAGGGCCTTGGTAGGTAGCACTGGAAATGTCCACAGGATCAGAGGAAATTAGCAAAGTCACGTCTATTCCTCAGGTAAGAGCCAAAGTGGGGGCTATTCGTAAGTGAAGGGGGCCCCCAAGGAGCCAGGCTTAGCAAAGACTTTCCCACGCCTGTAACTCCAGAGTAAAACCTTAATTAGATGAGTAGCTATAAGAGGAGAAATGTAACCAGAATCAGGCCTCTTCTGTGTCATGAATGTCAGCTGTGTTGGGGCCTCACGGCACAGGTGGACCACCGCCACAGGGACCTGACCATACCAGGCCTGCAGGGAAGATGAGAAACCGAGCTCCCGGCGTCCCTGCCTTGAACCAAAGGCTGTCACTCTCTCCTGGGCTGAGAGTAAAGGTTCCACATCCAGAAAACAGGGATGGGTCACTGTCTCCCTGTGCAGCCTCCGTGCACTATCTGCGCCCCACCGGGGACCGGCTCTCCCTACCACCTCGCATCCACTGGTGCTCTTACAGAGCAGGGCTGGGCGGGTGTGGCTAATGCAGCTCTCAAGGAAAGAATGAGGCCTCCGTGAGTATTTTAAACACCAAATCAAGGACACAGGGCTCCAGGGCACGGATCTGACTTGGTTCCACTCAAGCCCAGAATGCTTTCCTTTCTGCAAACAAACAGCTCCTACTACCTAGCCTTTCTCCCTCCCACTAGCACAGCAAAGCCACGGGTGGTGGGGTTGTGCGGCCCCCAGGGCTCACTGTGACCTGAGCAGAGCCCAGGGACTGGACTGACCCATCCCTGTCAGGCTCCAGCCTTTGGGTCCAGCTGACACTGCCTCCCAGTGCCCTGCTGGCTCAGAGGCTCACCTCCCAGCGTCTTACTGGCTCTAGGCCACTAACCCGAAGAATTGAGATAGCAGGATGCCCCTCCTCGCCCACTGCCCCCCAAAAAACCCTCAGTCCTGTCCTCCTCTTGGTCTCCCTTATTCCCCCCACATCCTTTCCTACTCTGTTTTTCTGCTCCAACAAGGCTGGGGACTCTCAGTTCTGATCCCTCTGAACCTCTCTCTGCTGAGCGTAGAGGAACGGAAAGGCTGCTGAGGCCTGGTGGAGAGAGGAGTGCGTGCACACTGGCTCGTATGTCGTGAGTGTGTGCATGCTGTGTGTTCCTGCCTGGAGGGGCCTCAAGGTGGCCGAGCACTGCGGGGTCCTTGCAGTGCCCCCTGGCACACCAGGCAGCAGGCCTAGTGCTTGCAGGTATACACGAGCTCCTCCTGCACGCACTGCTGGCACTCAACGTAGCAGCACCACTGCACCTGGCAGTGGCAGGAGAAGGCCACCAGGCGGCTCTGGGTGTCATAGCCCCGCCCGCAGCACAGGCTGCTGCAGCTGGCCTCCCGAGAACACACCCTGCCCGCTGTGCCTGGTGAGTACTTGCTGGGCCGGCAGAAACTGGGCGAGTCTTCCATGTAGACCAGGTCCCCAGGCCGTGGGGCCAGGCCTTTGGCGGGGCTGCCAGGCCGGACAGGTGCCCACAGCTCCAGGCGGCCCAAGGCCTCGTTGGTAGCACTGGACACCTTGACAGCTGAGTCATAGCGCAGCTTTAGCGCCTGGCCTGTCTCTCGGAACGGGGAGAGCTGCTTCCAGCAGGTGCGCACGGCGCAGGAGCCCGAAACACCGTGGCACTTACATGTGGTCCTGAGGCCACTCTTCACTGCCTGCGAGGAGAGAAAATGCAGGTGTGGTCAGGGGCCCATCCCCAGAGCATAGACCATGGCAGGATGTGGTAGCAGGATGGGCAAGAGACAACAGAAGGGGGCAAATAGGACCCAAGCTAACCCATGTGCCACTTTGGTGCAAACTAGCTCAAGACCACGGCTTCTGCTGGGCCAATGCGCACACCTTGGGCCAGATCTCGGCCCCTGCTCCTTCCCTTGGCCCAGAGTGCTTGTGGAGTAGAAAGCTGAGCACAGCAGCCCTGGTTTATACCAACTCAGCAGTGAGGACACAGAAGCCAGTCCTAAAGACTTGGAACCCTGGCTTCTTCCAGCCTCTCATCCCACTAGACCTAGATACCTTTCACCCTCCCGTCCTCCCACTAGTGTGTGCCTCCGCTAAGCCCCTTCCCTCCTCTGGGCCTCCTCCATCTCTCCATCTGTAACATGGAGGAAGTGGAGGTGTTGCACCAGGTCAAAGGTCAATGTAGTTTTCAAACTACATGGGCTTCTCGGACATCAGGAAAGCCAGTCCCTGGAATGGAGACCCTTCTCCAAACACACTGCTGCCTCATCAGGGCCCAGTCCCCAGCATGGCTCTCTCCTGCTGCCTAGCCCATGGTGGTGCCCAGGACCCTTCCCTACTTCCTGGCACCTGGTAGTGGCATGCTGGTGGAAGAAATGGGGTTCCTCCTGGGACAGCTGCGTGCGTGTTGGGGAGCAGGGCCGATGCTGGCCTTCCATTGACCTTGCTGCCCACTCCTGCACCCTGGCTGGGGCAGGGCTTTGAGGCCTCCAGGCAACACACTCACCTTGATGCCCACGTGGGTATTGTGAGCATCCACCCGTGCCCTCAGGTCTTTGCTTCCTCTCTTGGGCCCCAGGAAGTTGCTCAGGAACTTGGTGCTGTACTTGAGGTTGTCGCCGCACACGCCCCACTGCCAGGCCTGCCGGCTCTCCAGGCCCGGAGAGTCATCACAGGTGCAGCGCTCCATGCGCCCGGCACTGCAGGCCCGGGCCAGCGTGTGGGTGAGGGCGGCCGAGGACACTGCATACAGGAAGGCCGTCTCCTTGAAACCTGGGCCGGGCATGGGGCGGGGGGGGGGGGGGGGGGTGGTGGGGCGGTTATCCAGGAGGGAGGAGGAGACTGGGCTCAGAGGCTGCCCTTCACCCACTGAGAGCAGAAGAGGGTGATGGGGGCGCTGTGATGAGCCAGACAAGGATCATGTGGACCTCAGGGCTTGGCCCGGGCAGCCTCCTATCACCTGCCCCTTAGGCTCAGGCTACAAGCTGCGGTTTAGACAGAACTGTCAAACGCACTATGGAGTTTATGCCCAGGTTCCCAGGGCAGCAGACAGGGGTTACTGCCTTTACTGGGCAGATGAGGACACTAAAGTGCAAAGTGACTCGGGCCCCTGGTGAGGAGCAGAGCTAAGGCTAAACCACTGATCTCGACTCCAAGTCAGTGTGCAGGCAAATGGACTGACCCATTTCTGAGGCCCCTGATCCCCTGAAATATGCTCTGTGGGCTTCCTGTGCTTCATAAGTCCTCTTAAATGTCACTCTCTCCTACCTACTTGTGCAGTAGACCTAATGACCTATTGACCTAATGAGTAACTTTGGGTCTCCTGCATGACTTGTTCCAGACGGATCATCCCACCCCCTTCCAGGACCATCCCTACTCTTGTACTCTTGGGGCCTGCTCACCCGACCTGCTCTCCGGGGTACCTGGCATAGCATCAGCTCCATCCTAGACCCTCCCCAGCTGTGGAGAGCAGCTGGCCTACAGGGGGGCTGGCTCCTTCTATATGTCATCACTGCCTTTCAGTAAAAGTCCCTTGCTACTTGGTGACAGAGTCACATGCTGACCTGTCTCCCCCGGAGGCTGTATGCTCTCCAGGGGCACACGGGGTCTTCTTGTTCAGCCCTGTGCCTCCAGCATCCAGCACCGTGGCTGGCTCGCTGCAAGCCTCACCAGAGGCTTAGTGAATGAGGTGTGGAGGGATGCAGGAGGAGAGAAGAAGGTGGAGTGAGAATGGAAGGGAAGGGGGGAATTATGGGCCAATGGTGTGATGAACAAAGTCACAGGGCATGAGTGAACACAAGAATTTGACCCATCTCAGGGTATTTGGCCAACTACTGCCTGCCTTCCATCCTTATACGCTCTTCCACCTTGTTTGGCGTGCATACGTGTGTGCCTGTGTTCCTGTGTGTGCGTTGGAGACTGAGGGAGGGGGACTGGGGGACCACCCATCTCATCTGTGGGTTCCTCCATGATCCAGGAATGGGCTGTGCCTCCTCCTTCTCTGTGTCTCTCTCGCTCTTCTGTACCCGCCTCCTCCCAAACCGAGGGAGAACCCAAACCCAGGACTCTTCTCACCAGGACCATGCTAGGTTTGCAAAGGCAGCGTGGCCTAGGCCCAGAGGCCAGGGGAACAGGAAAGCTGACTCCCTCCAGCCCTCCTACCCCCAGCCCTTCTCTTCCTCCAGCCCTCCTCTCCCAGCCCTCCTCCCTACCTCTCTTGAGCAGGCCTGTCCTCCCCTCCAGGCTGCAGTTCCAACGCTCATGTCGGAACTGGAACTGGCACTCCAGCAGGCTGAGGTGAGCAGCGTCCTGCAGGGTCTCGGCCAGGCCGGGCTCCCTCCGGCAGAGCTGCTTCTGCCGGCGGGACAGCTTCAGCAGGTCACACTGCTTCAGGTGGGCCCCACCCTGTGCTGGGGCCGTGGCGGTGCCCAGCCCTGGGAAGGGGGTCAGGACCTCCCGCCCGGTCAGGCTAGAGAGAGCAAGAGAGTGAGACAGTGACCCTGAGGGTCTGATGGGGGAAGGGGGCAGGGAGGACCTGGGGCAAGCAATGGGAAGGGGACGATCTGGGGGGCTTCATTTATTCCCTGCTGGGAGACGGGCCAGCCCCATGGGGTTATGTGCCCACTTTACAGAGTAGGAAACCAAAGTGCTTGTAACAAGGTCTAGTGTCCAAGTTTTCCAGGTGCCAAAGTCTCTGCACTTCTCACCTGTTCTATTTCTCAACCTTGCCCAATCATAAAAATCATCTGGGTGTTTATTAAAAATATAGATGCCCAGGATCCACATTTGGCGATTCTGATCTTATTGGTCTGGAGTGCAGCTGGGGATCTGTATTCACCACATACCTTGGGCAGCTCCTATGGTGAGGGAAGTCTGGAAAGTACTGCCTGTAGGTAGTATTGGCTGCTGCCTGGAGGGGAGAGCCACGCTGCTCAGAGGGGGCAGGGAGACAGATGGAGATGTTGGGCAAACACTCAGCAATTTCCCTGACATCCCCCTCTCCCTTCTGTTATACTGCTGCCCAAATAATCCCATTGCCGACCCAATCTGTTTCCATAATTCCCAGCTAGAGCTTCAACCTTCCAGCCACTCAGCGCCTATTACAAAGAGATGCTTAGGGAATACCTGGATGGAGGAAGGAAGGAAGGAAGGAAGGAAGGAAGGAAGGAAGGAAGGAAAAAAGGAAGGAAAAAAGGAAGAAAGAGTAAATGGACAGATGGATGGATGGATGAACTGACAGAGAGATGGATGAATTTCCAACAAGCCTTCAGCTCCAGACTTCCTGTTCTAGTACATACAAAGTCCATGGATTCTGAAGTCACGCTCCTACTTCCTAGCTGTGTAACCTTGAAGGCTTAGTTTTTTTCCTCTGGGAAGTGCAAAGAGGGATCCTTTCTACCTTCTGGGGCTGCTGGGAGGATTATATGGAAAGTACCATCCACAGTGCCTGGGACATGCTCGTTCACCTTTCTGCTAGCTGGAGTTTCTCAAAATTCTTTCCTCTCACAAGATGCTTTATTCTTTAACCTGGGCAGATCTTCCCATTGTTCAGATAAGGAAACAAAGTTTTATGAAGAGGCATTGCCTGGCTTGAGCCATACAGCAGATAACCAGCACGGCAGGGACTCCTGTAAGAGCTCACCTTGCCTCTCCCCAGAAGTTCTCTGAGATGTTTCTCCTATTTCCTATCCTGTACCCTGGTGGCCCTCAGCATGGCTGGAATATACACTATTCCAGGAGAGGCCCACACCCCATGGAGCCAAGGCCCAGATCTGTTTGGAGCCACCTGACCTGGCCAGGACATCTGGCTGGATGCCACACTGCCCCGGGGAGAGTGTGGGTTCTGGTCAGGCCCCAGGTGCCCCCAGAAAGTGCCCATAGATTCTAAATCCATCAGATGCAGCCAACCCAGTGTGGAGCATATCTCCGAAACCCCTGAGCACAGACAGATGCTATCAGGCTCCTCCTGGCCCAGCCTGGCCCTAGGCTCCCCTGCTAGACAGGGTGAGGGCAGGGACCCGTTAATCATTAATCTGGGGGCAAATGGGTAAATTTCCGGTCCACCAGGTCTACACCCAAACCCCTCCCTGCAGCCTGACAGGAAACCCTTAGAGCTTGACCCTTGGCAGGTCCAGATGTCAGCTCTAGCCGAGAAGGCCCCACCCTGACTGGTTTCCAGTATGAGGGCGCAAAGGGAGCAGGAGCCAATCAGCCCCTCAAGTGCTCTCCTCACCACAGCAGGTGCTGATGTGAGGGAAGACTTCTGCTCACACTGCTCCTGCATTTCAGAAACTGGAACCTCCCTCATGAGCAGCTGATTGACAGATGAGAGAACAAGGCAGGGAGTGATGGGGAATTTCGACCAATGGGGCTGCACATCCTTCAGGGCTTGCCTCCAATGCCTTTCCTAGAAAAATAGCTATTATTATTATGTCTTCATAGCTACATCATGTCTTATACTCTCTGTTGTGTAATTTATATCATCTATCACTTTTTGAGTGCTTGTTACTAAGACCTTTAACCTTTAAATTGCAGACATCTGTTGAGTAGGCTACCCATTGGTTCTTCTGGTCTACATGGTTACCATGTGGTTGACCATTTTATTCCACTTGACCCTGCTGCTCTGGCCTATGGATTGGACCAATGAGGATCATATGACTTAGGCTGGACTAATCAGTCCTCTCTCTGGGAATTTGGAATTTGAATTAAGTTGTGCAGACGGTTGCTTTCTCTCTCTTTCTTTCTTTGGGTGGTTGGGCCTGTAACTTAGGAGATACAAAGAAGAAGCTGGCCCACAGAGAGACCAAGAGAATAAACCAAACACATAGGGAGAAGCAGAGGTGAGCAGGTTCGGGGAGCATTTGGGGAGATTTTCAGCCCCAGCCCTAGAGTCTTTCCGTGTGCAGCTGTGCCCTCATCTTAGAGATCTATAGCACAGTGTCCTATCTGTAGTACAGTGTCAAGGCTTGGACGTGGCTGTCTAACTAAGGGTGCTGTCACTGATCACCACCTTCCGACAGCTGTGAAGGACCAGCATGCCCGAGCCTGCACTTGTTAGCAGGCTCAGTAAACACTCTCTCTCCCATCCATTGGCCCCTATTCTTTTTTAATTTCGTATAATAGACCCTATGATTGATGGCCCCAGAAGTCCAGTATAAAGTCGGTTAATTTTATTAGCAGTAATGACACTTAGTAGCGATTAATGGTCAGGAAAGGCAGCCAACCACATCGAGGCCTCAGGCCACACTGGGCCCTGGTCTGCCTAGGGCTGCGCTCAGAGAAGGCTCCCTGGCACCACCTCAGGAGCCCCCTCAGGGCCTAGGAAGACAGCTGGGAGACCTTCCCGGACCCAGTGGGTTTCCCTTTTATTTATTTCCTATGTTGTGGTTGGGATCATATTTCCTTTGAGGAAATAGCTCCATGACATCAAATTTAGAAAAACACGTTATTTCTTCACATGGTGTTCATGGGCTATCCTCACATCTACTAGGGAAGGCTTCTTCCTGGACCTCAGAAGGATTCTAGGCATTGCAGTTTCCCATCCCTCTCAGGGTCTGTGGGCATGATCCCTTCTCCTTGAAGAAACTACATTCCCTGGCACCTGGGCCTGAGAACCGCACCCCCACCTGTCTGCAGAATCTTATGGCCCACATGTGAGTTGGGCCCCTTGGGGATAAGATGTATACCTGTAAAAGATCAAGTGAGCTTCATCAGTCACATGAATCCAGACAAAATTTGGAATTTTAATAAAGACACTGCCCTGTGGTCAGGTCGGATGCTATCAACCAAACGAGTAGCCAGTGTTCTGGACTCAAGAGCAGAGGATGAATACTTTGTGAAGTTGCTAGTTGCTCTTCCAGGGGTTGGGACAAGAGCTCCTTCAGGCTTCTGCCGGACTCCAGTGTTCCTGAGCTGCCTGGGACCATGTCACTCCCCAATTGGCTGTATTTGCTTTGACCCAGCTGGTCCCTCCCATTTCTGCTTCCAGTTAGACTCCCCCAGGCTGACCTCCAGAAAGGTCACCCACCCCCATGCTGCAAGATGTCTCTGGTTTTGACTCCAGGGCATCCCCCCCACCAGCTGTTTCCTGGGTCACCTTGTCTTCTCCCAGGGTAGGAAAAGTCAAGAGTGCCCTTCAGGACTTCACCTCAGATACGACCCTACCCCTGCTCCTGGCCTTCCTGCCCTGGCTTCCTTTTACTCTCTGATGCTCACCCCATCCATGGTTTGGCTAAAGCTCCCCCATTTGGGATGAACCTGAAGAAAGGAAAAGAAGGTTCTCCCAGGATTTGGAGAAAGTGTCCCAGGAGACTGCTTTTGTTTACCTTCAACAGCACCCCAGTCACCACCAAACCCCAGAGAGAAGATGGAAAATTAACCACCACTTGCTTGAGTATGGGACCCAAGGACCTCAGGCCCGCAAAGCCGTTATGGCCTGGGTAGTCTGGTCTATCTGCCCTCACTCATTGGTGATCCTGGGAATGTCCACTCTCCCCCTGAGCTCATTCTGTCTAACAAATACACATTGACTAGAGGGAGAGTGTAACGGGACCAGGCTGCCTGGGTTCAAATCCCACTTCTGCTTCTTGCCAATTGTGCCAATTTGGGCAATGCACTTCACCTCTCTCTCTGGGCCTCATTTATAAAATGCAGATAACCAACCACCATATCTACCTCACAGGGCTATCAGGAGGATTAAATGAGTTAACATTTGTACAGATCTTAGAACAGTGCCTGACACATAGTAAGCTCCAGGTAAGTGTCATTCTTGAGCACTCACTATATGCCAGGCACCATGCTGGCTGCTGGGACGTGCTCCTGCCCTCAAGGAGCTCCTAGACTAGAAGGAACTTGGTTGGATTCGGTAATACTCCAGACTCTCCCAAGGCCCCAAGAAGCAGAAGAGAGCTTTGAACCAGCCCAACTCCCAGTGGAGCAATCAGGATCTTCTCAGGGGTCAGAACTCTTAGCTCCATCTGGGTGAGAACCTGACCTTGGCCAGTCCCATCCTGCCTGTAGTAAGAGGCCTGGGGGGTGGGGAGGAGGCAGGAGGAAGGTCCCAAGGAGCACTCTTGGCTAGTAAGGAAGACCTGGCAGGTGCAGCACATTTCCCATCACTTGGGGGCGCCTCGGGCTCTGTTCTTCCACCCCCTACCCCCACCCTTCTTTCTGCTTGAGAAGGTCTGATGATTCCAGAGGAGGCCACCCCCAGGATGTGGGTGAGTGGTGTAGGACAAGGCTGGCGGTTCCCAGGGCACCAGGTAATGCCAGCCTGTCTAGACCCTTAGCTGGAGGGGCCAGGAGCTGTGCCTGGCACCAGGGACCATGCCAACTGTGGGCAGCTACCTGGGAACCAGGAAAGCCTTGCCCTGCCTGGAGCATTGGCCTTGGCCCTGCAAAACCCCATTAGATGCTCCTGATAAGAGGCTTCCGCAGCAGGGCCATTTGCATGGTAAGTGTTCCCTTTGTGATTTCATCTCAAACATCTCAGCGCACCTCACAGCCCTCACTAAATCCCCCTACACACACACACCCACACACATCCACACACCCACCCACATCCACACACACTCCCCACCCCCACACTGTGCTCTCCACCACCAGGTCTTCCCAGTAGGAAGATTGCTGAGGGCAGTGCCTGGCCCAGGAAGAGAGGGCATTTGGCTCTGACAGTCCTTCTGCAGAGAGGGGGTACCCTCAATATCCACTCCAAGCCTCTCTCCCCTCTTTCTGTCATGCTAAGAGGCCCCAAGTTTATGTTGCTGAGCAGCACACAATTCCTCCATCCTTCAGACTCCTTTCTCCTCTCTTGGATTTGGGGTCACCCTCATGCATCCTCCAAGAACATGTCCTTAATGAACAGCCTGGTCAAGTCACCAATTGCCACATCCTACCTCTACTCCAACAAGCTCCATCCTCTCTACACTCACTCATTCACTTAAATATAAATATCTAGGTGACTTTATCAAGGGTCAGCTTCATCCCAGGGCTACCCACAAAAGAGTGAAAGACACAAAAGCTCACTCTTTCCCTGTCAGGGTCCCCCTCAGCCCCTCCTGGATCCACCCTCCTTTTCCTTCCCAACTCTTATGTCAGGACTCCAGGAACCCAGCTTGAGAACCAAATCTGGTCACCTTCCCACTAGAGCTCATCCCCAGAGCCTCGTCCCCCACCCCAGCACAGCCCTGGCTCGGAGAGAACAGAGCCTGGCCCAGCTGCGGGCTTTGTCTCTCCAAAAACAGCTCCACTTCCTGTTCTGCAGCCGCACACCAGGCTGCCCGCTGAGGATGGCATGGGGGAGATGTGTGCTCACAGCTAAGTGGGCAGCAAGCAGCCCGCATGGCAAGCATGCTTTGCATCTCAACAATCTCGGGTATTTTGAGCTTGGCCAGTGCAACATCTGCGGAGGAAATGCTTCCCCCTCCTCCTTCCTGTCTCTCTCCCTCTCCACTCAGGCCCAGCAGAAGCCAAGGAGGGGAAGGCTTCATCCCTGGCATGCATGGATCTGGTGCCACGGTGGCCAAGGAGGATCCCCATGGGCAGAGGGTTCCCTCACCTCTACAGACCTGAGATTAGGAACAGCTCCCCCAGCTCCCTTGCTGGGCCCACATGCACACCATTTAAATCATATATTTTAAGGCTGGAGAAGCCCTTCAAGATCACCCAGTCTAGAGGTTTTGCTCTGATGGCTCCTGGAAGATATTCCAGAGGCTTCTGGGGGCAGACCGGAAGGCAAGGGATTTGCCAAGTGTTTAGGTCTCTGCTTTGACCTATCTCCTGCCCTGGGAGTTCATGTAATATTTATGTTCCAAGGTGACCCACTGAGTTAGTGGCAGGCCTAGGACTGTGCCCTGAGTCTCCTGATTGTTTCTGTCAAGGCTAGAAGTTTCTGCTTTTAGCTTCAACGTAACACTTCAGGGAAGCAAAATTAGCCACCACCACCCCAAATGTTTAGGATGAAAGGAATACAAGACAGGTAGGTATGAAAGGAAAGCAATCTGGTCAGGACTCCTCTGGGCCCCTGAGCAGCTAAAGGGAGAGAAGTGTGCTTTCTTTAAGAGACTACTTTTTCCTGGTCTAAAACTCAGTTTCTTTTTGGCTAAAATCAGAAATAAGGTTTAGAGAAGTGGCTTGCCTATTCATACTAAAGTGTGAGCGTCTGATACAATGCCAGTGCCTGAGAACATACTTTGCTAGACAGAAGGCAGATCACAGGAGAGGGTCTGGGATAATGAAGAAACGGAAGGAGAAGCCTAGAGCAAGGAGAGGGAGGGGTAGAGAAAAGGGAGCCTAAGAGCTTTAAGATAAGCTTCCCCAGCTTCTTGGTTTCACAGGCCCAGCCCCTACCCAGGGAAGGAGCAGTTTAGGAGACATGGGTGGGGACTGTAGGAAAAGGCTAGTAGTCTCTGAGGATGTCTCTTCTCATGGTAGGCAACACGCCCATCCAGTTCTGCCCCAACCTTGAAACCCTGGCTCCTAGGCTGGATAACTTTGACCAAGTTCTTGAAGCACAATAAGTTAACCAACTAACCAGCTTGGCAGCCTGCTCAGTGGTCACCCTCTTCCCCACACAGATGGGCAGGCAGGCTTAGGCGGAGCTGGGGGCCCTGGAAGAGCCAGGCCCCAGGGGGGATGCCCTGTGTGTGATCCCTGTGTGATGATGGTAGTTTCACCGTTGGCGGCTGCTCAGGACAGAGATGTCCCAAGCTGCCAGTTCCATTTGTCCTCCTGCAGGGCCCAAAGATGGTCCACACCCCCTCACCTCTCCTCTCGGCTCCAAGGACAGCAGGAACCTCCCAACCTGGTGAAGGAGCCACATCCTGAATGCGCCTAGGGAAAACCTGAGTAGTCAGGACTGCCCTAAGGGATGTAGTGGTAAGGGGCTCCCCTGGGAATAGAGCAGGGTCCCCAGAGCAGGACCAGAACAACTTCCCACCTTGGACTGTCCTGGACTCAGAGCCAGCCAAGGCTGTAGCAGAGGGTCCTTCCCTCGGGCAGTCTTTTCCTCATCCTCCTGTCAGTCCAGTTCATGGCTCCCCCAGTCCAGTTCATGCCTTCCTTCATGCTATAATCCCTGCCTGGGATGCCTCTCCCAGTCCCAAAGCCCTTGGGGATCCCCTGGACTCTTTTATGGCCACAACCTTTTTCAACATTTGACTTAAAATGCAAAGAATGAGAAAGGTGATTCTGAGGCCCCATCCAGCTCTAATGTGCTCTGATGCTTATCTGCCTCCTCCAGGAAGCCCTACTTGCTTGCCAGTCCCATCTCTTTCTAACCATCCTCTTTCTTTGTGTTTTCTCACTTTTACAGATATAACATCCATAGTTCTACGTGGTTGACACTTTTTTCTTCCTCCTCACAGCTGCACGGACAGACTCTCCAAGTAGCCTGTAAGCCCCTCTGCAGAGGTCCTGGTTTCTCAGACCCAGAGGTCCCCCATTCCCAGCTCAGATCCTCCACCCCAAACAGGTGCTCCTCAGATGCCAGCTGGCTGCATAAATCCCTCAGATGTCCAACCCCAGCTGGAGAGTATGTTCCAGGCAGTCCCTCAGTCTCCCCCCCACCCCCATTCCCACACACCTGGCCTCCCTGCTGTCTCACTTCTAGCTGCAGGGGCCACCCAACACCCCACCCCCCCAATCTTCCCAAGCTGGGCCCTGCAGGCTGGAGGGGCGTGGCTCTGGGGGAACCTGCCTTTGGCCACACCCGCCGTGCTCTCCCCAGTACCAGATCAGCCGCCTGGGGACTCCACGGCCCACGGCTCAGTCCCTGTGGAGACTGGGGAGCCAGATCTGTTCCGTCTGGACCTCAGTTCCTGGGGACAAGCCATGCCAGACACCTGAAGTTTCCCTTGGACACCCAGGGAGGACCAGACAAGCCCTTGGCCCAAAAGTCTGTCTTTAAAACTCAGCTTGCACAACCTCTAGTGGTGATGGGTGCTGAAAGTTTACCACAGGTTCACAAATCTCACCCCAATTCCAACTCTAGGAAGCTCGGACGACTAAAAAAATTTTATGCAGTTAGGATGCATTCATATGGCAGCAAGTCCTGACCTGAACCAAAATGAGAATATTTATGATCTGCCTTTATCCCAATATGTAGATCCTGTTTCTGCAAAAATAATAAAGTGTCTGATGATGGGATGCTGTTCTGGATTTAGTATATGCATGAAGTTATCTTTCTAAAATTCAAAAATTCTTGAATTCTGGCCTGGCCTGGCCTTAAAACAAATGTAACTATCAAGAAAGCAGGCCTTCTCTGCTCTTGCCCTGAAACCAGTCTCTTTAGAATTTCCAGGACTCTGGGGGCACCTGGCTGGCTCAGTGGGTCAAGCATATGATTCATGATCTCTAGGTGGTGAGTTCAAGCCCCATGTTGAGTGTAGAGCTTACTTAACAAACAAAAACAAATAAAAAAGAATTTCCAGGACTCTGAACATGGTGGTTTAAACCTATTCTGGCTCTTTGAGACTCTCCACCTCCCCCGTTCTGACTTCATCTCTCCAGTGAGGGGGTCTGGGCTTGAGGCAGTTGTCCTACCCCAGAATGCATCTCAGCTGCCACCAACATTTCTATGGAAGGCAGCTGTAGCTGACTTCTGGAGTCTGATGGGGGCAAGTCTTTGCTTTCTACTTTGCTTCTACTTCCTATCCTGATGGATGCCAGGTCATGACAAAGCAGTGTGTGCTCAAGAGAGTCAAGTGTAAGTAGGAGATGGAAGAGCAAATACAATGGGGCAGAGGAAAATTCTAGGGGAGAGGAAGGGAGAGGGCTGTCCATCCAGACATTCTCTGCGGACCATGAGGCAATGCTAGGGACTATGGGGGACTCAGCCAACAAGTCCCCAAGACCCTTGCCTAAATGAATTGAAGACATAAGCACACTAAAAAAATAGGTAACAAAGCAAAAGTTTAAAACAACCAGTGAGGGCAGCCTGGGTGGCTCAGTGGTTGAGCATCTGCCTTCAGCCCAGGGTGTGATCCTGAAGTCCTGGGATCGAGTCCCACATTCGGGCTCCCTGTGAGGAGCCTGCTTCTCCCTCTGCCTGTGTCTCTGCTTCTCTCTGTGTGTCTCTCATGAATAAATAAATAAAATCTTTAAAAAAATTTTTGTGAATGGGGCAGCCCGGGTGATTCAGCAGTTTAGCACTGCCTTCAGCCCAGGGCCTAATCCTAGACCTGGGATTAATCGATGGATTGAGTCTCACATCAGGCTCCCTGCATGGAGCCTGCTTCTCCCTCTGCCTGTGTCTCTGCCTCTCTCTCTCTCTCTCTCTCTCTCTGTCTCCCTCATAAATAAATAAAATCTTTAAAATAAAAAAAAATAAAACAACCCGTGAAAAGATGCCTAGGCCATATACCAGGTGAAGGGTGAGGGTGACAGGATGGGCTGCCCAGGGGGAGGCAGAGGCAGCCGGAGGCAATATGACAAGGTTGGCTCTGGATTCGGACAGGCCAGAATTCAGATTTCAGTGTTGCCAGCCCCTAGCTGTGAGCCTTTGGGCAAGGCACCTGGCCCCTCTGACCTCCTTCCCACTCACCTATATGAATTCCACCAACACCTACCCCCTGGGTGGTCACAGTGGATAAATAGGATCATGCACATAAAATGCTGAGCACAGAAAGGATTTGAATTATACAATGACGAGGGCAAAGATGAAGAGAGGAAGGAACATATGATACCAAAGATGCCCCTAACTTGGGAGGCTCTAAGACCACATTGCTAGATTTCTTGAACTCCTTATAGATGGATAGCATCTCAGCAGGTTTATTTGCACTTATTTAACTACAACAACTCTATAAGGTGAGGGTTAGCCCATTTTATAGGTGGGAAAACTGAGGTCAGAACAGCCAACTGAGGGGGATCCCTGGGCGGCTCAGTGGTTTAGCACCGCCTTCAGCCCAGGGTGTGATCCTGGAGACCCAGGATCGAGTCCCACATTGGGCTCCCTGCATGGAGCCTGCTTCTCCCTCTGCCTGTGTCTCTGCCTCTGTGTGTATGTGTATGTGTGTGTGTGTGTGTGTGTGTGTGTGTGTGTGTCTCCCTCTCATCTCTGATGAATAAATAAATAAAATTTTAAAAAAAGAAAAAAAAAGAATAGTCAACTGACTTGGAGCCCCTGCGCGGCTCAGTCAGTTGACTGGCTGCCTTCGGCTCAGGTCATGATCTCAGAGTCCTCGGATCGAGCCCTGCATTCACAGGCTCCCTGCTCAGTGGGGAGTCTGCTTCTCCCTCTCCCTCTGCTACTCCACCTGCTCATGCTCTCACTATCAAATAAATGAATATAATGTTAAAAAAAAAAAAAAAAGAACAGTTAACTGACTTGCCCTGAGTCACAATTACTAAGTGGTTGGATGAAAGATTTGAACTCAATCCGTGATTCCAAGTCTGGTGCTCCTTACACTGTAGCAGGGCCTCGGGCTGCCTCTTTCCCTACTTATGCTGATGCCAAGGTGGGGGGGGGGGTCACCCTCCTAGCACCTGGCACCTCTTCTTGAGCCCAACTTCTACCCAAGCACACACTCCTAAAGGCACCAGGACCTCTCTTCCTTAGGGGATTCCAGCTCAGGAGTCCTCCTACCTTGTCCACCTTCCTCAGCCTTAGAAAAATCCATCACTATCCATGGGGAGGCTGGCCTGACCCTGAGCCCAACTACAGAGCCCAACTCCTGGGTGGGGGGTGGTGTTACAGCCTAGCCAGGGGCAGGCTGGCCTAAATTCTTTCCCCAAACACAGTGATTCTTATCAGTGATGTTTGGCTTTCAATCCACCACCCCAAAGCAGTACAATTTCTTTTACCCTTTCTTCCCTCCAACCCTGTCTTTCTCGGGACCCAACCAATTTATAAAAATGTTTATAAGCAAAACAATACCATTCAAATACAAAAAAAGCCCAAAAAAACACTTAGGAATAAGATTTTAAATATTTGCACAATCTGCATACTGAAAATTACAAAACACTGCTAAAAGAAAATTTAAAAACTTACATAGTGAGATATGCCCATTTATAAATCAGTACATTCAATATTGTTAGAATGTTAATCTTCTATAAATTGACTTAAAGATTCAATGCAATCCCAAACAAAATTCCAGCAGGCTTTCCTATAGATATTGACAAGTTGATTCTAAAATTTATGTGAAAATACAAAGGACCTGGAATAGTAAAAAAAAAAAAAAAAAAAACTTTTTAAAAAGATTTATTTATTTATTTTAGAGCAAGAGATGGGGTGGGGGACAGAGGCAGGAGAGAGAGAGTCCTTAAGCAGACTCCCTGCTGAGTTTGGAGCCTGATACAGGGCTTGATCCCAGGACCCTGAATCATGATCTGAGCTGAAATCAAGAGTCAGACACTTAACCAACTGAGTCACCTAGGTGCTCCAAAACAATTTTGGAAAAAAAAAAAGAGAGGGGGAATGTATACTATTTGGTTTTAAGACTTACCATACAGGTACGGCAATCAAGACTACATGGTATTGGCATAAGAATAAACATATAGGTGAATGGAATCGAATAAACAGTCCAGAAATAGAATCTCATACGTTGAATCAATTAATTTGCAACAAAAATGACAATAGAGAAAGGACCATCTTTTCAGCAAATGGTGCTGGAACAAGTGGATTTCCACATGGAGAACAATACACTTTGACCCTGACCTTACATGATTCACATAAATTAACTCAAAAGGAACAAACAGACCTAAGTGTAAGAGCTAAAACTGTACAATTTCTGGAAGAAAACATAAGAGGAAAATTTTACAACCTCTGAAGAGACAGAGATTTCTTGAGTAGAACACCAAGAAAGTATAAACCATACAAGAAAGTTGTAAATTGTACCTCATCAAAATTAAAAACTTGTATTCTTCATAAGATTCCGAGATGAAAATTAAAAGGCAAGCCACAGATAGGGATGGAATATTGCCAATTCTTTCTGACAAAGGACCGGGATCCAAAATATACAAAGAACGCTTATAACTCAATAAGAAGACAATCAACACAATGAAAAAAGATGTTCAGATGACTAACATGCACATGCAGAAATGTTCAACACATGGGGCGCCCGGCTGGCGAAGTCAGTTAAGTGAAGCCATTGGGATGATTTAAAGACTGGATTGAGTGACAAGGGCTGTCATGGGCTCCACTTGTCACATAATACAGTGCATGTTCACTTATAAAACACCACACCACTTAATATTTGCAGAATTCCCAAGCCATCCAAGCCAAAACATGAGCTCTTGAGTAATCCTAGACTTCCAGGCCAGGATCAGCCCATTAGAATTCGGGAACCCTAGGAACTCCAGGTGCTAAAGACCTTGGAGGCAAGTGACCTGACCAAGTGATCAAGCAGGCAAGGGCACTACCCTCCACTCCCTTACCCCCTGCAGCTCCCTGTAGCTGCTGCTCCCCTGGATGATCACACAGTCTTTGCTCTGGAGACTGTTCCCTGGAAGGCGAAGAACCCAGACTGGAGGCAGAACCTGGCTTCTATCCCACCTCTCCCATTGACTTGTTGTGTGACCTAGGGTGAATCACTGAACTATTCTAACCCTAAGTTTCCTTTGAGGAACTATTTACACCATCCTATAGACCTCAATGATGGTTCTGGAGTCAGATGAGAGAGAGGCTGTATGAGAAAGTGATTTGTAAACTGCAATACTAGTTATTAGGTCACTGGAATTCAGCTCTGGTTTCGTAAAAGCCCCAGAAGCAGTTGCTGGCTTACCGTGGTTTGGGGACGATGGCTGCTTCATTTGAAAAATGGGACTAACCATTAATGACCTGCTTGAAACAGGGAGTTGGACCAGAGATGCTTCTGCAGTACTTCCAACTCTTAAGTTTATGATCCTGTGATTTCAAAGACCCCGAGGAGATTGGCCTCACCTTCTCTCCGGATGTTTGAATTTTCTTTTATCAAATGCCCAAACATTTCATCTTATAATCAGAAATGAGACTTCAAATGCAAATGACCTGGAGAAAGGAGGAGCACGTAGCTTCCCATTCTCACTATAGTGTGGATGACTGATATCAGATTCCCTCCAGAGAGCAAATTCTGATAGGAAGCTGGAGAGAATCGGGCCTGACTGAGTCACGATAGGGCTTCCTCAGTGAGAATTCAGGCTGAATCCTGTCTATTCTCTGAGACTAAACACATAACGGCACAAGACCCCAGTTTTAGCTTATTCTTCAAGTATTTATCCTGTTCTCCAGACTGGGGTGGCGGTGGCTGGAGTCAGTTTTGTCAGCTTTGCTTAGCTGGGTTCATGACCTGAAAAAAGGTGGCTCTAATACTCACATGATCCCTCTCAGCCCTAACCAGGCCTAATTGACCATTCCCCACTCTGATTTCTAAGGCTGCCCCCTGCTCATAAGTCTCAAATTCTACCCCTGTACACTGCCAAAAACTCCTTTTCCTTCCAACCACACCAGCCAAAGTGGTCCAGACCTCCCAAAGGCCCCTCCTCTCACCCCATCTGGCCCTCACCCCATCCCCAAAACCCAAACAAAGAATTGTGGAAATAAGCTGATATCCAAGAAGACGCAGGTGCATTTGTCCTCCTGCTCTCTGTTTCAGCTCAGAAACCCCCTCAGGGCTGGAATACCAAGCTACCATGCCTAATCTCCTCACTAATAATAATTACTGGCATTAGTTGAGCATTTACTATGTGCTAGACCCTGTCCTAAGTGCTTTGCGTGTACTAACTCCTGTAGTGTTCATATGAAATAGGCACTATTATCCCCATTTTATTATCCCCATTATCCCCGCTTCTCATCTGTAAAAGTGACTTGTAAGTGACTTGGCCAAGAGCACACAGCTAGCAGGCAGCTGGGTTGGGGATTGAACCCAAAATCTGTGCCCTCACCATTACGCCCTGCCTGCAGAGGCAACAGTAGTGCCTTCAAGTCTGAAATCACTGTCAAACACGTTATGCACTGCTCCCAGCGTGAAAATAGAGGTTCGGTTCTGTCAAGTTCAGCCCCTCCTTTGTAGGAAAGGATCACTGAAGTCCAGAGACTGGTCTTCCCAGATCACCAGCAAGCTGAGCTGGGAGCTAGGGTCTGGGCTGACCTGCCTATGTTGCCAGCCACCACCCCCCTCCTGATTTTTCAGGAGAGGCCACTGCTCGCAGCCAAGGCACGTTTTTAACCAGGGTCATGACCTGGAAATTAGCCCACAGCCCTTAGTTCAGTCTTCCGGGGATTTCTCAGATCCTTACTCCCCTCCCTGGCAGGTCACTGGCTTGGTGTGTTTTCTTGCCTTTGCTTTAGTCAAATTGTAAACTTCACCCTCATTTGGAGTGACAAGATGAGAGTAACAGCCTGTACACGTTTGGAGCAAGCTTTGGGTGGAGGTCACGTGAGTGCCTTCGCACCCAAGACCCCACCTCTCACCCAAGTCCCTGGGTCAGAGAAGGAGGGACAACTGCCCTGTAACTCGTGCCCCCGCCGGCTCTCTCCCCAGGTGTCTCCGCAACTCTGATCTCCCCTTTGCAATCATGTACCCCTGCTCCCTTCTCACTCTGGGTCATCCTCCCCAGAACTCGTCCCACGCCAGGTGTGAGATCTGGCTGGGCTTCCCCAGCGGAAGGGTCCCTCCGCACCGCCAGCTGACAGTCCCCAGCGTCCGCAGCCCGCACCCCCGTACCGCGCGATCCCCGCCCGCCACCCAGCCCGCAGGGAGGAAGGCGAGGGCGGGGAGGGGGCCCGGGCGCGCACCGTGGTGGGACGGGGGCGGGGCGGGTTACGAGCACACGGCACGGAGCGAGCGTCCCGAGAGGGCCCCGGAACGCGGGAGGGACGCCTGGACCGGCGGGGACCGGGCACGCCGTGCGGCTGCGGCCAGGGTCCGAGACGTGTGCGGGGTTCGGGAGCCGGGACGGGGGTCGGAGGCCGGGCGCACGCGGCGGGATGAGGTCTCGGGCCGGGTGGGGAGCGGGGCGGCAAAGAGCACCGAGAGTGGGACACCGGACGGGGCGCCCGGGCCGGAGCCGGGCCGGGGCAGCCGAGGCCGAGCTGGGGCGCGAACCCCCGCAGCGCGCCGGGACTGCGGCCCGCCGGCGGCTAAGGTCTGAGTTCGAGGTCCCGCGCGGCCGGGGCCAGCGGGAGGGCGAAGTCGGCCCTGCTCCAGCCGGAGGAGGGGAGGCAGGCAGGCCGGGGACGCCGGCCGGGGGCGCGGCGGGCACTGACCCGAAGTAGGCGGCGGCGGCGGCGGCGGGCAGCGCCAGCAGGCAGAGCGCGGCCAGGGCCAGCGCGGGCGGGGGGCGCATGGTGCCGGCGGCGCGGCGCCCTGTCGCATGTCCTCGCGCCGCTCCGCGCTCGCAGCGCCGCCACCAGCCGCCCGCGGGGCTTTAAAGCCGGGCGGGGCGGAGCGGGCCGCGGGGAGGGAGCGGCGCCGGCGGCACCCCCGGGCGGCGAGCCCCCCGCCCCATTGGCCCCGCGCGCCTGCCCCGCCCCGTCGCGGGTGGGGCCGCCGGCCAGGGCCCGCCCCCGCCCCGCCCCCGGCCCCCGTCTCCGCGTCCCCCCGCCCCAGGTGAGAGCTCACCTGACGCGGCGCCCGCCGGGGGACGCGCGGGCGGAACGTGGAGGCCCTCGGGCCTGGGGAGGCGGGGGCCAGGAGTGTCCGCTCCTCCGGCGGGGCTGGAGCCACGCTCTAGGCGCTCTCCCCGCGGTCAGGGGTGGGGGCCTCAGAAGGAGGGACCGGGGTCTGCCGAGAAGCGTGGGGTCCGCTCTGCTGCGCGCCTGCTGCGGTCTCCGACTCAGAGCCGCTCTCCCGGACCGGGAGCTCCGCTTCTAAAGGCTGCGGGGGGGGGGGGGGGGGGGACCCTGCTGTCCAGCAAAAGGAATCCTGGAGGGGTATCCCTTAGAGCAGAGGAGGGCAGAAGATCCCTCCTTCTAAACGGGAGACTGTCAAGGGCAAGGTGCACGGCACGGGCCTCGGTGGGCGGTTGACAAAGTGCTGCCCATGTTCCCTGGACAAAAATCCGGATTCTCTGGTCCGTGGGGCAGGAGGAGCGGGCTCGGGAATGGGAGGGCCAGGGAGGAACCTGCTTTGCAAAGTATATGGATGCCGGCACCTCTGTCAGACAAGATGAGAATCTCCAGTGTTGGGCCACAAAGCTCTGTCTTGCTTATTCTTTTAAAAAGTTTAAGCCCCCCAATTCCTGCGGCGAAAGTGGAGTGATGGAGGCGGTAGGTGACTGAGGTCTGTGAGAGAGACGTACAACCAATGACCCAAGCAGGATTTATTTAAATGTTTTTGAGAGTCTTGAGCACTGGATCAAATCAAGCAAAACAAAACATAACTTGCACTGAACGTCAAGATCTGCATGCAAAGTTTCCAAAATCTCAGTCATGCCTGTAGAGCATCAGGTGACAGTGACCTCGGCTTTGCAGTGGGCACCAATGTGAGGGGGGGGTTGTTGCTGGGAGGCTGGTGGGGAGATGGTGGCTTCCACTTTAGGCAGGATTAGCAGAGGAAGCTGCTGCCACACTGACCCTCTCTGAGCTCAGTTTCCTTGCTGAGTGGAGTGAGTGGATGCTCAATGACCTTTAACAACTCGGTAGCCCTGTCAGCTCTCATGGTTCTGTTTATTGAGGTGCGCGGCCCAGTGTGGCGAGCTGAAACCCTGAGTAATCGTGAACCCTGGATATGAAACGGGGATGATGACGAGCATCTCACAGGATTTCTGTGCAGAGTGATGCCAAATGCCTAGCAGGTGCTAGTGAGTTATTACAACAGCAGGCAGGACCAGTGGTGTGCTGGTGTTTTATATGCTTTCTGGGGGTGCATGGGTGGGTGTCTGATTTATATCATTTGCCGATTTCTGCGCTGGAAGATATTCCCACCATGGCTTATCTCAAGATGCCAATGTGGCATCACCTCAGATCTCCTGAGTTAAGAATAGATTTGCTTAGTTTGTTCTGCAGGTCAATCAGAGCTGACTCCAGCGTACTACTTTTAAGACCTTGAACCAGGCTCAGTGAGGCTGGGAGAGTGGGGGACAAGCTAACCCAGTCAGGGAAAAGGAAGAGCCCCCACCAGGCCCCAGTACACCCAATGGGCACCGGAGTGTGGGTAGGTGAAGAGCAAGCAGATCCAGCAGCCCCTCTGATCCTCATGCCCGTGGCACATTATGCACCAGCATGCACAAGGGACAACGTACCTGGAGAAGATGGGGGATGAGGGAGGAGTATATTCTCCCAAAGTGACACATTCTCGACATTTCATAATAGTTGCATGTGGACAGCTGTTAGTTAAGGCTGTGAGGCTGAAGTTAGACCAAAAGAACCAAGATGAGATGGAGAGGTCAGCAGCTAGACGTTGAGATACGCATAGAGACTATCCAGATGAGTGTCCTTGAGCCCTCACCAGCCAAGGGCATAGACTCTACCCTTGGCTCCTTCTTCTTGATGTTAGAACTGGGTCCGTGGGGTGACTCCTGGCTTGCCCACAAAGGCATCAGAGTTCTGCTTCTGCTTCCCACCCTAACTGGGGCTTCAAAGAATTCCCCAGGTGGCAAGTCCCACTGTGGATCATAATTGCAGCAGCTGCTCCCATGTACCATGTGTGTCTATGTGCCTGTGTGCCAGAGCTGGCACGTCGTCTCCCTGAAACCTCCCACCCCCTGCGAGGTCAGGACAATCAGGATCCCCCTTGCTGATGAGGAAACTGGAGGCTCAGGGAGGTGAAGTAGCTGGTGTGGGTGATCCAGCTGTAAGTAGTGGACATGGGAGTGGAGCTCAGCCCCAGCAGAACTGCCACACTGGTTGTGGCTCATGGTTAGCCGTGGCTGGCTGAGGACGGCCCAGACACTGCCTGATTCACACTGGCCTTTGCATAATTCATCCTTACAGAGCATCATGCACTTCCTAAGGGGTCCTGCCTGGAGTGGGAAATGGTGGTGAAAACACATCATCTTCACAGTTGCGGTGCTGTGGAATCCCCAAGGAAGGACACGAGGGTCAGCCCTCAGGACTTAGAGCCCCGTGCCATAGGGGTCCGTTGTTCGCACACCCTGTGAGCCTGAGTGGACTTCTCTCCGCATGTCCAGAGCCTGGCACGGGACCCAGCACATAGTGGGTGCTCAGCAAATATGCATTGTTGACCGCTTACAACGGGTCTGCGGTCTTTGTGGGGCCACAGAGATAGTGACATACTGACAAAGTGCATGCTCACCGCATCCTCTCCCAAGCTCAGACACATGCCCCATCACAAACACACACGCACACACACACACACACACACACATAAACACACACAAACAACTCTAGTACTCTACAACACAAGTCCAGGCATTCAGTGACACAGACTCCCCCGCACCTCCCCCACGGATGTCTAAATTCCTAGGCAGACCCACAGCTGCTCCTGGACCCACAGGTTCGCACAGGTATGCAGGAGAAGCATTCTTAGACAGCCACATGCAGCTACCTGTCTCCATTAACCAGCTCAAGGCAGCCACGCTCAGGGATGAGGTCCTCCCCTCCCCCTGCACACACACACACACACACACACACACACACACACACACACACACACACAGAATTTGGAAGGCGCAAGCATGTGCCTGAATGGTTTGCAAAGGCTGCATCAAATCCAGCTCCAGGGTCTCTCCAGACCTCCCTGCCCCACCGAACCCTGTCCTCAGACCAGGCTGCCCTGCCCGAGTCTAACCCTCAGGAAGCATCCATCTTACTCTGGCCACAGGTCCCCCCAGGACTCCACGCCCCAGCTCAGCCCAGGCCCCAGGCAGAGCCCGGCAATCACAATCCCCCAATCCTCCGATCCCCCAAGTTTACCACCAAGCCATGAACAAGTGGAAATGAGGAATTCCAGGCTGGCTATCTCCCTCTGATCACACTCACAGCTGCACAGGAAATGGACTCTACCAGACAGTAAGTGGGACAGGTGATGCCCCAGCAGCTGGGAGGCAAGGCACCAGTGTCCAGGCTGGTCCCAGGCATGGCTGCTCAGGAGAGCTGGTCCGGGGAGCCTCCCTGTCCTTCTGCTTGTCCTCCCCACCCCTTTGTGACCCAGCCTTCTTTGCTGGGGCCTCATTATGACTACTTCTGTTCTGACCACTCCTACCATCATCCATCCTACCTCTGCACATTGAACCCAACTCAACTCTTGCTTGCATTATTTGACCCTGAGATGCTGTGAAGTAGCATGCTGGACATCACTGTCCTCACTATGCAGATACAAGGCTAAAGGCCAGAAAGGTGATTAACTTCTTCAATGTCATGGAACTCACTGGCACCTGATGGGGATGGCTGGGGATTTGATGTTTCCAGACCCATCAGACTGATAGAGGACTGAAACTAAGAGGGGAAAATGGGCTACCAAATCTGGGCCCAGGAGACTCAGGACTGTCTGTGAAAACAACAACAAAAAACATGGTGAAGAGAGACACCAAAATATTTTTTTAATATTTTATTTATTTATTCATGAGAGACACAGAGAGAGAGAGAGGCAGAGACACAGGCAGAGGGAGAAGCAGGCTCCATGCAGGGAGCTCGAAGTGGGACTCGATCTCAGGTCTCCAGGATCACACCCCGGGCTGAAGGCGGCGCTAAACCACTGAGCCACCCAGGCTGCCCCGAGACACCAAAATATTAAAAAAAAAAAAAAAAAAAAAAAAAAAAAAAAAAAGGAGGGGGGTGCCTCGGAGGTTGTAAGTCTGGATAGAAAATATGTTTATCCCCTTTGTATTCTCTAAGTTTTCTGTTACAAGCACGCTTAACATTTATAATGAAAATTCCTTAAAAGGGGGGCAGGACAAATACCCAAGAATAATATGTAATGATGGGATTTTAAACATTGTCAGGAAAGATATTTGAGAAGAGGAGAGACGTATCTCTGGGTATCCTCCTACAGCACCCTCTGTAGGAAGGTGCCCAGTTCTCTCTTGGGGAGCTCCCTCCAAGTGCTCCCACCCATGCCTGTTTCAATTCAAAGCCTTCTTGCCTCAATTCCTCTCTCCCTTCCTTGCCTTCCTCATTCCAGAACAACAACCTGAGTAAAGGTTGCATTGTATGGAGGAAGGTATGACCTTCCCTTGTACTCTGCCTACAGAGCCACTCTTCTCCAGCCCCTGATACAGCAGCATCTTTGAGCTTAGCCATGGAAGACTGAGTGCAGAGGGGTGCCCTTTAGCACCCCTCCACCCAGCCGTGCTTCCCTTGCCAAGGCCAGCAGGTTTCCTGCTGTGGGGTACCATCCCTTCTGGAAGCTTTGCTTGCCCTGCCTGACCACTCCTGGCTCTGCTCACTCACCACTTTGGACCTCGAGACTTTATTGGCACAACTTTCTTTTATGGTAGTGATTATGTTGATACATACACTGTCCTTGAGTTTGGGGGATGTTAGGTACCCCTATTATGTGTAGATTGCAGACTTCTCAAGGACCAAGACCTTGACCACTGCTTTTTTATATATACTGAGCTTCAGCCCACAGAAATCATTAAATTTTTGAATTAATAAATAAGTAAACACTGGACCATGGATAGGCCAAACCTGACTTACTGTTGGCTACAATCTCTGTCCTTGATTTTATAAACTTCATGAGAGACAAGGTGTTCAACCCTCCATACTAGCATGGGTCAAACTGGAGGGAGTGTTCTGATCAGTCCAGTTCTGTCTAGGGATCATAGATAGGTTTATAGATAGATGAGTAGGTAGGTAGGTAGGTAGGTAGGTAGATAATAACCTGATGGACAATCCCAATTTGAATAGCCTGCTCCATCGTCTCTGTAAGTAACTCATAAATGTTGGGTAACATATATGTCTGCACTCTGCCTGGGCACCAGGCTTACCATCGATATACCCACCCCTGGGTCCTCACTTCCAGGAACATTAGAGTACAGCAAGATAACTGGCCATGCAGCGGTGGGCAGCGGAGGGTAGCATCCTCTCTACAGGGCTTTCCCATGGCAAAGCACTAATGAGAGACTCTAATTTGGGATGTCTTAGCAAAAAAGGTGTTCCAGGCAAGGCACAGCTACTAATGCAGCTCAAAGAAAGAAAAATGAAGGAAGGAAGGAAGAAGGGAAGGAGGAAGGCAAAAACAAACAAGTAAACAAACAAAACCCACAAAGAACCTACCTGACTTTCTTAGCAGATACAAATGAAAAATAATCCAGAATTTACTATCAATAACATTCTAAAGATTTGACTCTGAACGGAGGCATTCTCACCATCTTCTCTTTAGTTGGTTTTCATCGGAGTACATTCTTGGTCGCTGGAAGGGAAGGGGTGAGGGGAAAGGAGCCCCATCTTGAATGAAGTTCAGAATGGGAAAAACCATCAGAGACTGCTTACTCCAGGCCACAATTTCACAACTGCAGATACAAGTAAGCTTGCGGGGAGCGCTCGTTAATGAAGTCTGCACTAGTGGACAGTTGGACCACAGCATGTCTACCCGAATTCAGTGTGGGACTCCGTTGTCCCAGCCTGAGGTCTTTCTTTAAACTGGGAGAGACTCAAACCTTGACTTACATCTGAGAAACTGAGCTCAGACTTAACTCCTCACAAAGAAAAAGATGACTAGCTCATTTTACTGCAAAATTTGCATTTTATATAAAATGTGGTTATATAATATTCAGTGTAACGAACTTTGGTTGAACCTCTGGTGTTAAGCCCTAGGAGTAAGAGATGATTTCTTGTCCTTAAGGAGCAAGTAGTCTGGTTTTTTTTTTAAGATTTTATTTCTTCATGAGAGACAGAGAGAGGCAGAGACGCAGACAGAGGGAGAAGTAGGCTCCATGCAGGGAGCCCAATGTGGGACTCGATCCCAGGTCTCCAGGATCACATCCTGGGCTGAAGGTGGTGCTAAACCGTTGAGCCACCCAGGCTGCCCTGGAGCAGGTAGTTTGTTGAGAAAGGCATATAAATAAATACATACAGCATTTTAACATTTCTGTGTAAGTGTAAGCTAATTATTTAGTACTGAGTATGTGCCAAGCATAGTTCTAAGTCCTATAGGAATATTCACACATGTCATCCTCATGACATTTTACAGATGAAGAAACTGAGGCACAGGCATGTTAAGTAGCTGGCCAACTATTAGGCTTGGGTCTGGGATTAGAATCCAGGGGGCTGGCACCAGAGGCTATGTGTTTCATCAGGGTGCTGCAGTAAACAGTAGAAAGTCCCAAATGAGAGAGGAACTAGCAAGAGGACATTCATTCATCGTATGGTGGGGTGGTGGTGTCTGGGACACTACCAGGGTACAGTAATATTTGAGCTGGATCTTGCAAGGTGGCTTTTTCAGTCCATCTTTCTGTACTTTACCAAACAGGCATAGTCCATCCTAATGTGCCACATCCTAATTTGCCACATAAATGTTTGGTAAAAAAGTCAAGTTTTACCAATGGTTGTCCTTATGATTCTAAGGGATGACCCTCCAGAACATTCTTTTGCTATATTGAGTCCACCTTTGGAATCAGAAGTAGATTGAAAGGGTCCTGGGGACTTTAGAGTAGGAAACATCGTTGAGACTTGCTGAACCTTGCCACCCTGTGTTACTGACCCTGGAATCTCATTTTCACACCAGACCTCCCCAGCTCCAAAGTCAAGGTCCACCCTAGTCTCTCTTTCTGGGCTTAGCACCCAGGATGTGCCTACGGGTCTCCTCATGGCCCTCGGGGCATTCGGTGTCCACTCTGAGCTGGCTGTAATACCACATGTCTTCAATAAGGGGCACTAATGACGGGATGGGACACCTGTAGTTGAATGGCGAGAACTGTGGGTCCTAACTTAACCTTCCTCTCTGACCTCATTTCCTCGTCTATAAAATGGATATAACACTCGCTGTGTTCCTCACAGAACAGTGGTGAGAAATGTGAGGATGAATGTGGACACCTTCCAGTGTGATTCAGAAGAGGCAGCTCCTGTTCAGATGATTTCAAAAAAACCAGTCATTCCATAACTACCTTTTGAGCCTCACTCATCTTGCCAGGTGCCATATGGAATCCAGAAATTATTTCTATCTTTATAATAAAAGGACTTTGAATAGAAGTTTTAAAGCAGACTCAAACACTGATTGGGGGGCAGGGAAGAGTTCTAGCTCTCCCCGGAGAGCAATAAAAACAGCATCCTCTGCCCTGGGAAAATGATGAGGTGTCAAGCGGTAGGACATTTACCTCAGCCTGTGGCTGGAAGTCTTTCCTACCCAATAACTCATCTCTTCCTCCTAACCTAGTTTGCAAATGGAGAAACTGAGGCACGGGAAGCAAAGTGGCTGGCCCAAGAAAGAACCTGGATTCCAAGAACCTCCCAGACAGCTAATTCCAGAGCATGGGGTTGGAGGAGGGCACTACGGGAAGGCAAGTGATCTGAGCAGGGCGGGCAGGACGAGAAGGGGAAGACCTTTCTGCTGGACACCCCGGCCAGGCCGCAGGAGCAGACGGCGGCCAGCCTTCTGCAGGAGCGCCCCCTGCCGGTCACCGGGGCCGCTGCTCAAGGAGGTCGCGGGTGGAGGAGGATGCTCAGCGCTGGAGCGGCCGTTCTCTAGAGGACCGGAGACCACCCCCTCTCCCCAAGTTCGAGCAGGAGGCGCCCGGGACGGGGGAGGGGCGGCGAGGGCATCCCGACCTCTTCACTTCGCACAAAGCAGACGCGAAGCTCAGAAGAGAAGTGACTTGTACAAGGGCTCTCAGCAAGCCAGCGGGATGCGGGTCTCCCAGTCCTCTGCCCACAGCGCAGGGCCCTCCATCCCCCCCCACCCCGCATTCCTGAGCCCGGAGGGCCCCTAGCTCCCCGGCCTGGGCCCAGCCAGCCCTCATTCCTCCCCTCCTCTCCAGTCCCGCCCCGCCGCCCAAGCTCATCCCCTCCGGAAGCTTCCTGCCCTGCAGCCCCAGAGGACCCCAGCTCCGGGAGCCCCGCTGCCTCCGGGCCCGAGTTTAAGTGGCTTTCGGTTCCCGGACGTGGTTTTGTCAGCCTGTTGGGACGATCTCGGGGACCAGAGATGAGGCCTCTAGCCTTTTGGATTCTCCTCTCACCCACTCAGCCCTTCCCAACCAGAGGTGCCTGGTACGGGGCCGAACTCGCAGGGGGACCAGTATAGACGCCTGTCTCTTTCTTCCTCCCGCTGCAAAGCAGCCCTGCAGTGTCTATGGCCCTAAGAGCCAGGATGTCTATGTAGGCTTTGGGGCTTTCTTTCCTAACCTGTGGCCTTGGGCGAGTCCCTCTAAATCTCTCAGAGACCCCATTTCCCAACAGTAAAATAGGAATAAAGCTATTCGTTGGGCTGGTTGTGAGGCTTGAATGAGATACTGTGTAAAATGTGCCTGGATCGGGGCGCCTGGGTGGCTCAGTGGTTGAGTGTCTGCCTTTGGCTCGGGTTGTGATCTAGGGGTCCTGGGATGGAGTCGCATACAGGGCTCCCCATGGGAGCCTGCTTCTCCTTCTGCCTATGTCTGCCTTTCTCTTTGTGTCTTGCTTTTTTAAAAAAAGTGTGCCTGGAACATAGTAGGTGCTCAATAATTGGTAAAGTGGATTAGTCAGATTTCCAAGGAGCCCTCGACTGGTCTCCCTGGCCTTATCCCTCTCGTATTTGGCACCCTCACTCCTGAATCTGAACCTTCTAGATGTAATCCTCCCCACCCCCTGCCTCCTGTTGTAAGCAGCATCAGTGAAGGGGCCACCCAGTGAGTGTGGAAGGGCCCTAGGAAAGGAGGGTGCTATTAGAAGACCGGAAAGGGGATCCCTGGGTGGCGCAGCGGTTTAGCGCCTGCCTTTGGCCCAGGGCGTGATCCTGGAGACCCGGGATCGAATCCCACGTCGGGCTCCCGGTGCATGGAGCCTGCTTCTCCCTCTGCCTGTGTCTCTGCCTCTCTCTCTCACTGTGTGCCTATCATAAAAAAAAAAAAAAAAAAAAAAAAAAAAAAAAAGAAGACTGGAAAGGCTGAACAATGGGGGGTAACCAAGCCACACAGACTGTGACTTCCAGGTGCCTGGATCTGCCTCCCCCACTCCCCTTTCTGCTGGCTTCCTCACGCTGCACTCTTTTTCAACATGTCTTGTTGCTTCTGCTCCTGGTTCCTGTTTCCTAGAACTTACAGCCTGCACATGGCCCCTTGCAGCCTCCGTGACATCCTCACAGTGCTGTGGTCATTTAACTTTTGGAACCTGGTGACATCTGCCATATGAGGAAAACATGGGGACACCACACCTGCTTGGACCTGTCAAGGCTATTGGCCAGTGGGGGACTGGCCGCTGAGTGAGGGTCAGGTATCCACATCTGGTCTACTCGGCTGTGATCATGGGGACAGAGTGTGTGCTGTAAAGCATGGCCACAAATATACTTGCTTGTCTAATAGAACAAGCATCTAATGAACACTGTTATAAATAAGAATTTGAAACTTGCGGGAATTCATTGGAAACTCATTAGTAAAGGAAACAGTCCGTTAGGAACGGTTTCATGTGGTGAGTAATCTCCTCTACCTGCATGGACCTCCATGCCAAATTATGTTTTGTAGACTCAGATTTTTATGACCGCATCCACTTGACCCTTGATATACTCACATGCTTGTTACCATAAATACTGATGCAGGAAACAGTCTTAGGGTCCCCAAACTTGACCGATGGTTTTGGGAGAAAGCCTTTCCCCTTTCCCCAAATAATCTATAATGTTATTAAAAATAAAATCTCCAGGGGCACCTGGGTGGCTCATTCAGTTAAGCATCTGCCCTCAGCTCAGGTTATGATCCTGGGGTCTCAGGATGGAACCCTGAGTCGGGCTTCTTGCTTAGCTGGGAATCTGCTTCTCCCTCTCCCTTTGCTCCTCCCCATGCTCGTGTTCTCTCTCTCTTTCACTCCCTCTTTCTCAAATAAATAAATGAAATCTTTAAAAAATAAAATTTCTGAGGGGTGCCTGGTTGGCTCAGTTGGTTAAGTGTCTGCCTTTGGCTCAGGTCATGATCCTGGGGTCCTGGGATGGAGCCCCTTGTCTCCTGGCTCAGCAGGGAATGTGCTTCTTCCTCTCCCTCTGCCCCTCTTCCTGCTCCCTGCTCATGCTCTCACTCACTGTCAGACAAATAAATAAAATCTTTTAAAAATAAAATCTCTGGACACCTGGGTGGCTCAGTAGGCTAAGCATCCAACTCTTGGTTGTAACCTCACGGGTGGTAGGATCAAGCCCTGCGCCCAGCTGTGTGCTCAGTGGGGAGTCTGCTTGAAGATGCTCTCCCTCCACCCCCTCCACCTCTAAAATACATAAATAAGGATGCCTGGTTCAGTGGTTGAGCTTCTGCCTTTGGCTCAGGGCCTGATCCCAGGGTCCTGGGATCAAGTCCTACATCTGGCTCCCCACAGGGAGCCTGCTTCTCCCTCTGCCTATGTCTCTGCCTCTCTCTGTGCATCTCTCATAAATAATAAATAACAATCTTTAAAAAAAATAAATGAATAAATAAATAAATAAAATCTGTAATGTGAATAAAAAAAAAAAAAGCTAACTCCTGCTCTGTAGCTTTCCTTGTATTTACCCACTTGGCTCCTGACTCTTCTCTCCCTCTTTCCCCCTGCCCTTATAATCCCCAATTATAAGACCCTGCTCCAGCAAGGAGAGCAAAAGCCTGAATCTTTAGCAGATAGCTCTGAGAAGAAACAGCATGACTGGTGGCACAGTGAAGGCTTTTGCTCCTTGTCACCTCTCTAATGATTGTTGGAACAGAAAATGCACAAGGTTTCTCCACTCCCAGGCTATGGCCTGGGGTTGCCCCGACAACTGCACACTCCCTGGTGTGGAGGTCTCCAGGAAGATGAGTGTGCATGTAGAAAAGGCTGGTAGGGCACTGCCCACCCACACAACCCGTCTGAGTGATCCAGAAACAGATATGTCCTCCTCCAGGCTCTTTAATTCTGACTGTCAGAAAATGGCCCAAGCAAATATGCCTGTGAGGCGAATGGCCCAGTCCTATATGGGAGTTCCCTTTTGTAGTCCCCAACCTGTGCAGCTGTGCATGGGAGCACCAAAGGCATATACCAAGTCACTCCTCTGTCCCATGAGTGGAAAACTGAGTCTTGCTAGCCCTCCAAGCCTTCCCCCATGCACATTCCCAGTGGGGACACTACCACCTTCCTGTGTACCCAGCCTCAACCCTTTGGAAGAGTCACCCCTCCCTCCTGGGCTCCAGAGTTCACATCTCAGGTCCAGAACTTACTTAGGACTGTAACCTCAGCTAGGTCTCACAGCCTTCTTGAGCCACGAGTCCCTTACCTGCGAACCCAGAGCCATGCCAGCTCTGACATGGGACTTCAGTGACGGTTAGTTGGGGATATAAATGGTGTTCAGCTCAGCCAGAGCATGATGCCACCGAGTTCCCAACATCAGCCCCGCTCCCTATATTCTCCCATTTATACTCCAAACTCTGCCCCAGGAACATCGGCGTTTGGCTACTTGAGTAGATTCTCGCTCCAGCCCCGTCACTGCAGGCAGAGTCTGATCACACTTAAGCCCCTCAAGTAAACGACACACAAAACACTTTTTTTTAAATAAATTAATTTTTATTGGTGTTCAATTTACCAACATACAGAATAACACCCAGTGCTCATCCTGTCAAGTGTCTCCCTCAGTGCCCGTCACCCATTTCCCCCCACCCCCCCGCCCTCCTCCCCTTCCACCACCCCTAGTTCGTTTCCCAGAGTTAGGAGTCTCTTATGTTCTGTCTCCCTTCCTGATATTTCCCCCACATTTCTTCTCCCTTCCTTTATATTCCCTTTCACTGTTATTTATATTCCCCAAATGAATGAGAACATACACTGTCCTTCTCCAATTGACTTACTGCACTCAGCATAATACCCTCCAGTTCCATCCACGTTGAAGCAAATGGTGGGTATTTGTCGTTTCTAATGGCTGAGGAATATTCCATTGTATACATAGACCACATCTTCTTTATCCATTCATCTTTCGATGGACACCGAGGCTCCTTCCACAGTTTGGCTATTGACACAAAAAACACTTGCAAGAGTCCTGTACTGAGTTCTTCCTGGAGGGAAGGATTATTTTACAAACTGAAATCCTTATCCCTGGATTTCTTTTTATTCACATGCCTGGCTTTTTATCTATTCTAGGGAATTGCTGAGCAGCACACACGTGCACTAGGACACGGGTCAGCTGGTGGCTTCCAACCAAGACCTCACCCTCAGCCCGTGGCAACCGCTCACCAGCCTGGCTCGCCAGGGAGGCTGGTGCCTCTCCCCACCGTGGCTTTCATTTTATCAACTAATTGCCCCCAATATACTGAGCATTTGCTGTGTGTCAGGCACTGTGTTCATTCATTTCATTAGCTTATTTATTTCTTCCAATTTCTTTAGAATTGACATTACGATGATCACCTGGATTGTTTTTAATCATTGGTGTTTGCAGTATCACACATTTTTCTTCCTCTTCTCAATGCAATAAAACACAGAGATCTACAGAGGAAGTACTTGTGCTCGGCCCTTAAAAACTCCATTTCACATACAAATGCAAAGAACAATCTCAGACTTCCTTCTGGGCACATCCCTAGTAACCAGACTTTGCATGAAGTCCAAAGAATACCACCAGTTCTGAGAAGTACCACTCATGTCCTTGGGGCCCTGAAAGCCCCAGTGGGAATTCCAATGCCCCGGTTCCCTCTACACCTTCTTGTGCTTCTCCCCCCCGGGAAAAGAATAAGGGTTTAATATCTGAGGAGAATTTCAAGATCTTTGGTAAGGTGTCATTCATTGCCTTTACTGCCCGCACCCCCCCACACCCCCATTGTCAACATCTCTACAACTGCTGTTCTTTGAAGCCCCAGCAGGTGTCACTGTGACCCTGACCATCCTCACAGGCCCCTCCTCTGGGCCGGGGCACAAGACACCTTTGAGGCCTGGGGGGCTCCCAGCGGTGGGAACTCACCTCTAAGGAAGAGTCTTGTTCCAAAGAGGAGGCTCCCATCTCTGCTGCGTTCTCTCCCAGGGCTATTTTAGGGAAGGGCTATGGTCTAGTGAAGGTTCAACCTCATGGGCAACAGGCTAGGCAAAGTTGGCAGAGTGGAGAGTGAAGGGGAGGAGAGGGGACCTTGATCCTCCTCCCTTTCCTCCATCAGTCTCTTCTTACATTGAATTAGGAGAGTGTCCTCCCCAGCCCCACTCCCCCTCAACCCATCTGACCATCAGCCCAGAGCTTTGGTAACAAATCTTGATGACTGCAGAGGGCCATCCAGGGTCAGGAATCACTAGACTGATGAGGAACCAGAAGGCACGAAGGGGGCTGTAAGTCAGGGAGGCTTCCCGGAGGAAGTGAGTGTGGACTCCAGAGATGAGCTAATGGCCCTGCCTCACATGAAGAATAGGGAGAAGAGGGGCCAGCCTGGGGGCTTGGTACTATCTGGGGTGGGGGGGATGCTGAGAGGTGAGTTCACCCATGGCTGTTTTGTGGGGTGTTTCTGGAGGCCGGTGGGCTTCCAGGGACTCTCTGCTTGAGAAAGTCAGGGCAGCAGAAACCACAGAATCAGTGTGTGCATGTGGAGAGGGGGAGAGCCTTGGGAGGGGCTGAGTGGTGAGAGGGCAGAGGGAGCTATTCCTTCCAAGTTAAAGTTGGGCTCAAAAATAAAAATAAAAATAAAAATGGGCTCTCCGGATGGGGGAGGGGTGTGACAGGAGAGGGAGGGGGAGGAGCAAGGAGGAAGGGCTAAACTGGAGCCCAGCCTCAGGTATAGACTGAGCCTGCCAGGTGTATTTGCTTCCTTGAGCCCTTGGCCTTTCTCGGCATGAGATGTCAGTGACAAGCCAGGGAGATGGGCTTTTGCACAAAAGTGTGTTGAACCTCCCATTGTGAAGCCCAACTAGACCTCAGAAGGCCTGATAGAACTCACCAGTTCCCTCCTCTGCATTTCCTCCTGGCCCATCTGTGCCCCCCACCCCTACCATCTTCCCCCCAGGGCCCTCAAGCCCTTAGCACCAGTCCCTGTCCCCCCCACCCCTCCTGAGAACTGGCAAACTTGCCCTTTTGGTTATCACCTCATGGAGATCTGGCCCTTCTGGAAGCAAGCCTTGACACCTGGCATGGGGCCTGGCCCAGCCGGGGGACAGGAAAAACTGGAGAACCGGGAAGTCCACACACGCTTCAGCAGGGATGATGTGCAAGGGAGGCTGGGGGGAAGGCGAGGGTCTCCAGCAGATGCCCCCCCAGATGACAAGTGTCTAGGGGGCAGCCTCATCAGCTCCTTCCTTCGGGGGTCCTGGCTTCCAGGACGCCACCACGTGTGGAGCACATCTCAATGCACACACATACGCAGGGACAGAAATTTCTTAGAAGATGAAGTAATTTCTCCATTTTGTCCAGAGCTGGCCTCCGCCGAGCTGTCTCACACACACAGCCCGGGTGTGCCGGGGGACAGCCAGGGAGAGCCGGCTGCCCGCTGCCCCGAGCAGAAGCACACCTGCCAGGTGAGCCCCGGCAGTGCCCCCCGCGTGTGCACGGAAGCCAGACAACCAGGTGGCAAGACGAGGCGAGCTGGCTGGCTGTTCCCAGCGCAGACTCAGATGCCCTAGGACTAGCACCCAGGCCCAGCGGCATGCCAGAGGATTGGAAGAAACTGGGCTTTCTCTAATTTGACGGCTGCATGAAGCACCAGAGATCACAGCCTGTTTTCGTGGGGCAGAAGAACGCGATGTTGGCGGCGCCCCTGCGCCAGGGAGAGCACACCGAGCCGAATAAAATCCACCGGGGCTCCAGCCCAGCTTCCACCCACAGAGGAGGCCGGAGCCTGGCTGACTGGTGGCCCCCTGTCCTGAGCGCATGGGATGTGACCCCCGCGCCGGATGTCTCTCGACTGACGGCCAGCGTCTGGGACACTGGGGTCCTTGTGTTGCCAACAGCCCTCACCTCCTATTTACTCTGTGGTTGCGTGGTGGACTTCCAGTAGATACAGGTGCAGCCACCAAGGGGCTGCTCGGGCGCTGTCCCCAAGTGCTAAGGCGCACACAGCCGTGGGATCCCTGAAGCCGCATCATGGGGTCTGACACAAGGCCCAGGGGGCCAGAGTGCAGGCCGTTGATTCCCCAGTGCACCCACCTAAGTCCCCGATGGAGGATTCTTAACTATCTAGATGCCCCCCAAGCCCTGATGGCCCACCCAGAGCCAACAAAATACTCTTCCGTAGACATGCCACATGGGATTCCCCTGGCCTCCCCGACCCTGCCGGCCCCTGCCAGCTTCCTGGCGCCCCTGGCTGGTGAGTTTCACCCCAGAGGTGGCTGTGGCCTTTTGGTGGCCAGGGCCACCGCCTTCCCCAAGACCTTTCCTTCCAATTTCGCTCATCCATAACCCCCAGTGGCGGGGGGAGGGCAGGGCTGGGGGCTAAAGGGGCTCTCTCCAGGCAGCGGCAGGGGGCGGGGGCCAGGGGCTCCCCTAACTGCAGAGGCTAGCCTTACACACCCAGCAACACATGTCCCCCTTTATGGCCAGGGCTTTCTCTCGGTGCTTAAAGGCAACTGTGAAAAGAGCAGGGCTGATTCTGGCTGCCTAGCCGTCTCCTGGCAACAGGCCTGGCAGGAGGTCTTTCTTTCTCCCCCCCCCCACCTCCCTTCTCTCCTCCACCACCCCCCTTTTTCCTTTCCCCCCTGTGTCTTGTGTTGTGTATCATTAAAACTTCCCTCCCAGCCACTTCGCAGCCAACAACCGGGCCCTTCTGGGCCAGCTCAGCCAGCCGGGCCTGGGGGTGGGGGCTCCGAGGGGTCAAGCCCCCAGAGACGACAAGGCTTTGTGTTCTGGAACCAAGGCTTAAACTCAATTTGGCAACCTTCGGCACGTTCACGAGGGGCAGCCACTAGAACCACCCCTCCCTTGCCCTGCATGCCCCTCTTCCTTGGCTCCCCCTCCTTCATTTCAGCTCCCGGTCTCTTCTGTTAGTGCCCTAAGCCTGCCAATTGTGCCACTGGGCACTGCCCAGCCCTGCTAGGGCCTCACAAGGCTGGACACCAATGAGCCCTCACCTACAGGGACAAGCCTCTGCTGAAGGCTGGGATGGCCCCAGTCAGGGGCCTGCAGCCGGTGCTGGCCCCATGTCCTGGTCTTCCCTGAAAGGGGCAGAACACAAAGGGTGGTGGGCATGGGGGTCACAGGGAGGCGGATCATCCCCTGAGAGTGTCAGGATCAGAACTCATGTGGCCACTGCAATCTAGAGGGACATTGAGACCCACATAGGGTAAGTGCTTTGCCTGGGAACACACAGATAGGCCGGTTGCGGGGGGGGGGGGGCGGGGGCAAAGGGAGTGCCTAGAACCCTGGTTTCTGCTCTCCCTCCTCTGTGGCTCTTTATACCCTTTACAGGAAGGGAACAGGGGGCTCTCCGAGACCAGCACACCTTCTGAGCTCGGTTTGCCTACCTCAAAGCTCTCTGCCACCTCCATGCAAAAACCTTGTCAGGCCCAGACTGGAGGGGTGACCCAGGGCCTTTATCCCCAGCTTCTTCCTCCATTCCTACCCCCACCCTGAGTGTCTGTGTCACAGAGGCCTGGTGCTGGGCCACCTTGTCGTCATCTAACACATTCATAAGTCTGGATGGGCTTCCCATCTGACACATAAAGGTAGGGAAGATGCTGGGAGTGAATCTCCACTCTTGGTCAGCGTGGCTTCCAGATCCAACTCCGAGGCTTCTCTACTTCTTCCAGCTCCAGCCTGCCTCACCCTCAGGCTCACCTGGCCAACCAGAAGATGCCCTGATCGCACAGGCCGGCACTTGCAGGGCACCCTGACCACAAGCACACAGCTCTGCTATGCCTGTGATCCAGCGTCTTCCAGACTCCAGGTGTTTCCAGGCCACATTTACCCCCTAGTACCTGGACTGCTATTTTCTTAACACTTTTCTTTAAATTGATTTGCTTTGAAAAAAAAAATTGATTTGCTTTGTTCTTAATAACTTCAATTAAGGAGGAAATGTTAGATTACTGTGATTTTCAATAATGTGATTTCCTTCTCACCAGATACCGTGGCCCCTCAAAGGCTCTGAATGTGTGACCTTCTCTATTAGAAAGGAATCTTAGCATCATCTTAGCACCAAACAGACTTTCTCCTTGACAATACTCAAAAGGAGTGAAAGAGAATGGAATAGGGAATGTGAATAAGTGAGCTTTCTCATTGTGTGACTCCAAGCTATTAGATACTATGCTTCATCTAGAGGGGCACCCATGGTCCTCTCCAGCTCCTCAGGGACATTACCATTAGCAATGGAGATGCTCTCCAAATTCCAACCTGTGGCCAAATATTTCAGACTTTCTTAAACTCTGGCATAGAAAAAAATAATAGTAATAAAATAAAATAAGATTGAATTAAAAATATTTTGGTTACACCACGTTTTCTGACTTGGGGGTTCAGAAAATGAATTTTCATTTTAGTGCCCCATCTTGATGTGCAGAACAAAAGGCAAAGGGGACCTGGGGGGACACCTGGGTGGCTCAGCGGTTTGGCACGTGCCTTTGGCTCAGGGCGTGATCCTGGGGTCCCAGGATCGAGTCCCACATCGGGCTTCCTGTGTGGAGCCTGCTTCTCCCTCCACCTATGTCTCTGCCTGTCTCTCTCTGTGTGTGTCGCTCATGAATAAATAAATTTAAAAAGAAAAAAGATTTAAAAGGGGGGGGGGACCTGAGGAGGGTCCAGGTAAGGGTCAGTGAGAATGAGGGGGAAGAAAGCCTTTTAGGCCCAGCAAAGGAGATCTGGGAGCATCATTACTATCACCACTGGCCCTCAATCATTAGACAGTCTGGTCAAGATTTTGCCATTGGGGAGGGGGGTGGTCACAAGTTTATAGTAAGTCTTAGGGCACCAGCATTTACTGTCTCGTGCTTGAGGCTCTCTGGGTAGATTATTCCATTTAACCTGGGGGAGTTGTGGAATTAGCATACCCATTTGACAGATAAAGAAAACAGGCACACAGAGGTCCAAATAACTTGTCCAAAGTCACAGCAAAACAGTGGCAGAACCAGGATTTGAAATGCCTCCTAATCCCAGAGCCCAAGTTTCTCCCCACATCCCCCAGGCTAGCTGGCCAGTAGGGGTAGACCTAATTTAGGAGATCCCGGCCCTGTGGATAAAACGGTGAAACTGAGCCCAGAGGCCTGAAAATGGGGGAAGCAGGGAAGAATGTAGCCCCCCTCCTACCCAGGTCCCCAGAGGAGCCTTCCACCAGCCCCAGAGCGCACAACCTCCAAGTGGGAAGGGCTGTGTGGATGTGTGGGAGGGGGCTCCTCGGGGAGCCTGAGGAGGCCTGGGAAGGAGGGCTGTGATTACAGGTGGAGCGAGTGTGGGAAGAAGGCAGCTGAGCTCCAGCTTGCTTTCCCTCTTTTTTTAAAGTGGAGATATAATCCACACACCATAAAAGTCACCATCTTGAAGCATACCATTCTGTGGATTGTAGTATTCAATAGGTCATGCAACCATCACCATGGGCTCATTTTGAAACCTTTTCATCAACCCCAAAATATACTCGTACCCGTTAGCAGTCGAGCTGCAGTTTCTTCAGGAAAAAGGACAAGGCAGCAGGGGATGGAAGTATCTTCTGGATTAATTTTAAGCCTCATCTGACCCCTGCACCATTCTCTGTGGTTCTCTTCTCCCTCCCAGTTGTCTCAGAGCAAGTCTCCCAGCTCCAGGAGCACTTGTGACCTCCCCACCCCATCCAGGCTAAACCCCCAAATCAAGAGAAAGAAGCCTAAACTAGCCCTTAAATTAGAGCAACTCAACTGTGAGTCAATCGGCAGCACTTGATCTAGCTGCACCATACTAGACACTCCAGGCAGGAGGGCCCAAATGTCACTTAGGAGGACTGTGGCCTGTTAACAAGGACGATGCATTATCTCACATACCAAGAAAGTCTGAAGCAGGACTGCGCAGGGGTAAGCTAATGTCTCAGCAACAGTGTTGGAGACCCAGCTTCTTTCTCTCTCTTTGCAATGTCCTTCCTCCACTACTCAGCCTCAGCCTCAGGCAGTTTCCCTCACAGTCACAGGATGGCTGCTGCAGCTCCAGGCATCCCACCCAGACACAATGTCCAAAAGCAGGAAAAAGGGATATTTTTTTAGTCTCATTTTAAAAGACCCCAAAACCTTTCCCCAGAAGTCCTTTTGCACCCTCCAGCAGACCTCCCCTTAGGGGAGGACTCATTGACCAAAGCTGGGTTACACGCCTAGCTCTAAACCAATCTCCGGTAAGGATCATCAGCTTAGACCAATCAGGATGGATCTCTGAGCCAGATGAGGGAGGGGTAGATACCAGAAGAGACTGGGGGCCTCTTTCAGCCTGGAGGAAGGGACCACCAGCATAGACTTTACCTTCCAGAGGTTCAAGAAACAGCAGCTGACTGTCATAAAAGTATAGAAGGATCTCTATACTGATCTCTTAACATGTCCCCGGTGCTGTTTCAGACACTGCAGACATCATTCCACTGAAGAGGCGACAACCATTGAGGCAGGCGTTATACCCATTTTGCAGGTGAGGAAGCAGGCTTCGAGAGGGTAGGTAATGTGCCCAGTGTCACAAAGTAGGAGGCAGAGCTGGCATTCATGGGGTTATGGTGTGGCAAGAGATGTGGGCTGGGAGACAACCACTCACACAGAGGGTCTTCCCAGCACACATAGGAAACCCCAATCAGGCTTTACCCAGGAGCCACCATGAAGGAGCAAAGGAGATGAGCTCTGCCAAGTGTGGGGCAATGCCAGACAGGTGCCCCTGGTCTGCTCAAGGACCTGCCTATACCCGTCCCAGCCACAGCCACCTGCTCCCGTGCTCCTCCTGGTGAGGCAGCTCTGACCCCATTGCCAGCCCACTGGGCCTCTAGCCATGTGTTTAGGCTCCCAGGACCCAGAGCCCATCCTGAGATTCCAGAAATAGCCACTGCAGACTGCACTAGTCTGTGGGGGAAGCTAATTAGCAGCCAGGGCTCTGGAGGGTACAAACCAGGATTTGACCAGAAATTTCTATACCATTTCCAAAAATAATAGCAGGCTTGTTTTGTCCCATCTCCCTAATGTGCCCCACAGGAGTCTTCCCCAAAAGACTCCTGAGATGGAAAGAATCTTCATGGTTTTTATCTTGGTTTTGAAGGAAACTGGGAGCCAGAGTCCATACCAAGAAAAACCATGCCAGCCACACAAAGGTCTGGCTCTACTTCCCTGGGAAGGATCACTTCTCCTGGCGGGCCAGCCCCGTCTGGGTGGGGGCTCGGGGCTGGATTCTGAGGCTGAAGGCACCATAAAGGGGACGGTGGACGGCTGAAGAGGGTAAGAAAGGGAAGGAGAAGGAGGGAAAGAGTGGCAGAGAGGGGGCGCTGGCAGTATGGGGAAGGGCACAGGAGGGCCGCCAAGCCTCAGATGCCAACAGGCTGCCGACTCCTGATCTCACCCCACTTGGGGCAGTGTGAGTGTCCTCTGAGAGGGAAGCAGGAGCCAAAAGACAGAGTGGGGTAAATGGGGAGCTCCGGGGGCCCATGTCTACACACTATGGGGACCCCCAAGGGCCATAAGGAACCGCCGCCCCTCTGAGGCCTCAGTCCCTGGCTCCTCTCACCCTACCTCTCATAGACACTCATTGACAGTGTTTACATGGGACCTACCACATGCCAGCCTCTGATCTGGGTGTTGGCACTTTGGGTAGTCCCACAGAGTTTTTGATTTTAGAGTAGGAACTGGACACTAAGTGAGCAATTTAATAGACATTTTTGACATATAACGTCTGTAACATAAGGTCAGTGTTAAGGGCTGTGCAGAAGAATAAAGTGGAATAGGAGACCAAGAGGGACTGGGTTGGGGAGCAGCTAGCGGTAAGGGGGATCCTTCTGGAAGGGTGATTGTGAGGTAGGTCTTAAGTTGGAACATCAGACAAGGTTTCCCTGGATAAACCCTTCTGGAGGAAACTCTTGGGTACTTGAGGAGGGCTGCTGAGCTGAGGCTTGACTGGGGCAGAAGGAGCAACCCAAGAGAGCCGCTTGTTCCTCAGCCCCTAAGAGAGAAGAAAGAAACCCAATATTTATTATTCCCGGCCGCGGTCTGGCAGGCTGTCAGCACCGTTCTCATTTAACGCTGACAACTCCCTATGAGATATAAAGTATTATCTCCACCTCCCACAGAATAGAGGAGGCTCAGCGATAGGCAGCTGGCCAGTGGTGCCTTCTCCTTTATGTCGCTCCCTCCCCTCCCAAAGGATGCTGGCCCCACATCGCTTTCCAAAACGCCCTTGGGGAACCGGGGAGATGACCAGCGTCAGAGGAATCACTGCCACAGGACAAAGCCCTCACGTCGCCACAGGTGGCACCTGTGATCCCGGGGTGCAGGTGGGCCAGGCTGGCAAGGACTCGGTGACATCACTCTGCCGTCTGCAGCCTCGCATATCTCGACACAAAGCTGAGGCAGCCGCAGGGCTCCCGCCAGGCGGTGCCTACTAGACCTCACACCACCCCGGCCCGCCCGCGTCCTGCATCTGGGGCCCGCCCGGCCTCCCGAGGGAGCCACCTGGGTGGGGAGGTGAGGGAGCCCCAAGCCACGCACACCTTATCTTCGGCTAAGCTCGGGGATTGCCAAGTAGATTAAGGACATTCTCTCACTAGAAGACGCCTACTTGACGTGGGTCCCCAAAGACCGGGCTGCTCACCCACAAAATCTCAGGCTCCGGGTCCCCCCCCACCCCCTCCCACCCCCGGGCGCCAGTGCAGGTGCAGGTGGGGGTGCAGAGCCCCCTTCCTCGCCCGCCGACTTCCTGCCTTGCTATCAGCACGGCCGCCAGGGGGCGCGCCAGGGCCGGACGACGGCGGGGCGGGCAGGCTCCGGGCCTCTGTTGTTCCCTTGACGTTTGCGGCTCACCTCTGTGCGCGCGCGATGCCGGCTTCTGGTAGGTTCCAGGACGGTACCTCTGTGCTGGGCAGCGCAGAGAAACCTTGCGCAGTGAATTCCGGCGCCCACCCCCATGCGACGGCCTGCCTCCAGGCTGTGCTCTCGGGTTGTCCGGCCTTCCAGTGGCCTCCGGGAGCTCGCTCAGAGCTCTTAGGAGAAGTTAAAAGCCCCCCTCTCCCCGGTGAGCGACCTCGGAGCCCCCACGCGCCGCCTCGTGCGGCTCCCCGCGTCCTCTTAGGCCTGTGGACCTGGGCACCTGCTGCTTCCCTCCACCCCACCCCATCCCACCCCACCCCTGCAGCATTCCCCTCTCTCTCCATCCTCCCCAGGCTGGTCTGGGCGCCAGCTTTCTGGGCCCCCGAGCAGCTTTCGGGCACGTCCCAAGCAAAAAAATGAATAGCACTGCGCTGGATCGGAGATTTCCTCCTCCCTCCCGGCGACAGACGGGTAGCCCCCTGCGGGCGGCGGGGGCCCGGGCGCCTCGGCTTTGTCTAGGCGGCGCTCGGCAGGGGGCACGGCGAGCGGCGCTGAATACACAGCTGCGGACTGCGCGCTCCGGGGGGCGCACATCAAAAGGAACCTCGGGCCGGCGAGAGAGGCGGGGGTGGCACAGGGCCGGGCGGGCGCTCGGCAGCACCGAGGGCCCCGACGGGCACACACCCAGCACCCAGTGCTTCCCACGTGCCAGCCCTCGGCCCCCAGGCCCCCGGCCCTCCCCGCCGTCTTTGCCCTCTTTCTAGAGGCCACCCTCCACCGCACCGACGCCGCCAACCTCTCCCACCCCGGCTGGCTTTGGAGTGAATTTAACCCTTTCCCCATCGACTGCAACCCACCCTACGGTTCGGGGTGCCTATTAGACGGAGGGCGTTTCCGTTCGGGACACGTGGCGCGGGGGCGCCCTCCCCCTCCCGGGTAGGGACCCTGTCTGTGTTCCACCGGCAGCGCTGGGCGGGCGGGAGGAAGGAAATTAAGCCTGTGTTGAAGGAAGGACACCTGGCAGGGGAGGGGAAAGGGCTCAGGAATCCCCTCCTCTGGGGAGCTTTCAAGTGGGGGGAAATCCCCACGAGCTTCCATCCTCCAGGGCCCTTGCAGGGCCACTAGCCGGTTCCCACACCTCCTGCCAGTCCCTCTTTTACTTCCCCAGCCTGTGCGGCCAGGCCAGCAAGAGTCCGGAGTCTCCCCTCCACCCACTGCTTTCCCTGCCTCTCTTCCCTTCCCTGCCTCAAGTTCCTGACCTGGGTCTCCTCCGGGTGTTCCCAGGCTCTCTGGAGAAGGCACTGGACACAAGTGGCCCTTCAGAGAATGACCAGTCTTGCCTAAGCTGCCCAGGGTGACTGGCTGGGCATGTCTCAGCCAACCGTCAGCCCACCTACAGCCTCGGGGATCTTTGGCCCCCACCTCCCAGGGCTGGCCCCTATGGACTCTTAGGGCCCAGAAATGACCCCAAGAGGTCATCTAGTCCAGCTCCTGCCTCACTGAATCCACAATGGTGTCTTGGTGGCCAGGGCAGGTAGCCCTGCTCAGCTCTCAGAATGACAGGTACGGGCTCTGGAGCTTCCCAAACTACCAGGCAGAGGGGAGAACCAGCAGGCACCTCTGATCAGAAAACCAGTGGAGACTCCCCGTTGGGCAGGACGGAACACAGGGGAGGGCCAAGCAGGCCACGGAGGGGATGTGGAGGGCTCTCTATCCCTAGAGCTGGGACCCTGGGGCCCCATGGGCAGTGATAATGGCAAACCCCCTGTGACCCTCTTTCCAGGTGAATCAGAAGCAAGACATCCCAGAATTAGCCCAGCACAGGGGCACCTCTAAAGGATCCTCATCCCTGCAGCCGTCATCCCAGTTGCTGTTCTGGGGCAGGCTGGGGCTTTCTCTCCATCTTGCTCCTCCTGCCCCTCTCAGCCTCCCTCCTTCTTCCTCTTCCCTCCTCCAGCTCCCCCTGCTCAACTCCCACCCTGCCCTCTACTCTCTGTACTGGCGTCTCTCAGTTTTTCTCTCTCTCTCCTTTCTGCACTCAGTTTCTCCCTGTTCCCCCTATCCCTCCTCTCTTTCATCTCTCCCCCCACCCCACCCCTCCAGCCGAGCACCCGGCTAGGAACGCGGCAGGAGCCACGACAAGCCCAGGCGCCTCTCCCGACCCTTGGCGCCCCGGGGCCAGTTCCCCGAGCTCCCCGCGCCCGCAGCAGCCGTGTAGGGAGAGGGCTCTCAGGATGGGCAGGGGCAGCAGGTTCGAGCCGTGGGCACGGGTGGCCCAGATCAAAGGCCAGGAATGTCTGGCCCCTGGCCTGGACTTCCTCCAGCCGTGCCCCCCACCTGGTGGAGAGAGGGGCCACCATTCCAGGCGCTCTACAGGACTCAGGGGCGGCTCTTTTGCTGCCCTTTCTGCCCTTGCCTCCCATCACTGGCCTTGCTTTCTTCACTCCAGGCCCAGGGCTGCCCCAGGGTCCCCAGTGCCTCTGGGGCTGTGGGTGGCCTGGGAGCGGGGTTTGGGAAGCAGGTCGCCCAGGTGACAGGGGCAAGTCCCCCAAGAGTGGCCTCCGTCTCAGCACCTCCATCTCAGGGCTGAGACCTAATTGTTGGACTGTGGAGAGGGAGAGGACAGAAAGACCCCAGGGGGCCGTGGTGGGACTTGTTCCTCCGGTGGGGGGTGGGGGTGTTGGATACATTTGGCTTCCACACAGGGAAAGGGCCCGTTATCACCGAACACCAGGTGGGAGCTCAGGCAGAGAGTTGGGGGGAGGGTGTCCGGGAGGGCAGCAGGGTCTTCCAGGACCCCAGCTGCTCCCTGCTAGGGCTGCTGCGTTTCACTGGCCCCAAACGGTTCATCCAGAAGATCCAAACGGGGCTGCGGGCAGTGCTTGTGACCCGCGCCGGACGCCGGGCCTGAACCCCTCGAGGAGGAGAAAGTGACCTGGCACCGCGAGCAGGAAATGCAACTGGCCGCCGGTGTCAGTTGCAGGAAATGCAAAGGCAGCAGGAGGTCCCGATACCGATCTGATCCCTGACAAAAGACTCAAATGACACTCAGCTCCGTCCCCCGGCGCCGCCCGCAGCCAGACCTTCGAGCCTCCGCGGACCCTTCCGCGCGCCTCCCGGACACCCGGGAAGCGACCTCCTGCGGCCGGGGTCGAGTGGCCGGCGGGCTCGCGGGCTCCGGAGGCTGGAGGCTGGAGGCTGGGAGGGGTTGTGTTTCCCAACCCCCGCCGAGCCCCTCGGATCCTGTCCTGCCCCAGCGAGGCTTCTGGAAACATCCGTGTGCTTTCCACTCTCGGTTCCTCACGCGCCCAAGTCCAAAGGGGTCACGGTCCCCCGAGGGAACAGGAGCCACCCATCAAGCCCACGCCAACCCGGCACCACGTGAACGCCCCCGTCCGAGCCCCGGCGTCTGAACCTGGCGGGGGTCGCCGCGGCGGTCCCGGGCCAGCAGAGGGTCCGACGTGCCGCCCCTCCCCCCCAAGTTCCCACTGGGTCCGGGGCGCGGGCTTTGCCCAAGTTTGCTGGGCGATGCCCTTCCGCGAGCCCGACTCGTGGGCCGGGCGGGAGGGGCGCGTGATTGACAGGCTGAACTACAGACTCATCTCTTACCTTAGGCCGCGGGCGCTGATTGGCTGCTCGCTGACATCCTCAAACCCGGCTGCTCCGCGCTGGGCTCGGGAGGGGGGCGGCTGCGGGTGGAGGTGCGCTTCTGACAAGCCCGAAAGTCATTTCCAATCTCAAGTGGACTTTGTTCCAACTATTGGGGGCGTCGCTCCCCCTCTTCATGGTCGCGGGCAAACTTCCTCCTCGGCGCCGCTTCTAATGGAGCCCCACCTGCTCGGGCTGCTCCTCGGCCTCCTGCTCTGTGGCACCAGGGTCCTCGCCGGCTACCCAATTTGGTGGTAAGACTCGCCTCTTGTCCGCCCGCGGCCCGATTTCTCCGCCGGGTCCCGGGGAGGTGGGGGGCGCCGGCCGCGGGTGGGCCGCGGCTCCTTTCTCCTTGCCTCCCTCCAGCCCCCCACTCGCCCACCCCTCCTGGATTTTCTGCTGGTGTCGCCTTCAGAATCCAACTCCTGGCTTTTCTGATAATCACCATTTTCCCTGCTACTCGCTGCAGAGGCTGGAGGACTTTCCCCGGCGCAGAAGGTCTCTGATTCTTAAAATCCTAACCCTCCACCCGTCCCAATCTGGGGGCCCCGAAGACCCTCCATTTGCCTGCAGTTGGGTTTCTGGAAATCCAGCGCTGTCCCTGGGGCCCAGCCACTCCTCTTCTCCATTTTGGGGTCTTCATGGGCAAAATCATCCTGTTTCTTCATTGCCACCCCCATCTCCGCCGGCGCCTCCACCAAGAGATTTCCCCACAATAACCCCCTTTTGCCTTCATATTTCAGACCCCGATGGCTTCAGGGATCCCTGGGGCAGGGGAGCGGGCGGGGGGTGGATTTCATCAGATTTTCCCCACTCTGCTCTAGATTAATCTTGAGCCTCAGAAGTGAATATGGTATTTGCTGATCCGAGATGCCATTGAATTCGGATTTTATTCATTTCTTGTTTGTCCATCCTGGCAAAAGGGGGGTTCTCTGAAAATGTAGTTGTTTGGGAGGGGGGTGGGTTTGTTCTTTGACCAAAAACCCAATTCTCCATGTCAAATTCGTTCCTTTTGGAAAACCGAGGACGGAGGAGAAAGGGAGAGAGGGAAGAGGAGAATTCCGTCCCCGAGAAATGCGGATACAAAAGACATTTTTAGTAAATAAGGCTGGGAAACCAGGCGCGGTGTGTGTGGGGGGGTGTGCGTGTGGGGGGGGGCCGACCAACGAATAAACAGCCCTTCGGGAGCCCCAGCTCCATGGAGTCCCCTTGTTTTCCGAGCAGCCCCACCGCCCCCCGGCAGGTCCCAGAGGCCAGAGGGGAAAGACACTGAAACCAGTTCTCTAAATTATACCCCGCCTGCCCTCCGTCTCCAGCCCCCTGCATTCCGGAAAACTTTAATTAAAGAATCTTACCCTCCTGGACGTAGGAGAGCCTCGGCCTGGGGGGTGGGAGGTGAGGAGGAAGAATTTGGGATCCATGAGTGAGAAGAGGGCCTGTGGCCCCTGAGGTGAAAGTCAGAAAGGAATGCCACCAGGGCGCAGTGCCACCTGCGTGTCCCCCTTTCCTTGACTTGCCACCCCCTCCCCAGCCCAGGGTAGGGGGAGCCGAGCCAGCATGATTCTGGGGCCACACCCTGAGTCTGCCTCCAGTTGTTTGGGGGTAGCAGCATTTGGAGGCCGGGATGGGGGTAGGAACAGGGCATGGCCAAGGGTCTGTGCGTGGAGGGTGCTGAGAGTTGCTACCAGGACATACACCCAAGGGAAAGTCTTTCTTCTGCCCAGCCCATCCTTCCCGCGGCTTTGGGCTGGCCCTGGGGCCTCCGATACATAAAGCAGTCCAAGGGGTGGCTGGGGCAGCCAGGGATTCCAGGTTGGGGGCTGTGCCTGTTGGGGGAAAGACCCCTGCCTAAACCAATCCTGCCATCCCTGCCCTTAATGACCTTCTTTCCGTCCCTGGGCCAAGGCCATGCTGTTCTTTGCCTTCCTGGGGACCGGTAGGGGGAGGGTATGGAGAGAAGGCTTGGAGCCCCACTGGCTGCAGGGTTGAGGAAGAGGCCAGGTGCCCTACCCTATTAACTGGAGGAGGGCACTTCCTGGGGCAAGGTTGTGGGGGGACTATCTAGATAGGAAGATGCTGGAAAAACCTGGAAAGCCAGGACATCTCCTCTAACGTAATGCCGGACACATGGCTTGTTTGGGGGCTTGCGGGGGTTGGAGGGAGACAGGGATGCTGCTTTGTCTGAGCAGAGAGAGGGCTGTGTGTGTGTGTGTCTCTGTGTGTGTGTGTGTGTGTGTCTAGGGTGTTCTAGGTCTATGATCATAAGAAGTGTCAACTGTATACCAGTATGTCTCCGAGTATGGAAGAGTCTGTGCCTGTACCTGGGCCACCATGGATGTGAACTCATGTGAGCTGGGGGATCCATGGCTGTGACCGGGTGTGCTATGTCTCTATATACAAGTGTCAGCAAGTGATTCTAGGATGTGTGTGTATGTGTGTGTTGAGACAGAGAAAGTCTAGAAGTGTCTATGCCCACGTACAGGTCAGCCCCTGTGTCTGCTTGTGACACTATGCATGACTATGTTCATGACTGGGCATGTGAGTGTTGTGTGTGCGTGTGCGTGTGTGCGTGCGTGTGTGCGCATGCCTTCATGACAGTGTAAGGGGAAAGCCCCACAGCTGTCTTTGTGCATGTATATCACTGCTCATGGCCATGACCTGATTGTGCTTGTAAGTATGAGTGCGAGGCTGTGTCTGGGTCTGCCTGTGACCCCGTCCTCAACAGCCAGTGACTGGCTGGGCCCAGGATTATGGATAGGTTTGCAGACCTACGACTTACCGGTGTGGGTGACATCCCAAGCTTGGGTGCGTGGTGGGTGTCCGTGGTCCTGGAGGGGCAGTCCAGCAGGAGACAGAGGTCTAACAGGGAAGCTGCAGAGGGCACGGCTGACCTCGGGTCCCAGGCTGGGCAGTGTCGGGGCAGGGTACAGAGCCTTTCTTGGCACGAGCTCATCCTGTCTGCCTAAGGACTGCAGTTAGCAGCCCTCCCCTCTTCAGCCATTTGTCTTTGGTCTTGGAACTGGGGTGGAGGGTAAGTCCCCTTCCTAGAGCTGGGGCTGGGCCTGGGACAGGGACCGTAGAGTGGATGGGTCTCAGATTCCTGTTGCCACTCTGCCTCCAGGGCAGTCAGTCGGAATCCAGTTCTTTCAGCGTCTGAGTCCAGCACAGCCTGCCCTCCTCAGCCCACCCAGCTCACACATTCCCCAGGAGGGATTTACAGGGGAAATCCTTTAGCTGAGATTTCTGTCCACGCTACCCCTCAAGAAAGGCACCTCGAACCCCCAGTAGCCTGTGCTCCTCAGGCCCCAGTCCTGAGAAAAGGCAGATCAGAAGGTAGAGCCATAAGGGCCTCAGACAGAGACTCATGGAAGGAAGAGATGTGCTCCAGGGCTTCCTAGCCAGGTAGTGGTGGAGCTGGGACAGGAAGCTGTGACTGCAGCACTGATTTCTATAATTCTTCTTGTCAGCCCCAGTTAGCGCCTGCTGGAGGAACTTGTCTTTCTTCTCCTTCTTGGGGGAAAAATGAACTCCCCTATGAGGGCCCATCCTAGGGCCTGCTACATTCCAGAGACAGAGGCCCTGATGGAAGGGGCCTATGCTGGGGGTCAGGAGCCCACCTGCCTCTGGGTGACCCACCCACCTGGGGCTCTGTTTCCTCTTATGCTCAAGCTCCACCAGGCAGTCCTGCCTCACAGCTTGGGTGAAAGTGTTCTGCAGAAGTCAAGGGCAGTGAGCTGGAAAATAAGACACCTGAGTTCTCTTTCCACCATCCTGGGACCCGCTCCCTCACTCGAGCGGCTGCCCCAAGCCCTGCCTCAGTTTCCCTATCTGTCAGTTGTCGTGCTGCCTCCCCCACCCGCTCCCACCTCCACCCGCCTTTCAGAGGCTTGTGAACATGTTCAGTCAAACCCCGTGGGGGTCAGTGGGCTGGGCCCAAGGAGGCACCTGGAGACTGCGGGGGAGGAAGGCCCCAGGCCAGGTGTTAACACTTGTAACAGGCAGGAATTACAGCTGGCTGGGGCTGGGGCTGGGGCTGGCGAGAAGCTGAGCTGGCTGGAGGCTGTTGATCCCACAGACAGACAGACAGACAGACAGATGGGCAGATCGGATGGCCAGGCTTGAACCGGGTGGTCTCCCTTCCAGGGCAGGTCTTTCCCTGGGGGGATGTGGTGGGGGAAATTAATCCAGGTCTCTTGGAAGTGAGTTAACAAGCCTTCTGCCCACCCCACCTCCCACCCACTGTGGGTGAGGCTTGCTGTCCCAAGGGAGCGAAATTGGTGGCGGGTCTATTGGTATTCTTATTGATGAGACCACATTTTGTTTAAAACAAAAACAAAAACAGGTCAAATGTTATAATAATACCAGGAGCCTGGAGCTAAGTTCTGTTCTTGGAAGAATCTACTTTAGCACAGGGAAAGGGGCACGGGGGAAGGCGCAGCAGTCAGGGAAAGTTCTCCCAGAATCTCAGTGCATTTTTCAACAGCTCCGGGGCCAAGAGGTGAGCGATGGGTGGAGTCTGGGCTCTGAGCCTCACTCCCACCCCAGGGATCTTGAGGGCCCTGGGTTGAGACAGCTGCCTGGTAAGAGACCTTTTGGGGGTGGAGGTGAGGGTGAGGTTGAAAGAGTCAGGAGCTGGACTCGGCGCCAAGTTCTTTGGTGGACACACTCCCTCCTGCAGCTTTCCTGTGACAAACCCAACCAACCCCATCAGCCCCCACACTCTGGCATCTGGGTGCATGCTCCATGACTGATAAGGTGGAGAAACCGAGGCAGACGGAGGGGGGTGCCTAGGTGGAAATCTCCAAAGAGTAGATAGCCAAGCAAGCGCCTCTAATCCACCTCACTACAGAACTTCATGTCAAAAAGACCTGAATGGGACTTGGACAGACAAAGGATTGAGAGAAGACAGTAGGGACAGTTGAGAAGGTGATATGGACATGAGATAGGGGCAGGGTGCTATGACCTTAGGGTTTTCTCTAGACTTCCAATGGGGTCTGGGGAGGAGACAAGGAGCTTGGGGTCAGGGTAGGAGAGGTGACTTTTCTCAGAGGAGGATGGAGCTAACAGACTCTTCCAGGGAGAGTGGGGTAAAAGGAAGATCTTCCTGGCCTAAGAATGTGGCGAGCCCAGGAGCAGAGAGGACCTGGTCTTCTAGCCTTTTGCACGCACCTTGCTGTGCACCTCAGGATCTTTCTAAAGCCACCAGGGAGGGAAGACATTCTCTACGTCTGTCCCAGGTGGGAAGGCAGGTAATGCCTAACCCCTCCAGCCAAGGTGACAGCCATCCTGGTGTTCTGTGTTGTGTTTCCTTGGGTGCCAAGAAGTTGTTAGAGCTGAGTGGGGAGACTCGGGTCTGAGTTCTGAGGTCATGGTGCACTGGCTGTGGGACCTAGAATGGGCTCCTTTTCCTCTCTATGCTTCAAGTCCCCGCCTCCCGCCGGGCTTCATTTTCCTTGACTCCCCTGAGGGATCCCTTCTGCCCCTTGGAGTTCCCAAGGCAGTGACAGGGACAGACACATCGCTGCTGGGAAGGGCAGCCTGAGTGCCCTCTTCCTCTGCCCTCCCCGGCCTCCACTCCTGCAGGGCCTATTCAGACTTTCGGAGCTGGCCTTACGCAGCTTAGCCTGACTTCCGAAGCCCCGCCTGACCTCAGTCCCAAAGCTGGCTGCTCCACTCCTGCCGGGCCAGCCTGCCTGCACCTCCTGGCCACACTTCCCTCAAACCCGGCAGCCGGGCTCACGTTCACGTGTGGCTTTTTCACGTACTACGTAGGTAACCTAGGGCAGGTTAACCTCTCTGAGCCTCAGTCTCCCCATTTATAAGATGAGAACAGTGACTGCTTCTGCCTCAGGGGTTGTAGAGAAGATTCAGTGAGTGAACGCACATAAAGCTCTTAGAGCAATGCCTGGCCTACGGAAAGTTCTGGGTAAATGTTACTCGCACCCGCCGTCTGCAAGCTGTTTTGACCCATTGAAGTCCTCCATCCAAACTCGCCTCTTCCAAGAAGCCTCTCGGGGTCTGGCCTGTTTTCCTATCTTCAGAGGTCAACTTGCCTCATTATCCTTGGTACTGGTGACCATGAGCCTGTTGCTTTATTCTTTTTTTTTTTTTTTAAGTTTATTTATTCTTTTAGTAATCACTACACCCAACACAGGGCTCGAACTCACAAGATCAAGAGCCCAACTCTCACTCTTCCTCCTGAGCCAGCCAGGTGCCCCGACTACAGGTTTATTCTTAACTTGACGGAGTTAGGCCAGGCAGACCTAACCTCAGCTCTCTGCTTGCCCAGGAAAGGTAGGGAGACAGGGCACTGGAGCCTCCTCTAGCCCTCCTCCCACCCCACAGTTTGTGGGGCTCTTGCGGCCACTGCCATTTCCAGCTGGGACCTGGAGCCACCTGGGGCTGGGCCCGGGGTGGGGGGGGGGTCAGGCAGGCGCACAGTGGGAGTGGCACTGGGGCCGCCTGGACCAGCCCGAGCACAGAAGTTGCTCCTCCAGGAGCCGAGAGATGATTCAGAAGGTGATTTATAGACGGAAGGCAGAAAGCTTGGCTCCTGGCAGAGGCCTGCTGCTTAATTACATTCTTGGGGGGGGGGGGTTATGAGTGGTGCGGCAGCGGGGGGGGGGGGGGGATCGACTCTTACCCCCCTCCCCCTCCAGGCCAGTCCCCATAGCTGCCCACACTCCAGGCACAGTCCCCCTTTCTCCCTGCTGCCAGAGAAGGAATTCCCTATTCTCAAGGAGAGATGAGGCCAGGAGAGCAGAAGGAGCTTCTGAGACTGGAGGAGGTGGAGAAAAAGAGAGGCCAGATGAAAAAGTTCCATCCCCAGGGACTCCTCCAGGGGAGTCTGGCATCCAGGGGGGCTGGGAAACAGGACCACCTAGGGAGGAGGAGCACCGTCTTCCCTGCTTCTGGGCAGGTGAATAGCTGACCCACTCTGGGTTTCTAGAATCCTCCTGAAGGTCCACACTTTCCCACCAGGGCCCTATCCCACTGCCGCTTCTGGATCCTTCCTTCAAGTGCGTTCCTTTTACGTTTGGTTCTCAGCATGCCGCGGGCTGGGGACTTAGGGACCCGGTTCTGTGCTCAGAGGTTGAAACCGAGTTCTTTAGTGCCAGACAACCTGTGTTATGTGGGCACGATGGCTGCCTTAGATCCAGAGAGTTCTCCAGGCAGGGTCAGGCTTGTATCAGAGGGAGAGGAACTTTGCTATCCTCACGTCAAACCAACATCTCAGAGGGTCCCCGCAATTCAACTGCTAAAGCTACAAAATCACTTCTGCACTGTTGACAGGCAGCCCCCATTCTGTTCAGTCACTTGCTGTGGTGACATCTGGATTCCCTCTATGAACGCTGACCCATGTGGCAACCTGACATCTTTCTATTGCTGCTTGGTTCCCATGTAGTCTCACCGCGGCTTTGAAACCCAAAACCCACCACTAGTTCTGGAGGCTAGAAAGGTGTGTTAGGGGGCAGGGGGGAGGAGGGTAGCCTAGGCCAATAGAGTCTATTTATCTGTTTGCAGCTTGGCGTGTACAGCCGGGAGGAGTTGGCAGGGGTCAGGATGGGGACACTAGACAGCTCTCTGGTTCCCCCTGAGGCGGGCCTTCTCAAAATGGCCTCATTATGTGTGTGGAGTGAATTCCAGAAATGTCAGGCACACCCATACATCTAGGGGAAGGATGGAGACGCACAAGTGTGCTGGGAGACAAGAGGGGGCAGTGTGGGGTGACGGGAGGTTGCTGGCCAGTGAGTTAGGGGTCCCGAGACCTGGCTCTGCCACTAGCTGTGGCATGACATTGGGCAAGTCCCTTCACTATTCTCGACCTCAGTAAATAGGGGACTTGGGCAAGCTGCTTGCCCTGGACTTCCAGCTCTAGGATTCCAATCCCGGATTCTGGTCACCCAGTGATTTGGACCAGCTGCCTGGTAGAAGGAGGCGGTCACTGAGGACTGACCTCAGGGCGGGGTGGGAGTGCTGAGCACAAAGCTTTGTACAGCTTTGAGGTCATGGATGAGTCTCACCACTTCCCAGGCCTTGGTCTTCCCATCTGCAAAGTGGGTGATGATACTAACGCTGTCACGTGCCCCGCCTACCTGCAGGGCTGTCCAGAGCTTCAGAAGCAATCATCTTCAGGAAGCCCTTTGAGAAGCGTCACATTCTTTCTAGAGAAGTTAGCATCATTGCTGATCCTATCAGAAAAGAAGAGTAAGAGTTCGCCGCTGGTCAGAGGGTGCTAAGCATGGGCCCAGCAGGACTCTCTGAGCCTCTGAGCTTGAGGAGTTGGTATTTTCAGTGGAGGAGGACGGAGTGGGCTGGACAGGGGCATCATGAAGCTCAGAAGAGGCAGAAGTCCAAGTCCCTGGATATGCCCAGGTTCATAGCTGAGAGCACATGACATGGGTGCCCTCCCAACCTAATGCAGAGACCAGAGGCCTGACCTGAGCTCAGCCATGCACAGAGCAGGATCTCTTTTCCTTTCTTTTTTTTTTAAAGATTTTATTTATTTATTAGAGATAGAGCACAGGCAGGGGAAGAGTCAGGGGAAGGGGCACAGGGAGAAGGAGAAGCAGGCTCCCCATTGAGCAGGGAGCCCAATGTAGGACTTGATCCCAGGACTCCAGGACCATGACCCGAGCCTAACTGACTGAGCCACCCAGGTGGCCCATAGAGCAGGATTCCTAAGGGGGGACAAATGAAGATGGGAGATGTGGGTGGAGGTGAGGCAGAGTAAGGGGAAAGAGGCGTGTGGCCATCAGAAGATGCTAATTGCCTCCAAAAGGCCTTGCAAACTGGCAGACCATTCACTCAAGCCAGGTTGGAAAAATAGGGAGGACTGAGTGTGTGTGTGTGCACTTTGGGGGTGGTAAGGGGGGTGGGAGCAACAGGACCAAGCACCCAGGCTGTTGGGAGGGTCCTTGTGTGGAACCTGCCCCTGGGCACAGAGTCCCACTTATCTGCCAGAGCCAGCTGGGTCAGCAAGAAAAACCAATCTCTCCTCACAGGGCCGTTAGGAATGCAAATAGGGGCTGTGGCAGTGCGTGTGAACAAGCATCCTGCCTCCTGTCCAGATCCTCACCACTTACTCCCTAACTGGGATTTCTGAGGGCCTCCCCCCTGCTTTTAAACCTCCCGTGGCTCCCCACTTCTTGTCTGGCACCAAGGCTCCCTGGGATTTGGCCTCTACCCACCTGTTCAATAGTACTTTCATAAGCCCCCAAGAACCCCCCAATTCCTCTGTGTCTGTTCATGGAAATACCTCCCATCTCCTCTCTCCCTTCCCCACACTCAACTGCTGAAATTCCACTTTGCCGTGGACCCAGATCAAAACCCTCTTCCTTTGGGAAGCCCTCCTAGATTTCCAAACCAGCGCCCTCTAAGCAGGAAACATGTCATCACTCCCTCTTCTTCTCCCCCCCAGGCAGACATGCCATTTATTCCCCCTGCCTTCTACCGTGAGCTCTGGGTGTCTTATTTTCCTTCTCCAGATGCCCCGCTACAGGGAGAAGCAGTTTTAGTTCCTTGGAACCGCCACCCGCCCTGGCCAGTGCCCAGCATAGAGTCGGGGTCAGTAAACAAAAACAGCTCTGTGCCCTATGTAACGCACTCTGTGAAGACGCAGGAACAAAAGACGTTTCTAAGAGCGCCAGTTGCACACGTGCATCACTGTGACGTCATGAGCAGACTGAATGGGCGGAGTGGACCCATCCCACCCCCGGGGTAACCTGAGGCTCAGAGCACATTGCTTCTGCTGACTTTGAAAGGCAGCCGGACCTGGTCGCCCTTGACCAGCAGTCAGCCTGCCCTGCTCGGCTCAGGTGCGCTTGGCTCCGGCCACGTGGCTGGCAGCCCTGGACTGTTGGAAGGCCCGTAGGAGGATGGCAGCCCAGACCTGAGCAGGCCGCTGTCTGAGCCTTGTCCTTAGAGTCTCAGTTCCTTTGGGATTAGATTTTCCCTCCCAGCTCCATTTGCAAATATTCTATTTACCCCGCCACCTGCCACTCTCACCCCCTCCACCATGCTCACCAGCTCACTCTATACTTGGGGGCCCAAGTCTTTAGTTTTAAATTCCCATTTGGTGAGACTTGTTTCTCATCCAGGATTAGGTGAGTGTGTTTGTTGGTGGTCTCTATGTACTGGTCCCTATACACACCTCATGGTCTTCTAAAACCAACCTCGCCCCATTCTGCAGATGAGTTCTTGGGCCACCTACCCTCTACTCCGAATCTACATCCTGTTGGGCCCAAAGCTTTTTCTTTCTACCACCATTCAGGCTCAGAAGCGGATTTCTTATTTGGGGCAAGAATTGACTTATTCATGTTCTACCTTCTTCCCCCAAGGACGGCTTTGAGGCAAGATGACATTTGACCTTCAACTTGCAAGCTGCTGCTTTGGGTTTATTGATACTATTTCTGAAACTCTAGGAGGTCCCTTATTCAGAGATACATGCAAGTCTCTGGTGAACTTTCCACGTGTCCTCAAGCTGGGCTAGTTGGATGCTGGCGATAGAGGCACGTGACCATTTTGTTGCCCCTTGGAGGGGTGCAAGGTGCTTGGGCAAATCGCTGCTTCCTGAGCCTGTGTTTTCTCGCCTGTGAAATAGGAAGGAGGTGGAGTAAGTGGCCTCTTGCATTAATTACTTCCAGCTATGAGTTTTATCTTTCTATTTAGTCCCTCGTGCTCCTTCATACCCGATATCTATCCTACACATCCCAGAAAAAAAATCAGAGTCTTTCTTGCCCAAACCAATTCTTGAGTTAGTGCATCTGAGATAGCTGATTTTTTTTTAACCCAATCTTTACAATTCAATATTCAACTTTATTCCTCCCTGAGGACAAGCATCTCTCCTTTTCAGATAAAAGTATGTTTCCCTTTATGTTCTGGCTATCAGGAAACCCAGAGTCAAACTTGAAATTCAATCCTGTCACCTCTATTGACCGTGACGTGGCATATTTGTCTTCTCCTTGACCTTGAACGTGATTTTCTGTTTTCATGCTATTATTTAATCCCATGTGTTTTGTATTACAAGCTCCTTGAGGGCAGGCGCAGTCTTGCACACCGCTGTATTCTCTGTGCCTGCCAAGTACAGAGTCCATACTCAATAGATATTTGTTGTCTTTGGAATAAATGTTTGTGGTCAAATCTTTGCTGGAAAGAGGTGAGCCACACACAAATTTTTTTTAAAAATCTTGCTCTATCAGGGCGTTGCGTTGCAAGAATTCCAGTCAGTTTCTATTTCTTTATCATCAGCTCTCTCTCCACCCCGAGTCTGCTAAAGCTTTGTCTTTGACTAAGCCACCGTCTTTTCTTTTGTCCATGATCTGCTTCATTCGAAACCTGAAGTCGGTACGTAACCTTCCTCTTGGGAAGCTCTCTTGTTTCCTAGCCAGTGACCAGACTTTTCCTTTTCCCCGGCTCCCTTCATATCTGGTTCCTCCCTCCTTCCCTGGTGCTGGAAGGCAGCCAGTGCTATTGCTGCCATTCTGCAGGTGACCGAATGCTCCGGTAGCCTCCCCCTGGTCTCTCCCAGTCCCCAGCAGCCATCGTGGGAGCTGCTGTCACTATAAGGCGCAGTGGGAAGGTAGAACAAGGCCACGGTCATTCGGGAAGAGCACCAGGGTCCCTCGCTGCCAGCCATGCGTTTCCCATTGGCAACACCCGAGGGGAGCACCGGGTTGGCCTGGAGGGTGCCAAGTCTCCACCCACCGGTAGATCTCCAAGGAGGGACACAGAAGGGCACCCAGCAATGGAGGCCAGGCACCTTCATTGCTACTTTGTCCATGAGAAAATTGAGGCTGCCAGAGCCTAAGAAAGGAGCTAGGAAGCGAGTGCTGGAGGCAGCTCACAGCCAGCCGATGATTTGATGATTCGTTGTGTATGGTGTCTGCCTGGCAGGCGCAGCACGCACGTTAGCTTTTATCCCCAAATGACCTCAGGAGGCAGATACTCCTGCTATCCCCATTCTACAGGTGAGGAAACTGAGGCCCCAAGAGAGCCACTCCATTGCCCAAGGCCCCACAGCTGGCCCGCCCAGGAGCAGCAACCACAACACAAAGCGCCTGCAGCCAGGCCCACCAGGCCTCCAGTGACACCACACCCGTCCTGCCAGTCAGGAGGTTCCTCCTTAGGTCTGCCTGCGGTCTTTCCTGACTCAGTTCAAGCCCAGACTCTCTAGTTTGTCGTCTCGGGGACATGAGCTTCACTGTGGATTTCTAGTTCACCCCCAGTACAGGAGTGCATTTCTCCCTGGGTCTTCCCTTCTCCAGAACCATCCTTCCCCAATGACCCAATCTCCTGCACACCTTTAATCCTCTTGCTCTCCCTCTTCTTCTTCTTCTTTTTTTTTTTAAGATTATTTATTTATGTATTCATCAGAGAGAGAGAGAGAGAGAGACAGTGAGAGAGAGAGGCAGAGACACAGGCAGAGGGAGAAGCAGGCTCCATGCAGGGAGCCCAATGTGGGACTCGATCCTGGGTCTCAAGGATCACGCCCTGGGCTGTGGGCGGCGCTAAACCACTGAGCCACCTGGGCCGCCCTGCTCTCCATCTTCTGATCTCTCTCCAGCTTCTCCACCTCCTTTTGCAAGTGCTGTAACCCACAGGACTGCCTTGAGGCCAAGGTGAAGGGATCTCACCAGACCCTTAAATTTAGAGGGCTCTATTTTGCAGTCTTAAGGCCGTGCCCCTCCCCACAGGGCATGGGGTCTGGGGTCCAAGAGGTTGTACCCACCCAGAACTCACACTCCCCACCTCCCAACCTCTGCTCTGGGTCCGCCCCTGGAGGTCCTTGCCCAAATGGCCATGAGCTTGCTTCTGGGCTGTGCAGATCTCTGTCTGGGTTTGATCCTGATAGAGCGGCCATGCTGCTGGTGTGAGTGCCCCTGCACCCAAGAGGTAGTCAGGGGAGGCCGTTTGCAGGGGCTGTGGATGGAGCTCGGACGTTCCATTGGGGTGTCCAGTGTGAGGTGGAACAGGGATGGGCAGGCAGCAGGCTGGATCTCCCCATGTCACTTTTCTTTTTTTATCTCCAAATATTTTATTTCTTTATTTGAGAGAGAGTGCATGAGCAGAGGGGAGAAGCAGCAGGAGAGGGAGAAGCAGGCTCCTGGCCCGAGCAGGGAGCCCGATGTGGGGCTCGATCCCAAGACCCTAGGATGACGACCTAAGCTGAAGGCAGATGCTTAACCAACTGAGCTGCTCAGGTGCCTCTCTTTTTAAAAATTATTTATTTGGGATCCCTGGGTGGCTCAGCAGTTTAGTGCCTGCCTTTGGCCCAGGGCGTGATCCTGGAGTCCCAGGATCGAGTCCCACTTCAGGCCCCCTGCATGGAGCCTGCTTCTCCCTCTGCCTGTGTCTCTGCCTCTCTCTGTCTCTCATGAATAAATAAATAAAATCTTTAAAAAATTATTTAAGTAATCTGTACACCCAACGTGGGGCTCGAACTCACATCCCAAGATCAAGAGTTGTACGCTCTTCCCACAGAGCCAGGCAGGTGCCCCACCCTGATATCCCTTTTCTAGCATCAAACTCTGGAGAACCCAGCCTCTCAGGTGGTGAACAAGGACGAGAGGATGAATTTTTAATTTATTATTGAAGAATACATATAAGAGAGTAGCTAAGTTCAAGTGCATAGCTCACTGAGTTGAATGGGACATATGGGATTTAACAGTTTGTTGACCTGACAGGAGGCCTTCACAGGAACGCTGTCTTACGCATCCTTAGCCTCGAAGGAACTGCCTTCCAGTTTGGTGGGATCTGTCATTTTCTAATGGCCCGATCAGAAGAGCGTGCAGCGGCAGCTCCGTGGCTCCCCAGTCCCTGGAGTGGCCTGCGATGCCCTGCACGGTCCAGCCGCCCCCTAGCTCGGGGCCCGCTCCCACCTCCTCTCCGTGACCTACTTTCCCTCACATGGGTAAGAGCGCGGGCTTGGGGAACAGCAGGCCTGGGCTCTGGATGGTTCTGCCTTTAGTATCTGGATGACCCCAAACTCTCTGAGCTTCTGTTGTCTCTGTAAGATAAGAGCTACTCTAAGGGGTAAAGGATGCGATAGGTGTGAGACTTAGTATGGGGGTCCCGGTGTCCACACATGTCGCTGTCCTTAATCTTGTTTTATTGTCTGTACTGTTCTACTACCTTCTATCTCCCAACCTTTGTGCTTGCCCTTGCCTTCCCTTGGAATGACCTCTAGGAACTTGCCTGTATTCTTCAGAGCCCAGTTTGGACAACATTTTTCTCTGTGTAGCCTTCCCTTGGCACAGGCTCCTGCTCAGCCTCTTCCAGCAGGAGCACGTCCATGAACTAGACTGGGAGCCCCCTGCGGGCAGAACCAGCTCTTGGTCATCTCTGGACCCACATCACCAAGTGTAGCAGGTGCGCACAACAGGCCCTCTAAGACGAGTCGTGGGAGGAAGGGACACTGCTGAGATTGCCCCAGTCACAGGCTCAGTCTTCCAGCCCTGGCCAGAGACGCTCATAGCCTCCGTGAGGTCCTTCTGGGAAGACCTGCTGGCACTTGTCACATATCTTCTTGGGTTCTTAGTTATCTCTTCATGTGCATCTGTCCGGCCTTCCCAACTAGTGAGCTGGCCCTGAGAGCAGGTTCCCCTTGTATGCCCTCGCATCTCCAGTGAGCCTTACACAGCGCCCTGCATAATGCAGGAGCACAGCTGGGAATTCTGTTGATCGAGCTGATGAACTAGGCTCCTGCCCAAGCGACCTCACACCCAGTTTCAGCTGGCTCCCACCCTCTGGGACAGCGTTTTCCCTCACTGTGTGAGGCCTCAGAGGGTCCAGCTCTGAGCTTCTAAGTCTCCATGCTGAAAGGCAGCCCAGCATTCCAGAAAGAGGGGTCAAATTTGCCATAATGTGAATCTCAGATGTGCCACTTAATAGCTCTGGAACTGTGGGTACATTCTTAAAAATCCCTGAATCTCAGTTTGTTCAGCTGTAAAATGGGAGTAAAAACTCTGATCTCAGGGCAGTATTTTTTTTTAAGATTTTATTTATTTTTTTGAGAAAGAGAGCATGAGTTGGGGGGGATAGAGGAAGAGGGAGAAGCAAATATCCTGCTGAGCAGGGAGCCCCATGTGGCGCTCAATCCCAGGACCTGAGCAGACGCTTAACTGACTGAGCCACCTGGTGCCCCTTAAGGATGAAATGAAACAATACACAAGAACTGAGCTAAAGGTGAATACTGAATAATAAATCAATGAGGTTCTGAAGGTCATTCCAGTGTAGCAAGGGGTATAAAAATATCCCAGGCCAGAATTTGTACAACAAAAAGATCTGAATTCCTTCCAAAACAGAACAGGCCACACTCAGGGAAAACCATATGCTTTATGTTGTTTTGTCTCAACTGATTAACCTGTTTGAAGAAAGAAGTGGGTGATGGGCATGTGACTTGGTGCACCCAATGCAATGTGGACTCTGGCCTAACCTTCTGTCCTGGTGTCCTGTACGGCCAAAGTACTCACCAAGGCCTCCAGCTCTTGGGAAGGGAAGGATAAATCAAATGTGGAAGTTGTCATTCTTACTGGAGTTCCAAGGACTGGTCTGTGTGGGTTTAATATGGCCCCAGTTAATGGCTTAGACACTGGTCCTTTCAGTGTGTGTGTGTCTCTCTCTCAAACAAATAAATCTAAAAAAATAAAATAATAGTTTTCCCAGCTAAGAATGCCTAGACAATACATATTTCATTTTGCTTATTTTTAGCCATTATAAAAATGGTGTTATGCTGAATGCTGTCTTTTCTCCCTCTACATTATGTTTCTAAATTTCAAACAATGTTGTTGGATATTACTGGAGCTCTTTTATTTTCGCAGCTGTGTAATAGCCCATCATCTGAATGCACCACACTTGCCAGCTCCAGCTCCTGCCAATGGACGAGTGTCTCGGGGTGCACATGAAGGACGGTAGCTCATGGGGGTGCCTATTGCAGGATCTGCAAATGTTTCCCTTCACAAGTTGACACAAAGCTTTTCAAAGTCAGGTTGTGCCCATTTCCACTCTCATTTTGCTCCACATTTTCACTGATTTCACAAATGGGATCTGTGGTCTTCATTTGCAGAGATGGAACTGTTTTTAAGGTCCCAGGGCTGGTGGGGATCCCTGGGTGGCGCAGCGGTTTGGCGCCTGCCTTTGGCCCAGGGCGCGATCCTGGAGACCCGGGATCGAATCCCACGTCAGGCTCCCGGTGCACGGAGCCTGCTTCTCCCTCTGCCTGTGTCTCTGCCTCTCTCTCTCTCTCACTCTGTGTGACTATCATAAATAAATAAAAATTAAAAAAAAAAAAAAAGGTCCCAGGGCTGGGTGAAGCAGAGGCAGGGCGGCGACCCACGTGTTCATTTCGACACATAAGACATGCATTTGGAAGAACACAGGGCCCGTGGCTGGTGTGGCTGGTGGAAATCCCCACCTTTGGCTTTCACTCCTTCACGCTCCTCACATTCTCTTCTCTAAGGGCCAGAGGGCATCGCTGGCATTTGGTGACAGGGGCAAATTGGCTAATGGAGGCTTCTCTTCTCTGCCTCACCTCTCCATCTGCACCACTCTCCTCCTTTCCGCTCCTTAAGTGCACCCTCCTGGGCTGTGAGCACCCTGCCGGCTTTCCAGAAACAATGCCACTCCTTCCAGCAAGTCCCATCCCAGGAACCCCACCAGACCAAGGGTACATGTCCCCCTGGTCCTCTCCTGCCTGAATAACGGTAGTAGTATCTCCCAGGTGCCACTTCAGGGAAGACCAGAAGATGAATCTTTCTCCTAAATCTTTATCTAAATGCTGGGTTTCCTTCCATCTGAAAGAAAAGTTGTGAGCTCCTCAGCACACCTTGGAAACCAGGTGTGGCAGCTAGGTCCTGCTTGAATCTCTGTCCTCAAGAGCTCGGCCTTGCCAATCCTCTCTTCTCCCACACTGGGGCAACACCCCACTTCCTTTTTTTAAATTTTTATTTATTTATTCATAGAGATGCAGAAAGAGAGAGAGAGAGAGAGAGAGAGAGAGAGAGAGAGGCAGAGACACAGGCAGAGGGAGAAGCAGGCTCCATGCAGAGAGCCTGACGTGGGACTCGATCCAGGGTCTCCAGGATCACGCCCTGGGGTGCAGGTGGCATTAAACCGCTGCGACACCAGGGCTGTCCCCTCAAGCCTTTCCTACAAATATAAAGGGGTCTTAGGATCCCTATCCCAATTGGAAAACTCTTTCCCATCACTCCCTCACCTGACCATAACCTTTCCAGGAGTTTACAAAATCCAGCAAACTCAGAGCTGTCATCTTCTTGGACACCTTCTCAACCTAACTGCCACCTCGCTCCCTGCTCTTCTGTGTGCGTTTGGGCCAGGGCAGGACTTTGTACGCTTGTGGATGCCCTTCTTATAGCAGTTCCAAATAACCCTGCTGAGTAGGGCTTCTGGGGTCAATTAAGTTTGGGACATGCCACCTGCTACTTCTAGCTTCTTGATGTTTATGGTGCTCATTAGCATATTAGCATTCATTAGCATATTAGCAACACAGGCCCCACAGGGATGACCCTTGTTTTCATTTGTTTAGTCTGTATTCCAAAATTATTTAACTTGGTGGTCCTTTCTCCCCAAATAACAACTCTAGTCTATTTGGAAAATGTGATCTAGAAGATTCTCCTGCTCCTTTCATATGTCAGTTTGTCCTTGTGGTCTTATTCTTCTCAGCAATCAAGCTGATTCCTCTTTTTTATTTTATTTTTAAGTTATTTATTTATTTATTTTAGTAATCTCTATACCAGCATGGGGCTCGAACTCATGACCCTAAGAGTCAGAGCCACACGCTCTTCTGACTAAGCCAGACTGGTGCCCCCTCTTCTGATTTAAAAAAAAAAATCATCCTTTGTGAACTAGTTCAGTCCTGAGTACCCCTTCCAGAGGGGCTTGAATTGAGTGAATGTGCACTTTAATAAATGAATGAATGAAGCGATCAGTCAATCGGTCATCCAGCTAGATCCCCTCTCCTGGGAAGCAGTCAAAACTGCCTGGCCATCGCACCCTGGGGGTGGGTCACACCCTCTCCACAGTGGAATGAATCACCGTCTTGCATTAGGCTCCAGTCATTTTTTTCGGAGGCATCTGGTCTCCCTGACACGGGGAGCCCCTGTAGGCAGGGACCACATCGCACTTACCTCCCTGTATTCCCATAAGTGGGTACACGATCCGTGACTGCTGAATGGCATCTCTCCTCTGACTCCTTCCAGAGGGATCTAGCACCCTGTGGTTAAGCCCAGGTAACCTCAGGCAAATCACTTCATCCCTGCACTTCAGTCTCCCAATCCAAATGGGGGTGATGGTAACAGTACCTTCCTTACAGGGTTGTTGGGGGCCTAGATGAGTTAGTATGTGTGACGTGTATGAAACACGCCTGGCACTCATAACAACGACCACCATTCGTTGTACAGGGGCCGTCATGAGAGCTTTACCTATATGTCGACGACTCCTCCTTCCATCTCTTAGACGGAGGTGACATTTATATTTTTCGAATCAGGAAGTAGAGTCCTCCCAAATGGACGCGGAAAGGAGTGGTAGCAACGGGGCCAGGACTCTTGGCAGCCGCATGGGCCAGTGGTTTGCAGCGCTGCTTCCCACTGGGGACTGGGCAGCTCCTCCCCCTCCTCGCCCACAGTCACCCCCCTGAGAACCTGATCCGCTTTTTTAGTCTCTCTCGTTCCCCAAAAGATGGAAACCATGGCACTATATGGGTGGGTTTTAAGTGCACTGTGTATACGTAAGACAGAGCATAAGTGAGTGAGAATGGGTCCTTGGGAGGCCGGGCAGTTGCCATCACCTTCGTGGTAGATCCGGGGAAACAAAGATGTTGAGGTGGAGCTTTGAGGCCACAACAGGAGGAAAGTCACCTGTGAATCAGCAACGCTGCAGAACTGGCAGAGAGACCCTGGAAGTCGGCTTGGCCACCACCCACGGCACTTTGCCGGGGGCCCTGCGTGTGCCCAGGAAATGTTTGCAGGCAGGACATCTGTGGCCGCTTTGATCCAGGCAGGTTGTCCAGGTGAAAGACAGATGGTTGTAAGAGGGAATCAGGATGGGGGGCGGCAGCCCTGACTTCTGAGGTGAACATGCTAGAATCCTTCCCCATGCGCCAGCTGGCCTTCTCTGACCCTGTAGGCCGACTCCCTTCTTCAGGAGTCAGGAGGAGGAGGACCCCGGGAGTCATGGGGTTGACTGTCCTCTTTTCTCCATCGTGGCCAGGGCTTTATTCTGGCTCTGTCCCTGGTCCAGCCATACAACAGAAGTGAGATGTGGGGGTCTTGGGGGAAGGGCTAATTCTGTGATGTGACTGTAGGAGGTTTAAGATGCATATGCCACAGGCTGTTTTTCTTGGAGCGGAGAAGGTTGGGGGGCTGCATTCCAGGCAGGGGAGCAGCTACTCCATCAGCACCTGAGGAGAGGCCACGAGGGCCAAAATGGCGGCTCAGAGGGATGGGGGGTGGGGGTGGGGGTAAATAGACGAGCTTTCCCATCAAATGTCGTGAGGCAAAGGCACCCAGGAGTGGAAGCAGCTGGTGAGGCTGACAGAGGAACAGAGAGAAGTGGGGCTGAGAACTTTCCAGACTGGAAAGACGATGGAATTCGCAGGAATTCCCAGTCCCATGTGGACTGATTGGTCTCTCAAAAGCTTGACTAGTATGAGAATCTGATAAGGTGTTGAGTTTAGCTTTTTCTCCTCCCCATGGTGGTACAATGTGTTCTGTGAACAAAGGAGAACCAGAATTCTGTGAAGACGAGGAAGAGCCCCTTATCACGGTTGGCTGAGCTCTTTGGCTTCTCAGCCCATGGGACCCAACTGAACCCCCAAACTGGGGCTACAGAGCCAGGGGGTGTGAATGCCGGGTCCTACTGCCTCCTCTTGGCCTTCTTTTGTGCCAGATGATCCCCCAGTGTTCTTTCCAGCTCTGACAGGCTTCTCTCAGGGGGACGGCCCTGGCCCCCACTTCACTGCCTACGGGATCGAAACTCATCAGCTGGGACCTCAGGCCCTGCCTCCTTCCCTCTTTGCTCCTTGGGTTTTGGTGTTTTTGAGTTACATGAATGTCCCGGAAGTTCCCTTCCTCTTCCTTCTCTTGCAGGGCATAAAAATCCACCTGAGAGCACATCCCTCTGAAGTAGATTATCTGTCCGCCCATCCCACTCCATGTCCTCTCCTTCACCTGGTCCCCCATCTCCCTCAGAATGATTTGTAAGCTGGTTGGTCTTCATGCTCATGCCCTCTCTTCTTGTGCACATGGCCTACCCATGAGATTATACCCTCCTCCAGGTCAAGGGCTGGGATGGTGTCTTGTGCCCAGCTGAGTGCAGAGCACACAGCGGGTGCTGAATAAATGCGTTCCGCTCCAATCAGCCGGTCGTCACCAGAGGGTGGGATCTAGACAAGAGAAGAATAGCAACAGCACGGCATTTGGTCAAATCCCACCTTCACTTGCTGGTCCCCTGCATGAGGCTCAGTTTCCTTATTTGGAAAGTGGAGGCCATGTCTATCTCTCAGGACTGTTGAGAGAATTAACCCAGATGCTGTGTGGGGAAATGCTTTGCAAACTTGGAAGGTGCTGGAACATGAGTCATCTACGTTTAGGCATCTTAGATGCCTTCTGGGAGAGGTCCTGAATTCACATGTCCTGCCCCCAGCCCTCAGGTAGAGGTCTCCTCCCCACCGGGGGATGCTTTGAGTGAGAGTCTAGCTCTCTCTGGGATACAGACAAATAGATCTCGAGTATGGAAGAGCCATGACAACATTCAAAGGAAAAAAGATCAATGGGCCCCGGCGTTTGAGTTTACAGCCCTATAAATCCAGAAAGCAGCCTGAGTGGCAGGATCTACTTGAGTATTTCCTTCCCCTCCTCTTCCAGCTCCTAACCAACATGCCCCATACAGACTCTGTCCTAAGAAATGTCTCCCCTACTGCTTTATTAGGCAGCTTGGTGCCTCCATTTCCTAGCTGTGTGACCCCAGACATGTGTGCTTAGCCTCTCTGAACCCATGTTGTCACTTGTCAAAGGGGGATAATTATAACCTCCAGAGGGTTCGCTGGCAAATGAAAAGATATATTCTATGTAACGTGCTTTCCGTGGCTCCTGGCACTAGTCAGGCTCAGTAAAAGTTAGCTGTTTGTTATTATTCATAATAATAATCACGCTCAGCACCCCCACCAATCGATCCCCTCACTACCCTACTTACAGAACTCAGTAAATTATTTTCTCGTGACCTTATTAGGTACTCTCTACCCCAATAAATACGCCCTACATTCTCATTGGGTATGCACCTGGATAAGGCATTGCCTCTTATTTCACCGTTGTGTCCCCATTAGCTCATTTTCCCTGGGCTTTGCGGGCACCTCCTCCTGCCTGTGGTGACTTGGGCCTTTTCAGGCCACAGTGATTCCTCAGGGACCTTAATTGGACCAAATATGCTTTGACATTTTGCCCCTCATGCTGAACGCACATGACACAGACACATCTTATTTGTAAAGAGATTTTTTTTTCTACCTGACACGTTTGCTATTCATACGTGTATGAATGTGTGTGAGCATGGTGTGTCATTTTTATCTTTTCTGTCTTAAATGTGTTTCTTCCTGGAAGAAATTCCTACTTTTGTCATGAATATGGACAGAACACTGGACTAAAAGTACAGAAATTTTCTATAGCGCTGGCACTTGTGTGGGGATGCGCCTGGTCTGGTGGGGTGGCAGGGCGTAGGCAGTGAGCGGAGGTGAGGGGGCAGGAAGTAAGGACAGACCCAGAGGAGGTGAGTGCGAGCTCTACGCATGGACTTGGGGAGAAAAAGCATCTCCAGTCAGAGATGCATAGAGATCTGGAAGTCTGAGACAAAAAAAAAAAAAAAAAAAAGTAGCTGTGGCTAAGAATGATGCAAGACGTGGAGCCCCACTGGGAGAGGGCGCCTGGGCTGTGAGCCCCAAGAGTGTTGATGTGCTCACTTGCTCACACCACTGCAAGGCTAACGAAAGTAAGTTGAGAATCAGGATAAAGGTGTGTGTGGGGGGGTCATCAGATAAAGCATTAGGCTGTAAGAGGAAGCTAACACTCTTGAAATAGACTTTTCATCTTCTCTTTACCCAGTGTATGCTAGCGTGTGTTTTGTGATGCGCGTACCTACGAGCATTTCATTTTCTGGCCAGTGGTTTAGACCCAGGGTATCAATGGAGGGGCACACCCAAGCACTTTTTACTGACGTGCTGCTGCTGCTGCTGGGTCAGAAAAGTTGTGCCTCCCTCACTGTGAAGAGGAGATTTGTGGAGAGCCCAGGAGAGGGAGGTTGAGGGAGGGCTCCTTTCATGAGAGGTAGGTAGACAACACCAGTGGCTGGTGGAAAAGGATGGACTCATTCTGGGAGCCATACAGGTGGGGTCCCTGAGGATGGATAGCAGGGAGTGAGGGCCCCCCCTCCCACCACCTCCCTGGGCGGGCTCTGAGCCTCGTCTGTGACCCAGGACGGTCTCCACCCTGCCTCCTCCCCGTAGCATGGAATAGCACAGAAAAGAGGGGGCACCCAGACCTGTTCCATCTGTTTCTCTGGGGGTGGAGCCCAGGCATCAGCAGCTGTCAGCTCCCCTGGGGCCATCTGACGCCGAGCCAGGGTTGAGAAGCAGCGATCCACCCCTCTGAGCTCTGGAACATTTAACGAGGTCCTGCAGAGGTCTGCGGTGGACCTGGAACACAGCTCTTAACAGGTGCTGAGTAGATGTTTGCAAAACCCAGGCAGGCGCCTTTGGCAATGAGCCCCTTGAGAAGAAAGGACAGAGGGAGCGAACGTAAGGACTCTGCAGAGGAATTGGCGGCAGCACTCGGGACTGGTGAATTTAGGGGGGCACAGAGGAAGATGTTGAGGCTCGCTCTGGCTGCTTCTCCTGCAGATGGGGAATGGGGCGAGAGGGAGGGGCAGCCACAGCTTTGAACTTGAGTGGAGCCTCCCTAGACAGAGAGGGAAAGTCCAGGTGCCGCCTGTTTCACCTGCGCATCCTTGGGGCCATGGGGGAGTACCCACCTTGAAAGCCAGGGAGCAAGCAGCACCCCAAGAGCCCCCGGCCCCACAGCCCCTGCCCCTGTGCACCTGCCACGCAGTGCTCAGCCCCCCACCCCCACCCACCCCGTCCAGAGTTTCGGGTTGGAGCCCTGCATGGTTGCGGCCAGAAGTCCTGAGTTGGTGAGAGTTTTTATTGTTATTGCTCCTTGAAGTCGTATTCTGAAAATTGCTAATCTGAAAAACAGGCAAAATAGTTGTACAAGGAGCAGACGTATGCATCCTTCCTCGTTTGGCTGGTTGCCCTACCCCATACCCCCAAACTACCCCTGCTCCCAGTTTGGCTTATTTCTGCTGAACCATTTCAAACTAAGTATAGTCATCATGACTCTTTTTCACCCTCGTATTTCCAAAATAAGGATGACCCTATGACCATATACCATTGTTACACTTAGCAAGATTGATACTGATTCCTAAAGATTCAGATTTTCCCAGTTATCCTCAAAATGCCTTCATGGCTAGGATTTTCAAAATGGGTTCCAATCATTTGATTGCTATGCATCTTAGGTTTATTTTAAACTAAAGCATCCCTCACCCCCCCCCAACATTTTTTTTTAATATTTTGTTTATTTATTCATGAGAGACACGAAAAGAGAGGCAGAGACATAGGCAGAGGGAGGAGAAGCAGGCTCCATGCAAGGGGCCCGGTGTGGGACTCGATCCTGGGAATCCAGGATCAGGCCCTGAGCCAAAGGCAGACGCTCAACTGCTGAGCCATGCAGGCGTCCCACACACATATACTTTTTAAAAATGACAGGAACTTTTGGGAAGTTAAGTCCAGTAGCCCTGTGCACCACCCCACATTCTTAATTTGTCTGGTTACTTCCCTATTGTGTCATTTGGTTTGTTCCTCTATCCTTCGGGTTTCCTGACAGCTGACAGTTATTTCTCAAAGCCTGGGGAGATTCAGGTTAAATATCTTTAACCAGAGAACTTCCTACAGGATGCCAGGTACTTCACATTGCATCATTTCATACCATGCTACTGTCACACTCTGGGGGAGGTTTTTATGATCCAGTTTTCTGGACTCCTCCCCAGAAAGTCTGATTCAGCAGGGCTGGCTTTGAATCCCAGGTGTCTGTATTTTTCAAAACCACCCCCCTAATAAATGCTTGTCCCCTGTCCTCTGAAAAGTGGCATAGGGGAGTCTAGGTGGGATGATTGAGGTAGGTGACATCCTTGAGCCTTCCCCAGTGTGATCTCACTGGGTGTGAGGCAGGGTGGGTGGGTATCTGGGCCCCAGCAGGAGAGGAATGTGGGGTAACTGGGGGCAGCTCCCAGGCTCAACTGGGAGTCCTTGCAAGACAAGGGGTGCCCCCACCCACTTCTCTGTGCTCCCAGCACCCAGCACAGGGCTGGGCCCAGCATACATGTTTGTTGAGTGAAGATATATACCCACCCCATGGCTGCAGAGGAGCCCGGGGGCCTGCTGTGAGGATGAATTCCGAGGCAAGTGGTTCTCCTTTCCATGGTCCCTCCTAGGCTTCTTCCTAAGATTCAAAGGGTTTCTGGATGGTAAAGCCAGCAGCTGTGTGATAGGGCCCGGAGAACCAGTAGTGCCACCCCATGACCCCAGCTTGTCCTGATGGTGGCCTGCAGGACCTGAGGAGGTGAGGAAAGTCTGGGCCAGTCAGGTGTGGCCCTCAGTGTGGTAGAAGGAGCAGGAGGAATGCTGGGCCTGGGGTCAACCAGACACTCTGCCCTTCATATACAAATGAGTGAAGTAAGTCGTCCTCTCAAAAAACTGGGTTTTAGAGAGTCAACGGACAACTCAGTGGGATGTGTTTAAGGTTCCTCTCAGGCATGTATAAGAACTGGGAAATATCCAGAGGGACCAGTTCAAACTGGACCATGAAGAGGAGGTTTTAAAAATCAAACCTTGGTGGATGAATAGGAGTCCAAAGTGAACAAGAGGGCCAGGCAGGCACTGTCTTGTCTTTCACTGGAACTGGCCTGAAGGGTAAAGTAGTGTGTGAACTACTACAGAAAAATCCTGGCCCGGGGACCTGCAGACTTGGCTTCTCGGAACAAGCCGCCTAACCCTGTAGAGCCCTCATTTCCCCATCTGGACAATGGGAGACTGACCTCCATCCACTTTATGTGACTTGGGAGCTAGAGGGGCCGGGGAAGGGGAGATGGGTTCCCAGGCTGAAATGAGCTCAGAATTCTGGTTGGTGGGAGGGAAGGCGGAAGAAACCAATGGCCAAGATCTGGGGGTCACGGGTGTCTAAGCTGACCTCGTTTGCAAGGCCCGGTTCAAAGGTGACTCCTTTGAGGATGAATTCCTGGCTTTGGGCCCCCTGTCTCTCAGCGTTCCCACCCCTGTGGTTTGCACCCTCACACTCTGCCATCACTGCGGTCCACCTGCGGGGACGTCTGTCCTGCACCAGGGTGGAGGCCTCCAAGGCGGGTGGAGGCTCCATCTCACATACACACCAGGCACGGGATGCACGTGTAATGAATGAAGCCCCAGCCCTCGGACCCCAGGCTTCAAGGGAGAGAGAGGTCCGGCTGGGGTCGCGAGGCCCGGGCTGACCCCTGCCCCGCCTCCAACCCGTGGAGGAACCCTGAGCAGGTCGCACTGCTTCTCTGAGGGAGTGGATGAAGGAATTAGCCCAAGGCCCCACCCAACTTCGACATTCTATGGCCTGGTACCTGCGAGAATAATGAGCCCGTGGGGCTGTTTACAGACTGCTTCCACAGCCGTCTCGGGCATCTTCCACCCCTCCCTGCCTCCTCCAACTAGCAAGAGACCAGCAGGAGAATCTCCTCAGGTAGACACTTTTATTCAGCAGGTCTTTCCTAAGCTCCGACCTGTACCAGTGAGCGCCCTAGAGACACCTGGTCCCACCATGGTCTCTCTTTTTTTTTTTAAAGATTTTATTTATTTATTCGAGAGAGAGAGAGAGATAGGCAGAGGGAGAAGCAGGCTCCATGTGGGAGCCCAATGTGGGACTTGATCCCAGGACCCCAGGATCACACCCTGGGCTGAAGGCAGTGCTAAACTGCTGAGTCACCCAGGCCGTCCCCCCCCCCCCCCCCACTTGGTTTCTAGAACCCTTTGCATCTCTTGGGCAGGAAAGATGGGACCCACTGAGGGAACTTTCAGAGAGTCGCCCAAAACTGGTGGGCAGGAGCGCTGTGACCCTAGGCTCGTCATTTAGTGTCTTTGGGCCTCCGTCGCCTCATCTGTAAAGAGCATGACAACCCTTTGTGGGTCTGAGAGGAGAGGCTGGGCTTCGGCTTCCAACCGCAAAAGAGCAGGGCTCCATCCAACAGGTAAGCGGTCTTTGGGCTCAGCTGTGAGACCTGAACCATTTGGCAAAGCAAGTGGACCAGGGAGCCTCTGTGGTCACCTGTGAGCAATTGTCTGCCATCATCTTGGTGCCTCTCGGGAGACCCTCAGGGAGTCTGAGGGCCCAGGCCCTGGGCCTGGACCCCTTTCACTTCTCCCTGGACACCCTCGTGGGCTCAGGCACTTCTGTGTCCCATAGTGAGTCTTCCTAGGGCGATACCTGCCCGAAGGAGCTCACGGTGTCCTCTCGGGGTGCTGAGGGAGGAAAGGCCAGCACCGCACCAACTTCCTCCCTCCACTCTCACCTTCTCAGCCCCCCCAGGCCCTCCCCCCCTGCTTCCTCTTCCCACTTCTTACCCTCCTTTCCTCCTCCCCCAGTCTGACCATCCTGCCCTGAGCCCTGCCTCCCAATCTGGCTGAAGGGGACAATCCTCTCCCCCACACTCCTCCCCTTCTCTACTCTGATCATCTCCACTTTCCTATGAAATTGAGAAAAAATAAATAAATAAAACCCTCATGCTCACAACACAATAAAAAACAGGTTTAAACATTTTACAGGTTTCAACATTTTTCAGGCCGCCTTGTCACATCTTATCAGATCAGCCGGGAGCCGCAGGCCAGCCGCTCTGGGAGCTGCTTTGGAGAACAGAAGCCGTAACATTCCAGCTGAGGCTGGCCCGCCTTCCCCTCCCTCCCTCTCCTCCCCAAAGAAACATCCCACAGGGCTCTGGACGGGATGGTGGATGGAGCTCAGGGCCCGCACCTCTGCCCCCTCCCTCTGATGGGGACTCAGTCTTTGATCAAATCCCTGGTTTTGAGTGTCCACCACCCACCTCATCACCTCCATCCAGGGTTATCCAGAGCTGTGGCCCCTCTGGGCCCTCCGGCAGTCTTAGCACACCTCCTCAGAGGGCGCCACTTGGCCCTGCAAGGAGACCTCTAGAAGGCAGCAGGCAGAGGAAGGTTGTCAAGGTCGCTCACCGAAGGTAGAAGTGACCACTTGGCCATAGCGCCCAGCTTGTTGCGTTGGAGAGTTTAGGGAGAAAGAGGAAGGCAGGAAGACCCTTCTCGGGCTCCCATGGTGAGTCGTCAGTGCTGCCCAATGGGAGGAAATGGTTTTTTACTTTGGCTTCATGTTTGGGGGATGTGTGGGTTTACCATCCATGGTGGTGTGGACAGTTGGCCTGGAATACCCCTTTTCTCTCACGTTCACCCCCAGCCTCCCATCCTCCTGCCCCTGCCACACTCATGGTAACCTGGGGCACACGCTACAGGGTGATAGGTCCAGAAAAGGCTGAGACCAAAGTCCAAAGGCCCAGATTTCAGCCGAGCCAACCTGAGGGAAAGGCCCTGGACCTGTGTCCCAGGGTGAGAGGGAAGGGCTCCCTTTGTGGCTTCCAGGCAGGAGCAGGAGGGTCAGGCTGGGAGATGCCACCCATGTGCACAGAGAGGGGCCCTACAGGAGGACGAGGCTGTGAGTTGATGGGTGAGTGTGCATTCAGGGCTCTCACCCAGGGAGGAGGGTGGGGACAAAAGTTGAAGAGGGAAAGACCAGAGCAAAGGAAGGGTGTGGTGACTCACTCTGTCCAAGTATGTTGGCCTCGCCTCCATGGGGACCTCATCAGAAATACCGGGAAACAGAAGCCAGACGTGGGCGCTTGGTGCTAATGTTGGCTGACTGAGGCCCAACCACCCTGCCTCCTGCAGGGTTTTGGGAGAGCCTTCCCCATGTCTCGGCCTAATATGTGAAGGCCATCTGACATGAGGTCCCGGCCCCCATGTTGGTGCCCTTCCTCCCAGGAGTGCCCTGCATTTCTCAAGGCACCAAAAGGGCTCCTCCCTGGGCACCTACACTGTGAGGGTCCCTGGTGTCTCACCCTTTACCGTGTGCCATGGGGAAGGACAAGGCCTCAAGCATCATTCAGCTATTAGCTCCAGCACAGATTCCCAAATCTGAATTTCCAGGGCCTGTCTTTTTCCAGCATGGCCTGGACATGGGTGTCTAGGGGGGGGGGTCTCACTGGCCCCACAAATTATCTTTGTCTTTCTTCCCAAACCTGCTTCACCTTTTAAGTTCCCTTTCTTTTGACATCCTATCCATCTTCCTGGTCATCCTGGCTTAAAACCTTGGTCATGCTTTTGTCCCTCCTATTTCCTATGCACTCCCTCCTCTCTGCTCCTAATGCCCCTCCTGCCTCTGGCCCCGCTCATGCATATGGGTCACCCCAAACCAGTGAAAACATGTCCCCCAGGGGTTGTAACATGCAGCCAAGCCTGGGACTCTCCTTAGCATAATGCCCCCTGGGGCCCATTTCACAGATAGATTTTGTCTAGTAGATTAATATTCCAAAGGCCAGTTTGGGAGCCTCCAATGGCTGCCCGGGTTGCCTGCATAAAGCTTGGCACTCAGGGCTCCTTTCCCCATCTTGCTCCTTTGTAGAGTTTCTGGTCTCCAGCTGGAGTGGAGCAGCTGTGGTTCCCACTCCCACCTTGTGCCTGGGGCTTCTCTGCCACCCTAGTGCCTCCCGAGGGAGCCCCGGCCATGCCTTCATCATCACCACTGGCTGGGACCCTCTCGCCTCTGCCTCCTGCATGTCTTGGCTCCGACAGTGCACCTTCTGGCATGGTGGTTACAAGGGTTATAGGTCACAAGAGCCTTGGGAGCCTCTGTCCCTTGTTCATGGCACCCATGGCACCCAGACTTGGGAGGTGCTGGAGAAATGCTGTGGCTCCGTAATTGGCAGATGCCCCCTGGTCTGGGTGCTCTGTGGGTGTGGCTTAATGCCGCTCCATGTCCCCAGAACCTGGCGCTCTGCCCGATTCCAAATCATCACTCAAATGTGAGTTGAGTGAACAGGCGGGGAATGAATTTGTTTACCAAAGGAAGGCTTTAACCTCCTCTCCCAAGGGCGGGCACCTGCATCCACTCCACACATTTGTTGCCCTCCTGCCCTGGGCTGGCTGGCTGGGACTAAATCAAGATGGGAAGCCCAGCAGGAGGGTTGGGCCTTCCTGGGTTCAGAAGTTCTTATAGGTCCAGAGCTATCTCTCCACTTCTTTGATGAAAGGCATCTGTTGAGGTGTCTCTAGGCTTGCCCCATAGGTCACGGGAACAGGAGCCCCTTTGGACTCAGAAGAGACTCCCTAGCCTTGGCCTGCACTGAGATGGGTGCGGGGTTGAGTTAGTGCTCTGCATCCATGGGGCCCACACCTGCTCCAGAGAGGATCAGTGGTGGGGCAAGGAGAGCTGTAGCTTGGGAAACATGAGTTAGGTCTGTCTGCCTTTATCACAAGTTCCCTGCCGAGGGACGGGAACTAACCCTTCCCTGCTGGTGTCCTAACCTGGGCCTCCTATGTCAGGGGCAGTGATTGACTTGCCATTCTGGGTCATAGCTCCTGGTGTCCCAGGAATTAGGTGCATCAGGGCCCACCGGGCCCTGCCCCTGGCCTGCCCCACTCAGGATGTGCCGCTGAACTTGTCAGGTTCCCTTCATGCCATCAGCCAGCCCCAAAGGACCTCTTGACCTCAATGGAAAGGTAATAGCCTTGTATTTCCAAATCAACACTTGGCTCTTTATTTCCTATCCATTTCCAAGCTTTGCCTTCTCCTTCTGGAAGTTTTCGTCTTGTCCCAGGCCAGGGTGGGGCCCCACTGGGCCGGGGAACAGGGAGGGCACCTGCCCAGTACTGCCCAGTACTGCCCAGGAGCCAGCAGGTGGAGCACCAAGCACTGGCTTATAGTGCAGCTTCCAGAAACATGGTGGTCACTCTGGAGGAGAGAGACAGAAGACCACAGAGGAAGTGGTTTCCGACTCCTTCCCCTTTCTGTCTCCTTTACCCCTCTCAGCACCCATGGCAGGTGTCCTGACCAGGGCTGGTAGAGCTAGTGAAGCTTGCCCTGGGGGAAGGTAAGGACCTTCCTGACTCCAAGAAAGGCACAACTGGGGGAGGTTTGGCCATGGAGCTCACCCGAGACTGGAAGAAGGGGAAGGGGAGACTCTCCCTGGGCTGTGTCCCTGCCCATCTCCCCCGGGCCTGCCCGTATGTGACGGTGTGACTTGGGACCCTCTCTGGGCCTCGGTCGCTCTTCCCAACTAGAGGAGGAAGGGCTCAGATTAGACGTGTGATCGTCAGGGTTCATCCCGAGGAGGGGCCTTCAGTGGGGGCAGAAGCTGTACTCACGAAGCAGTAACTTCCCTCCCAGTGCCCTCCCAGACGCTCCCAGGTAGCGTCTATTCCTGTCATTGGCCTATTCTAGGTGCCTCGCGTAGGTGGAATCATACAATATCTGTCCTTTTATGGACTGGTTTTTTTCACTCAGCATGATGTTGTCAAGGTTCATCCGTGTCGGAGCAGGTGCTTCGGAATAAGGAACTTCATTCCTTTCTGCGGCTGAGTAATATTCCGCTGTAGGGATATGCCACATTTCGTTGTCTGTCCCTCTGATGGACGCTTGGGTTGCCCACCTGTTGGCTACTGTGAAGAGCGCTGCCGTCAAACTGACGTGCACATGTCCATTTGCGTTCCTGCTTTCGATTCTCTTGAGCCCATAGCTAGGAGTGGAATTTCTCCATCAACTGGTAATTGTACGTTTAGCTTTATTTTTAAATTTTACATTTTTAAAAGAGATTTTATTTATTTATTTGACAGAGAAAGAGAGCGCACAAGCAGGGGGGAGCAGTAGGCAGAGGGAGCAGTAGGGCTCCCTCCACTGAGCAGGGAGCCCGATGCGGAGCTCGATTCCAGGACCCTGATCATGACCTGAGCCCAAGGCAGATGCTCAACCGACTGAGTCACCCAAATCGCCCCATACATTTAGCTTTAAAAGAGGAACGGTCCCCTCTTTTTATCTGTTTTATGTATAGAGGGCTGGGGGGAGGTTGTGTATGATTCATCTGGAAAAAAAATAGCTAACAAATACAAAACACCCTGAACTAGAGGCCTCCCGAGGCCCCTCCATCTCTAAAATCTTATTACGCTGGGGAGTAGGGAGGCCCAAGTTAAAGAACCGAAACAAGTCTGGGTACAAGAGAGGCCACTGGTTGGGGTACAGGGCTCCAACCCTGAGAGATCGTTAAGGAAGGCAGGGTAGGGACAGCGCAGCATGCAGCCCTGGCAGCCTGAAGCCAGGCAGGCCTCTGCTGGGCGATGGCAGGACCTGTGTGTCGGCAGTGCCAGCGTCACCGGACAGGATACCCGGCACAGGACACTTGTGTCTCACCGTGTGATAGCTGTGTAAGTCAGGCTGGCGTCCAGGCGGACCGCGGTCTGTGGCTAGAAGTTTTCTCTCTGCCCTGGCTCACTGCATAGGCCCACGTTCAGCCCTCTGGAGACAGAGGTGGTGTCGGGGGGCGGGGGGGTGGAGAACCGGGGAGCAGCGGGAGTCCCACAGGGCAGTGTACTTATTGAAGTCCAGCCTGCTTGGAGAGGGACTTTCACTGAGAGGTCAGCGTCGCGGCTCCACGAGCAGCCTGTTGCTCGCTGGCACCTGCTGCCCATCTGCCCGGCTGCCTGTGTCTATCCTCAGCCCAGCTGGGCAGTGGGTGGTTGGGGCGGAGGATGAGCTGTCCTCAGGGGAGGGTGGCAGGTCCTAGGGCAGGGTCAGGCCAGGAGCTGGGTATAAATAGCCCGTGCCCGGCTGGGAAGGCCTGGCAGTGTCCTCCGCCCTCCCCCTCACCAGCTGCCGGTGCCAGGCGGGTCCCCACCTCCCCTGGGAGCCTGGCTGTCGTCTGAGGTCCTAACCATAGGGACTTCCTCTGCGGAACCGAGGAGTCTTGTCCTGTGTGGAGGCGAAACCTCCGGATGCCTGGATTCCTGGGGAGTGAGGCTAAGGAGCTGCAAGACAGGGGCCATCAGACTGGCCTTTTGGGGAAGGAGTGGTTCCTTCATTCCTTCCCTTGAGAATTAGCGAGAACCAATTGCCTGCCTTTCCGTAGACCAAGTGTGCCCATGTGTGTGTGTATGTGCATGTGTGTGCACAAGTGTACATGGTACGGGGCGAGGTGTTGGAGAAACAGAAGAGACACAACCTCTCTCCTTGGGGAGCTCAGACTCCCACAGCCAGACCGAACTGGAAACACAAGAGCCCCGCACTTTGCGATAAGAAGGTTTGAATAGGGTACAGGAAAGACACAGAGGCAGGACTGTCTGGGGGCCCATGAAAGTCTTTAGAAAGGAGGGGACCCACAAATCACGTCCTGAAGGATGGGTAAGCTGATTGTCAGGAGCTGGTGGTGAGCAGACAGGTGCTCCAGGTGGAGGGGGCTCAGCTGGCGCGGCCGTGGGGACAGCAGGGACGGGGAGACGGTGGCGTCTGGGCAGAGCCCCCAGAGCCACTTGCATTCTGGCGGGAAGAATTAAGGCGAATGAGGCTCACTGTGTGACGTCCCCCAGCCCACCCTGGCCAGGGGAACGTGGACTTCATAATCGAGACAAGGAGCTGTGAGCTAAACTGATGCATCTGTGGTGGTGGGATTTCAGACCTGAGTCCCGTGTGGGGAGGAGTGCAAGGCCAGGGGTGCCAGGCCATGTTTGGGGGAGAGCAGCTCTCCTACTGAAATCAATCCCATGGCAGAGGCCTCGTTAGCCCCACCCCCACTCCCAGAGGGCCTTGTTCATGACCAGCAGAATGTCCAGGTCTGAGCTGAAACCCTCGAATGGAACATTCTGGAAATGTCTCCTTTTGGGTTACCTTTAACACTCAGCCAGGTCACAGATGTCTGTCCAGCCACCCCAGTTAGGACTGAGCTGCTGGGGAAGGGGCCGACTTTCCTCTGCTCCAAGGCGTCCTTCCCAGTGATGGATGGGAAGGGGCTCTGGAAATTCTCAAGTGTTCTATCAAGTCAGGAATGACAGGGCAGGAGGCAGAAGGTTGCTGACAGGGCAGGGGACAAAGTGCTGGGGACAACCCTTCAACACATGGTAACCACAACGACTGAAGCTTATGAAAGGCTTCCCATGTGCCCAGCTCTTGATATCATTTCTTCCTCTTATTACGTCTATTTTACAGGTGAGGAAACTGAGGCAGGGACAGGTTGTGTGCACTGTTAGAGATCAGTAGTTAGGAAAGAGCAGAGCCGGGTTTGCACCGGGCAGCCTGGCCGTGGGGCACACGGTGGCTGGCCCGGGCATCAGGGGGAAGCCTGGGCATGGCAGGAGAGGAAGGAACTCACCAACTCTGAGGCCCGGAGCTGTCTTCAGAGGGTGAGCGGCGTCATACTCGGAGTCAGACAAACCCAGGGCTGAATTGCGGTTCGGCCACTTCCCCATGTGCCTGGTTGCTCTATGCCTCAGTCTCCCCCTCTGTAAAATGGGGGCGGCAGGGCCCACCTCCTGGAGCTGTTGTGAGGAAGCATCCGTGAGGTGCCAGGCCGGGTGTGCGAGAGGAACGGCTGTCGCTCTGACTGCTGGCCTTGCACGTGGCCGCAGGGGGCCAGAGGGAATCTGCTTGGGTCGGAGGAGACTACAGTCTCAGGGGCTCAGTGTCCTTCAGAGGAGGGGCAAGGAACGAGGCATCTCCCTGCTGGGGGAGGTTTGGGGAGCAACTCTGGCCTTGGCAGCCAGCCAGTGCCCGGGGCTGGGGGCTTCTGCTGGGCTGGGGAGGCCCACCTGCAGGGGGCTGATGAGACCAGGGAGTGGGCACCCCTTTGGAGTGCTGGGACAGAAGTGGCCTCACCGAGTGGAAACGAAGAGGCAGTGGGGGGGTCCCCACCCCTCGGCCTCCCTCTCCACGGTGGCCAGCAGCCCCACCTGACTCCGAGGTTCGGGCTGTGCAGCCGGGGGCGAGCCGCCTCTCCCTGTGGGCTCCACGCTCTCTCAGGGCTCCTCCCATAGGCTCTGATTCTGGCCCAGGGCTCAGCTTCGCTTGAGGGGGCCCAGGCCCACCGAGGGGCGAGGGGAGAGCTAGGAAGGAGGAGGAAGGAAAGTGATGGAGGGGAAGGGGTAGAGGAAGGGTCCTGGAGGGCCCCTGGGGCCCCACTTTCAACTCTGGGTGAAGGGAGGCTGGAGCCTTGGGCACTAGGGGCCTTGGCTGGTGGGCAGATCAATAATGGGGGGTGACATGGGATAGGACCCCTGGTTCCAGAAGTGATTGAGGGACAGACCGGCCCACATTAGAGTGTGTAGAGGGGGCAGGAGGCCACGCTGACGGCAAGCGTGGCCACCACAGGGGAGGTCCACACCTCCCGACACATGCAAGGACAGAGATGCCTGTGGTGGGGACACTGGGGAGACTGGCCTGGCCAAAGGGGAGGAACACCGAGGCTGGGAAGTGGGTACCAGGTCTTCCCCTACTGCTCTGGGCCAGGCAGGAGCCAGGCCAGGGCACGGGGAGGGGGCCAGGAGCCACCACCACATTCAGGACCAAACCAAGGAGGGGCGGTGCAGGTAGCAGAGTCCCCTATCGGGTCTCAGCCCCCCTCTCTGAGGACAGTCATAGGCTCCTAAATGCCAGAGAAGGGAGTGGGAAAGGCCTGCGCTTCTTCCCAGGGGAGCCCTGCTCCCCAGCCGCCCTCTCAGGATGGCGCTGTGCTGACCATCCAGCCCGAACCCTGGGCTCCGTTCTGGCTCCAGGGATTGCAGAGTTGCTGGGGCAGCCGGTTAAGAGCATGTGGGGAGGCAGCCTGAACGGGGAGGGAGGCTCAACGCTGACGCGTTGCAGTCCTGCAGACTGGGGTAGGATACTTAGCTTCCTGGTCTCAGTTTCCTCATCTAGGAAATGGGATAATAATGTGATGACAAGGACTTGCTTCGAGGATTACATAGGGTAAGGGACAGGAGCGCTTAGAAGTGGCCCAGCATGTAATCAGTGATAGACGTTTGAATATCATTCTTGCCAGGATACCCTGTTTATTTTTTTTAATTTATTTATGATAGTCACAGAGAGAGAGAGAGAGAGAGAGAGACATAGGCAGAGGGAGAAGCAGGCTCCATGCACTGGGAGCCTGATGTGGGATTCGATCCCGGGTCTCCCGGATCGTGCCCTGGGCCAAAGGCAGGCGCTAAACCGCTGCGCCACCCAGGGATCCCGGATACCCTGTTTATAACTGTAAACAGGGTGGGGGCAGGAGAGAACAGGCTGCAGGGCCCCATCAGGGGCCGTGTGCCATGCGCCCATCAGTGGGCTCTGGGTGGACCTGCTCTCTCCCACTCAGGCAAGGGATCCGTGGTGAGGCTCAGGACACAGATGGGCCAGGCCTGCAGCCACCGCCCTCTCCCCCCCCAGCTCAGGCCCCAAGCAGGCATTGCCCAGAAGGCAAGCGACACACTCCTCAGCTCTGGAGTCCGATGGCCTGGAGTCCAACGAGCAAACTCTTAGCAGTTCTGTGCACTGGGCTGGTTACTCAGGACGCAAGACTACGCCACCCAAAAACAGGGCCGCTGTAATGCACCCTTCAGTGTCATACAGTTGTCACAGGATTCAATGAAGCAAACCCAAGAAAAAGGCTCAGCCCGGCGAGTGTGCTGTGCTCTGCCCCAGACCCGGCATCAAAAAGCCTTGAGCAAGCTGTCTTACTTCCCAAATTTGGGCTTCCTCGTCTTGGGGGGGGCGGGGTAGTAATATTCTCTGCCTTGGAGAAGTGATGGGAAATGCTACATGTAAAGCACCCGGCGCATAAGAGCTGATAAATGGCAAATGTGTAATTCAGCCCTGTGTGCCTATGTTTCCTGATCTGAGGTTCCTCTTCCTAAGGCTTCTGTCATCACTTTGGGTGGGGGACTCGACCGAGGTCACTGTCAGACTAGAGCCTTGGGTCAGTGCTGGATGTAAAGGGGGAGGAGATGGGCCCCAGTGCAAACCTTCTTCTTGCTCACACTGCTCCTGATCACAGGGTTGATCGCAACTGGCCTTCAAGTCCACTGAGACCCACGGATCATTTTCTCAGTTTCTCACACAAAATGTCATTACTGCTGTTCCTGTGCTGGGGGAGAGAGTGGAAGAGCTGCACGTTGGCTCTCTAGTATTTTAAACTCTTGTTCCTCCTCCGCCGCCTCCCCACAAGATCTTTCCTTCTGTTGGCTCTTTATAAAAGCTGAGGTTGACAGGCTATGCATTGAGAAATGAGGGTTAGAAGGGCAAGGTGACTTGACTGGGGTCGTAAGTGTTGGCTGGGAGAGCATGATCTGAGATCCTCCCCCTCTGGACACTGAGCTAACTTGTCTTGAAACAAAGCCAATCAGCGGTTTAGCGCCTGCCTTCCACCCAGGGTGTGATCCTGGAGTCCCGAGATCGAGTCCCACATCGGGCCGCTTCTCCCTCTGCCTGAGTCTCTGCCTCTCCTTCTCTGTGCCTCTTATGAATAAGTAAATGAAATCTTTAAAGAAAGAAAGAAAGAAAAAAAGCCAAGCTCCAGTCTCCGGTGAGGGGAAAGATGGCACTCTCAAAACTTCTAGGAAGCTGTCAAGATGGTTTTGGAGGCCCCCTGTGGACAAAGCACAGAGGACCTAGTAGAAGCCACCAATTCCCTGGGGAAGACACCGAGGGGCTTTGAGCTGGGCAGGCAGCATCCTGGGGAGGAGGCTCAGGGGCACTGCCACGGGCAGCGTGCGTGTGTCCATGTGTGCATGCAAACCTTAGGCACACATGCATGTCCAAGTTCCCTGCTGAAGAACTGAGGCTTCTCGGCTTCTCTGCTTCATCTGAGATGGGACTGGGGTCAAGCCAGCTCCTGGCACCTACTTTGCTTTAGGTTTGGGTTATCTCCCATGGGTCGCCAGAGCCTCCATGTGGACCCAGAAACTTAGACCCCCTAGCAGATTGTCCAGCCCAACCGCTTCAATGCCAGGACTTAACCTGGGCCTCCCATTTCCATCTCTCCAATCCAGGATTCTTTATTTTTTTTAAATTTATTTTTATTCTTTTCAATCCAGGATTCTTTTCATGCGGTATTGCGTTGCCCCCTGAGTGCCCCTGAGAGAGGTTTCTGAGGGTCCCCACACTCACGTCCGATATGCCCACATCAGGGGGCGACTTTGCCTGGACCTGAGTCCTGCCCTTCAAGGGGCCAGTGTACTCGTGCGATCAGGGCAGCACATTCAGGGGCCAGGTCACTCAAGGCTCTGGGTTGGGGCTGGCCTGCGGGCCCTCCGTGGCTCCACCTACCCCCCAGGGCTCCCTGGGAAGAACAAGGGCCAGTGATGGGCCATGTGCTTTGTGCTGGCAGTGCCACCGCCCTCTGTCTGCCTGCAGGTCCCTGGCCCTGGGCCAGCAGTACACATCCCTGGGCTCACAGCCCCTGCTCTGCGGCTCCATCCCAGGCCTGGTCCCCAAGCAGCTGCGCTTCTGCCGGAATTACATTGAAATCATGCCCAGCGTGGCCGAGGGAGTGAAGTTGGGCATCCAGGAGTGCCAGCACCAGTTCCGGGGCCGCCGCTGGAACTGCACCACCATAGATGACAGCCTGGCCATCTTCGGTCCTGTCCTGGACAAAGGTACTGTCTCTGGGCCGGGTAGCAGGTGGGGGAGGGACCGGATAGGGGAGGGCAGCAGGTCGTGGTGACTCTTCCACGTCAGGGTGCCTCAGCTTTGGGCCCAGGGGTCCCCAGGGGATGGCCATGAAGCTGGTCAGGACCTGCAGGTGCCTCTAAAGTGGGTTGGCCCCCTCTGGACTGACCCAGACTGTCACCATGGCAGCCACACCTTCCCAGGTGCTGCTGGAGGGCAAGCAGCCTTGGGATGCTCTGCATCCTGAGATCCTAGGGCAGGACAGGGGGCCGTGGCCTCTGTCCTCACCCCCTCACAGTGAGGTGGGGAGGCTTTGATGTGAACATTTGTGACATCTTCCCAACACTGTGTTGAGCGCCATGCAAATCCAGCTTTTGGGTGAGGTGGGGAGCATCACCACCTCTGGGTCCCTCCCATATAGAAAATTCTGGAGCTGAGGAAACTGCCCGGTGCTAGTGGCACTGCATTGCCCCCAAGCATTTCTGTGAGAAGATTCTGCTGGATGTCCTGCCCCTGCACTCTGGATCTGCAGTGGAGGGCTAGAGGGTGTGCTGGCCTCGGGGTACCTTCCTCACCCTCCTGCAACCTGGGAGGCGAATCACCTGGTGCCTGAAATGATTGGCATTCACACAACTTGACTTGAAGCAAGACTAGGGGAGAGGGATGAGGGCGAAGGGGACTTTGGGGTGGTGAGTTCTGGGCTGAAGATGGGCAACTCTGAGGAATGGCAGTGTCCCGGAATTTAATGACCCCAGCTGGCCCCCTGGAGCCACCGCTCCTTTTCTGCGGCAACTTGAACCCTCCGGACCACCACCAAGGCTTTGCCACCCGACCTCTTGAGCCTGGCCCTCCCTTCTTTTACAAGAACTATATTTATAGCCAGAAGGAACAGGGATCTGAGAGCCAGGTGGATTTGGGGGTGGGGTGTGGGGTGGAGGATGAGGGGCACTGACCCTCTAGATTTTAGCACGCGGGGTGGGGTGGGGTGGGGGGAGCCCTTCACCTGGGCCTCTGCAGTGCTGGGTCCGTCTGACCTACCGGCCATTGTCAAGGGACAGAGGAGCAATTAGCGAATCAATGGATGATGATTCTGTTTACGCTTCTATTACCAAAGCTAATTATTCCTTGTTTACATAAAAGGTTTGGCCTCTAATTGGGGCCAAGTGGCGGCGGTTTGCATTTCAAACCTGATCTTGCCTGGCGTGTCCGTCTCACCGCCTTCCGGTGCCCCACCTCGGGCCAGGTAGCTCTTAATCAAGCAGCCTGGCGTCTAGACGCGCTCCCCAAAAAGCGAGGCTCGCCTGGTCGCTGCCACCCTCCTGGGACGTCTGGCGACGGAGCCGGGGCTCTGAGCGTACGGCCCGTCCGCGTCTGTGCTAAACGCTTCCAGGCACCGTTGCAGGCCTCGCACCTGCCTTCCTCTAAGTTGCGAGAGGGCGCTCGTGGGGGGGGGGGGTAGGGCGGAAACTCCGGAACTGGACCAAGCGGAGGCAGGCCCGGGAACAAGGCTCCACGCCGCCCGCGGGTGCGCCCGGGCCCCGCGTGGAGGGCCGGGGGCGGGGCGGGGCGGGGCGGGGCGGGGGCGGGGCCGCGGCCCGCAGGGGGCCCGCGCGGCAGCCGCGGGGCGGGGGTCGGCGGCCGGAAGGCGACGGGCCGGGGCGGCGGGGCGCGGGCGCGGGCGCGGGCGGGGCGGGGCGGGGCGGGGCGGCGCGGGCGGCCCCGAGGGCTCAGGCGGCTTGAAAGGGGCCCGAGCGCCGCCCCCCGCCGCGCCGCCCGGCCCCGCGCCCGCTGCGGCCGCCGCGCCATTCACACGCCCTCTGGCCGTTCGGCGCGGCGCGGCGCGGGGGCGGGGGCGGGGGGCGCCGCTTCAATGGGGATTTCGCGGGCCGGCGCCGGGGCCGGGGGCGCGGCCCGGCCGCGGGAGCCGCCCGTTGCTACGCGGTGGCGGCCGGCGCGGCGGCCCGGGCCCGGCGGCCGCATTATGCGGGTAATGCGGTGTGACACCGCGCGAACAAAGGCGGATTGAGCGGCCCAGCGGGCCCCGCCGGACGGGGACCGGCACAGCGGGGCTGTCAGCGCCGCTCCCAGGCTAATCCGCGCCCCGCCCCGCCGCCCCCGCCGCCCCCGCCGGCCCCGCCGCCCCCGCCGCCCCGGGGCTGGGAACCGAGCGCGGCCCGGGGTCCGGGCGCCGCCGCCGCCGCGAGAGGCCGCGGGCCCGGCCGGAAGCGAGGCGCGGGCGCTCGGCGGAGGGCGGGAGCTGCACCGGGCGAGGACAGCGCGGGGGGGGGGGGGCCTCGGGGCCTGCCCCGCCCCACCGGCCTCAGTCCGCGCGGCTTCGCGGGCTCGTGCGCCGTTGGGGCGGTCGGTGGAGGCGGGCCGGGCGGCCCCTCCGAGGTGGCCCCGCGGCCACCGCTCTCCCCTGTGTGCCCAGCCGGGCCGCGGCCCCTCTAGGCCTCTCTAGGTCACCTCCTGCCCCGGGTCCCTCGCCCGTCGGGAGGGAGAGCGGGGGACGGCAGGGGTCCCAGGCCTTGGCCCTCTGGCCCTCAATGTCTGCATCTGTAAAATGGGCCTATACTAAGACCTTCTGCCTCCCTGGGGGAGGACTAAATGGGATAAAGCCCATGAAGGGCAGACTCTGGCGCATACCGAGCGCTCCAAGGTGGCCATCAGTATCCTGAGGTGGGGGGGCAGCCCTGACGCCCTGGGGTCCCGTCCTGTGTCCTGTGTTCTGTCCTCCCGGTGGTGGCAGGGGGGGGCTCGGGAGCGTCCGCGGCAGAGGGAACTTACACCCCTGTTACAGAGTAACTGCGGCTCTCGGAAAGGAAGGGTCTGCCCAAGCGCCTCTAGGTGGGGGGCGGGGGGCCTCACCCCGCAGGCCTCGGGCTCTCGGAGTGGGAGGGCTGCGTTTGGGCAGCTGGAGGGCAGGAGGCCCCATCCCTTCAGCAACCTGCCGGGGCTGTACTTTCTGTGGCTGCTTTTACCAGGGTCAGCTCTGTGCTGGGCCAGGCGTCGAGGCCCTGGGTTAATCCGTTGGCTGCCCGGGCCTCAGTTTGCTCATCTGTAAAGCGGGGATACCTCAGAGGCTGGGCCAGCCCAAGGGGGTCAGAAGGGCACCTCGGTTCCTCCCTCTTTCCCCGCGGCTGGGGAGGTCGAGGCAGGGCGGCTGCGCCCCACGACCCGGCCTGAGCAATGCCCTCCCCGCAGCCACCCGCGAGTCGGCCTTCGTGCACGCCATCGCCTCGGCCGGCGTGGCCTTCGCCGTCACGCGCTCCTGCGCCGAGGGCACCTCCACCATCTGCGGCTGCGACTCGCATCACAAGGGGCCGCCCGGCGAGGGCTGGAAGTGGGGCGGCTGCAGCGAGGACGCCGACTTCGGGGTGCTCGTGTCCCGGGAGTTCGCGGATGCGCGGGAGAACAGGCCGGACGCACGCTCGGCCATGAACAAGCACAACAACGAGGCGGGCCGCACGGTGAGCCGCGACCGCCCTCGCCGGACACCACCCCCCTCCACCTACCCCTCGGACCCTGGCCCTGGCCCGCCCGGCTGGCCTCGCCCCGCCCTGCCCTTCTGGTGGCCCTAGTGCTGCCCGGGCTCCCTGCTCTCCTCCTTCCTCTGGCCTGGGCTTGGCCCCCACCCACACCCCACAATCACCCCTTCCGTTCCCCTTCCTCCCTGGGCTGTTCCCCGTCTGCGCCTGCCCAGGGATGCGTCAGCTCTGGCGCAGGTGCCCGCCGGCCGATGGGTGCTCTTGGGCTGCCTGGGCAGGGCTGCCTGGGCAGGGCTCTGGACACCGCTGGGCCTGGCTTTGAACTCAGCCTCCACCGCTTCCTCTGCTTGTTTGACGTAGGGCGAGTCACTTAAGCTCCCAGCCTCAGTTTCTCCATCTGTCAAACTAGGATCACAGTCCCTATTTCCTATAGCTTTGAGCAATGGCTGCGATTTCTGCCAATGCTTGGGGCTGTGAGGGGGCAGGAAACCATGGCCATCATCCTTTAGGTCCGTACCTTCGCCCCCAATCCATTCTCTTCTGACACCCGCTAGGAATAGAGAAGGCTCCAGGAATCGGGTGGGCAGGGGCAGAGAGGGAGGGCCTAGGTGGTGCTCCCAGGGGGGTTCGAGCCAGGGGCCACCCGCTACTCCTCTTCCCCAGACCATCCTGGACCACATGCACCTTAAATGCAAGTGCCACGGGCTGTCGGGCAGCTGCGAGGTCAAGACCTGCTGGTGGGCCCAACCCGACTTCCGCGCTATCGGCGACTTCCTCAAGGACAAGTATGACAGTGCCTCGGAGATGGTGGTGGAGAAGCACCGTGAATCCCGTGGCTGGGTGGAGACCCTCCGCGCCAAGTACGCGCTGTTCAAGCCGCCCACCGAGAGGGACCTGGTCTACTATGAGAACTCCCCCAACTTCTGCGAGCCCAATCCCGAGACGGGCTCCTTTGGCACCAGGGACCGGACTTGCAATGTCACCTCTCACGGCATCGATGGCTGCGACCTGCTGTGCTGTGGCCGTGGCCACAACACGAGGACGGAGAAGCGGAAGGAGAAATGCCACTGCATCTTCCACTGGTGCTGCTACGTGAGCTGCCAGGAGTGCATCCGCATCTACGACGTGCACACCTGCAAGTAGGGAGCCAGGTAGGGTGGCGCATTGGGGTGGGGGGGCCGGGGGGCCTCAGGACAGGGAACTGGGTTTGCCCACCTCTTCTTGACCACCCCACCTCTGTTTCTGAGCTGTCCAAGACACTCAAGTTTCCCCGGCCAAGATAGGAAGCCAGGATTTCCCCAGCTCCAGTGGGGATGGTCCCTGCGCCGCTTTTGGTGGCTTACACAAAGCACAGATCCCAGCTAGGTGTGTGTACACGAGACTGCAAGCAGTTGATTCACATGTACAAGTTAGTACACGGTGAGCCAGGCCAAATTTTTGCATGGCCACTGGCTGTCACTACTGAGCATCTGTGGAGGCAGAGTAGGGACACCTGACTTCTGGTCCCGAATTTGCCCTGTTCCACAAAGTCCCTAATTTCCTGTTCTTTCACTTCCAAGGGCCTCAGTTTTCTTACTGTAACCCGAGGGGGTTAAAATTGTTGAAATAGTTGGCCAGAGATCTTCTCTTTACCCCAGGGGCAGACCCCTTTTGCACCCACCTTGAACTTTCATGCCACTTTTTGCACAAGCATAAATCCTCCTGGCCTCGAGGAGGTGGGTGGGGGAAGCCGTGTATAAGCCCATATCCTGACAGATCTGAAGCTTGGGTGGAGCAGGGGCCACTCTTACTGAGTTTATGGAAGGGGATGGGGAGGAGGAGGGATTCAAGTTCAGAGTGCTGTCGGTGAGTAATCAAGGGATCAAAGGCAGGTGGATTATGTTCCCAAGCTTCCCAGAGGTGGCCTGCGTGGGAGACATGGGGCCTGGCCCTTGGATCCCTAGGTCCCCAGCATAGGGGAGGACTGACATAGGGTGGTCCTAGAGTCTTGGAGGTGGAAGGTGTGAGGCTGCTATGCCCTCTCTCCCTTTTCTCTACCCTGAGAAGGAGCCTAGTCTATAGAGCATGAGCCCTGGTCCAAGCTGCCACCACTTGCCACCCAGGTGACCCTGATGAGAGGATTTTTATAGATCTGCCTCCTTATCTATCATCCTCCTCAGAGAGGCTGTGGGGATGGTGCTTGGTTCATTGCAGAGAACCTACCTGCCTGGATCATCCCCCACTGCTGCCCCGGGACAGTGCAGGGGAGAGCACCCCACTGGGTGATGCAGTTCCACAGGGGCCATCTCAGCTGGTGGCACCTGACTACACTGTGTGGGGCTGGGGGTGGGGCCGGGCCTCTCTGAGGTGCGGAGGAACCCACATCGTGGGGAGAGCTCTGAGTGAGTTCATCTGGGAGGCCCCTCCGTGTAGCTCAAGTTATGACCTGGCGGGGACGGGGTCCAGAGAGGCAGTAGGAGGTACCACTTTCTTGGTGTCTGAATGGGCACAGTGTGGCCACTGGAGAGAGGACACAGCTCCACCACATACCAGCCATGGAAGCCCCAAGTCCAGGTTCCTCATCCGTACAGGGATGGTGAAAGCCTAACAGAAGTTTTATGAGGCTCAAGTGGGTTACCAGAGGTGAATGCCTCTCTGAATCTAAAACTAATAGAGTGATAAACGCCATCAGAGAGATGTGACACGAGGGTGTCATTTTCAGTGGGATGATGACACCATCTCACTTGCCCAATAAAACTTGGGCAAGTTTTATTTCCTGCTCCTCACAACAACTGAAAGGTCAGCGAGTATGAAAGAGCTCACCGGCTCGTTGTTAGCATGCCCACATGGGCAGAGGCCACATGGTGTCCCCAAGTAGGACATAGCTCTGGTCGCTCTAGAGGGAGCTGTGCGCTGGACATTTGTCTGGCTTACCCGTTACTAGAGTGAGGACACAGAGCTCGGGTCTCTGCCTCCAGAAAGTTTCACATGTGGGTCCTGCAGAGGCTACAGCAGCAGTAGCCCAGGCCCTATTGGTGGCTCTAGGGGGCTCTAGGGTGTCACTGAGTCAGACCCCGGCAGCTTGTTCCAGCACCTTCCCTCTCCAGGTCGGTAGCCAAGATAAGCCACCTGCAAAGCAGGGAAGGAGGTGCTGGTTTGACCTTCAGTGTCCAGAAAAGTCCCCTCCCCGTCACCCCTGTAATTAGTACTGATTCTAAAATGAATGAACAATCTTCGGCCATCTCTTCTCCCATTTCTGAAGTAGAATGGTATTTTCTCCAATCGTATAGAAAGTGCCACACAGACATGGTTTCAAAATGCCATATCCAGACAGACCGGGGAGTGGGGGGCTCCCCGGAGGCCCCTCCTTTCTGGTCACTGGAGCTCTTGCTCTGGGATAGCTGGAGGATTCTCTTCCAATGTGGTGCCCTTTTAACAAATTTATAACTTGTTGAGTGAGTCGGGGCAAGCTGTGGAGCGTCTCTGCACCTTGGTTCCCTCATTCGTGAACTGGGGGTGTTGTGTGCGCCAGAGGACCACCTGCTGGGCCCGGCACGTGGTCCAAGGAGGCAGCGGAGATTCCCAGGCCTAGCAGGGCTGACCTCCAAGAGCGACTTTCTCCGGGCACGCTGCCTGGTGTCGAGGCCCAGGCCCAAGATTGGCTGAGACCTGGTTACCTCTCTCCTCCTTCCAGCCACACTGACACTGCAGGCAAGATGGGAACTTTCGAGACAGGCTGATAGGAACGAGTGCCCTTCACACACTCGGTGGGGAGCCCCAGTCATAATGGCTTTGTTCCGTGGGAAGGCCAGAGATTCTCGGTCCTTCCCTGGTGGGGACAACATCTCTTCCATTGCCTGTAGCTCCTGTCCAGTGTCTCATGCTAATGACGGATGTCATACCTTGCAAGCAGCAGGTTCATTCCTTGTTACTGCGATGTTACGAGCACAGTGAACTGGAAAGGGCTCTCTCTCGACAGGACTCGGAGCCTGGCTGGCCTCACGTGCTGGATCTGTCACTAACTTGCTGCAAAACCTTGGCCATGTCCCTTTAATCTTGCTGAGCCTCAGTTTCTGCCCCTGTAAAATGGTCTTCCACTGGCCCGGCCAGCCCCCGAGGAGTGGAAGGATGATTGGGAAAGCCCATGAAAGCGCTTTGGGCCTCGAATCCTTTGTGAGATGTGAATATACAATACAGTGAGAGGTACACATTGGTGCTGCCTGAGAAGGAATTATTCATCATTAATTACTTAAAAAAAAAGATTTTATTTCTTTGAGAGAGAGAGAGTGAGCATGAGAGAGAGAACAGAAGCACCGGGGATGGGCAGAGGGAGAAACAGACTCCCCGCCGAGCAGGGACCTCCCCCCCCACCCCCCGCCCCTGCAATGTGGGGCCCAATCCCAGGATCCTGGGTCCATGACCTGAGCTGAAGGCAGATGCTTAACGGACTGAGGCATCCAGGCGCCCTTTTAAAAATACTTTTTAAAAAAGATTTTAATTGTTTATGAAGGCTGTGTTTATTTTTTTTAATTATTTTTTTTAAAGGTTTTTCTTTATTTGAGATAGAGAGAAGGCAGGAGCGGGGCACAATTACGTAGCTGGGCTCCGGTGTGGACTCACTATCAAGCCACTGGTGTGACAGAAACGCCCGGCGCAGGGTCCACTGGAGTTGGGAGCGGGCCTGGCGGGGTCCTCAGGGTCGCCTGCTGGCCGCCGCCCCCCACTCCTGCTGCTGGGGGGCTTGGGACCCGAGTCCTGGCTGCTAGAGCCCTCCTGTTCCCTGGGATCACGAGCCCTTCCCCAGCGGCAGACCCCGAGCGGAGGAGGGGGCACGGGGCAGCCAGCACGCTCGGGTCCCCAGGGACGCGGCCTGGCCTGGGTCTCGGCGTCCCAGCGGGGGGCCTCCCCAGAAAGCAGCCCCGGCTCTCATTCTTGCCCTTGGCTTTGCAGGGGGCACTGGGAACGGGTGAAGCGAGCGGCTGGGCAGATGCGCCGGAGCCGGCTCGGCCGCCCCGCAGCACGACGGCCCGCACGGACTGTGGCCGACCGACGCCCGCGGTCAGCGCCTGGACCCGCCCGGCCGCGGGAGGCCTCCCCGCCCTCTCCCTCGTTTCTCGCCCTGCTCTGGATGGTGTGTGGTTCTCAAAGAAGGGGCTTTCTTTTTAGTTCTCTAGGGTCTGATAGGAACAGACCCCAGGCTTATCTTTGCACATGTTAAAGAAATAAAAATGGAAAAAAAAAATTCTCCTCCGACACAACAGGCCGGGCCGCCGCAGCCGTGGCTGGCGGCGAAGACCCCGCCAGGGACACGCCAGCTGCCCGCGATGGGACTTCGCGCAGGCGGGAGCCCGGCTGCCGTCTCCTCCGCACCGCCTCGCGCGGACAGGAGCCTGGGCTGGCGAGGACCGAGCGGCAGGAGCCGGAGCCGTGACGTGAGCGCCCGTGGGCCCCGGGCCCGTCGAGCGGCGCCGCGGCCCTCCCAGTCCCGTGTGCTCTGCACCGAGGCTCTGGCCCGCGCAGCCCGAGCGCCCGTCCGTTGCCAGTCGGGGGTGTCTGCCAGGAACGCGGTGCAGGGCTTGTGTTTTGTTTTGTTTTGTTCTTTTTGTTTTGTTTTGTTTCTTAAGAGTCGGACCCGATGTAAATAGGTTACGTTGAGGGCGGGCGGCGAGCCTTCGGCAGCTCCTTGGCTTCCTGGGGAAAGCCGCGGGGTCTCGGGGGCCAAGGTCGGTCCGTCCGGGCCGCTCGGCGCAGGCCGTCCAGGAAACAGCTCCAGGGCCAGCGGCTGCCAGGCTAGTCCCCCCGGGAGAAGCCCGACCTGGGGCCGCCGACGGGGTGGCGGCCTCCCCCTGCAGCTCCGATTTGGTGACGTGTAGAGCGGGAGGCCGGAGGCCAAACGTGATTCCTTCTTTCCGCTCCCATAGAGACACGGCTTCCAGCCTCCTCCTCCTCCTCCTCCTCTGGACTGTGCGGGTGAGGGACATGCAGAGTGTTGAGCACACACCTTCGGGCCCCACCGTGTGCAGACGGAGCGCCCGTGCACGCAGTCCCCAAGGATCAGGAGGAGGCGTTGGGGAGATGCCGGGGCAGGGGCGCAAGCTGTCACTTGCTCCCTCGGGTAGAGCCTCCTGCGGCTGAGCTCCCCTGGCTGCACGCTGGTCCCCGCGGGCGTCCTGCATAGAGGCCAGCGGGTGTGACAGGACGGATCGACGCAACAGCTCTGTCTTAGGGAGAGCCAGGAAGGAGAGAGGCAGCCGCGGTAGAGACTAGAACAAAGTTGTTCCTTCTTTTTGCCCCTCCTCTCTCTGGTCTGCCTAACACTGACCTACGGTACCAGGTCAAGTGACCTTGCTGCTTGCTCCGGCAGGCTTGGCAGGACCATCTAGAAGCCATGCCTGCCCTCTTGAACCTGCTGGCAGCGAGCCCTGCTAAAGATACACATCCCATCCCCTCTCCGGAGAGTCGGAAATGCCCCTCCCCATCTCACCTTAGACTAAAGAGTTTTAAATCATGTCAACAGGATAATGCTTGCTTTATGTGAGAATTATTTCAGCAGAATGGATACAAATTTTCAGAACCGTCTTTTCATATCTATGTATTCTATATTAAAAGTGATAAAGTCATGTTTCTGGGGCGTATTCAAGTAGCTGACAAGTAATTATTTAATAATAGTACACTGAGCACATTGTAATTATTCTCGCCGTAGTCAGGTAATAGTATCCAACAGAAATTTCCTACCGACCTGCTGTATCCAAAGTTTTGTAAAAAGTTGTAGAAGTTGTTGATCTTTTTGATTTTATATTCAAAAAGTCTCTTTTTATAAATATTATTTATTATACAATGTATATACCTTTGAGTTAACTAAGATTATATATTATATAAATATATATATATTTGGAGAAAATATATTTCATCATGCAGTTTTTTTCTGTTAAGTCATTAAAGAGAAGGTAAACAAACTTAAAATGGATACATTGTACAATGTGTGGAGTTTCCAGGTTAATGCTCAGGAGGTCAAGAATATCCAAATCTGGATGTGGAGGCCTCAACTCACACCCTTACGTTAGTGGCCCAGAGTAAAGCCGTTCCCTCTGTTCTCCGAGCAGGATCATCTCTGACGTCATGGACAGTGGGCCTCATCTCCTGTAGGGCTTTCTTACAGGCTTGCTTTGTTCTAAGTCAGTATCTAACAATTCCCAGTGCTGGGAGTGAGTGGTTGGGGCAGTAGCTCCTTTTCCTAGACTCTAGCACTTCCACTGCACACATGAATGTCACAGACACTCAAAGATGTGGCTCAAGGCCAACAGACCACGGGGTTGGTTAATCCTTTCCGCACCCATGTTTTCAACTCCATTTATTGGGAAAATAGGATTTGTTCTATTGAAAATGAAAGCCGACTGGAAGTGGCTCATCCATCCCCTGCTAGCTAAGCTGTAGAAGGGATAGGTTGGTCAGGAAGAAGAAATGGTATGCCCTGGCCTCTGGGTGGCCTGGGACAGGTGTCCTTTGAAATTGGAGGTTGGGCAGAAAAGACTCAGCAGTGGCACGCTCTGGGAAGGGCATCCTCTCCTTGGACCGCTGCTTCAAAAGGACTCACCCGAAGCTCACAAGCAATGCCCTCTCGACAATGAGGGGCAATAACTCGGCTTTATGATGATACACAATCCTTTGGTCTTCAGATCTACCCATAGAATGTCACCTTCAGTTTATGTAGCACAGCTAAAATGCTTTTTCTTTCTCCTGATTTCCCTTTATTAGAAGCAAATCTTCTCTCACTGCATAGAAAAAATATATAAATAAAGCTGTCTGCCTTGTGCGCTGGCGATGGGCTGTCTTGGGCTCCATTCAGACCTCCAACCTTAGATTAGGAATGGCTACTAGAAGTTCATGAACTTTACTGTGCCTTTCATGTGTTTTTATTTCGTCCCTGAAAAGGTTAAAACACAAAAATGGTGGTACCGGCTGTGCAAGGAATTATATGAGGAACGTAGACAGAAATCTCCCTATCTATAGCCCTGCTCATCTTGTACTTCACTTTGACATAAAACTAATACTCATCTACCCTAGCATCCTGGGTACTTTTTTTTTTTTTCAATCTATAAGATTGCCAAACATTTAAATGGTCCCTATTCATACTTAGCAAGGCCATTTGTAATCCTATGATTAATTATATTCTATGATTAAAGAGAACACAGTTTATTGCAGTGCTTGAACATTCAGTTTCTCCCAAAGTATAAAATACTAATAAACATCTAAAAACAAGAGGAAGCTAAAAAAAAAAAAAATCCAAAAGAAAGGAAATGGGAAAATCTCTTTCAAAGCAGTATTTTATGAAAAAAAGCAGGGAAGAGAGTGCATGAGTTCAAGGCTGGGGAAGGAGGTACAAATAAATAAAGGCAAAGGAAAGGCAGAGAAAAATAGGGGAAGAGATGATGGGGAAATGATTCTAGGTGGATCTAGTGACAGATCCAGTGATCTAGTGGTCCCTCCATGCCGGCCTTGGGTGTATGGATGGACACATTAGCTGTGGCTGATCAACACACACTTGGAGTTAATGCAGCAAAATGATGGTAGCTACACTTAGCTTGACAGAGAACTCTCGAGGAAGCAGAGAATTACCCTACCATTAATCTTATACTCCCAAGAGAGTGTGACAAAGTCAGTTGTGTGGAGACTGTATGCTGGGGAAATTTCAAATATGAGTCCTCCTTGTACATCCTGCCTTCATGGTTTAGGATTCTTGCCCATCACAGGCACTCTGTAGAGCATCATGATGCCCTGGTGCCTGCACAGCACACGCCCTCTGTGGGCTCGGCTCCAGGGCTCAGTCACAGCACTGCTTGCCAGTGGAGAAGAAACTTTAGATCATTTTGCAATAACTTCTGAAATGTACATGCTTTTTTGAACTTTCATCCACACCTTCCCAGTGTCTTCTTTGAAGAGGCTTATGAATCAAGCGGCCAGGTGAGGAACAGGAAATCTTGCTTTTACCTTCTGTGCTTGGCTGGCTTGGTTGTTTATCGCTGACTCAGTGCTTCAAGTCTATTTACCAGGATTTGATTATTACACACGAATCTACTCCATAACTTGCTAAAACTTAAAAAAGAGGCTGTTCACTGTAATTTTTAGCACAAGAAAAGACAGCCTTAAAGCAACTGTCTCAGATTTTAGCCACCATTATAGTTTTTGTCATATATATATATATATATATATATATATATATATATATATACACACACACACAAAGATTCTATTTGTTAGAGAGAGAAAGAGAGCAGGAGCAGGGGGAAAAGGAGAGGGAGAGCCAGGCTTCCTGCTAAGCAGGGAGCCTGACGTGGACCTCAATCCCAGAACCCTGTGATCATGACCCCGAGCCAAAGGCAGAAACTCAACTGACTGAGCCACCCAGGCACCCCTCTGTTATATATTTTTAAAGGTATTTCAGTGAGGACATACAAATACAGAAAGGATGAGATAATTTCCTTTTTTGAGGTTTTAATTACGGCTTCTGACAAAAACTAGACTGTTCATAGTGCATCTATATATGAAGAAATCTAAGGCAGCAGCTGGCTGGAGTCTCCTTTGCTTTGTCACTAGGCCTGTGATGTCATACGCTCTCTCGCTCTCTGTACAGCACGGCTTTGAAGAGCACTGGAATAGCTTCAAGACTCCAGATTCCCAAGGCTTCGGGGTCCCCCTAGGAGATGTGGACAATTCCTGGGGAGCTGACCTCTTCACACTGAGTCTTGCTGATTCTCTGAGCTGCCTTTCGTCCTAACCTGATCCAACTCTAAGGATCGAGCTTTTAGGCTAAGATCTGATAGCTCAGAAAAATGCAAAAAGGATTCCAAAATAAAACATGTGAAGAAATGCCACTGAGAGTGTCTGAATCCTTTGGTTTGTACATTTCAAAGGAATAATTTTAACCGAGAAACAATTTTCCTTTCTGGATTATTACTAACCCATTTATGGCTTTGGTAGGCTTCAGTTTAATAAGGTGGAAATAAGGAAAATAAGTTATGAAGGTTCTTATTGTGCATTAACTCTTGAAAATACGTTATTGATGTATTTTTCTTTTCAAAGGATTATACTTACTATATAATGAAAACCAGATTCTTAAATAAAAATCCTCCATCTCCTCAGGCTAGTTAAAACAAAGAGAGGCTTTTCTGAGCCCTCTCTTCTTCACACATTCCTATCCGTTATGTATGTTGTTTTGTAAAAAACACTGGTCCACAGAATATTTTCAAGTGTAGATACTCTTTATTGCATTCCTTCATTTGCATGAAACAATATATTTATATTTTCCAATATAGTTTTGGACAAAACACAAAGACATGAACCTCATTTAATGAGAGCCATAAGTTAATACAGTGTGTGTAGCTTTCTGGGAGGAGAAAAGAGGCAAGTTGCACGGCAGGTCAGGGGACCCGGGGTACTGGCCATCAGGGATCACAGAATTACACAATACAAAAAAAATCAACTTTTTAAAAAGCCACAAAATAAGCTAGGGATGAAAGCCCAAAACGAAGTAGAGATGACATGGAAGTCAACCAAAAATATACAGATGGCAGAATCTGGAGATAATCTGCCGTCTACCATATAGGACAAATGACAGAGCTACACCCAAGTGCCACTGTGGCCACAAGCCTCACGAATGACGTGAAGCACCATCAGGTGGTTGCTGACTGCTCATCCCTGCACCTGAAGCTGGAGTCAGGAGAGAGTGGTGTGCTCCGTAAGTCTCATCACAGATATGATGACCTGATTCGTTCTTCCTGACTCAGATAGAAAACAAACATCACTGGTTCTCCTTCCCTTTGGAAGAAACGTGTAGAGGGGAAAGGAAGTGTGTTAAATGTACTGGAATGGATGTTAAAAGACTCAGGGTGAGGGTCAGAAAGCTGTTTCTTCTGGAGAATAGTGTTTTATTTTGGTGCTAGATAGCACAGAGAGTTTGAAATAAAGGAAGAATAAATTCTAAGTCATTAAGCTGACGAAGAAGGAAAATGGTGAAACTAATAATAAGCCTTTATTATAAAGTTGTTTCCCATTTAGAATTAGACACTAAGTGCTGAGAGGTTTATAAATGACTTTACTTAATGACTTCTTTCTGTTTAGGGGTGTATGCTTTCGCCATATAGGTCTTTCCCAAATCATAAGCAACAGCCAACACAGTAATGATCAGACTTCCTATTAAGAAAGACCTCCTGACTGCAACTTGGAAACCTCTTTGAAAATGAGAACAGTGTCTTGGAAATTCAGAGTCCTGTTTCTTCAGGCAAAGATAACAACCAGTTTTTTGGGAGAACCTTTAACAAAATACCCAAGCACATTTAGTGTTCACACAGGCAAGTTGTAAGACGAATCCATACCTCTAGTCACTGTTCCATTTATATCTAGAAAGTCTTACTTCTAACAGGCCAAATATTGTCTTGCCAATATCATTACAATTTATTGGTAGTTTTTGGGTGGTGATGGTGATAGGGAGCTTAAAATGTGTAGTGTTCACTAGTGCAGCATATCTCCCACACTTAAAGACTGAGAAAGAAGGAATTAGATTGCACAGAGAGATAAGCATAGCATTCTAGAGCAAATCTGTACCTTCCACAAAACAGCAGAATATCTGAGTAAGCACAAGGAAGGGAGTTTTATTGCACTAATCATGCAGAGTGAGCACATGTTGAAGGTAAGGAACATTTCACTTTGTCCAGGATCTTGAGTAAGCTGAGTGAAGATCCCAGGCCATCTTCACCTTGGTCACTTCCCTTGGTCACTGTGTGTGTGCAAAGAGTCCATTTTCAAAGTCCAGGGGGCTACTGAAAAAGAAATATCCAAAACAAGGAAACAAATGAGGGTCAACGAAAAACCATTTATCACAAAATCACTAAAAGCTTCTTAATGGTTTTTCTACATTTACTATGCATTTGCTATTAGATAAGCATTTCACAAAAAAGAAAATGATCATAGCCCCATGCATTTAAAAGCAGGTTCCAATAAATATGTACCATCGAGTTTTTTCCTGCATTGTGACAAGGAAGTTTTGCGAAGCAGGACAAGGAGAGCAAACCAACAGTACAACCAGTTTCCTTGCTTGGTCTCTCAGACCTACAACACAGTGAAGAATGCTAATAAATGGAAACAAAGTTGTCCAAGAAAGGTTGAGAATTCAAATGTATATGTACTGCATAGCAAGGCTTAGAATAGGTGCTGGGATTTAACAGAGTAGTAAGTCTGGTTGATGGTCTTAAGTGTTGTGTGTACTTACGCTCCTTCTTCTCTTAAGAGGGCCAAGAATTTTCTTACACGGTATTCAGGATCCATCTAAATACATCAGAAGAAATAAAGAAGACGGGTTAATGGCACCTTCTAATAACTATCTACTTCATGCCAAGGAAATGCTTGGTTTCATACTTCCTCCACCAGTACTTTGCTGAGTCATAGAAATATGTCACCTGCTCCCTGACCAGTATTCTGATACACAGTGAAGCAGATTACATCATTCAAGAGGAGTGAACAGGATTTCCTTCACAGAGAATCGCTGTACATGAGGTTCCAAAGGACCCAGCTGGTCATTCCCAGGCACCTCAGCTGAGTGCCCTCCTTAGCTAGTGCTGTGTGAGGAGGCAGTATGTCTGAAAGGATACATGTGAGACCAGACAGTGGCTGTACATGTGGGTTCAAGGGACATCCAAGTCATAGGACTCATCTGGTGTATAAAAGTGAGACCAATTTAAACCAATTGAGGTTAATTAAATGACTTTTAGTAGCTTATTAACTCTTCATGACTGACACGTTAGCTTTTCTTCACCTTAGTCTCCCATGCATAGTTTCTTCTTTGCAATTAATGAAAAAAAAAAAACACAACAACAACAAAACAGTGTTAAAAGGGGATCCCTGGGTGGCGCAGCGGTTTGGCGCCTGCCTTTGGCCCAGGGCACGATCCTGGAGACCCGGGACCGAATCCCACATCGGGCTCCCGGTGCATGGAGCCTGCTTCTCCCTCCGCCTGTGTCTCTGCCTCTCTCTCTCTGTGACTATCATAAATAAAAATAAAAAAAATAAAAAAGTAAAAAAAAAGAAGAGTGGGGCTGAATCCCCTAACATGGCCCCTAGATAAGCTGGGTTTCCCATGACAGAAAAGCATCATGTTAGTGGAGCCTGGCTGGCTCAGTCCATGGCGCATGTGACTCTTGATCTTGGGGTTGTGGGTTTGAGCCCCATGTTGGGTGTAGAGGTTACTTAAAAATAGAATCATAAAAAAAAAAAAAAAGGCATCACAAGTCTAGGAGAAGATGGGGAATTTTGGTTCAGGGGCCAAGTTTAGGATATTACTAATTCTTTATTTTCCTTTTATATTCATATGTATACTATGTATACTAATTTGTTAAATTATATTTTGTTCTTATTGGTATACCAGAGATTTAAAGTTATCTAAAAAATGATCATTAAAAACATCTTTAATTCTTTAAGATGAATTTTTATTGTCAGAAACATACCTAACTTTTAAAAAATGTTCCAGGGCAGGAGTCTGTTTCCCAAGAGGGAACTCCCTGCCCTCCAGGAATAGCTTTCAAATGTCGGTGCAGCTGTGGGTAATGTGCAATTGGATTCCCCCTCAACCAGGTTTTTTTTTTTTTTTTTTTTTTTTTGGTAAAGATTTCTTCTCTTCTATCCCAGAAAAACACTGAACAGAAGTTTCAAATGTATCAAAGTTAAGAGGTCAGACTACAAAGGACCAAGAAAAAGTGTGAATAGCTAACAAAAGAAACATTTTCCCTCTTTGGGAATAGAATTACATATGAATCAATTGTCAAGTTCCTTAAAAAAAATGGAACTAGCTGGAGCTCAGTTGTAGTCAGTACTTGCAGGTCTTTGCCCATTAAATATATTTAATATGTGTGAGCAACGACTTACTGACTTGCCTGTAGCTATGGAATTAAAAGTCAAGAGAAAGGGAGGAAAAAAGTAATCTAGATAAATGACTTTATTCCCTCAGGTGACATCCAGTCAGAGCAGATCCCCGGCACTGTGCAAGTTTTAACAGAATCGTGTAGAGTGAACAGAGAGGCAACATGACTTATATTCTGCTAAACTACATGCCTCTCCACTTAGGCGCAGTCTCTCTCAGGCAGATCTAAAGAAAATTCACTCAGCTGCACGAAATCCATTTGACAAGAAGGGGTTCAAACTCAGAGGCCTATGAAGTGTCAGTCGCTGAAGATTAGGCCCGGGTGCGTACCCTACTCTCACTTTCTACCCCACATGCACGAATGGCATGAGGTTGATCACTGACCTGCACGCTTCAAAGGAGGGAGTGGTAGGGACTGGGGTGAAAAGCCCAGAGTTTCTTCTGTGCAACTATTAAAAAAAACAATTATGCTGAAACCAAAAAAATGAAGAGTAGAGCTGATGATCTTGACAGATTTATCTTTTCCCAAGGAAAGAGTTAATGCATCTGTATATGCACCTTTACCAAGGATAATCCTAAGCAAAGTAATTAGTCTGTGACTTCAATTTACCATTCATCATGGAAAATATATAAATTTCAGTCTGACTAAAAGTTCAATACATTCAACTTTAGGTTTCTGAAAGCCACAATTTTGTTTTAAAATGAATGTACCAGCAAAGATTAAAAAGCATTCACTTTGTGTTCTCAATTTGTTACTGGTTCAAGAGCCTATTTCAGATGTAACCATGGAAGTCAAACTTCACCTCTGCCACCCACTGCTCACAGGGCCCAGATGGAGGACTGAACAGAGACACATAATGCCATGGCAGGCCAGTCTGCCCACCAATGACCCGGGATGGGCCCATCTGACTACAGTTCACTGAGCACCCTACTGTGTGTCCAGCTCTTTTCCTGGGACTGTGGATTCAAACAGTGACAGTCAAGGTCCCCGAACTCATAGAACTTGGTGGGAATATGTTTATTAACTAACCAGTCAGATAAGGGTAGAAAGACATAAGATGGAAATGTGGAAGGGAGTTCTCAAAAGAGGAAAGGTAAGTTGCCAGGAGACATGAGAAAGTCCCAAAGAACTTTCATCTATCTTTGCCTAGGTACTAGCCTAGGGCTCAGTCTTCTATGATGCTTTCTGATGCTTTCTCTCTATAGTAGTTTGATCCTGGATGCTTTCTCCCTATAGTAGTTGGCATGGAATTTCTAGGAGCCAGCCAGGGGAAAATATAGAGAGCATAAGACTACCCTGTACAATTCAATTAACTTGTCCCTTAAAGCAGTCTCCCAGGCCCCTCTTGGTGTAATGCACAGTAGCTTCTGGACCTCTGATGAACAACGCCATCTTCCTTCCATCAATAATTGGCTATGTTGTGATCTTGGATAACCCACTGACAATCTGTGGGCACTCAGTACCCTCATCTCTAAAATGGGTGAGGGGACGACAGCAGAGCAATTGTTTCTTTGAAAGCCTTTTCTGGTTCTAAGATCTAATGACTCCCTAAATTAAAACTGAAAGTAACTTTACAATCTTTTCTTCTATTTCTGAATTTCAGGAAGTGAAAAGGATAAGTACCAATAAGTTATTGTTTGGTCTCAGAAGCAGGCTACTAATAGCAACTTGAGTTAAGAAATAAGAGAACTGTAACAAACAAATTACAACTTTAGCAAAGGAGGGGCGCCTGGCTGGCCCAGTCAGTGGAGCATGCAACTCTTGATCTAGGGACTGTGGGTTCGAGCCCCACGTTGTGTGTAGAGATTACTTAAAATAAAATCTTTAAAACAAAACAAAACCTTAGCAAAGCAAATATAAAACTTCTTGGTACATCATGAAGCTCTGGTGTCTGAATCATTGGAGAATGCAGCATCTTACCTGTAGCGACATCTCAATTAGCATTAGTAACTTCTTAATTCCTATCCAGACCTTCTTTCCTTTGACTTGCTGTGAAATTGTGGTACGTTCCTTATCTTTGAAGTTGCCCAAAAGCTACAAAAACAATAAAAATAACCAAAGCATTTTTATAGTAAGTGCATCAACATTAGTTAATGCTCACATTTATCCTTAAATGAACAATAGTAAAGGGGTGCCTGCGTGGCTCAGTTGGTTAAGCATCTGCCTTCAGCTCAGATCATGACCTTGGGGTCCTGGGTTGAGCCCTGTGTGGGGCTCCCTGCTCAGCAGGGAGTCTGCTTCTCTCTCTACCTCTGATCCTCCTCTCTGCTTGTGTTCTCTCTTTCTCTCAAATAAATAGATTTTATTTATTTATAAATAAATATAATAAATATGTATTTAAAAATAAATAAATAAATAAATAAATAAATAAATAAATCTAAAAAAGAAAAAAAAAAAAAGAACAGTAGTAAGAACTACCTGACTGGTTCAGGTTGACAGGATTTTCTCTTATTTTAAAATCCAACCTGACTTTCCTAAACCCATTAGGTACAATTATGAAAGTGAGGGATCCCTGGGTGGCGCAGCGGTTTGGCGCCTGCCTTTGGCCCAGGGCGCGATCCTGGAGACTCGGGATCGAATCCCACGTCGGGCTCCCGGTGCATGGAGCCTGCTTCTCCCTCTGCCTGTGTCTCTGCCTCTCTCTCTTTCTCTCTGTATGACTATCATAAATAAATAAAATTTAAAAAAAAAAAAAAAAAAAAACAATTATGAAAGTGAAAATTGGTATCCTAAATCCTGTTTTCTCTAATTATAATTTAGAGATATGATTGCTAGGGGTGGAGGGAAAAAAAGCTTCAATCCATAATAAATATCAGTTAAAAATTTTAACATGTGTCAAAACAGAGACTAAATTTAACTGTTACCCAACCTTGGCACAAGAGCTGCTCACGTAGGTAACCTGGAGACATTTATCATATGGATAATTTCTATTTTGTTGGGAGTAAGCCCCAACTACATAGATCTTGAGAATTTTAAGAAGCTTTTACCACTGCTGAACAGATCACTACCTAACATTTTTTCCCCCAAATCTCAACAAGTGATTGTGTACACTGATTTTAATCAAAAGTTTAGTGAAGGTTATAGTTTTTAAAAATGTAAACTTTGTCATCTTCAAAAAATTTAAGAAAACATTTCTATATTATGAACTTGTTGATAAAGCAGTTCCTTTTACTTCTGTAGCTTTTCTAAAGTCTCTAAGGTTTTAACCACTGTTCCAATTTATTAAATGCAAGTAAATGAGCAAAAGGTATTTCGAATGACCGAAATTTCTACATATTGATTACTCTTCCTCTGCCACCCACTGCTCCCCTTCACCCATTCCAGGTTTCTGGCACATGTAATCTTTATGTATCACTCATGGTGGACACAGAATAATTCATTGCTGGCAGGCTGGGTGCTGCCTACACCAAGGAAGGGGAGGTTCATTTACTTTCACTGACGTTCATCTCTTCATCGAATTCCTGAAACAACTGAAGGTATATCCCAGTTGCCCTATTCTAGGTTAGACAGAAACCAGGCACCAGATGCAATGTCCACGACATCCCCTCAGCATTATCTCCAGCCCCAACTCCTTTCTCATAGACAGTTTGCAATCCACTGACTCATTTTTACCTCCAGAGCCTCCAACAGCTGTTCTCCTGTGGCAATGTTGGGCACATGGATGGTGGTGCTGAAGGCGTTCAGCATCTCCATCTCCTGAAGGACATCTTTGCGGCTAGTGGTCCCAATGATAAGAAGCTTTCGGCCCTGATCATAGGGAGAAAATGTGTTAAAATGCAGGATAAGACTGGTTAGGAAACTTGGAGTAAGCCTGAACAATATCATTTAATTGCAGAAATGCAAATGGTTAGGCAAAAGAAAATAAATTCATAGTTTTCCTCATGAAAATCAAAAGAAAAGTATCAAGAGCATGATTAAGAGGGATGCCTGGGTGGCTCAGCAGTTGAGCGTCTGCCTTTGGCTCAGGGCACCATCCCAGGTCCTGGAATCTAGTCTCGCATCGGGCTCCCACAGGGAGCCTGCTTCTCCCTCTGCCTGTGTCTCTGCCTCTCTCTGTGTGTCTCTCATGAATAAATAAATAAAATCTTTAAAAAAAAAGAACATGATTAAGAAAGGCAAAAATTCCTTCTTGTCATTCACATCAATAAAATAATGGATGAGTAAGTCAAGGAGACATATAAACCAAATAAAAAGATACTGAAATATATGTTGTAATTCATTTTTCATGGCCAACATGGTATACAAATGGTGGGAATTGGAGGAAAGGAAATGAATGAACAGAAAGTCTGTATCACTCACTTACTAAAGATTTATAATGCTTTTCAGAAGGAGCAGGGTGGGGTGCCTGGGTGACAGAGTCAGTTAAGCACTGACTCTTGGTTTCAGCTAAGGTCGTGATCTCAGGATCCTGGCACTGAACCCCACCTTGAGCCCCACATCAGATTCCACACTCAGCATGGAGTCTGCTAGAGATTCTCTCTCCCTCTGCTCCTCCCGCTTGTACTCATTCTCTCTCTAAAATAAGTAAAACTTTTTTTTTTTTTTTAAGGAATAAGGTAACAATAATTGTTTACATTTCTGCAACATTTAGCTGTGAAAGGCACGGTGCCAAGTGCTTTACATAACTGTGTCACTTAATATTTTTAAATTTCATATTTAAAAATATTTAGTATATATTTAACTCAAAAATATATAAATTTAGTATATATTTAACTCAAAAATATAGAAAAAAACGTTTAATTTTTTTTTTTTTTAATTTTTATTTATTTAGGATAGTCACAGAGAGAGAGAGAGAGGCAGAGACACAGGCAGAGGGAGAAGCAGGCTCCATGCACCGGGAGCCCGACGTGGGATTCGATCCCGGGTCTCCAGGATCGCGCCCTGGGCCAAAGGCAGGCGCCAAACCGCTGCGCCACCCAGGGATCCCAGAAAAAAACGTTTAAAAAAAAAAGTTTATTTTAACTAACGCAGGCCTATGCCACCATTCCTGATTCCCTCTCTCCAAAGGCAATCATTTTAGATTCTTAGCTTTTCTCCTTGTATTTGCCTCCTTTTCTTTAAATCAAGGTTACACCACTATTTTTAGATTTTTTTGAAAGATTTTATCTATTTATTCATGAGAGTGACACACAGAGAGAGAGAGAGGCAGAGACACAGGCCAACGGAGAAGCAGGCTCCATGCAGGGAGCCCAATGTGGGACTCAATTCCAGGACCCCAGGATCACACCCTGAGCCAAAAGCAGACTCTCAACCACTGAGCCACCCAGGCGTCTCTATTTTTAGATTTTTGTTTTCAGTTTTAAATATTATTTATTGACCACTTATTATGGAAGATGGGGATTTAATACTTGCCCTTTTTTGTCTTTCCAATGTGGTTATTTCATAGTCTTTGAATAAAAGCTATATTCAGTATTTATCATGATTATATAAATATGATTGACAGCTAAGCCATGTAGTATACCACTATATTTCCTTTCTTAGGAAATATTTTAAATTTACCAGAGTTAATAACTGCCTTTTCACCCAGGTATCTATTAAACACACACACATCCATGAATATCTATCTTTTCAATACATGCAAACATGTCGGGGAATTTTATTTATTTTTAAAGATTTTATTTATTTATTCATAGAGACACAGAGAAAGAATGAGAGGCAGAGGGAGAAGCAAGCTCCATGCAGAGAGCGTGACACGGGACTCAATCCAGGGTCTCCAGGATCACGCTCTGGGCTGCAGGCAGCGCTAAACCGCTGCGCCACCGGGGCTGCTCATGTCGGGGAATTTTAAAGTTTGTTTAAGACATCCCCCTCCTGGAGTCCTGTATTCTCAAAGCTCAATCTGAACAGACTGCTGGTGCACAGCTATAGTTCTAGAACTTTCTTCTCTCATGTTAGCTCTCCTACATCCTGGTCTTCCGTTTACTTCATTTATTCCCTCTTTTCCATGGTGTACCATAACTTCTTGAGAGAGGGTGCACAGAAGGTAAAAATGTAAAGACTTTGAATGTCTGGAAATGCTTTTATTTCACCACTAATATTGTCCACTCTATATTTAATAGTTCAGTGAGGTACAGAGAATAAGACTAAAAATAATTTTCCCTCCAGAATTTTGAAGGCATTACTCTATTGTCTTTTAATTTTCAGTGTTGCTGGCTAGAAGACTAATGCTATTCTGATTTTGACTCTTTGCTTCTACTTTTTATTTTTAATTTTTAAAGGACCTTTTCCTTACCCTTAGTTCTGTAATTTTAAAATCACATACTTTGAGCTAAGTCTTTCTTTACTCATTCTGCTGGTGCTAGATGGGTCCTTTCTTTCTTTCTTTTCTTTTTTTTTTTAAGATTTTATTTATTTATTCATAAGAGACAGAGAGAGAGAGAGGAGAGAAGAGAGACAGTCAGAGAGACAGACACAGAGAGAGAGGCAGAGACACAGGCAGAGAGAGAAGCAGGCTCCATGCAGGGAGCCCAGTCTGGGACTCGATCCCGGGACTTCGGGATCACACCCTGGGCCGAAGGCAGGCACTAAACCGCTGAGCCACCCAGGGAATCCTAGATGGGTCCTTTCTAAACTGAAAAATCTAGGGATGCCTGGGTGGCTCAGTTGGTTAAATGTCTGCTATTAGCTCAGGTCATGATCCCACAGTCCTGGGATCAGGCTCCCTACTCTGTGGACAGCCTGCTTCTCCCTCTCCTTCTGCCTGCTGCTTTGTGTTCTGTCAGATAAATAAATAAAATCTTTAAAAATAAATAAATCAACTGAAAACTCTAATGATTCAGTTTTACGAAGTATCTTGGATTATTTCTTTGATATTTCTTTTTCATTCATTTTTTGTGTTTTCTGTTTTGTTTTGTTTTTTTTTTTTTTTTGGTCCCCCCCGCCCCACCCCCGCAAGAACCTCCATGAGTTGCATACTGGTCTACTAAGACTGATCTTCTATTTTTCTTTTCTTTTTTTTTTGCTCCTGGTTTTCATCTCTTTCAAACACATTACCAAATACTTTTTGGGTTAGTATCAACATTATCTCCCAACCTTTATATTAAGTTTTTTCTATAATATATTTTCATTTCTAAGAGCTCTGTCTTGTTTCTTGAATACTTTTTTTTTAAACTACATCCTATTGTATTTAATGGATACGATACCTTATTTTAGATCTGTGTGAATATTACAGGTTTTATAATGTTTTCTTCTGTTCTCTGCTTTGTCCTATCTTCCTGGAGCTCCTTTTTTCCCCATTTGTTCACTGGAGGTTTCCCTCAAGTATCTGGTGATTGCTGGATGACTATTCAGATTTAAGAGTTAAACTAATGACTGGAAGCTCTGAGTCTGAAGGCTTCACTACAGGATAATCAGATAAGACTTGGCTGATTATTGGGGGTCCTCCAAAGGTCAGATCTTCCAATCTCCTTCCTGAGGGCTATGAAGCCTAGTTTCCAGCATACTGGGAGTAGATGGGGGAAGGGGTCTGGGGATCTCATCATTCAATATGGAGACTCCCATTTACTTCTATTTGCAAATGACATCTCTTGAGATCAAGTCTCATTTCATGTTCATATAATCCTAAGAATTATGTACTCGTATTATCTCTACTTTACTGATGAAGCTATTGAATCCCACAGATACAAGTAATTTGTTGAAGGTCAAATAACTAATATATGATGGATCCAGGGATGGAAGCCAGATCCAAAATCTAAAACTGGATACTGCTTTTCTTCATGAAGAAAAACACATTAAAAAAAAATGTTTATTTGGAAAACAGAAGAAGAATGCATTTTAAACTATGTCACTAGATTTATGGAACACACTCCACAGATAAGCCTTTAATACAATCATTAAACCTACCCATGGATCTTAGAAACTCGGGATGTTAAAATAAATGAGAAAATAAATTATGTGAAAATTAATATAAACACAGGAAAAGATACTAAGGAATTGAAGATCAGATGCCAAAACAATTTTAGTTTGGGGTTTGTAAACATCATACCACTACTACCAATAAGGCATACCAACCATTCTCATTCTTAGTCACAGTTTTTGTCAATCTACAGTGCCAATAATGGAAAAAGCACCAATATAAACAAAGGCATATCAAAGAAGCAAAGTCAAGACCTTCTGGCACAATTAGTGATTGGCACACATATGATTATGCAAAGACTATGGGACAGAAGTATACCTGTGAAGTACACAGATCGAAGGATAATCATTATTATCATTCAAGAAATCAACGAGCTAAAAATCAAACACATTATCAACAGACCTTTATCAAGCTCCTAGATGAATGTGGAATAGACTGTGTGTGTGTGTATATATACATATATATATATATATATATGTATATGTGTATATATATATATATATATAGAGAGAGAGAGAGAGATCTACAAAAGAGATAATGATGATACATTATGGACAGGTGGGAGGTGTTATGTATGCACAGGATGTTATGGTAGAGGGAAGGTACATGTGGCAGAGAAACATCTGCTCTTTCTCTGGAACTGAGTTTTAAGGAATGAGTAGGTTGATTAGAAGATGAAGGGGAAAGATATTCCAAGCCAGAAGGAGCAGAAATATGTAGGTCTGAAGGCAATGTAATAAAAAAAACTGAGGAACTGGGGTAATTACAAACAAACACATTACAAACATATACATTTCTACTATCACAGAAGACTGGTGCCTTATTGTTCAACATCAAATTCCATCTGTAAACTTAAGAGCATATCCCTGAAAGCTAACAGATACTAATGGCCACATTGGCTGATACATCCTCAATACAATGAAAGGCAACTGTTCACTCTCCTTTTCCTTAATTTTTGAATGTTCTGTATACCCCATAATTCACACTCCCCCATCTTATCTTTTCTCAAGGAGGGTGATGCACTGGCCCTAGAAGAATGGCACTGAGGAAGAAGCTTGTTACTCCAGAAAGCTGGAATTGCCATTTTCCTAGTGAAACTTTGTCTTACGTCAACAGTGACTATGCTCTTCTGAGTGTTGAAAGACTGGGAAGTGTAGAGCAACTTAAAATGGAAACACTAATTTATGTTTTGCTTTACTTCTTGTTTAACAAGACTGGAAACACTGCAGAGAGGTTATGACCCAGGCAAGTTCAGGCCTCGACTTGTAAAGCATCATCTTTAAGAAAACACCAAAAATCATTACCAAATAATTAAATTGTGCTGGGTCATTTTGTCTATTAATTAGTGGTAATGTTCATGAGGAAGTTTTATCATGAAAAAAACAACTGAGTGTATTAATGTAATAAATCATATTGGAGAACATTTTGGATGAAAAGCTGCCAGCAGCATGTAATAGGAAAGCCAGCTTTAAAAATAAAAGTAGAGCTCAACCCAAGAGGGGAAATCCAACTCGTTAATGTGTGGCTACTAGTCTTAAGTCTACAGCACGGAAATATACCCCTTGATGGAAAGAAAAAAAGTAGAATGATAATTTATTCGAAGGAAAAAAAAAAAACCAAAACTGTTCCCAGTACACTCTTTATTGAGATTTGCTAGTTCCTGATACAATAAAGAAACAGGCCTAAATAAAATGACTATCTGCCAATCGGATTATGATAAACATTGTTCCAAGGTTAAATAAGTATTAGTTAACTAATTCTTGGTACCATAAGAAGCAACTCAGGTGAAAACATTACCATGAAAAAGGCAGGGCTCAGTCAGGTGTTGATCCTTCAAAAAAACACTTCTTTACATGATGAAGAATGAACAAAGTACTAAGCAGTATCTAAGCCTTTTGCCACACAAAGGACTAACCAGATAATCCACACTCTTTCATAGGTCCTGCCCATTGATTGGCCCCAATAAACTGATTTGTAACAAAAGTTCATGTGGAAGAAAGCTTTTTTTCTTAAATAAAAATGCCACCGATATAATACTGCAGTGAAATGGAAGGGCTGATTTTAACCTGTGAACAAAAGTAAAGTCAGTTATGCAGTAAAGAAAGGCCATTCTTTCCATATCATTCAATGCTGAGCAAGTGTAATACACCCTCAGTAAGAAGAATTAACTGTGAACAATTGGGAACCCTGAAATGGATTAAGAAGTGAGTTTAAAAGTGCAACTCAAACCTGCTGTGTGCCGGGGCCTTAAACTTTATTTTCTGTTAGAATCTGAAGTCTTTCTGAGAGTGAAAATTTTCAGAATGTTAAGAGTTTATAAACCCAGTAAGTAAAAGCCTAGTCCATCAGACCATTAACAAGCATTTATTCTTTTCAGGTATTTATGGAATTAGGAGATTTGGTTTGTGCTTTCAAAGTGATTATAATTTGGCTGGGAAGAGCAAATACAAATGCAGGGACCAGTACCAAGTAATACATGAGCCAACATAAACTAATAATGACTGAGGGGACAGAGCATAAGGGGACTGTTTCATTGGAGCAAGGTCATCAGGATGATTTCTGTAGTACTGCAGAGACACTGACAAAGATGAGGCCCTGGAGGAGAAGGGATGGGTCTCTAATGCTACTAAATCCTATGTGGGTGGTGGAGGCAGCTGAGCCAGAGCACTCAGGGCTGAAACGTAGTCTTTTTAGAGAGAGGGGAGTGGGCAGCCACTGAAAGGAAGACTCAGAATGCTTAACTAAGGAAGGAGATTTGATATAAAAAGCAACAGGAAACTAAAGAAGGTTCTTGAGGAGGCAGAAGAGTGAGGACGAGAAAGAGGATCCTGGCGGTTCCAGGCAGGATGGTCTAGGGGTCTGTGGAAAGCTGTGGCACTAATGATGTGCGGGCTGAACACGTCAGCATGTCCAGGAAGGATGTACACCTTCACCTCAATATCTCACACACACGACATCCTTTTTAAGCCAAGCCCAGGGCTGGCAGACAGCAAGGGAGGAGAGGCAAGTCCCCTGATGGACAGGTGGCTTGGTGCAGTAGCAAAAGGACCGCTCTGTCATTCAGAGCTATGTGATTTGGGGTAGATTAAACTTCTGAGTACTCGTCTCCTCCTCAATCATAAAATTGGGATAAAAATCCTACATATATAGAGTGCTGGAGGGGGTGTGGCAAGGGGAATGGGGGAGAAGATTGGGAAAGTGGCATCTTTTGGAAGAGGCAAGAATGAAAGGAGGTACGAGCCTGAATGAATGGTCGTGAGGGGAACCTGAAAAAGAATCCTCTGTGTAGGATGTCAGGACTCCATAACAGTATGATTAAATCAGGGTTAGGTTGGGTTGGCGAATGTGGGATGCCTGCAAATCCTTCTCCTCCTAACATAGGGCACTGACAGTAAATGATGCACAGAGAGTGAATTCTCCCAAGATTCACTCTGAGGGGAAAATGAGAGCTTGACTAGGGTTCCAACGAGGCCAAGACGAAGCCTGAACTAAAGATCAAACATCCCCTCCAGGAGTTGTGGCTGACAGTGAAAGCAAGTGGCAGCAGCAAGAGGCTTCTGAGGGAGAGGTCAGTTTGAGGCAGGGCTGTGAAGAAGCGTTCCCAGTAAGCCATGCGTTAGTCCACCACTTACCCTAGCTTCATTCATGAAATGGGAAGAATTTCACATATTTTTACTTAGTTTGTATTATTCTTTTTTTTTATTTTTTTATTTATTTATGATAGTTACACAGAGAGAGAGAGAGAGAGAGAGAGAGAGAGGCAGAGACACAGGCAGAGGGAGAAGCAGGCTCCATGCACCAGGAGCCCGACGTGGGATTCGATCCCGGGTCTCCAGGATCGCGCCCTGGGCCAAAGGCAGGTGCCAAACCGCTGCGCCACCCAGGGATCCCAGTTTGTATTATTCAACACAGACTTTTTAAAAAACATTCTACCTACCATAGTTTTTTTTTTTTAATATTTATTTATTTATTCATTCATTCATTCATTCATTCATTCATTCGAGAGAGAGAGAGAGAGATTGAGGCAGAGGCAGAGGCAGAGACACACAGGCAGAGGGAGACGCAGGCTCCATGCCGGAGCCGGATACGGAACTCGATCCTGGGACTCCAGGATGGCGCCCTGGGCCAAAGGCAGGCGCCAAACTGCTGAGCCACCCAGGGATCCCCTCTACCATAGTTCTTGTACAACTTTATCACTGCACTTATTTGAATCACTGCACAAGTCTGAATCTTGTTCTTAGTCTGTCAATCTCCAAAGGGGTAGGAGCCATGTTTTATTCATATCTGTCCTTGTGGTTGTTAACACAACATGTCTGGCACACAGAAGATACTCCTATGCTCCCTCCACCTAGATTGCTCTTCCCTTATACATCCACATGATTTCTCCCTGACATCAAGGCATTGCTTGAATGTCACCTCTTCACAGGGCCCCCACAACCCCCTGTGCTGTGTAACTTAAAACCACAGACTCCTCCTTCTTCAGTTCCCTTTATTCTCTCTTCCTTATGGTATGGATCACCTTTTAACATAAATGCTTATTTATTATGTTTATTGCTGGTCTTCCTTCAGGTGGACAGGATTTTTGTCTGTTTGGGTCTACTGATATATCTGGAGCTAGTGTTGTGCCTTGTACATACTGGGAATTAATAAATTTGTGTTGAATGAATGAATGGTGATCTCACTGTAGGCTTTGAGGGTGCAGATCACTCCTTCCTTGTTATATTCTCTCTTCTGGCCCTGGAAAAATGCATGTTATACCAAATGTTGAATAGGAAAACAACTATCTACTAGAGTCTATACCTTGGAGCCCCAAATGGGGAATGCTTTAACAAGTTCTCAAGAAAATAAGCTAGAATGAATGACATGTATACTTCATTTACAACCTAAGTAGATACCATAAGGCTATCATCTTTCTTTTAGTTAATCAACAGATCAATGAATAGTTAAGCTATTGACTGGATAATACAGACTTCTCTAACAGGGAAAAGATGAGATTCATTAATGAAGCCATTAATTCAAACTAGTGAAACAAGTATTATTAACCATCTCCTACAACTCTTGATTTCCCCAAAACAGGGAGAAGACTGATTACCATTAAACACAACCAGGAGTCAGGACAAAAAAAGGAGAGGTTGGGTCCTTTGGATATTCTGCATGCATTTCTGATTTCTCATGCTCAAATGTCTGCAACTTTTTTTTGTGGTTAAATGTTTAAGTTGAATACCAAAGGAAGGATGTTTCAAATAAATCATGCTACAACTAGGCAGACAACTACACTTAAACTCTCCATTAGATTTTACCCTGAAGCAAATTCTTAGTCTACTGTCTTTGTAACCATCCTTATGGTGCTGTTAGCAGGGCAAAGGACAATAAGGAGGGGAATTCATGATGCAGATTAGATATGAAATGAGAAACTTCACCTCAAATAATTTAAAATAATTACTATAGGCAAGAACAGGCCACTTTATGGTATTACAGAATATTTTAGTATCCATTTGTGAAAAAGACACTGAATCATCAGATTTTACACTTGAGTAGCTCTTGAAGGTTACCTCATCTAAAGATTACCTAGTCCTCCCCTGGTTATTTTGTAAATGACAAACCTGGGATGAGAGGTGAAGTGACCTGTCCATAGCTTTTATATCCAGGCAGGGAGCTGAAGCTAGAGTTCAGGCCTCTTAGATATTTCCATTATGCTTTGTGGTCCATTGTTCTCATCTGCGCAATTTTTAACTCATATCAGCAATGGCTGATCTCTTATTAATGAGTCAGGGAGACACATCACGTAGAAATTATGATCTCTGAGCTCTCAGGAGAAAAGTTTAAATTAAGAAAATAAAACTGTACTGACCATGCCACAGTATTCTTAGTGCCACAATAATTTTATAGATAGACTCTCTCATCTGAAACCGAGCTAAGAGAACCATGGATTCATTAGCAGATCCAAAATCCTCAGGTCTGTACCCACAATAAGTTTCCCTCTCTCTCTCGACTTTTAGTTTGATGTGCCCCACAATGACCTCCGTGCTCCAATCAGGTCAATTTTCTTCTTCCTTCTCATTTAATTTCTACCTCTGTGACCTTTACCCATAGCCTTCTTCTTTATTAAAATGCTTTCCAGAGTTTGCCACCAGTTTGCAATGATCTCTTGTGTCCAAGATATTTCAAAACTTCCCTTCTTTCTACATGCTGCCTTCACTTAACCTGACACAATTCCATGTCCTCTTGTAGGTCTCAACCTTTCAGAACATGGATCAACAAGCCTTTACTTAACTGGACGCCAATTTGCTGAACAATTTCAGCTATCCAGAACACAAAACCAAGAAATAAGCAAAAATCCTCTAACTTACAGGACCAAAACAAAGTGATATTCAAGTGACTTTACTCACTGCAAGTGCCACTTTATCTTTAGGCACAGTGGGCACAGTGTCCAGGACCCATAAAGCTTTGAAGGGCCTACAAATAGATAGATAGATAGATAGACAGACAGACTCACTCCATGTCCAGCATGGCCCAAAGTGGGGCTTGAACTTACAAACATGAGATCAAGACCTGAACCAAGATGAAGAGTTGGATGCTCAACTGAGTCACACAGGTGCTCCTTCTATTTTCTTTTAAAATCAGAAGAAAACAGAACTTTCAGGTCAAAGAAAATGTTCTGTTATTGTTGTTTTTAAAGATTTGATTTGATTTTTTGTTTATTTTTTTAGGTAGAGGAGGGGCAGAGGGAGAAGAAGAGAGCATCTTAAGTAGGTTCCATGTCCAGCACAGAGTCTGACATGGGGCTTGATCTCATGATTCTGAGATCATGACCTGAGGTGAAACTAAGTCGGACATTCAGCCAACTGAACCATCCAGGTGCCCCTAAAGATTTTACTTTTATATAAACTCTATACCCAACATGGGGCTCAAACTTACAACCCTAAGATCAAGAGTCACATGCTCCACTCACTGAACCAGCCAGGTACCCCAAGAAAGTGTTTTAAATACCAAGAGCGGGAAAATAATTTTTTTGTTGTTGTTGTTTAATGGAGGAAGGGGCCCATGTAAGTCATAATGTGGTCCTGTTCACAGGAAAGCTCCTCCAGCACTTGTGTTTATTCTTACTTTACAAACAACTCATGTGTCCCAGTGGTTGCCTTTTTTAGTTCACAGCTGACTAGAAGCAGCAAATTGGAAAAGTGGGAACCATCAGAGGCAGGAAGGCTAACACAACTCAATGGGATTTTGCAAGAAACAGCTAACAGCAAAACCATTAAGAACAAGAAAAGGTACAAAAAACTAAAAACAAAATAGGGTACATTGGACTTATTTCATGACTACCTGGGCAAAATTGTATACATTCCAATAGTTTCTGCTGTTATCCATGATATTACTGACCTATGTGATTATGATTTGTAATGATCCTTATTCTTTTTCTTTTAAAGAGATCTGTAGCCTAATATCTTTTTTTTTTTTTAAGATTTTATTTATTTATTCATGAGAGACACACAGAGAGAGGCAGAGACGCAGGCAGAGGGAGAAGCAGGCTCCATGCAGAGAGCCCGACGTGGGACTCGATCCTGGGTCTCCAAGATCACGCCCTAGGCCGAAGGTGGCGTTAAACCACTGAGCCACCCAGGCTTCCCTTGATCCTTATTCTTAAAATAGTGTTTATTATACTTTAGTTCAGACCAAAAATGTATGAGCAACTTTTTCCTCTTAAAAAAGGCTAAAGTTAAAAAAAAAATAAATAAAAATAAAAATAAAAACGGCTAAAGTATAACCATATAGATATTTAAAGAGGTTAAACTTCCATCATTTGAAAAAAATAAAGCTTTTAATTTCTTACAAATTTCTATTCTTATCTCCAGTGAAACTGAATGTGCTATATGAAGCCTGAGATAAGTAACTATAACTATACATATGCTTCAATATCCAATCAGTTAGGGTATAATAAATAATAAATAAATAATAAAAATTTGCTAATTCTGGCATAGATACATCCTTCATTGTCTCTCCCCATTGCTTCAGAGCTGGAATTACTTAGCGTGGCACAACAGCCCTGCTAAACCTCCATTCTACTCATCTTTCAAGACCAAGACCAATAACTATTTGTGGAACATTTGCAGATTTTCTCTGTAAAATGGAGCTTTCTTTTACAGTCCACTGGAACCCACACAACTTACAAAACTTAACTAGATACATCATGTTTACACATCTTTCTCCCTCATTGGATTATGACAGGGGTACTCAGTTAAGTAAAAAACAAAAAACAAAACCCTTAGCAGGTAGATGAACTAGCAAGAAGCATGCAGCTATCCTTGCCCCATCCCCTAAAGCCCCAGCACCTTGTATGAGTAACTCTCAGGGCTAAGATTGCCAGATAAAGCCTTAAGTATAAGTATGCCCCAAACACTACATGAGATATACCAAAAAATTATTTGACAATCTTTCTGGAATTCAAATTTAACTAGGTGTCTTTTTTTGGTATCTACATATCCAGCAACCCCACTCAGAGCAGATGTAGCCTCATCTGCACACATAGGTGGATGGCTTGATGAGCAGGATATGAGCTGAATGTTAACTCTCAATTGTCACTTGACCTTGTACACACTTTATACACAAACTGCACAACTGAACAGATGGTTCTGGATTATAAGCTCTTTGAGGGCACATACAAGTGTCAGATTCATTCTTTATTTCTACAGTGTGGAAGAAATGCTTATTAAGTGCACATCCTAGTAAAAGTACAACTCTATAAAGTAATATTTCAAACTTGCATATCAAAAGAAATATTTTTGGATGGGGAAAAAACATTCCCACTGCCTTTCCATAGAATGTAATAGAACTGTCACCATCTATCTTAGTCAACCTTGGTCACACTGGCATTCCAGCATCATGAGTTCCCCTGGAAGAGCACAACACTGAGCTAAATGCCAGGTGGGTCTCCAAGGACTACTGTGAGAGGCATGAGACACTTTCACACTTTTCCTCTCAGGACCATAGGGTGTCTTACAGACCAGACCTTAAATTAAATCAGCCTTAAAAGAAAAAACAATGTTAAAAAAAAAAATTACACATAGACAAGCTTAGAGACAAAGCTACATTTAATTCTATTAGGCAAACAGCAAATCAGTTGGAAGGACTGGAATTAAATAATTTTGACAGTTCTTTACTGCTAGTTAAAGGTGAAAACAGTATACACCTTAAATTTTTCTTTTTTCCTGATTACAAAGTTATAAATGCTTACTGTCAAAAAGTTTATAAAATATAGGAAATAAGGTGGAAAAAATCACCTATAATACTACCATCTGGGGTATAGTAGGTGCCTTTAAGATGGAGAAATAATAGAACTTTCTTTTATTTTTATTTTTGACTGCATCCTTTAAAAAATTATCCTTTTTCTATATGTTTTAAAATGAATATCATCTTATAGAACAAGAGACGTATTAAAATGTTGGAAAGACAAGCTCAAATGGTTTTTGTTTTGTTTTGTTTTTTTACTGGCGGGGATATGCATTCAAAAAGTTGGGGGACTGTTGATATAAAGGCAATTACAAGAAACAATTTTAGTATTACCCTCTCACACCCCTAGTCCTTTTTTCTTTGACTGATTGCATACTCAGAGAGCAACTCAGGATTAAGTGAAAGGTGACTTGACAGTTATGCAGGCAGTTTCTGACACAGTCCAGTTTATATGGACAATTGTCACTAGCTGAGTGGCCAGAGTTTTCCACCTGACTGCTGTCACCTGGTTATTTCTCTCTGTCCTCCCTTCCCATTATTGTCCCTCTTACTCTGGAAACTGGCCACCTTCTTCCACTTGCCCCAGGGCTTTCCAAGGCAGGTAGGGGCTGCAGGAGCAAGATGGATGTCAGAGAAAGCTGCTATGCTCTTTCTTCAGCATTTCTGGGTCTGACTTCTCCAGCAGCAGCCACATGGAGCCGAGCTCCTTTGATATGGGCTGGTTGCTCTGTTGGTTTTATATATTTTGTGTGTGAGGAAAGACAGAGTCAGAGTTTTCTTTGAAGTGAATAATAAACTAATAATTGAGTTGTGCTTTGCAGTTTACAGAGAACTATGATACATATTTATCTTATTTAATTCTCACATTCTCAACTTCAATATCACTATTGTTCCTATTCTAGAAAGTGAAAATTGAGGCTCAGAAGTGACTGGGTTCAAATTTAAGTCTTTTAATTCTAACTCCTGTGCTCTTATTCACACTGCCAATGCCAGTTCTATGTGTAGTTAAGACCTACCGTCGTCAAAATACCCATTCGTAGTAAATATTATCATCCACATTGCCTAAATGATTTAAAAAAAGAAAAAAAGGAAAGAAAAGGCAGAGCTACACAGATTGTTTGGAGTCTGCCTTGTGGAAGTACTATTTCCATTCCCCAATATGAAGTAATGAAGGTTGTCAAGATGAAGATGTAGCTATAGATCAAGTAGTGACTTAAAAAGATCAATACCTCATTCCACCTATATCCCAATAACTATCAGGAATATTGATGGATTGTTCTGGACCTTTTGTAAGATTCCTCTTATTGGCTCTTCTTACCCAACAGTTGTTATACCATGCAGTATAAAGCCCTAGGAAATGTCCAAAGATCTGTGTATTTGTTTCAGGGACAAGAGAAGCAAAGAAGCTGTGCTACACTACTCTGTTTTACCTTGGGTTAGAAGAAAAGGGGAGCTTTAGTCATAATCAACAGATGGCTGCAGGGAAAAAGCAAATAGGTAGGGAGTCCTTGGAGGCTGAAGATAAACATAATAGGTAGTGTCCTCAGGGATCTGACAATGGCTAAAAGCCCTGTTCCTTCCTCTACTCCTTACCCTGTTGAGTCCTGAAATTCCTGTCTCTATTTCATTCTTCATTTATAAGAGGGATCTCCAATTCTCAGACCAAAGTACTTAGGAAGCTTTTAAATTCCAGCACATGGGGTATAGGGAAGCAAGACATACTTATTTTTTCCCCCAGTATCATGAATGAGGGAAGCTGTGCTTGGGCACAGGCTGTGCCTGTCACTTTCTATGACAATCTGCCACATATAACGGTTGCAGTCTTTAGTTTTCCTATCTTACAAGCTAAAAAGATTCTGTGGACTATCTAAATGCACTTCTTTTCTTTAAACAAACTGGAAAATACATGTCTAGTTCCACACAATAGTCTTAATGAAACAGGAGACCCTCTAAGAACTTTGAAACAGTCACAAAACAGGAACAAACAGAATCAGGGATGGTCAACCCTTGAGCCCCAAGCAATGGGAATATTCAAATCAAGAGAACACCTATTATCTTTTTGAAGATGTTAGGATACGACTCTATAAATCAATCCTTTACAAATGGGATCTCTGTGGACAATGGCAGATTCCTACTGTTCAGTAACTCTATGCTTTTCATAATAAAGTACCAATACCTTCTATCTGTGTAGTCCACAGGTTTATAGAGGACTTCACTATACATTATTTTAGTTGGCCCTCAATGGATAGGTAAGGCAGGGAGAATTATCCTCATTTTATAGGTGAAGAAATACACAAAGATATTAAGGGACTAGTTCAAAGTGGACTGAACTAAGACTCAAACTCAGGTTTTCTGACTCCAGTACAGAGTCAGTTCTGCAGACAGGGTCCTCACAACTAGACTCATGGCACTGTGGAATACTATGGTACTAAAGTCAACGTGTTTCTAACACTGTCATGTTACAATAATATATTTAAGGCAATGGGGCTTGGCGTAGACATTCTGGCAGTGAGAGAACATTGTGTCTCAGCACCATTAGCAGTTCCCTGATGATTAAACTTAGATATTTAATTCTGAGTTAGCTGAAAGTGGTATATACATGCCATAACTTCTTGTATTCATTAATACCTATTATAGATGGGCTCTACCACACAAAATATGTTTTGAAAACATGTTTTTTTAAATGCGTGTCTGTATTTATTTATTTACTTGATTTATTTTTTAAGTAGGTTCCACACCCAACATGGGGCTTGTCAACTCATGACTCTAAGATCAAGACTTGCATGCTCTACCAACTGAACTAGCCAGGTACCCCTGAAAACATGGTTTTACCCAGTGGGTATCCATAGCAAGGTTTTATAAAAGGACTCACCAAGTTTCTTTCACTAGTTTTTAAGTTTCTAAAATCATTCTACATATATATGTAATACATATATTCAATTTACTGAGACAACCTACTATATGCTAAGCAATGCATAAAGAATTTTATAGGGCACCCTGGGTGGCTCAGCGGTTTAGCACCGCCGTCAGCCCAGGGCCTGATCTTGGGGATCCAGGATCAAGTCTCACGTCGGGCTCCCTGCATGGAGCCTGCTTCTCCCTCTGCCTGTGGCTCTGCCAGTCTATGTCTCTCATGAACAAATAAATAAAATCTTAAAAAAAAAAAGAATTTTATAAAATACAGTAGCCATCTAATGTCACTGACTTAATAAATGGAAAAACTGGACTAAATTGTCAACTGGCATACAGCTTTTCCTCACCAAAGCAGTCCAATACACAAGTCACCACACCAGTGATTACAATTAATGTGTCTGGCAAAATGACTACACCTCTTTCCTAAAGTGGTTATACATCTTATTGAGTCATATTGTAGTCATTAGCCAGAGTTAATTTTGAACAGATAGATGGAGAGATACTCATGTTTAGGCCTGCACGATTTGGAGTCTCTTCCATTATCTGCTTATTTCGCTGAAGCAACCCAAAGGCTGAAGAATTGCTTAATATTATCAAGACTTCCTAATAACATCTCTGAAGTAAGACTGTACTCAGATGTTGTGTCAGGATTACATAAAAAGCAATACTGTCTAGAGACTGGTAATGTTAAAATGAAATCCATGGGACAAACAAATCCACCTGCTAAGTTCCGACTAGCAGCTCACTACATTTTTTATTGGTATGTGATGCCAGTCCCCGCTCTAAATCCTACTTCTTTCTTATTAGGTAATATTCCTATGTGCCAGAGCAGTGAGGAAGTTATTTTTTCAGCAACTTTTACTTTAATTGAAACTCTAACAACTGTTAAGTCTAAATTCTACTTCACTAATATTACTATGAATTCAGAGTGATCTTCTCTTGTAAGAGTTTACAGTTTCCAAAGAATTTTCCAACTGGTACGCTGTAAAGGAGCTACAGGTGGACTAAGACATCAGTTCTTATCAACCCTGGGGAAGGCTGGGTGGCGCTGTGTGGCACTGGGTGGGGGCACTGCACTTCTGGCCAGCTGAGAGTAGAGGTAGCCATTTACCCAAGTACCTCAAGAGATGCTACCATTTTCTATATAGTACTAAAATGAACTCAAAGAAGAATGGGTTCTCCATAAATTACAAGGCCATTCTGGTAGCTACAGATGCAGTCTTCCAATCTGATTCCCCAACGTATCAAGTAAACCTAGCACGGAAGCAGTCAGGTTAATGGGCTTAACTACTCCTGCACTTGTTGAGGAAACTGGGAAGTCATGTCATTTAAGATCTTGAGAAGTTCCTTTTCGGGCACTTTGTCTCCCAAAAAGAAAAAGAAGGTGTCAGAAGAGCTCTATGGGGAAAATCATAAAGCCATCGGTGCTGCAGGTTGTGGGAAGATTTACCTGGCCTTATGGCTCCTACTGCTTCTTCCTTGACATTAAGACTAAGGCTTTTATCCTCCTCATGTTGAAAAGCACATTCCCCTCAACTTCCATAAATCTGCAAAACCTGAAAAGAGCCCAGTGTCACTGAGTAAAAGAGCCAGCTTTAGGAATCTCACTGGAAGGAGGGGTGTCTTCAAGCCTCTCACTGCTAAGCCGGACATTTCCTAACACTGGACAAATTGTACATCCAGCTCGGGGAGGGTGAACTGCAGTGGTCTTTTACCCTCCGAGCCAATTGTTAGCTTTTCACAGGAATCAGCAGGGAAGCACATGTGAAACCTCTGTGGTGCCGGTGAGCACCCCCATGCCTTGTGTGACTCTGCATGTAGATGAAGCAGGCCGGGGGCTTTCTCAGAGCAGCCCTTTTCTCCGGCGCGGCTCCCTGCTGGGACAGCCCTTTTCAGTGCTCTACCCCCCCTCGATCTCTTCTCCTGCACAACACAGGGCAACTTGATTGAAATAAAGACCTAGGGAACATGTTTTATTTTCTCCTGTTCAATCCATTTTAGAAAAGCTTTTAATTGGTTTTAAAAAGATGCTAAACAAAATGTGATGATGTTTTTCAGTCTTCATGAACTACAGATACCACTTTTTATACTTTCAAAGGGCTAATAAATCAATCATGAAATTAACTCTCCAGCTAAATTTAAAGCAAACCCACTGAATACTGGGTTCATTAAAAATCTATGCATTTACTTCGAAAAATTTAAAATTCAAAGAAAATTATCCTAGTAACTGAAATCTGACTTGAATTTTTAGTCCTACACTGAAAATCCAGGACCAAAGCAATCACAAAGGGAAAAAAAGAAGGCTTGTGAGCCAGTTTTAATAAGCCAATTTACAACGAGGGAGGGGCGTGGGGGAGGGGAGGAGGAGAAAAGAGAATATCTAGATACATAACAACATAGTGCCCCTGAAGGGATTCTTTTATTTGAGCATGTGCACACATGCACACATAATTTTTCTGTGTGAAAGCTGGAATTACAACAAATGGAATATTAAGGATTCTGTGACTGATATGATTACTATATTGTATACACATACAGTTCCTCTTTTTAAAGAAAAATGCCTTCAACTTCTGTTTTCTTGATGGTGATTAAAAACAATAGTTTTCTGCCACCTAGGTAGCTCCACAACACTCAGATTCATACACTTTTAATATTTAATTAAAAACATCTGAAAAACCTACATGGATAATGGTTTGATGAAGTGAATGCTTCCACTTCAGAAAGACAAATATCCTCAACACTGGATCTGCCTGAAAAATTTCCCTTATTCTCCTGAGAGAATACATACTAATTTAAAAAGCAAGGTGGGACAGAGAAAGCACATTTTTATTTTGTTAAATATATGTCAACTAGGAATATCTGAAACATTAACTTCTCCTGCTACTGACACACTTATTTATACAGCAGGGCATCATCCAGCAGTCCAGGCCAGAGTCCCCACATTCTGATTAATGACAGGCTGGTAATCCTTAAAAGAGAATCTCTGCCATTTCCAATCACTTAGTGATTTCCACTCACTAAGGTAACCAGATCTATCTTTGACTTTTAACATATTCCAATGCCCTTCCTTTCCAGTCCTTAGAGAAATTCATTCCATATCCCTTTTGAATGATCCAATCCCTGTTTCTAGGACTTCTCCCAAACTGGGCCATGTACCTAGCAAGGAGATGCTCACTCCTTGCTTCCAGCTTTCCCTATAAACCTCCTTTCAACAATTATATAGCTTTTGCAATCACTCTCTTTTTTAAAGCATCTGTTTTACTGAGATACAAGTCACAGAACACACGATTCACTGATTTAAAGTGTGTTAGTCAATGGTTTTTAGTATATTTACAGCAGGTACAACTATCATCATGATCAATTTCTGAACATGTGAAACACCCCAAAAAGAAACCCCACACCCATTAGCAGTCACCTCTCATTCTCACTATCCACCCCTCCTGGTCCTAGGCAACCATGAATCTACTAGGTTCTGTCTCTACAGATTTGCCAGTTCTGGACACTTCATACAAATGGAATCAAACAATCTGCGGTCTTTTTCATTGGCTCCTTTTGTTTAAAACGTTTTCAAGGTTCATCCATGTTGTAGCACGTAACAGGATTTGATTCCTTTTTATTGCTGAATGATATTCCATTGTATGGATATACCATAGTTTATTTGTGAATATCTAGGTTGTGTCCATTTCTTGGCTATTGTGAATAATGCTGTTTTGAACATATCTATAAGCTTCTGTGAGGACATATATTTTCATTTCTATGGGGTACGTATCTAAATTGTTGGGTCATATTATAGCTTTGTCTCTAATCTTTTGAGGAACTGCTATTTTCCAAAGGATGCACAATTTTTATATTCCCACCAACAATGTAAAAGGGTTCCAGTTTCTATATGCACAGCAACACTTATTATCTGACTTTTTTGTTATGGCCATTCTGGTGGGTATGAAGTGGTATCTCACTGTGGCTTTGATTTGCAATTCCCTGATGGCTAACGATGTTGAGTATCTTTTTATGTTCTTATTGGCCATTTGAAATTTATTTATTTTTGAATCATACCTTTACCAAATATAAATTATAACAACACAAAATACTTAAGCCCACCAAAATAAGCGGACACTAAAGAAATACCTTTAGAAGCAAGTTATCTATATTTTTTTGTTGAATAAGTTATTCATGAAGTACATCTGTATGAACCTGTGCCAGAAGACACTGTAAGTAAGATTTTAAAACATTAGAAAATGTTCGTTTCCTCAAGAATTTCACAATTATTTTTACAAACTGGAAAGTTATTCCCAAGTCTTATTTTTTTTTAAAGATTTATTTATTTATTCATGAGAGACACACACACACAGAGAGAGAGAGAGAGAGAGAGAGAGAGGCAGAGATGCAGGCAGAGGGAGAAGCAGGCTCCTCACAGGGAGCCTGATGTGGGACTGGATCCCAGATCCCAGGATCATGACCTGAGCCAAAGGCAAGTGCCCAACCACTGAGCCACCCAGGCATCCCTATTCCCAACTCTTTAACAAAATGTTGCAAGCCTTTTTTTAATATGCTGTATTTATTTATATTCATATCTATTTTGGACTCACAAATAATTCTCAACTAGAGGATGTCTTTCTGTTTAAATAAATATATTTAACAATGTAAAGGACAAGCAGTTTAAAAAATATAATTGAAAAATTATTCTTTCTTCTCCCAACCGCTTTTAGCATAGGTTCTTTTTAGTTAAAGACTGAATAAGATATAAATTTAAATGCCTGGAGAAAGTCCCCCAATCTAATAATTTAAAAAAGATTTGTTTTAAATATTTTATTTATTTATTTGAGAGACAGAGAGAGACAGAGATAGTGAGAGAGAGCATGAGTGGGGAGGAAAGGGAGAAACAGGGAGCCCGATGCAGGGCTCAATCCCAGCTTCAGGATCACAACGCAAGCTGAAGGCAGATGCTCAACCAACTGAGCCATCCAGGTGCCCCTCTAATAATTTTTAAAATGCTATATCATAGGAAAGGACTCATTTTGTGATATATATGGATGTTGAAGTTATTTACTTTTTTCCAACAACTTTATTTAAAGTTTTATTTATCTATTTGAGAGAGACAGAGACAGAGAGAGTGTGTGTGTGTGAGCAGAGGGAGGGGCAGAGGGAGAGGAAGGCAAGCAGACTCCCCACTGAATGGGGCGCCTAGAGCAGGGCTCCATCTCAGGACTCTGAGATCATAACCTGAGCCAAAATCAAGAGTCAGATGTTTAACTGACTAAGCCACCTGGGCGCTCCTTTTCCAGCAACTTTAGATTTATCTATTTACCTACTTATTGAAGGAATCAGAGAAGGGAAAAATATATTCACTTTTCTAATTTCAGCTTTAGGATGAACTAAAACTCTGATTACTGGGAATGATAGTTTATGGAAAAATGATTACAAAATCCTTACAATGCATATATGCAGTAAACTTTCAAGACTGTCTCACTTTATGTTTCTTTTCACTATTCTAGAAATACAAAAAAAAACACAAAAAAATTCTTGAAAATCAAGACAAGTGCACCACTTTTAGTTCTGACACAAACAAGCACACACACAATTTTAACTGTTAAATTAAAAAGCAGATTCACCCACTTAATGTGAAATATTTTCTATACAGCCTAGTTAATATCTCTAACTTCAAATACAAGACTGCCATCTAGACATTAAGATATTTTTCAAGTTAGTGCTTAACCCTTTTGTATCTGTCTTTGACTGGCATTTCTCAAAGGTTACAGTACACAAAATCAATCAATAGAATTTGTGTCTTGTATCATAGCCAAACATGCTCTGGCAGCCTCTACATAATTAACATATTTAACCAACCCTCATAGATTACTTTTAAATGAGTTATCAAAATCACCAATCTCCAGTAGCCACATCAGTGAAAATGCAACCATATGAACAAAGATCCTGACTATGAACTCCCTCCTCAAAAGTGCCACACGATACAAGAGAAATAATTCAAGCTTAGTGTTTAACTAAGCTTTTTCTTTTTAAAAAGGAAAGAAAAAGAAAAACTTGCCTACAGGAAATGAATAACCCCAAATACAAATTCTTAGGAAACTATCTATGAAATGAAAAACAAAACAAATGGGAATGTGTATTCAATCCCTACTACAGGAATATCACAATCTCTAATGGAAGATGGAGGCAGCTAGGGATGTGTAATATGCTGGGGAATTCACAGAACTACAAAAACAAAACGCTAATTGAACTAGGATTTTGGGATCTTTAGAAAGGAAATTTCCCTGTTAAGAAATCATTTACCTTAAAAAAAAAAAAAAAAAGAAATCATTTACCTTAAAACAGAAGGTGAGACTAGATGACTTTTCCATGACCACAACATAATTTGAAATGTGTATGATAGCTTGCTTATTTAGCAGCTTATTTGCACCATTACATGCAATATATTGGACAAATTCTGTGAAAACGTTTTTTATATTGTTTTTACCTGAGGAGGTGCCTTTTTGAGTAACACGAGAAGAGCCTGTAATACCAGATTAGAAAATCGAGGGCCAATAGGTACATAATCTAGAAGAAAAACATTGTTATGTTTTAGGGATTTGATACACATATGCACAAAGTCCAAATATTCAGGTTTTTCTGCATCAAGAGTAAACACAGTCCTAAGTAACTGTCATGCAACTAATGATAATTAGAAAAATAATATATCCAATAACTTAAATGTTTAAAACATTATATAACAACTCTCATCTATAAATTTTTTTAAAAGCTTCTAAATATCCATTTTGAGTTCAGATAGACATCTTTGTCCAATAGTCAGAGACAGGTGTTTTTGTTTTTGTTTTTTTAAGGAAGAAAAAGCCCCCAGGTGATTTACCAACTGTTTCCAAGAAATTACTGCAAATCATGGTCATACAGTAAGCTTACAGGCAACAAAGCACACTAGAAAATGAATAGAGGGGGAGATGGCAAGTAATCATCTAAGCAAGGTACTTCAATATAACTGAAATGATAGGAGGGTCACCAAGACTGGTCCTTAGACAGTGAAGAACAGAGAACTTTCTAAAACTTTCTGTCAAACTTCAAGATTCAGCATAAATGTCCCTTCCTTGGATTCCTCTGCATACTGCATATGTATGCACCCTTGCCTTGTGCTTAGAACTATCTTCAGACAACAGCCCTCTGAAGTCAAAAGTGATCTTTCTTTTTTCTGAATATCCAGAACACATGGTATATTCTACTTTGTGATAATTTTCACCAATATTATGTTATAATGACAGCATGTTACGCATTTTTTCTGAGACCCTAATAATTCTAACACAGTAGTAAGGGCTCAGCTTACTTGTCGAATAAATGAACAAACAAGTACAGATAATAACTATTCATACAAGTGAAAATATACTCAGAGGGCACACATTCCTGACATAGTAGTGTTGCTATGACCACACATCTCAATTGTGTTTAGATAAAGGAATTTACACAGAGCTATGAGTTTGTGCTTAAAGGCTTTTAAAGAAATAATCCTATAAACTGGGCTGAAATGTATCAAAAACAGCAGACCAAAACCCTAGGTCACTAAATAAAACTATCAAATTAAGAAGACCTCAGATACACCTTTATACAGAAAGGTATATCTTTATAACAAACACTGCTTTAAGAAACAAGAAAAATAAATAACAGAAGACCTAAAGCAAGTCTGAAAATCATGAGACAAATGTGGTAAGAGGAGTTAACTTGAAATCATTACTACACCATTTTGGATAGCTGAAGAAGGGATTACTCAGATTTTAGGTAGTATTTTGGAAGTTTATGAAGTCACCATGTGGGTTCAATTTCAATACAGTTACACAGCATTCCAAGTCACTATTATAATACATTTATTCCAGATTTATCTAATTTTTGCAATGGAACAAAACGTAAGTAACAACATTTTTCTGACATTTACTGGAAGATTACACCTTATGAGTTGCATTCAGGGACTGTCTTATTTTTCATCTTTGTATCCTGTGCATTTCAATATAAGAGATGGTAAATCTATATTTTTAAAAATTACTGTAGAGCACTTTTAACTTTCAGAACGTTTTTAACATTGTTATCCCATTTTTGTTTGCGTAATTACTCTATGGGATAAGTAAGGAAGGGAACAGTCTTTGTTCTTATAAAACAGGTACATTTTATTTCATTGCAAAAATTAGATAAATATGGAATAAATGCATTATAACAGTGACTCATTCTTATAAAACAGACACTGAGGTACAAGAGAACTTGCAGCTTCTCCCAAGTGGAAACTCTGGGGTACAGGCAGCTCAGAGGTATTAAATAGCAAATATATCCATCAATGGAAATTACTAATCATTTATTATGGGCAGGGAACTCTGTGGGATAAACAAAATAATATGAGGTGTGGGCCCTTACAGGAAAGCAGTTTATAATGGTGTTAACGTCATAAGGCATATTTAACATGAATACCATCATTGACTTCAGATATAACAGATAGCATAATTCCTTATAAGAAAAGTATTTCTATTGCCCTAGAGTTTATAAATACCCGTTATTTTTCTCTTGTAATTTGTGAGACATTAGTATAATAAGGCAAAGATAGTACAATGGGAAAGGTTATTACTCACCAAGCAGTCTCTCAATGTCATCCACAACCACACAACTAAGCTGGGATTTGTACGCATCATCAAAGATCTGGAAGAAAGTAAAACCACTTATTATCTCACTGTTCTCCATAATTATGACAATTTCCAAGAAGATAAAATTTAGTTAATTATTGAGCAATGCCTAACAAAGCACAGTATAGCACCAATATTTCAGACACTACATTAGAACTTAGCAGATAATAGGATTTTAGAACTAAGAGTTCTTGCTATATATAAATGAGGAAATTGAGGCCCAAAGCAGTTAAATAACTTGCTCAAGATGACACAACTGGATCATGGCTGAGCAAGAAGAGTAATGCTGTTTTCAGCCCCCACAAGCTGGATATGTCATATCTGAACATGCTGAGGAACAGCTAGTCATGAATCAACTGACAAATCCCATCAAGTATATCACAGTGGTCTCACCCAAGTCAGGATTGTGATTTCAGATTATGACTCAAGAGCTAGATAGAGCCATGAGGTATGTGTAGAATAAAACTGAATGTCATTTTATTATCTATAAGAATTGTAGCCCTGTTGGGACGCCTGGGTGGCTAAGCAGTTGAGCATCTGCCTTCAGCTCAGGGGATGATCCCAGAATCCCAGGATCAAGTCCCACATCAGGCTCCTTGCAGGGAGCCTTCTTCTCTCTCTGCCTATGTCTCTGCCTCTCTCTCTGTGTCTCTCATAACAACATAAAAGTTTATCAAAATGAGTTATTTTTGATACTCAATTGAGGAAGGGAAGGGAAGGGAAGGGAAGGGAAGGGAAGGGAAGGGAAGGGAAGGGAAGGGAAGGGAAGGGAAAGGGAAGGGAAGGGAAAGGGAAGGGAAAGGGAAGGGAAAGGGAAGGGAAAGGGAAGGGGAAGGGAAGGGGAAGGGAAAGGGAAGGGAAAGGGAAGGGAAAGGGAAGGGGAAGGGAAGGGGAAGGGAAAGGGAAGGGAAAGGGAAGGGAAAGGGAAGGGGAAGGGGAAGGGGAAGGGAAGGGAGAAAGAAAGAATTGTGGCCCTGGTAAGCAGGAACATTGAGAGAACAGAATCCTGTTCACTCCAATCAGACCATAATGGTCAAAACGTTTACAGAAGAATTAAAGTTGGTTACAAAGGATCAGAGAGATGTATCTTTAGAACCATACAAAACAGTACACAGTCTTAAGACAGTGAAAGAAATGCAAATTAAAGCAAGCAGTAAAAAATATCCTGACAAGGATATAGCAATTTCAAACCAGACAGAAGATTTAACTTATGTATAAGGTGAATGTGAGTGCCCATAGCTTTGAGTCCAGCCTTTTCATAAATGTGGGGGTTCCTATTCTAGGACTATAACTGGAGTTCTGGGCACCCAATGGATGTCATCTGTAAGAATTAATTCCTGCATTTCAGGCCAGTCTTTCTGGTTGATAAATAACCTCAGCGTACCAAGATGGTAACCACTCCTCCACCCATCTTGCTCAAAGTAGCATAATATTCCTTAGTCGTTTTTTTTTTTTTTAAGATTTTTTACTTATTTATTTATTCATAGAGACAGAGAGAGAGAGAGAGAGAGAGAGAGAGAGAGGCAGAGACACAGGGAGAGAGAGAAGCAGGATCCACGCAGGGAGCACGACGCGGGACTCCATCCTGGGTCTCCAGGATCACACCCCGGGCTGCAGGCGGCGCTAAACCGCTGCTGCTCTCCTTAGTCATTTTTAACCATTGATGATTAAGTATTAGGTACAGAAATAAAGTAAAACAAGCTTTCAGTATTAATATTTTTCATATTAAATTTAAAGACAATTTGTAAATATTTGGTCTCGAAAGTATTTCTAATTAAAAAAATTACCATATTAAAAAAAATAAAATAAAAAGAAAAATAAAATAAAAAATTACCATATTAAGATTAATAGATTAGCCTTGCTGGTTTAATTTAAAATATGCCATTGAATAACTCATTTTGATAAACTTTTATGTTGGAAGGTAAAAGATATCTTTAGTAGCCTTACAAATGGTAAAAATAATCTAAGATTCACCATACTTATAGTTGTATTTTAATTTACTACTAAATAAATATAGTTACTCTGAAACTCAATGTTTTGTTAGGCAAACAACTGAAGTACTTTAAAGAGATAATAAAGGGTGGGTCAGTTGGTTAATTGTCTGCCTTTGGCTCAGATGATCCTGGAGTCCTGCGACTGAGCTGACTGAGCCCTGTATAGGGCTCCCAGCTCAGCAGGGAGTCTGCTTTTCCCTCTGTTCCTCACCCTGCTCATGCTCTCTATTTCTCTCATTTTCTGTCTCAAATAAATCAATAAAATATTTTTTTAAAAAAGAGAAAATAAAACATTTGAAATATGTAAATATAGTTTTAAATATTTAAAGAAATTTAAGTGTAAAAGTTCCCTTTTAAGGAACTGCTAAATTTCACTAAACCTACAAATAGAATAAGAAATGTAATGGGACTTTTTAAAAATTTGTTTTCTTTTGTGTTGAAAACTACATTTTACATTACAAAATTTTAATATGTTGACTTTTCATTTTTTAAACCTTAAATTAGTGATACATGGTCTTTTTTATGCTCAAAAGTCACCTTCAAAGATGCAAAACAAAAACATGGCAAAACAAATCAAGTTCCTCCTATCACACTATCTGTCCTTTAAGGTAGGAATTGTCTTCTTTAGTATTATGTTTTTAATGTCTGACACCGTGCTGGTGCTTAATAAATGTTTCCTATATGCATGTATGAAAGAAAGCCTCTGTTGCTTTCCTTTGCACCATCATCCCCTTTACCCTTCCCTCACTCTCTCTTACTGTGTTAAAATTCCATTTACTCTTTCATCCTTAGCTACCTGTCTCCCCATTGGATTGTGAGGTAGATAAAAATTTGATTCATGTTGTCCCAAGGATCCGGCACAGAACAGTATTTATCCTTGCCCAGTGAATTCAGTGGTCGAAACAATAGAAGTTCTAATTCCATCTTGCCCTAAATCACTGGTCTCTGTTCTGCTCTGGTACAGCATCTTGTATATTGTGTACATATTAAGGATTCATTATATTCTTCCCTGTATTATACTAGAATATAAGCGCTTTGAAGGCAAATACACCTTAATCTCTTTGTATCCTCACATCATTTAATATAATGCCTTAGTAGAAAGTAATCAATAAATATTGACTGTAAGAATAAATATGCATCTTATATTTTAAAAATGTTATTTATTTATTTGAGAGAGTGTGTGGGGGGATCCCTGGGTGGCGCAGCGGTTTGGCGCCTGCCTTTGGCCCAGGGCGCGATCCTGGAGACCCGGGATCGAATCCCACGTCAGGCTCCCGGTGCATGGAGCCTGCTTCTCCCTCTGCCTGTGTCTCTGCCTCTCTCTCTCTCTGTGACTATCATAAATAAATAAAAATTAAAAAAAAAAAAAAAGAGAGAGAGTGTGTGCACAAGCAGTGGGGAGGGGCAGAGAAAAAGGGAGCAGCAGACTCCTCAATGAGCAGGAAGCCTGCAGCAGGACTCAATCCCAGGACACAGAGATCATGACCAGAGCCAAAGGCAGACACTTAACCAACTGAGTCACCCAGGTCCCCCATAAATATGCATTTTAAATTCAGGCAGAAATATCAAGTGAGTAGTTGGAGACATATGACTGAAGTCAGGGTATGGAGCTTACCCTCAGGGCAGTGACTGCTGAAACCATGCAAGGGGATGATACCTCAAGGAGAAATGGCAGAGGTAAAAGAATAACGAAGTAAGTACCAAATCTTGGGAGTGTTGCTCTATGCATTCACTCAGCAAATATTTTCAAATTCCTATTATGTGTCAAGTATCAATGAAGATAATGGAGAGAGGAATGAATGAAACTAACATGATCCTACCTCCACAAAGCTTGGAGTGGGGAAAGCAGGTCACAAGTAACAATAATAAAGCATGATGCTACTGCGCTGCAGGAAATATGAGATGAGATGGTAGTACATACAAAAGAGCTGTGGTAGTCACTGCGGATACACACACACATGCTAGTTTTCTTTCTACCATGTGATAGGATTGTAGTTCCCCATCCCTTCTCAAGGTAGGGAGGACTATGGGGCTTGGTTCAGCTAATGAAACATGACTGGATATATATCACTTTCTGAAAGGAGCTTTAGAGCTCCTGCCTGATTCACCATATTCCTTTTATCCTGCTATCCTTGGCTATCATGATCTTACATGTGAGAGGGAGCTTCTATTATGTTTTAGTTTGAGTCTCTGAGAAACTACAATGAGCAGAGCTCCCCCCCACCCTGCCCCGAGCCATGATGGACATGCAACATGAGCAGGAAATAAATGTTGTTAAGTCACTGAGATTTGGGTGTTGCTCATTATTGCAGCATAACTTAGCCTATCATAACTGACACGGAGGATTATGGAGTCAACGATAGTGTCCTAAATTTAGGAAGTAACATTTAAGCTGACATCCGAAGGATAAACAACCAGTGGAAAATGGGGAAGAAAGTATTCGAAGCAGAATGCACTGAATATTAGGAGGCTCAGAGTGAGAAAATTTCAGGAGCACTGCAGAAACTGACATATAGTCAGTAAGAATTAAAATGAAGAGGTGCTAGTGTGGTGGTATCTGTGGGGAATGGTAGGTGAGAGATGAAGCAAAAGAGGTAACAAAAGGGTCTGAACATGGAGAGTCTTACGAATTTCACACCAGTTGAAATTTTATTGTAAAGGCAATAAAAAGCCACTGAAGGATTTTATTTTATTTATTTATTTTTTTCACTGAAGGATTTTAAACTACAGACCACCATGTCAGGTTTATGATTTAGAAACATTTTTCTGGCTGATGTAGAGAAAAGCATCAGAGGGGAGTAATGATTGTTTAATACTGTAGAACACCAGGTGAAAGATAATGGTGGTCTGAAAGTGGGAAGGGGAGTGGGTGTTCTGATAAATGGATGGATTCTAGAGATGTTTAGGAAGCAGAACTGAATGGACTTGGCAATGAATGAATGTGGTAATGAGGAGGAAACTAGAGTCAAGGGTTCTTTTTGGTTTGGCTACTGAAATAGGACTGAGGAGAAGCTGGTTTGGAGATGGATTATAAGTATATGTAAAAAGAGGAACCCTTTACCTTTCCCCACACCACCCCCCCACCACCACTCCCCCAAAAAGGGGAAGAAAAACAGGACATTTATTTCAGTCTCTTGATACATAATGATCAAATTTTGAGTTGGTGAATCCAAGATAGGAGAAAAGTTCAGGAGCAGTTTCACCATGGTTCTTGGCTATTTTTTCTTTTAAAAAAAGATTGAACCAAGATAGCAGTCACTCTGGTATCCTATAAACTCTGGTGATATCAAGGAGTCACTGGAAATAATGCTTGCTTTTCAAATCATTTTTCAGAATTCTACTAAAGGCTCTGATGCAAGCATATAATTCTGTCAGGCTGTAATATCGTGGATTTGAGCCACAGGGGCCTGGGACTGGCTATTTGCAGGACTACATTTTTTCTTAATCAGCCCTTTTCCCTTCCCAAGAATAGTATAGAGCTTTCACACAGCTACAGGAACCTTATTAAGGACATTGCTGGGGTCAAAACTGATGATAAACTGGTATGCTGTCGCACCAATTTATCTCAGATATCGTGTTCATGAAGCATTACAAATCACTTCATAGCTGACTGCATGATTTACCTATAAGATTTGAGAAGAAAAGTACCTACGGCAGTCATTTAATGTAGGTGTTTTTTTTTTCTTTTTTTACAGACAGCTTTTAATGTACTAATTACTATCATGAGGAGAAGAGCACTCACAGTTCTCTTAACAACCTACTAACCATGACAAAGGCTGTGCAATTCCAGTTGTAACTTGACCAGTTTCAGTTGACAGGTCAACTGAAACTCCTTGGGTAGCAACTGTGCTCTAATTTAAATACACACACCCCTTTCACTTCTTACACACATAATTCTTTACCTTAGCTATTCACTAGTGTAATATAAGGTCACCACTCTTCCTCTAGATCCTCATTTTCGGCCTGGTGTCCTCAACCCCTTCCATTCTTGGCCCCCTGGCCCAGGCCCCAGGATAATGTTCAGTAAGAGGACAGACCTGACTGGCAAGTACATGAGCTTAGCTGTCAGGTGAAAATCTAAGTGAGATATTTACATAGTGAGCTTGGAAGTTCTACCACAACTTTAGGTAGATAAATCCAGGAAAGAGAAGAGGTACCAGAAGAAAGATGCAGAAAAATAAAATTGTACAAACTGCTCCAGCTAGAGCAGTACAAATCAAGTGTCAAACTTGCCCCTACTAACACACGGCACATGGCAGATACACAGTGCCTGCTCCAGATCAAATGGTGTCAAACAACAGTTAGGCAGATGGGCTGAAGCCAGAGCTAGCGGCTGTATCTCAAAGACTCTTTAAAAATTAATTTAAATTCAAATCCTCTCATTTACTAAGATAAAAAAAGTATGTATGATGCTCAAGCCTTTTCTTGTTGGAAAGGTTATCAGTTTGGGATGAGTAAATAGCTATCATGCAAACCAGGACACCTGAAAAGGGGGCATTGTTAATAATCATGCTGGAATAACAGGTAAAAACAGGATTGCTCAAAGCAAATTGGAATGTCTGGTCATCCTAGTTTTATCAGGACATTTCCTGTAGAGCAGGCAAAATTATCAGTATATATAGTCTTAGCATCTGGTGAGAAGTCTGAAAGAGAAGGCTAAAGAAAAAGAATCTGAAGAACTGAAGAAAGAAAAAGTGTATGAAAGAGTGGCATCAGTCAACACGGACATAATGAGACGTCTTTTCTAGAAGATGAATAGTATCTCTAGAAAACACAGAATCCCACAGTCTATTTCTGCTCTCTGGTACCGCCTCTCTTGTGTGCAAAGGTAAGTAGTGTCTCATAAGAGACAAAATAAAATATGAGGGACCTGGGCTGAAGGCAAGAACATGCTGGATGCACTATGCAACCAGAGGAAAGGGAGGCGTGGTGCTTCTGCCACACAGAGGTTGGGAAAGGTCTGAATAGGGTCCTCAAGGACACTGTGAGCTCTTCTAGGCACACAGCCCACTCCTGGAATCTACAGACAGGCTGGGAGCCACCTGTGTGTAGGGGAGGGGCAGCAGCTGCAGATTCTGGAGTCTACATGAATACAAATGGGAACACGCCAGCATTAGCTCCATGTTAATCCCAGCCTTTCAGAATCACAAACCACAGCAAAGCGTGTTCTAAGTGGATTCAGTCCTCCATTTTCTATAACCTCATTAGTGCTCTGAGGTAAGTAAGTAAAGCCAAATTCTCTGGTTCTTCTGGGGCTGAAAGAGTTCATCTCAATTCTGAAGTGGTTGGCGTGAAGTACCTAGTTAGTAGGGATCTGATGACAGTAGGAATCTGATGACTTAGAAAATCCCTAATGTAGTAAATCTGTCAGCAATTAGTTGAAAGCATACCCTAATCATATTTGGTAGCATATAAAAACGTAAATGAGCAAATTCAAATCAGTGCTATCAGTAATAATCTCTAGTTTCTAAAAATAACTTGGGAGTAGACCAAGCAAACATTAGCTGTCTTCTAATGAAACTGCCTCAGGAAGTGGACCTAAACTTTTGGCAATGCACTAAAGCTTCCTGGAATGACCTTAAAATCCCTCATTTGTTCTCCCTGCTTTTCAGGAAAAATTCTTACATTTTTCACATAACACAAACCCCAGAGTGGGGTATTCTTAATAATATAAAAAGTCACAAGGTTTCAGAAGTTCTACTAAAGATTGCACCATCCTCCTTTGTGTGCCAGAGATACAAATGCCAAAAGACAAAGCGTATTAAACAAAACAACATGCACCCACCCCCTAGCCGTACAGGGACCAGTAGTTACTTCCGGAGTGTCCACTTCTCTCAGTTAATACATGCACAAACTTCGACAAATCAGCTACATGATATATTAGGATGTTAACCAAAAACATCCAAATTCTGTTGCTTAGTAACTGCTGTCAAAAGATCCAATTTCCAGCTCTGCTCTTTGTATGGACTAAACCATGAAAAGAGGAGGATTAGGCACCATGATTCTGTTCTGTACAGACTACAATTTGCAGTGGGATTTACAGGAGCATATTCAAAGAAGATTATTTCCTTCTTGCAAAGCTAGTGGAAAGGAAAATTTCTTCCATTAATTTTCAGTCCTTTAAGAACAAGACTATATTATGTTAATAATGGGTATAGTTTTATAAATCACTGATATTCCTACTTAATTTTGTTCAAACAATTCAGTCACATCAGATTGTTCTATTTCATCTCTATACTGATTTTGTACTCAGAAACCATCAAGATTAGGTAATTAATTAAAATCAAACTCTACTGTTGTGTTCTTTTGTTCATTTAATGGCACTAACAGAACTAGTAAAACAGTTTTAAAATATATAGATGCAAATATGGATAAAAGAACTAAAATTTAAAAATAGAATGGAATTGCGAAACAAATATAAAATGGGAGGGGGGAGAAGATCTATAAGCACTTCAAATATCTTAATGGAACATATGGTATCTCCACCCACCCCACCCCCAAATGTGAGGATCATGGCAGTGTTGAGTTTATCCATGGAGAAAGGATTTATTAAGCAAATTAAGAGAAGTATAAGGGAAAATATAAATTAATTGAAAATAAACTTTCCTATATTTTAGCACCATCCACATGTGAACAAGAAGCAATCGCTTAATTATAATTAAATCTAAGATACTCATTAAAGCAAGCCAAATGGCCCTCTCTACTAACAAAAACTCTTAACCTCTTGGTTTAAGTAATAAAATGGTATGTAAAGATATTCTATGAATCAAGTTAGAGCATCTCTCTTTAACAAAAATTAATGTGTTAAATTATATGAAATTGTAATATTTGAATTTCACAAACTATTGCCATTACAAAACATTTTTAAAAATCTTTCAAATTGAGCACTTGGTCATTAAAGTATAGCTGAGGAAATAATTTTAAATGCCAATCTTTTACCTCTAAAATTGGCAAAAAATATTTTAATTAATTTTTTAAAAATTTATTTTTAAGTAATCTCTATACCCAACATGGGGTTGAACCCACAACCCTGAGATCAAGAGTTGCACACTCCATTGACTGAGCCAGCAGGCGCCTTGGAAAAAAAAAATATTTTAATAACATCAAGTGTGGGTGAAGAGTCCAAGGAAACGGACGCTCACATGATGGGGCTGCGAATGTAAACTGGTACAACTTATTGAAGAGGTGGACTTTATAAACCAGCAGTAACTTTTCATAAGAGTTCTTGTATCAATATTTATCAAGAATCTTCAAAATATTAATGTTTGACTTTAGCAATCCCAATTCTGAGAATTTATCCTAAGGAAACAACTGGAAATGTATATACGGTAATAATGATATGTAAAAATAACTACTACACTCTATTGAGCACATATGATATCCCAAGGCGCTGCATGATACTTTACATAGATTATCATCTCTCTTAATTCTGAATATTATCTTCATTTCATAGATGACAAAACAGAGGCTTATAGGTTAAGTGACTATAAGACCTGTTAAGTGTGTTGGAGCTGGGATTCAAATGCAGATCTATTTGAAACCTAAGCCTACGTTCTTAGCCAATAAAATATGATGCTATTCTAAGAAAAATCTAGTAGGAAAATGGGGAGTAGTGATTTCCCTAGTTCGGTAGTTCTACAAAATATTATTTTTAATTGTGAAAAAACCTCAAAATAAACTAAATGTTCAGCAAAAGAGGACTGTTTAAACGAATATTACACAGCTATTAACGTAATGCTGAGATACACTTGAAAAAAAGGCAATACATTAAGTGAAAGCAGGTTTAAAACAGTATGTCCATATGATCTCCAATACACAAAGTGTGTGTCTGAGTATAGAAGAAAATTGAAGGACAGATACAGACTCTCTTTTTATTTTCTTCTGTGCTCTTTTCTCTATTTTCTAAATTATTTTTGTGATTTAAAAAGCTGCACCTTTGGGGAGGAGCAGCACCTAAAAAGAAAGGCCCTCTCCAGAACTGATGAAAAATTACAGATTATTTGTTCTCTGAAAAAAGAAAAAGAAAAAGAAAAAGAAAAAGAAAAGAAAAGAAAAGAAAAGAAAAGAGAGAGAGAGAGAGAGAGAAAGAAAGAAAGAAAGAAAGAAAGAAAGAAAGAAAGAAAACTATCTTCCTATCCTAACACTAAAAATGAAGAGAGGAGAACAGCAGTGGGAGGTAGACTAGAAATACTGAGGAATGGCATTTATATTTCATTTTCAAAAGCAGCCTGGAAGTCTTAGCACCCTTAGACTGGTTTGAGCCCGCAGGCTTTTGTCAACCTATCATTAGGCAACAATGTGAAAACTATGTGCAGGGAAAGATTTTGCAATATTTCTAATATATTTCTAAGACTCCTATGCTTCATTCTTTTCTCTGTTCCTGTACTTTAGTTATAGGGAATGACATTTTTTTGCCAAGGAAAACCAAAAAGTTTCATATGAATTTATTATACTGATGACATGAAAATAATTTTTGTAACTTTAAGGGTGCATGGATGATCCAGACAGTGAATCATGAATTGAAACAATTTTGAATAAGCTTGTATAGACACTTACTTTTCTATTCCTTAGCCTTCCACTCATCTAAAACTCTACCTTGAAAGGCTTTAACAATTTAAAGATTAAATCGTAAGTTATTAAGCCATTAATTTAACCATTTAAGCCTCTAAACCCAGCACATATTACCTTCCCCCCTCAAGTCAATTTGCAAGAGATTAAAATAATAAAAATGATAATATCTCACACTTACAAAGCAGCTTTGATCTGTAGGAGCCTAAAGTGCTTTTTTAAAACTTTATAGAAAAACTAGGACCATTCCACCCACATCTCAGAGTACATCTGAGGTAGAAGCTGGCAGCTGGTGAAAAGCAATGGAGTAATTTACCATCTACACAGGAGACTACTACTTTTGAACAAGTATAAGGAATAGATGGAGTTAGGGAAATGCAAACAGAATTAGCTGTTCAATTAAATACTACATTCGATGGCCACAGATTCCAATGGCTATTATTTAAAGTTTCACTAGAGGAAGTTGTTTAGGTTCCCTTTAGAGGGGAAAAAAGTAAAAAACAAAGAAAAGCCACCCAACCAACATTAGGCAAGTTACTGGTTCTAGTGATTCTGTCTAGATTTTCCCCAGAAGGACAGATACTACTGGTTTCACTTCAGACACTGAATAAACAGACTATGATATTTAAGTTCTTTTTGTGTCTGGCAACATTTCTCTCTCTTTCACACTCAAAGACCTTTATATAGAATTTTTTTAAAAAATATTTTATTTATTTTACTTTGAGAAAGCGAGTGTGAGAGAGAGAGAGAGCACACAAGTGGGGTGGGGACAGAGGGAGACAGAGAGGGAGAAGCAGACTCCCCACTGAGCAGGGAGCCCAGCAAGATGCAGGGCTCATGATGCAGACTCGATCCCAGGACGCTGAGATCATGACCCGAGCTGAAGGCAGACGCTTGACCGACTGAGCCACCCAGGTGCCCCATACAATATTTATCTTGATGCTGCAGTATACAGGACAGGAATCCTGGTTCAAGCTCTGCCCACTCCATCCATTTGAAGCACGCTATTCGAACAATGTTCTGCCACCTGCACAAACAAGAAGCTAACTTCTCAAACTTCCTCTTTTTTTTTTTTTGGAGTCTGCTTCTTTTAAAACATTAATTTCCTCTTTAGTCTCTTCCCTTAAGAACACCTAAAGCAATTGTATCCTCTATCTTTATAAAGTGGGGGCCTAGGAGTGAGGTTAAAGAATTTTGGAGCTGTTTTTATTAGGCAGCACCCCAATTCTCAAAGCTCTTTTCTCCGATCCTGATTTTCCCATATTTCCTTAACTAACAGTTCATATCTATGAAAGATCAAGCATGAAATATTGGATTTAAGTAAAAGAAATACTTCAACTAGATATAAAAAATAACTTCTTCATTGCCTGTGAGTATACCAAATCAGAATTATCAGTAGGAACACAGGCTACCAAGTGACGTGAAACAGTCATTACATCTTCATCATGGACTTCTCTTTTTAGAGTAGCCACTTACTATCCTAGAAGCCTTATATGGTATTTGCTTGAATGTAAGAGAGATGGACCAGACAGTCTTAGAGTCCTCAGCTCTAGGATTCTATTCTATGTTGCTCTTTCACTGACAGTTCAAAGTAGCTGCATTAAGAAGGTGACAAATGGCAATTAGAGAAAGGAAGAAGAAGGATGAGGACTACATTAAGTTGCCAAGCAGACTCTGATTGTTACCTAATAGACCACCATCCCTTTGTTGGGGTTTTGAGCATATCTTTCCAATGATATACCTCTGTTATTTCCCAAACTACATAGTCAATCTAATTGACTCAAACAGTGCGATTCTGTACACTGATAAGAAAATCTGAAATGAATTTGCTCCACTCTATTGAAATACTTTTTTAAGATCTTATTTCTTTTTGAGAGAGACAGAGAGAAAAAAAAGAGAGAGGAGGAGCAGAGGGAGAGGGACAAGCAGACTGCACTGAGCACAGAGTCTGACATGGGGCTTAATCTCATGACTCTGAGATCATGACCTAAGCATAAATTAAGAATGAGACTCTGAAATGACAGCCATCAGGCACCCCTCTACTCAAATACTTTTACTTTGAATTTTCTTTCAATCAAGTTAATACAAACTTAAGAAATGAAAATTAACTGTAATATGTAATATTACATATGTATAATGTAATAATATGTATTAAACAAAACATAATTTGGGGGCATCTGGGTGGCTCAGTTAAGCATCTGCCTTTGACTCAGGTCATGATCTCGGGGTCCTGGGATCGAGCCTCGCATTGGTTTCCCTGCTCAGCAGAAGTCTGCTTCTCCCTCTCCCTCTGCTCCGCACCCCACTTGTGCTCTCATGCACAAATAAATAAAATCTTTTAGGAACCCCATAATTTGGAAGATTAAGCAATGCTAATAAAAATACATTACAAAGTTAAATCTACCTAAAATAGTTATTGTTTTACTCAAATTCTACTGATAATTTAGTTCCACTTGAGAAGCCACTTGCTGTGGCTTTTACATATATACATGTACAAAGATAGATATACACATACATGTGTACGTGTACACATATCTAAGAGATAGGAGATTAAAATGAAAGTAAAAATCTTGATACCTTCTTCATGGCCTGACACTTGGCTGTCTCAGAAAAGCCAATCATCTTATCAGGAGAACAGATCTTGATGAAGGGGAAGTTGGATTCCTCTGCAATCTTTGCTGCTAAAGCAGTCTTCCCACTATGAGGAGGGCCTGTGTAAAGATACGCAAGTCAGGGGAAAAAAGCCAACCTAAGCAAAGGGGAATAAAACAAGTTTAAACGTTTATCCACAATGTACTGAGGTCTCAACTAGTTGCTCATTAACATTTCCTGACACAATTTCATAGCAGACATGTTTTCTCTTATTTATTAGCAACTAAACTTAATGAACTGATTAGCATTTCTCAAAGGTATGATGAAATACATTCCTTCTTTCTTTCTCACAGTCTTAATCTTTCAAACTCTGGCTAAATATATAAAATGCAAGGGTTTTTTTTTTTTCCCTAAAAAAAAGGGAAAGAATGCATACAAATGCATATCTGTAACTCATGTTATTAGTTCCATCAAATCATATGTCTAACAAAAAATATGATCTTCTTAGAAGATGACATTGGGAGCAGGGAAAAAACCATCTAATAGAAGCAAATGTGACCTACAAAGCTAAAATTTTAAAGATTTAGGCCTTCTCATAAAGGCAATTGAATCTGTAAAATCAACTGTATTTAAACATCTCCTCCTCTTCCCTTTGTGAACTGGAAGATGTGTCCCTCTCCCAACCATAAACCAACCAATTTTTCCTTCCCATCTTCTCAGGAACCTACACTGACTGTATGTTCTTCCCCATATGTTCCATCTCTTCCTCTTCCCTATCACCCTTCCAACAGCATATCAGCATGCTTTAGTCTACCTAACAATTTAATAAACAGAGCAAAAAACTCTGGATTCACACTTCTCAACACCACTCCTTCTTTTACCTTTAAAATGGAACTTCTCTAAATAATTATCTACGCTGGCCACCTTCAGTTTTCATTTTCCCTCCATCCTCAAACAAACCCTATGGCTTTCACTGCCATTACATGGAACAGGCTTTCATCTGGGTCATCAATGACCTCCATATGTCACCAAATCCAACAGATACTTTATCTGTTGGCTTCTCAGAAATATTTGATACAATGAACAACTCCTTTAAAAAAAGCAACATACTTTTCTTGACTTCTGTGATAGCTTCTTCTCTTTCTCCCCCTCTTACCTCTCTGGTTACTCTTGCTTAGTGTCCTTTGTCAACTCTTCCTGCTCTACTTGGTTCTTAAATGTTGGCATTTGTCTAGCCAATGTCCCTTTCTGTTTCAATCCCCTTCCCACCTAGGCCTTTTTCACACACTGGTCCCTCCACCTCAAACATCTTCCCCAATTACTTTGCTGGGCCAGCTTCTCTTCATCCTTCAGGTCTTGGCTTAATGTGTTTCAGGGAGTCCTCACTCCCAGACTTTGGAAGGAATGAGATTCTGCTGTCATGTGGACTTAACAAACGTTTCTGTTGTACTAATTATAATTGTCTTTTTGTTGTCTGATTGCTGAGGCGAGGACTTCCAGAACTATGTTGAACAGCAGTGGTGAGAGTGGACATCCCTGTCTTGTTCCTGATCTTAGGGGAAAGGCTCCCAGTGCTTCCCCATTGAGAATGATATTTGCTGTGGGCTTTTCGTAAATGGCTTTTAAGATGTCGAGGAAAGTTCCCTCTATCCCAACACTCTGAAGGGTTTGATCAGGAATGGATGCTGTATTTTGTCAAATGCTTTCTCTGCATCTAATGAGAGGATCATATGGTTCTTGGTTTTTCTCTTGCTGATATGATGAATCACATTGATGGTTTTACGAGTGTTGAACCAGCCTTGTGTCCCAGGGATAAATCCTACTTGGTCTTGGTGAATAATTTTCTTAATGTGTTGTTGGATCCTATTGGCTAGTATCTTGTTGAGAATTTTTGCATCCATGTTCATCAGGGATATTGGTCATTAAAGGCATTCAAATTGGCAAAGAAGAAGTCAAACTCTCCCTCTTCGCCGATGACATGATACTCTACATAGAAAACCCAAAAGCCTCCACCCCAAGATTGCTAGAACTCATACAGCAATTTGGTAGTGTGGCAGGATACAAAATCAATGCCCAGAAATCAATGGCATTTCTATACACTAACAATGAGACTGAAGAAAGAGAAATTAAGGAGTCAATCCCATTTACAATTGCACCCAAAAGCATAAGATACCTAGGAATAAACCTAACCAAAGAGGTAAAAGATCTATACCCTAAAAACTATAGAACACTTCTGAAAGAAATTGAGGAAGACACAAAGAGATGGAAAAATATTCCATGCTCATGGATTGGCAGAATTAATATTGTAAAAATGTCAATGTTACCCAGGGCAATTTATACGTTTAATGTACTAATTATAATTGTAAACAAGTAACTAGTGAATAGAATGTCCTTGGCCTTTTTGTCTACTTGGTAAAATCCTAACTAATCCTTCAAAATCTAAATTAAACACCACCTTTAGCTTTCTTTGATCATCCCTAGGCAAAATAACTTGCATTCACACACATCTTTACACATAAATACTGTACTTAAGAATTTGTTTACATGCCTTTGTTTTCATGACCAGACTGAACTCTGTGAATGTCTTTATATCCTTAGCAACTGTTTCAATGCCTAAAATTACTCAATGAATACTTATTTAATTGAATCGAGTATTATGAGGTATCATATAGTCTATTACATAAGATAGTACTCAGTGAATATGTAATTGACTCAGGTACTCTGTGGTAGCAGAAGTAACAGAAATTTAGATACACTCCCGCAAGAAAACTAGTGCTATCATTTATCAACAACATTCTACTCCAAGAAAACTTTAATTTATGCACAATACAAGTACATAGTCTGGATTACTATTTTTAGATAATGAAGAGATTTAGAATGGAAAATAATCCATTTTTCTGGAATATGCTAAATAAAAAACTTTGTAAAAGTGCTTTTTTTTTTCTTTTCTCTTACTGCCATCTCTTCATTCTTTCTCACCTTCCAAAAGGACGCTAACCAGTGGTGTACGGTCACTATTTTTAGTCTGTTGAACCAGCAGCTCCCCATCTTCCAGAACTCGAGTAACTGGATCACCCCATTTGATAATACCATTCATAATGTAACTTGCATAATCCTCTTGGTTTGTGCCAAATGCCTATGGAGGAAAAGGATAATTTAAACCATTTTGGTTGTTAGTATAAAAACTAAAACACTTAAAAGTATAAAAGATGAGTAATAATTCCTACACACTAAAAGTGTTGAGCAATATCCTTATTAATGTAAAAAGTTCGAAAAGCAAATAAAAGCAAAAACAAAATACCCATTATTTTATAATTCTTATTTAACCTTTACCCAGTAGTGAGTGGGGTATGGGGTGTGGGGAGTAGTGACTTAGGGTGACTTTGCATGATTTAGGAGAATAAAACAGATTCTTGGGTCAGATTCTACAAGAGCCTAAACCCTTGTAATCCCTGAGAAAGGTAGTTCCAATGCGCTTGTTTCTGTAAGGAATACACTAGTTGTGGCCTTCTATTAAGAACAAAGAGAAAAAGAGGTTATAGACTTAGAAATTAGAATCAGCTCAGCAGACAGAAATACTATCCTCACAATGGCTGTAGGTGTCTCAGATTAAAATGGGAAATGAAGTGGTAATGAGAAGATCTTGTCCATATCAGCTTGGTGGTGGGGGACATATGCTAAATGGCACCAAGGTAAGCCTAGGTGTGTAAATATAAGACTCAGAATGAGGTAGAAAGGAGTAGCTATAGTAAAAGACTAAAGTATGAGAAAAAGGAAATAAAAGCAATACTATATATAATAATCTTATGTGTGCTCGCTACATATTAGAGCTTAAATCACATCCCTCTTCATTTTCAGCTTCTACTTTCACATTGTAACTCCCATCAAGCCAGTTGCCAACAGGAGTCAGTAACATTAATATTTAGTGACTTAAGTGAACTGTGTTTTCTTAAGGTTGACAAGTGAAGAAATGAGTAGGAACACATAACCCTACTCATTTCATAATCTAGGGATCACGTATCTTGAGAATTTCAAATTTTAAAAAATTATCACATCCCTCAAAAAGTCAATTTTTCATCTCCCAACTTATGGAATGATTTTAACATTAGAACTTGTGGCCCAGGGACGCCTGGATGGCTCAGTGGTTGAGCGTCTGCCTTTGGTTCAGATTGTGATCTGGGGTCCTGGGATTGAGTCCTGCATCAGGCTCCCCAAAGGGAGCCTGCCCCTCTCTCTGTTTCTCTCATGAATAAATACATAATTTTTTTAAAAGAACCTGTAGCTCATAGAAATCATTCTCTCTAATACTGTCTCTTAATATACAGTGGTCTCATTACTCTGTTATTTTACCACCAAATCATTTTGCAGACCACCTTCTCATCCTTGCACACACTAGTCCTTTGATTCCTAAATAAAGAAGAAAGTTATAATTCCCTGGTCTGGATACAGGACACTAGATGGCCCTATAAAAAGTTATAAAAGAGGAGCCTAGGAAGCAGTGGTTGAATGGCTACTGTAAGGAAACATGTAGACTGGCTTTTGTCTTTAATGATTCCAAGTACACCCTCCAAGTCTCATAGAAACAGCAGCAAGATACCTGTACCAGGAAACAGTGACCCTCCCAGGCTAAACATATATAGGAGTCTTCCTTATTTATTCTGTCATTTTATTTTCTGCCTTATCCCCTAGACCCATGTAATAAATAAAAGTTGCTAATTACTAGACTAAGTAAGTTATCTTAGTTTCCCCTTCCTGGTAGCCAAATTATTTGTCATTAAGAAAAATCTTGGGGTGGTGGAAGGGGAGGTGGGCGGGGGGTGGGGGTGACTGGGTGACGGGCACTGAGGTGGGCACTGATGGGATGAGCAGTGGATATTATTCTATATGTTGGCAAATTGAACACAAATAAAAAATAAATTTATAAAAAAATCTTAGAATAAATCAGGCTGTGCTCTAATATTTTCAGTAACTATTAAAAAGGACAAGAGCAAAAAAATTAAATCATTTCCATTGCTCAATAACTTCTGAAAGTAATTAGTTTATATTTAAAAGTCACAATAATCATAAAAAAAGTAGACAGGGCTAAACCAAATTGATTTTTGTCTTTTAAGGAGATAGTTATAACAAATAATTACTGTCAAGAATATAGAATGAACTTATACAGACCAAATAAAAATAAAGAATAAACAATAAACAATACAACAGAAATATAGGCAAAAGACATGAATAGCATTTCACAGAAGACATTCATCTGACCAATAAACTTACGGAGAAATGCTTAACTTCATAAGTAATCAGTGATATGCAAATCAAGACTAAACTGAAACTTCATTTTACATCCAAATGAATTGCAAAACTTAAGTCTGACAATACCACGTGTTATGATATGGTGATCTCCCTATCATGAGAAATAATTTACATTAAGTACTGATTAATTACCCAGCCACCAGCATTAATGTGCAAATGTTTCTCATCCTGGTCACTTCCAATACTGAGATTTTCTGATTTTTAAAAGTATGTATGGTATAGCCATCCAGAATATTTGGGTAAAATAGCATTTACTTTTCTCTTGAATTATGGTAATTTTTTGGCTTATCCATCATTCAATATTTATACTCACTGGTTTGATATCATTCTCCAAAGAAGCAAGGAAGTCTCCTCTTGTCACCTGCAGGCTCTCTGCTTTCTCCATGTCCACTTCCACCTTAGTACTGGCCTAATTAGAAATAAAAACAAAATGTAAGGACTTCCAAGATTTAAGAATATTTTCAGTCTAAGAACATAATACCCGAGGATTTAAAAAAGCATTATTTTCACAGACAAAAAACATCCCTCAAATTCATATACATAACCTTTGCCTGAACAATTCCACTTCTAGGAATTTACCTCTGAATATATCCACAAATGTATGCAAAGTTACCTATATCAGGATATCCATTAGAATAATTTATAATAGCAGAAGATTAGAAGCAAATTAGAATGTCTAGAGGATATCAGTTCGGGAAATTATGACACATTTGTAACAAAGAACATTGAATAGCTTTTTAAAATATATATATATTTATTTATTTATTTCAAAATAAGGCACGAAGAGGAGAAAATACATTCAGGGGGTCTCTAAGAACAGTGGTTCTCATCCTTGGCTGCATACCAGCATAACCTCTAGAGCCTTTAAAGATATACAGAAGCCCAGCCCCACTTCCCTCAGGATTTTGATTTGACAGGTCCAACAGAGGGTCTATACATTTATATTTTTATAAAGTGCCACAGGGGATTCTGATGCTCAACTAGGTTTGCGTGCCATTATTCTAGAAGACTATGGACCTACAACTTTGATTTGTAGTCATACTTTGTGGTTGAGAACCTATGTGCCAGCTCCAATATTCTGCTTACTGCACCTGGAGCTAACACTTAGAATAGACATCTGGAGAAGCATCAAGGCCTTTATCAGCACTTGGAGCTGCCTGGACCTGATGAGTGATTGAGATACCAACACATTTTTAAATGTGACTGGGCTCACTCCCAATAGCACAAGGCAAGTGAGTCAAATTTTTAAATGGCATTACGTTTTTTTAAAAAGGTATCTTTCAAAAAAATCTGACTGTAAAACAAAAGTAGGTTAAGCAATATCAACCTTCCATCGATTATTATAAAATATGATTCATATTCTTTTAGAACAGATTGTTGAGACAAATGAAATGACAGACATTTTGTAAAAAGTCAGCCTTATGGGATAAAAGAAACTATGTCTGAAAACTGGATCAAGATGGCAAACAGAACACATTTATCTCTCTCCTGATCCAAGTCCCATGAAATGACAAAGTTAAAGAGAAAGGTTAAAAATCATGGAAGATACATCCAGAAATTTAACACTGACCGAAGAGGAGTCTCAGAAGGAAGAAGAGAAAGGATGACAGAGAAAAAACAACAGAAGACAGAAGAAAAAATGTTTTCCACAGCTGAATAAAAGGAGTATCTTTGCAGTTTAAAAGATTCAATGAGTGCTGGAGGGATGAGTAAAAAAAAAAAAATCCCACATCTGTCTAGACACACTGTTGTAAACTATCACAACACCAAAGGTGAAGAGGAAGTCCTTGAACCTTTTGGGGAGAGAGATTCAAGTTAGCTGCAAAGAAACCAGAATAAAACTGGCATCTCTCACCAGTAATACTAGAAACTAGATGACAATGTGGTCTTCAAAAATATACCCAGCTATCTCTACCAGAAAATAATCCTCACATGCACTTAGGGAGGTACAGGCAAGAACTTTCACAATAGTACTATGTACTGTTCTAGGTACTAGAGACATATCAGAATATAAAAATGACAGGATTCCTGCCCTCATGGATCTTACATTTTAAATTATGCTATAATATTCTAGAATACTGAACATTTGTCCAAAATAATGAAGACTTATAAATACGGACATGGAAAGCTATCCAAGATACACTGTCAAGTGAAAAATATAAACTGTAGTATAATTCCATTGATTTTTTTCTTTAAAAAGCGCACATACAAAAAAAAAAAAAAAGCGCGCACACACACAAGAATGTAAATGTAAGGAAAACAGACTATAAAGATATAACCCAAACACTGGCTATTTCTGGAGAGGGAAAGGGAAGGGGTATTTGAGATAGACTTTTTCACTTTTCCCTTTATCACTTGGCATCCTTGAGTCTTCTACAAAGAGAATGTACTCATACGTGACTTCTATATTTTTAAAAAGAAAGTAACAAATAACATTTAAGTAGATATAATAGATTCTACTTAAATACAGAGAACAATTACCATTTAAATTATTAATAGGGTTTTCATTGGCACATATTAGGCATTTAATAAATATTAATCACATTTAGGATACCCGAGTGGCTCAGTTGGTTGAGTCCAATGATTGGTTTAGCTCAGGTCATAATCTCAGGGTCATGGGATCGAGCCCCACATCAAGCTTCATGCTTGATATGGAGTCTGCCTGAGAGATTCTTTCTCCTGCTCCCTCTCCCTCTGCTCCTCCTCCTATTCATGTTCTCAAACAAACAAAATTAACCACATTTATTTGACATTTCGGGTTTTTTTTAAGTTATTTATTTATTTATTCATGAGAGACACAGAGAGAAAGAGAGAGAAGAGAGAGACATAGGCAGAGAGAGAAGCAGGCTCCATGCAGGGAGCCTGATGTAGGACTTGATCCCGGGACTCGATCCCAGGACTCCAAGATCACACCCTGGGCCAAAGGCAGGTGCTAAATAGCTGAGCCACCCAGGCGTCCCTTATTTGACATTTCTAAGTTAAAGAAAGGAAATGGTGTTACAAGAAACAAGAACCTCTATGAAAAAATTATAGTGCTCAGTTCATAATATATAAATCTCTTTAGTGTTTTATAGTTTATTTTATTATTATTTATTTATTTATTTTTAAAGATTTTATTTGAGAGCAAGAGAGAGTGTGAGCATGAGAGGGGGTGGGGGGACAGAGGGAGAGGAAGAAGCAGGCTCCCTGTTCAGCAGGTAGCCAGACACAGGTCAATCCCAGGACCTTGGGATTATGACTTGAGCCAAAAGGAGACACTTAACCACTGACCTGCCCAGGTGCCCTGTGCTTTATAAAGTATGTTCATATACATTATTTCATTTCATCATACCCATTTTTGCTTTTATCCTTATATAAGCCTGGGAGTTTTCTTAAATTAAGGGTAGGGGCAGCCCCAGTGGCCCAGCGGTTTGGCGCCGCCTTCGGCCCAGGGTGTGATCCTGGAGACCCGGGATCGAGTCCCATGTCAGGCTCCCTGCGTGGAGCTGCTTCTCTCCCTCTCCCTCTGCCTGTGTCTCTGCCTCTCTGTCATGAATAAATAAAATCTTTAAAAAAAATTAAAGGTAGGATAATTTTTTTTAAAGATTTTATTTATTTATTCATGAGAGCCACACAGAGAGAGAGGCAGAGACAGGCAGAGGGAGAAGCAGGCTCCATGCAGGGAGCCTGACGTGGGACTTGATCCTGAGTCTCCAGGACCACGCCCTGGACTGAAGGTGGCGCTAAACCGCTGAGCCACCCGGGCTGCCCAACTTTTGACACGTCTTAAAGAATTCTACAAAGTGTAACCTCTCAAGTGAATGTGAAGAAGGAGCTCCAACAGAATCATGTTAAAACCCAATGAAGCCCTCAGCCTCCAGCCTCATTCCAAATGTCCCCTCTCTATATAGCCCTGAGTTTCTACTATGATGTTTTGTGTTTTGATTTCCTCTGCTGGTTAAAGTGAACTCAAATGATAGAAACATACGGCAACATGAAGTGAAAATCTTAACTTCTGACATTTGCAAAAAATGATTGATTTCAGGACTGAAGCTGTGTGAAACTTATCTTTTTTTACTACTAAAAAAGGACTCACCCAATGAATTAAAAGTGAATTAAGATGGCTAGGGGAGAGTTATTTTACAACAAGTTGTCAGGTATACCAGGAATTTTATAAATTACCTAACTGTAAACAATCAATATTCTAATTACAAATTATTCCTGCCTATTCATTAAGTTTTCTAAGGACTTCTCTTGGCTAACTTTTACTATTTTATCAAAATTAGTAAAATCTAATTTTAAAATATTCTATAATTCTGAATTTTTACTCATTCAGAAAATCTCTTTTCATTTGTTTGAATTACTGTGATTTTTTCCTGCATTTTATTTATAACAGCTAATCAATATAGAAGAGGCAACATCTTTCAGCTTATACCTGCAGAAACTAATAAACTTGTATTTCAACACTAGCAAATATCAAGTGGTCACCCTTAAATTTCATAACCTTTTAAATCTGACCTTTCAAAGTTCTTATCATTCCTCTTAAATTAAGGGTAGAATGACCTTAATCAATCAAAATTCTACAGAAAATAAATAATTTTACTGAAATTCTGCAAACATAAATCAGAGCTTTGATTCAGGTGTAGAGTGTTTGTGTGTTGTGTGTGTGTGTGTGCATGTCCTCAATTTACTTCCTTACAACTAATTAGAGCAGAAGAAATTTGAGTTATGAATCTTTTCTACCTGAAGCAGAAATTCCTTTCAAGAAAAAATAACCAAATGTCACATGAATTTCAGTTGACCACAAACATGGGTTCAAATACAAATGACATGAATATCAGGTGTTTACAACTGGATTTTTTCCTCGTTTCAGAAAACTTGAAAAAAGTCCAAAAGGGAAGACTCATTTTGTTGATCCACCTGTCTTTATTTAAACCTAATAAATCTTTTGAAAAGGATGCAAAATAAAACTAATTATGGCTTTTAATAATACAAAGACAGGATATTAGAACAGTTGAATGCTGTGGATGTTTTAAAGTTGTATATCAACTTCAGATCATAAATTTCAAATTAAATACTTACTAATCAATCACTATTAGTAAAACTATGAACATCTACAGCAATGGAAATATTACAACTTTATGCCTTTTGGTTCAGCTGAGGAGTCTTGTTGGGAAAAGAGTGTTTAAAGACCTTTGATCACACAGATTTTTTTAAAGATGTAGAAAAGGAAATAAATGGTCACATTATTTCTTTTTTTTTTTTTTTTTTTAATTTATGATAGTCACACAGAGAGAGAGAGAGAGGCAGAGACACAGGCAGAGGGAGAAGCAGGCTCCATGCACCGGGAGCCTGACGTGGGATTCGATCCTGGGTCTCCAGGATCGCGCCCTGGGCCAAAGGCAGGCGCTAAACCGCTGCGCCACCCAGGGATCCCACATTATTTCTTTTTGGAGGCTAAGGGTTAGTGTCCTATAAACCTTTCTCTTCCCTGAAGTGCCTAAATAGTCACTTGTATTAGATATTTCATAGATACTGAAAAAAATTAAAAGCTTTTGGTATAAAAGATACTGATCACAAGTCAATATGCGTTACCTAAAGTTTAAAAGTAGCCACATGGGAAAAGTGAGAGCAAGAGTATCAACTATTTGCACTACTTCTTACTTGAAAATCTGAAGGATAACACATTCTGTACAATGGTAACTAACATTTACAATGGAAAAAATTAACACTGTAAATAGTCAACAAATTCCAAAACTCAGGCGTTGGAAATGATATATATTGGTGTGCTCTCAAATTTGCCAATAACAAAAATAGAAATAATTAACATTTATATACTTTGTAACACACTTCCGTATATAGTAATTGACTTGATTTTCACCGGAGCCTGATGAAGTAGTTATTTCCCCCTGACAGAAATAAAAAAGGGTGAGGCACCTGGGTGGCTCTGTCAGTTAAATGTCCTCCTTCGGCACAGATCATGATCCCAGGGTCCTGGAATTAAGTCCTGTATTGGGCTCCCTGCTCAGCGGGGAGCCTGCTTCTCCCTCTCCTCTCTGCTTGGGCTCTCTCTCCCTCTTTCTCCCACTCTCTGTCAAATAAATAAATTTTTTAAATCTTAAAAAAAAATAAAAAATAAAAAAGTGAAAGGAGTATAATGCATAGCCATACCTTCTGACTACAAAATCTGTGATCTTTCCACCATCACTTTTTGCTTTGTGTCTATATAAACCCAATATGTACTTGAAGAAAACATGCTCTTTAGTGAAAGAATGGTTTAGAGTGACATTTTGTGGTAGGACTATTGTGGTAAAAATGACAATTGACTAAGAAAAATCTGGTGGCCTGTGCCTATGAAAACTCTGATAATATACCAGACACTTTGGATTATATCAAGATGCACTGATGTGGTCGGAGATGAAAGATCAGTATGGTGGGGAACAATCCTCACATCATTTACACAATTTTTCTTGAAGTCCCCATCACTTCTAAGACATTTCTTATGGCAAGGAGAAAGGGTGAATGGGTGAATGAATAATGGATGGATGGATGGATCCATTCTATAAAGGACCCAATACTGTATTTCCCACACTATCCTGACTTTTGGCATTCTTTTTTTTTTTTTAAAGATTTTATTTATTTATTCATGAGAGACAGAGAGAGAGAGAAAGGCAGAGACACAGGCAGAGGGAGAAGCAAGCTCCATGCAGGGACCCCGACACGGAACTCGATCCTGGGTCTCCAGGATCAGGCCCTGGACCGAAGGCAGCACTAAACCGCTGAGCCACCCGGGCTGACCAACTTTTGGCATTCTTAAGCTAGAACAAAGTCACTTCTATTATGTAGGGAAATTATGACTTATGGGTAGAGCCTGATTCAGAACAGAGACATACGCCTGTAATCTTAGAAATATTTACCAAACATCTGCTATGTTCTCAGTATTTAGATCTATTTGGGGCACTTGGGAGATTCAGACACGTATAAGATATGGACTTAAAGTCTAAAACAGAGATTGACAAACTTTTTCTGTAAAGAATGAGATAGTAACTATTTTAGGCTTTGTGGGCCATGCAGTCCTTGTTGTAAATATTCAACTCTACCATTGAAAGCAGCCACTGACAAGACATAAATAAATGGGCATGTTCTCCAAAAACATTATTTATAAAAGCTGGTGGTGAACTGGATATGGACCATGAGCCACAGTTTGCTGATCCTCTGGTTAGAACCAGTGATAGGATGTTGCCAACTCCACTCTCCATGATACTCCACTCGACTCCGCTGCCAGGGTGAGCTTATGTTTTAGCACGATGTCACTGCTATTCTTAAAACTCTTCAATGGCTTAGCACCACTCACAGGAAAAAAAGTCCATACTTCTTAGCACAATATAAAAGGCTCTTTGTGTTCCACTCCCTGCTTTAGTCTCCTGACTTCTTCACCACAATGTCTCTACCTCCCCTCCCCTATCTTTTATGATGAAGCAAGACTGAATTATCCTAACGCACCATGCTATTTTGTGTATCTGTTCCTTCTACCTACCAAGAGATGCATTCACCCAGAAATTTCTGTGAAGCATCCCCTCACCTCACAAGTTGACCACATATGACAACTTTCCACTTCCTTATGTCTCCTGTACTTTCTATTACTGAATGTGGAGATTAAACTGTGGGCTGCTTAGCGGTAGATGGTTTAATTCTTTCAGGTGTAGCATTAACCGCCAAGCACAGGATCTGGCATAGAGTAGGTGCTGACTGAATCTACTGTGAACCAAAGTCAGTCAAAAACATACCATAAGTGACACATTACTATTTCAAGAAGGAAGACAATAAATACTTCTTGAAGGAGACAATCAGAAAAGATTTGAAGAAAGTGGTATCATATGAACTAGGTATTAAAAAGACAAGTAAACATAGAGGGTAAAGACTTCTGCAAAAGCAGAGAAGTGAAAAAATAAGTTAATGCCTGATGACCAATGAGTATTTAAGTTTGGCTAAAGTATGGAGAATAACTGGGAACACATTTGGAAAGGTCAGTTTAGGGTCAGATCTAGAGGACCTTAAAGATCAGGCTAAGAAGTCTACTTCGTTCTGAAAGTTTCTGTAGGGTAGAATAGTATGAAATAGGAAGACTAATCAAACATAAAGTGAGTAGAAACTAAGGACACTGCCAATACAGAAGTGACAAAATTTGGCAAATGACTTGATGTAGGGTGCACCAGAGTGGCAAGAATTAAAGATAATCCTGAAGTTTTACTCCTGGGAAATTATGATAAACAGGAAAATAGGAACAGGTAGAAAAGCAGTTAAAAAAAAAAAAAAAGGCCGTGAATTTGGTTTTGGAATATTAAACGTGAGGTCTGATAAAATATCCAGGTAGAGGCATTTTATATAAATCTGAAACTGGGAGAAAGAAGCTTTCAAAAGATGAGATGTAAATCTGGGAGTCATCCATCTATCCCTGAAGAGAACAGATAGTAAAGACTCAAAAGCATTTTATCAACATAAATGTATCCTGGTTATGTCTTCCTACCACAGTATCAATAATGTTATTGTACTAATTTGCAAACATGTCCATCCGCCTGACTCTGAATTCCTTGAGGGGAGAGGCTGTGTTTTATCATCTTTGTGTCTCCAGCTTAATAGTCAGAAAACAGCAGGTATTCACAGCATATGTGCTGAACAAAGCAGCCTCCATAATCCCAGCAGCCACTGTAGAAACCCAACTTCCTATGACATGTTACAACTCAATACGGTACAAAGATTAAAAATTAAATTCTTCATCATCTTCATATTCACATGTCTGTATCAGATGGTGGCAAACTAAGGCAGATGTGCTAGTGGTCACCGTGGGGCAGATGCCAGCATTACCACTCTGAAGCTTTGGCAGTTGACAATTCCTATTTACTATGCCTCTTCTCTGTCAAAAGTCAGCATTACTATAGCCCTTGGCTTGTTTGAAAGGAAAGAGAAAGAACACTGACACAGTATTTAGAGAGCTGCAGATTTCTAATGTGTTAGTTGATTTTCCTGACCTTAATGTGTCGGTTCATAGCAGTGGACTGTGCCGCCCGCACCAGACCTTCCAGTTCAGCACCACTGAAATTCTTGGTCTCTACAGCCAGTTCTTTAATGTCTACGTCAGCAGAGAGTAACTGATGCCCTCTCATCCGTGCTGTGTGGATATGAAGGATCTGTAATCGACCTTTCTCATCTGGTAAGCCTGATAAAATTGAAAATAAAATAGAAATTATTATCCTAATGCTTTTCTTAGGTATTTAAGCAGGTAAGCATGTGCTCTTCATGATAGACAACTTCTCTAACCAAAATAAAGTTATGGACCCTGCTCTTACTAATGAATTCTAAACACACAACCTCCCCCCAATCAGTGACAGACCTGCTTACCTATCTCCATTTTAACTTCCAGTCTTCCAGGTCGAAGGAGAGCCTCATCTATCAGATCTGGTCTATTGGTCATTCCTGAGCACATATTTCAAAACAAAATAACAATAGTTCAAAAATAAGATAAAATCTCCCTTTAACATATATAAGAACAGTAATTTCTCAAACAAGCTAAGACATTTTATAAACGTCAAATAGAAAACTATTTATTCTCATTTGTTCTTGATCTGTTCTAAATGAAATACCTGAAGACTCTACTTTGGTATTTCACTATATTATATAGCCAATGGACGATAAATGTAATGAAAACTTCAAATATTTAAAAAGAGAGGGTAAGGTTCAGAGAGGCTAAGAAGCCAAAGTGAGAGAGGGACAATGTGAACATTATCTGTCCAACCCCAAAGTCCCTCTCTTTTTTTATAGGCCAATGGTTTTCAAACATCATAAATATCAGAAGTTTTGTTTTGTTTTTAAAGTCATCTTCAGAAGAACCTCAGTATATGAAACAGTTAAAAGAAGTTATAATTGGGATACATGATCTGAAGCTCACTCACAGACCCTGAGGCACCTCTGAGGGCCCCTGGAGGCCTATAGGATGCAATTTGAAAACCACTGCATTACACTGTGCTGCCTTTTTCATCTTTAAGCTATGAGCATATACCCATGAGTCACTAAAACTCACCTTTTATTTGTCCTATTAAGGCTAGACATTAAAATACGTACTTAAGATTCTTCAATATCACTTGATTCTAATTTGGAAACATGGGCAGTACAGTATTAACTACAACCTACACAGATCTTACTTCAGAATCTATGTGTCTAATGTTTTTGAAATCATAGAACTTTTGTTTTTTAAAGAAAACATACCAATGACTAAGATGTTGTTCAGTTGCTCTACCCCATCAATTTTGGACAGCAACTGGTTGACGACAGTGTCATGAACTCCTGTGCTACCAGCCATGCTCCCTCTCTGCTTGCAGATAGCATCAATTTCATCAAAGATGATTATGTGCAAACCACTGTTAGCACCAAGCTAGTGAGGGAAGAAATTATAGTAAAGGTCATAATTTGAATATATTACTAAACAAACTAATCAAAAAAAGCAAAACAAAGCTGTCACAGATGGATTTTGCTTTACTTTGACTAATAAATATAGCAGATATAATCATGACTGCTAGCCCCTCATTTATTTATTCATTCATTCATTCATTCATTCATGAGAGACACAGAGAGAGAGAGAGAGAGAGAGACAGAGACACAGGCAGAGGGAGAAGCAGGCTCCATGCAGGGAGCCCGACGTGGGACTTGATCCTGGGTCTCCATGATCAGGCCCCAGACTAAAGGTGGCGCTAAACCGCTGAGCCACCAGGGCTGCCCCTGCTAGCCTCTCTTCCTATTGGAAACGCATTCTCAGAATTCTGCAAACTGATAAGGCATTCCAGAATGTCATATTTAATAGCCATAAAACAATACACATTATGTATTGATGAATGTGAAGAGTCCATCAAATAATCTGTTCATTGACACACATTTCTTATCTCACTTTTGAAAGAACTCCTAATTATCAGATGCCTGTGTTAAGTCAATGAATGGCAACTCCCATTTTCCTTGAATGTTGGTGAGAGGACTGTCTCAGTTGCAGATTTAAAGTTTGTCTGTATATTATATAGTTAAGGAGTAACTCTACCCAGAGGTAGACTAGGAATGGGCAGATGATGGAAACAGGTGAACATGATTCATATTTGGTTATATCACATGAAAACAAAGTACTTCTTCCTAACAGCAAAGTGAGAGACATAGTTTATAGAATATTCAAGGGGGTGTTGCTTATTCCACACAGTGATTTGTTTGAATTTATTGAATACAGAATCATCATTACAAGAAAACTGTTTATATATGGGAAACTTTTAATAGACACAAATACTTTCGAATGCTAATAATTAATTAACACAGACCTTCTAACAATTTATATTCAAGTACTTAAGTCTCTTATTAGGAACCAAAGGAAGCATAGTCCATAAATTTTTTTTAAACAAAAAAGTATCAGGATTAACAAAACAGGTAAAAATGAACATAACTTACATATGGATAATATAGATGGTGGGCATAATGAGATTCAGGATTAGATATGGTTGGTATTCATTAAACCGCTGGTAAGGAATCCTTTTTTTAATAGAGTTGGGTTTTTCTTTATTCATTATAAAAGCATTAGATGTTAACTGAGCAAAAGTTGTAAAACAAGTTAAAAATAAATCATGTCATATCATACCTATGGCATATATAATACCTAAAGATAAATGCTATTAACATTCTGTTAATTTATTTCTACATTTTAAATTTATTTTAATTAAAAAATTGGGAACTCATAGCATCTTGTATTCTCTTGAACATTAACTATTCTTTGAACACTAAAATAGTTATTTTTGCTTCTATTTGCAAAATAAATGATTACAGAAAATGTGGAAAAATACTAAAAAAATCTAAAGAAATCACAATCATCCAAAATTCAACTAGTTACAAATAATTCATATTATTAATTAGGTGCTGTGTAGGTAGTTTGTATACCTTTTTTTTAGTTCAGATATTATCTTCAGCCCTTTCATATGGCTATAAATATGACTATATAATTTTTAATGGCTCCACAATATTTCATTGAATGACTGGTTACATCTAACTTCCTCTAACATCACATTACTTCCTTCTTATCAGGGACGCCTGGGTGGCTCAGTGGTTGAGTGTCTGCCTTTGGCTCAGGGCATGATCCTGGATTCCTGGGTTTAAGTTCCACCATCGGGCTCCTTACATGGAGCCTGCTTCTCCCTCTGCCTGTGTCTCTGCCTGTGTGTGTGTGTGTTTCTCATGAATAAATAAAATCTTAAAAAAAAATGAACAGGGAGCCCAACACAGGGGCTTGATCCCAACGCCCTGAGATCATGACCTGAGCTAAAGGCAGATGGCGCACCTAATTTTATGAGTTTTAAAATTATTTTTACTCTTAAAATTCTTATTCTTATTCTACTCTTAAAATTCTTTCCCATTACATACTTCTATTTTCTTTTTTAAATTTTTACTTTACATATAATTTTTCAATATATCTGGAGTTTCATTTTTGTTATTTGGTACATGTGAAGTAAGAATCCAAGTAATTCTTACTCAAACAACTAACTGATCCAATACTGTAGACTAAATAATCTTTTCTTCATTGATTGAGATGTCATTTCTATCAGGGTTTATATTTTTATATTATTACCAGCCTATTCTGCTATAGTAGTAAGGTTAGGCAAGCTTGCTCCCTCCGTAGATTATTTTTTGATTGAGATGTCGTTTCTATCAGGGTTTATATTTTTATATTACTACCAGCCTATTCTGCTATAGTAGTAAGGTTAGGCAAGCTTGCGCCCTCCGTAGATTATTTTTGTCAATGATTTTGACTATTTTCAACCATGTTTATTTCTACATGAACTAACATTATTAGACTCATTCTACCAGAGTAAAAACAATCTCCATCAATTAAAAACAAAAAAGTTAAAAACAAAAGATCCAATTTTTGACTAGAATTAATTTAAAAATATAAATCAGTTTAAAAAGTACTAACATCTTTATAGCATATTTAGTTCTTAATAATGATATATTGGGGTACCTGGCTGGCTCAGTTGGTAGAACATGCGACTCTTGATCTCAGGGTTGTGAGTTTGAGCCTCACACTGAACACAGAGATTATTTTTAAAGAGTGAATAATGATATATTTATCCAGTTATTCAATATCCAATTATTCAAGTCTCCTAATAGAGTATTATAGCTTTAGTCATAAAGACTCCTACTTAGGCTTTTTGGTTGAAACTATGAATGAGATTTTTTCCATTTTATTTAGAAATAGTTTATGTTAAGTTTGTATACTTACTCTATATCTGGCCACTGTACTCATATCTAAGTTTTGTGTCCTCTTTACTAAAAGGTGTACTTGTTTGGGGTATGAGAAATTGTCTCTGAACAAAGACATTTATTTTTTTAATATTTTACTTATTTATTCATGAGAGAGACAGAGAGACAGAGGCAGAGACACAGGCAGAGAGAGGCACGCTCCATGCAGGGAGCCCAATGCAAGACTTGATCCTGGGTTTCCAAGATCACGCCCTGGGTGTGAAGGCAGGCACTAAACCGCTGAGCCACCCAGGGATCCCATGAACAAAGACATTCAGAAAAAGAGAGATAGTAATAGATAACTTAGAAACATATAGGGCCACTTGAGCAAAAGGCTCAGAAGTAGTCAAGTCCCAACAGAAGGGTTATAACATTTATCTAATATTAGAAGTTATTACAGCACAGGGACTGAAATACAGAAGCAGACCTTTCTACAGAAACAGAGGTCACTAAAGGATTTGCAAAAGCAAAATGCTCTTTATATAAAATGTTTTTAATTGTGACTTTAGGATGAAAAAAAAAGAGAAGTATGCAGTTAGGTTGGTGAGAAGCAATAGTACAAAAATGAGGTAAAACGAATCTGTAAGAGAATTTCAGTAATGGAAGTGGTGATGACTAAAAATGCAAAGTCCTAGGTTTGATTACTGACTGTATGTGGAAGGGGAAGTGACAACAAAGATAAAAAATACCTTGCAGTCATAAGATGCAGAAAAAAAGATACAAGAGAAAATTTTTTTTTAATTTCTTCCATAATAATATTAGTGTCAACAGGACATCTTTTATCTTTTTTTTTTTTTAAAGATTTATTTATTTGAGAGAAAGAAAGAAAGAGAGAGAAAGAGAGTGCAAGCGTGAGCAGGGGGAGGGGCAGAGGGAGATGGCAAGAGAGAATCCCAAGCAGACTCCTCACTAACCACAGAGCCCAATGCAGGGCTCGATCCCACGACCCTGAGATCATGACCTGGGACAAAACCAAGTCAGATGCTTAACCGACTGAGTTACCCCAGGTACCCCCCCAATAAGGTCATCTAATTAGAAATGTCCTCCAGAAAACAAGGTATACAATCAGACAAAAGAGCACAGAACAACAGGTCTGGAAGTCACCTCCAAACAGTAAAGAAGAGTCTAGTAGCAAACTAGATTCTGTAAGAAGATGAATCATACAATTAAGCTGGAGAAACATAAAAGACAGATTCTGGGCTGTGATACCACATGATGTCTCCAGTAAAGGCAAAAAGGAGGGTCAGGAAAACATCACAAAGATGAACTTGTTACATCCAAAGTAGGAAAAAAAGTTTCCAAAACTGATATGAGATTGGATCTAAAATAAATCTGAATATGCAAAGTATTTTTTAAAATAAAAAACAGATAAAACATTATATGATCCAAAATTCCACTCCTGGGTATATAGCAGCTCTGCTCATAATTGCCCCAAACTGGAAACTCAAATGCCCTTTAGAGGGTGAATGGATACACAAACTGTAGTACATCCATACAATGGAATATTACTCAGCAATTAAAAGGGATGTTTGATACATCCAGCAACATGGATGTATCTCAAAGATAATATGCCATGTGAAAGAAACCAGTCTCAAAAGGTCATATGTTAAGACCCCATTTATATGCCATTTTTGAAAAAAACAAAACTATAGGGATGGAGAACAGATCAGTAGGTACCAAGAGTTATTAGCAAAGGGAGACTGACCATGAAGGGACAGCATGAGGGAATTTGTGTGTATATATGTGTGTGTGTGGGTGGGGGGGTGAGTGATAAATGTTCTGTATCTAGATTTTGAGAATGGTTACATGAAACTAAACATGTCTTAAAACTCACAAAACTGCATACCAGGTTAAGTCAGTTTTACTTCATAATAATAAATTTTTAAAAACAGATACAATATCTTATAATACTTATATTCTATTATTCATATTTGGATTATTGTTCACTCTTTAATGCAATTCTCTGCAAGATGATAGTCATATATTCATCAAGATTTCCAAAATTTAACTAGGTTTTCCCTGAACACTACTTACAGATTATTCTCCTTCCACTAATGTTTTATTTTTTTTTAAGATTTTATTTTTTTATTTTTAAATTTTTATTTATTTATGATAGTCACACAGAGAGAGACAGAGAGAGGCAGAGACACAGGCAGAGGGAGAAGCAGGCTCCATGCACCGGAAGCCCGATGTGGGATTCGATCCCGGATCTCCAGGATCGCACCCTGGGCCAAAGGCAGGCACCAAACCGCTGCGCCACCCAGGGATCCCCTCCACTAATGTTTTAAAAACTAAATTTGAATCTGAAAAAAATTAATTTCCTCAACATAATATAGTCATATTTATTGAACAGATGTCTGATGATAAATGATAGCTTGTTGCTTAAAAAGAGAAATTCAACACCGAAAGCTATCCTCTTTCCAACTGTAGAAAAGACTGAGAGTAAGGAATTGGGACTATATCCTTAGCTTTGCCAAACACTTCTGTATGATAGGGTATTAATTCTTGCCATACGAGGACACTCCTGTTTGTGACTGAAAAACCGAGATTCTAGAATATTTTTCATAAGACAACCTTTACTCAAGGTTGTCTGTCAATTTAGCATGAAACAAAAAACTGCTAAAATGTATAAATTTTGCTGTCAATATGCCTAATATTGCCACTGAAATCATGACTTCCTTCTCAGTCTGACCTCAAAAATCATCTGGATAGGATACCAGAGACAATAGGAACACTGTAGGACCAAAGAAACACTCTGTCTTAAACATAATTCAGTACCATTCTGACCTTTTCAGAACCTTACTAATCTTATGACCTGTCATCAGGTGTCTCCCCCAACCTAGTCAGCAAAACCACATCAATTTTTACAGGTGTGTTACTTAAATAAAGGTAAGTTCTTGTAATGAGTTAGGAGTAAGGTAAGGAAGATGTCGAGATTAATGTTCAGAGATTAATATAGCTGACTCATCAATAAACACTTTACCAAAGAGTTTAAATTTCCACAGAGCATAAATAAAAATTTAAAAAAAAAAAAGGGGGGGGGGATCCCTGGGTGGCGCAGCGGTTTAGCACCTGCCTTTGGCCCAGGGCGCGATCCTGGAGACCCAGGATCAAATCCCACATCGGGCTCTCGGTGCATAGAGCTTGCTTCTCCCTCTGCCTCTCTCTCTCTCTCTCTCTGTGACTATCATAAATAAATAAAAATTTAAAAAAAAATTTCCACAGCACAATCCTCTTTAATTCACTGGCCTCTGGCTCCGTTCTTAACATCTGCAAAGTCTTCCTCCACAGAAACAGAGCTGATGCTGTTGAGCCCATGGCAACTGCCTTCAATAATGGCTGTTCTATATTTAACCAGCTTGACCTATATGTAAGTGTTCATCTCTGTCAGCCTGGACTGTCCGGAATCACAGAGGTGATGCTCTTCTTTATTATGTAACCCACATCTACCCTCCATGGGGTCATTAGCTGAGTATACCAAGCCATTCCCAGATGTAAAAGTTGAGAAAAGGCATAACTGAAAAGGCTGACTAGGTTAATATCTACCTAGAAATTCTTTGTGGAAACTATCATAACAGATTTTATAAAATGCTTCTTTAGGGGACATTTTGACTCACCCACACCTAGTGCCCAATCCTCAGTATACCATCAGGGTCCATTAGACACAATTTCAATTTTTAAGTTTTTGTGTTGAATAGTTTTAACTATTTGTAAATATTGGTATTTCATGACTTTTTTTTATTAGAAGTCTTCCACAGAAGAAAATGGAAAATATTTTTTAAAAACAGAATACAGAAACAGAACAGAATACAATAAAACTCATTCTATCTTGCAATTACCATATGAGACCTGAACATACGAACAAGAAGTTAATGGGATGGACAGCAGCAGGGGGAAAAAAAGACCTTGTGTCAGTGAAAAAAGCAGACCTGAAGCATTAAAATAACAAGGCAACGTTTTTACTGTCAAGAAAGAGTAGGAAATGACAGGTTAGATTACATTTAGTAAAGCTTACTAGATTTTAAAAATATTAGAAGTTATTACGTTTCTGAGTATTATTTATATTGAGCCATGTAAATCTATTATGATTCATGTTAATGTCTGTATGATATTCCATTTCCTACTGGGGAAGAATCAAGAGGTTTCTACTTTTTCCTCCGTTACAAATACTGCGGCAATCAACATGCTGGTATATGTCATTTTGTGCTCAAGTGCAGGAGTGTTTCTCTATTGTTGCTTTTTGTAGTAAAATTTGAGGGTCATGAAGCTTTGCGTCTTCATGATGTTTCCTAATTAATCTGTAAGATTATTATCCACTTGGTACACTCTTCTAATTCATGCCATAATAACGTATATGAGGTCCTGTTTCTTCACAACTTCACCAACTTTGGGTGTAGTCCTTGTAAATTTTGCCAGGTTGCCTATAAAAATAATGTCTATCATGTGTTTTCCTGAGCATCTTTTCATTTGCTTATCTCCAGTTGGGTTCTTCCTCTAAGAACTGTCTGTTCATATCTTTTGTTTTGTTTTGTTTTCTGGCTTTTTTTTTTTTTTAAGAGATGGGGAGAGAAAGAGGGAGGGAGGGTGCAGAGGGAGAGAGACCATCTTAAACAGCCCCAACGTGGGGCTGGATCTCACAACCCTGAGATTATGACCTGAGACGAAACCAAGAGTCAGACACTCAACTGACTGAGCCACTCAGGTGCCCCTGCCAGTTGTTTTTTTTTTTTTTTTTTTTTAATTGTGGTGTTTGTCTTCTTTATTATAAAGGAGTTACTACAGAGCATTTATTTATAAAACATCAATTCTTTGTGGATTATGTGCATTGTAAATATCCTCTCTAGTTTGAGACATCTTTTTCTTTTTTTAAAGATTTTATTTATTTGTGAGAGACACAGAGAGGCAGAGACATAGGCAGAGGGAGAAGCAAGCTCCTGCGGGACTTGATCCCAGGACCCCAGGATCACAACCTGAGCCGAAAGCAGACGCCCAACCACTGAGTCACCCAGGTGCCCCAAGACATCTATATTTAGTGTAATTTGTCAGAGGGAATTTTCTTCATATTATGTTAATGTAACCAAATTAATGTTTTTTTTTTTAAGATTTTATTTATTCATGAAAGACAAAGAGCGAGAGAGGCAGAGACACAGGCAGAGAGAAGCAGGCTCCATGCAGGGAGCCCGATGTGAGACTCAATCCTGAAACTCCAGGATCACACCCTGAGCCAAAGGCAACACTTAACCACTGAGCCACCCAGGCGTCTCAGCAGTTTTTTATTTTAAGGATTTGATTTCTGTATCTTAATAAAGAAATTCTTCTTGGGGCGCCTAGATGGCTCAGTAGGTTAAGCCGCCTACTCTTGGTTTCAGCTCAGGTCACAATCTGAGGATTGTGAGACTGAGTTGGGCTCTCTCCTCAGCAGAGTCTGGTTGAGAGTCTTTCTCTCTCTGTCCCTCTTCCTTTACCTCTCTCCCCACTTGCGTGTGTGCACACATACTCTCTAAATAAATAAAACTTTTTTTCTTTTTTTAAAGAAATTCTTCTCTAGCCTTTATTCTTAAAGCTTTTGGCCTAGATTTCTTCTAAAAACATTTACTCTGGTTAGTTTATTTCTTGCAAATCCATTTTGCAATTCTGTATGATATGATAAGGACTGTATTTTATCTTTACCTAAACAGAAAGCTGATGATCTCATCCTGATTCATGGATTATTCTTTCCCCTTTGATTTGTATTATCACTTTTCATATAGCAAGTTCTTTCTGTGTTCTATTCTGTTTCCTTGGTCTGTTTATGCAAGAAAATATAACCGTCTCGATTACTACAACTTTCCAGTAGTAATTGACACAATTACGTATTGATATGTATATCAAGATTATACAATCATGATATATATATGTCTTCATAATTTTCCAAAATTTTCAAAGCTCAAGTATCCAAAACAAAACAAAACAAAACAAAACAAAAACAAAAAAACCCCACCAAGTTGTCAAATTCCAAAATATTCTTGCCAGACTTGACTGGAAAAGCATAAATTTATAAATTAGTATCACTTAATGATATTGTCAGTATTCTTACATGTAAACATTTTTTATCATTACTAGTTCTTGAAAAAAGAGTCTCAAAAATGTTTATGATTTTTTCCTTTAATTTTCCTGTTAAGATTTAATTCTAGGTACCTTATCATTTTGGCTTGAAGTAAGTTAAATTTTTTTTAAAGTTACATTTCCAATATCTTCACATTTTGAGTCTTGCCTTCTAAAGTATTTGGATTTTCTTTATTCTTTTCCCAGCTCCTCCTCATGCTTTGAAAAAGTGTGAAAGTTATGCACAATTTTTACATACACATTTCACTAACAGTTTGATGTTAATTAACAGTACTATCTTCTTCCCAAATGGTATGAAGATCTTATAAAGATTTAATTCACTTCCCATGTTTTTTTTCATATTTTAGTTCTATCCTTCAAAAAAAACTTTATTGATGACTATTATTGCCATATTATACAGTGATTATTAAGTTTACTTCTTTTAAACATTTTATTGTGAAGTATGGCATACAGAGAGGGAAAGTTCACAAAATATGAATGCATGTTTCAAGGAACTATCACAAAATGAACATCCATATAATGTAACAAGAAATAGAACAGGGTTAGCATTGTGGGAGCATGTCCTTACAACTATTCCCAATTTCTCTCCTCCCATTATTCCCCATAGGTAACCCCAATCTGATTTTTTATGGTAATTACTTCTCACTCTATTTCTATAGTTTACCACCTAAGTATATATCATCAAACACTATATTTTCATCGAACCTTGATAAATGGAATCATACAATCTGTATTCTTTCTTGTCTGGTTTCTTTTGATCAACATTTATTTGTGAGATTCACAACTGTGTATAACTATAGTCTGTTTATTTATTACTGTGGAATACTTCATTATATATTTACATGACAATTTATCCATTCACTGGATATAAAGTTCTAAGTGAACAGTTCTCTCTCAGCTTCTGAGAAATAGCATTCAACTGATTTCTGGCTTCCATCATTTGCGTTAGTATTTTCTATCACTTTTCATTGCTTTTATCCTTTGTCTCTCGTTATTTCTGTCTAACATCTTTCAGTGCCCTAATTCTCTCTTCAGATATGTCTAATCTGCTGTTTTAACCCACCTACTTAATTTCAGTTGCTGAATTTCTCATTCCCAGAATCCCATTTGATTTTTTTTTATACTTTTCAGTGCTCTGCCAAAATTCTTAACCTTGTTTCCCTTTGAATGTGATAAGTGTAGTTATTTTAAAAGTCTGTATCTGAGAATTCCAATACCTGGAGGTCCAATTTCGATCACCTTTTGTTTCTCTTTCTTCAAGTTCTTTATGTCTTTGTATACCTGACTGTTCTTGATTATAACCAGGCATTTCACCTGCAAACTACAGAAATAATTTTTGGCCCTGCATGATACTACCTTTCTCCAGGAAGGATCTACAATTCTGCTGGATGCCAAGGGACACTAGTGACTTAGAAACCTTCAACTAATTTTAAAGAAAATTTTATATTTAAAAGAAATGCTATTCAAAGCTGGTCTGCAGCTTCTGTGACAGCATGTCTACTTCCCTGCTTCTATTGTGTAGCCCTCCAGAGTCCCAACTCAAACTGAGGCATGTTCATCAGGTATCCTCTCTTCATAAGCCACAGATTTTTAAACTCTGCCCCCTTACTCCTGCTGGCCTGTTAAAAGGGCTGCATAGCTGTTTAGCAGCTCCTTCCAGAAATGGCTAATATCTCCAGAGGAATAGTGACCCTACACACTGGGACCTTTTTTTCTGAGCCTCCATTTTCCTCCTCTCCAGGGGTTTGCTTATATCTATCAACCCCATACTATCATTAGTCCAGGATTCATTTTTAAATCAATTTCTCAGCATGGGGACCCCAAACCACATAGCTCGGGGTGATGGTGGCAGTGGTGATGGCAGTGGTGATATGCATGTGTGTTTTCAAATCCTAAGCATGAGTTAAGAATCCGTAGTTCAGAATTCCCATTAGAGATTCTTTAACTCCCACAGCAGAACTCAGACAGCTAAATGTTTTTATTTCTTCGTGCTGGTGAGCAATTTCTAGTCCATTCTTTTTCATTGAAGACACAACCCCTTTGAAGGTTTCAGTTCCTAGTTCACACCTTAAGTAGGTTAAAGGACTTATTTTCTGCCTACTAGTGGATACTAAAACCCAAACTCATACATTACCAAAACCAAAAGCTGCAGCTCATATCTTTACCACTCTAATTTTCAGAGTTTTTTCATTTCTGAAGATGTCCTTTTCTTTTCTGAGAACTAAATTATGCATTTAATATGATTTTAGTTATATTTTACCCAGCATTTGAAGATGTTTATAGAAGACAAGTTTTCAGGTTACCTAGTCTACTGTGTTGCTAGGAAATCCTATGGCAATGTTTTTAAGCATTGTCAATGAAATAAATCTGTTAATATTAGTGTATTAGGGTTTTCTAGAGAAATATAATCATTAGATGGATCTATAGATCCATCCTACTGGTCACCTGAAAATACATACATACATACATACATACATACACACACACACACACACACACACACAGATCTATACTGATCTAAATAGAGATCTACATCTATCTACAGAAAGAGTAATTATAAGGAATTGGGTGATGCAATTATGGGGGTTGATAAGTCTCCAGATCTGCAGTTGGCAGGCTGGAGACACAAAAGAGTCAAAGGTATAGTTCTAGTCCAAAGACTTGCAAGCTGGAGACTCAGGAAGAGCTGAAGTTTCAGTATCAGTATAAAGGCAGAGAAATGCTGATATACTGATGCTGAAATGCATTATACTGATGGCTCAGATAAAAGCAGTCCAGGCAGTAGGAAACTCCCTCTTAGGAGAGGAGCAGCCCTTTTGTTCTAGTCAGGCTTTCAACTGATTGAATGGGGCCCACCCATATTAGGGAGAGCAATTGCTTTACTCAGTCTACCAATACAAATGGTAATCTCAACCAGAAATATCCTCACAAACACACCTAGAAAAATGTTTAACCAAATGTGTGGGCACTCTGAGACCCAATCAAACTGACATAAAATTAACCATAACAATTAGTAAACTCTGGTTTGACTTTTAATTAATTTTTTCTAAGACCACATTAAACTTACCTTTGAGACCTATCAACTCACACTTGTCATTCTACAACTGAGGAGACTCAGTGCTAAATAAACTTGCTTTCTGCACATGAACCTTACATATAGATAATCCTATAAGCCATTTTATGAATTTAATTTCCTCCTTTTCCAAAGGATAAATGAGTTCAAGTCTCTGAAAGTAAAGTGGAATAAAAGTGGCACTTGAAAATAAATTCATGATCTGCTTTTGCAAAACCTTTGGCTTTTACATGTGGGTAAGAGCATCTGCTCACATCATGTAAATTCCCCATAATCCCTGGTTCAGTGATATAATTCAGTACTAAATAAATTTTACCTGCATGTTTTTCAAAATATGGATCACATAACAAGTTTTCCCCCATAGCTTTGGGTTTCATTCATCATATAAGTGATAACAAACTTTTACTAAATTATATTAACATTACCCTCCTTTGCTCCTCTTCAGCATCAGCAAAGAGTTTACGAATGTTAGCCTCTGATTCTCCCACATATTTGTTAAGGATTTCTGGCCCATTGACCACTTTGGGCTCCCTTGCATTCAACATCTTGCCAATCTGTCGAGCCAAGAGAGTCTTACCACAACCTGGAGGGCCGTACAACAGGATGCCTTTAACATGTTTGCAACCTAAAAAGGAAAACAGTCTTATATCAACTAACTAAAATCCAAGTAAGATATCTGAAGGAAAATTTTCTTTCTTCTTCGTATGCACGTTAGGAAAACTACAGTCATTCCATTAACATATAATATCCAACTGCCATGAGCACAACAAGAATGAACAATTAAAGCTCTACCCCGCCTTTTTTTTTTTTTTTTTAAAGTAGGCACCATACCCAACATGGGGCTTGAATTCATGACCTAGAGATCCAGAGTCCCATGCTCTAGTGACTGAGTCAGCCAGGTACCCCTAAAACTTTTTTTTTAAATAGAAAATCCAGAAACAATTCCTACATGAGTACCAATATTTGAGGGTGAAAGCTGCCAATTAAAGGTCTTTGGAAAAGTATATTTGAACTATCATTTAGAACAAATATTTTTAACTCTGAAAAGGTCTCTGACCTAAATATCTAATTAGGAACTATTACTTGTTTTCCATTATCTTTTACTTTAACGTCAAAGAACAAAAGAGATCTACTTTTAGGCAAATTTAACCCAACACAAAATCTATTATGATACAGGAGGCTATGGAAACTATATCTTAGTCATAGAAATTACAGGTCTACCTGTCAACACAAGCCCTTGAAGAATGGGCAAACATGTTTTGCATTGGCTGGTATAGAGCAATCCATAGGATCCAGATGGATGTTACGACTTGGTGGATAAAGCTGAATGTCCTACTTCATGTGACTAATGCCAAAGGAGGCACATGCTTTTCTCAGCGCCACCCAGATAAAGATGAAGTTTCAAAAGAATAGTATTCAATTCTTTCCTAGGTAAGCATTACTAAATGCCTTAAAAGGTGTCAGTAACAAAAGGGAAAGAATAAGACTGGTGATTTAGACTCCCCAGGATTTTTTTAACCAACTCTTCTTGAGCATTTACTCCATTTCTAAGATTTCAAGGACCTGTGGTTTCAGTTTACTAACTTTAGGAACTCTCACCTTTCTAGCAGTCTCACACTTAGGATGCGTGAATCTTTTGAGTTTTTTCCTTTTACTACACCAAAAAAAGCACTTTGTGAAATAACGATTTATTAGTTTTCAGTGTTATGCTCAAAAGTACAGGTGAAAAAGAACATTTCTAAAAATGAAATATAAACAGTATGTTTCCACAGATAATAGTTTGTCTTTATTTGGAATGAAAGTCTTAAAAATCATTTAAAAAATTATGACAATATATTTAATAACTCACAAAAAAGAAATCACAAGGTACAACCAACTCTACTATATATTTTAGATTCTGAGTAGGAAGACCCTTTGGGTTGCCAGTATGGTCATTGCTTCTGTATGTCAAAAAAAAGACTCCCTTTTAAATCCTTTAAAGAAATGAGATCTGTGTTTATGGTTAGATTTGTAGAGACAGAGGAAACTTAGTGGAAACCCTTAAAGGCTTAGAGTCTTAACTCTTCTCATCACAGAGTAAATTCCTGGCCTGAGAAACATGGCTCAATAAAATGTCTTTGCCCTTGATCCACCCTTGGAGCACAAGTAGTAGTGAGACAAGGAGTAAGGCCTGAGCTTCCCCTAGAAGCCAATATCATGAGGCACTGCCAGCATCCAAACCATTGGGGCGCTTTTAAATGAAGACTTTGGAGCCTGGCCACTAATCTTACCCTCCAAGCCAACTGCTATCATCATGATTTGAAATTATTCATATAAACCACAGCAGAGGCAGGTGGTCATGGCAGTGGTAAAACAAGGCACAGGAAAGGGAAGCCAGAAAAGAGAAATGAAGACTTGCTGAGGACCTACAAAGTACCAGGCCTTATACTCATCCTCTAATTTAACTTTCTCCAAGTTTATCAATTTCCTCCTAACAGTATTTCCTTCCACATTAAGCTATACTTTCAGAACACCTGGGTGGCTCAGCGGTTGAGCATCTGCCTTCGGCTCAGGGTGTGATCCGGGATGGAGTCCCACATGAGGTTCCCTGCAAGGAGCCTGCTTCTCTCTCTACCTCTCTCTCTGTCTCTTATTAATAAATACTTAAAAAAAAAAAAAAGCTATACTTTCTTTCAGGGGTTTTCAACTCCTTGTCCTTCTTACAATTCTGTTCTACTCCTCCCACAGGCCTAAACACAATATGACTTTTACTGCACCTTCATGTTGGTCACAGAGCACAGCCAGAGAAAATCACACCACTGTCCTGACTGGGATTCTCACAGTTTCATGTTATCCAATTTCAGTTCCACACTCACTGTTACTCAATACCGCATGCCATCCTTTACTGGTTTCTGTTAGTCCACCTCCCAGTCTCCACATTAGTTATCCAGATCTTCACTCTTCTCTTCTCAAGCAATATCTCATGCACTTAATGCATAGAAAAGATCTAGATTCCTACTTCACATATTAAAAAAAAAAAATCAAGTATGAACTCCCTTCAGCTCATTGCTTCTTTATCCACAAATTCATCTGCAGACATCGATTCTCAACTTCACCATGGGTTCTCAAAAGAGTTTCCTTACTCTCCTCCAAGGTAAGTTGCAATTATTTGTTTATATACCTTCTCCAGTAGACCATGAACTATTCAAAGGCAGGTGCTATCTCATCAATCTGGAATCGCAAACATCCACCATAATGTCTAGCACATAATATGTACTCCGTAAATCACTGAATAAGTAAATTGTTGTTGACTCGTTTCCTCAAAGAAAATGAGGGAAAGAAGACCATTTTAAAAAATCATTTGAAGCTCTTAATTTATGAAGTGTTTACTTTCATAATTGAACTAATTTATTCTTATTTTTATTTTTTTATTTTTTAGATTTTATTTATTTATTCATGAGAGACAGATAAGAGAGGCAGAGACACAAGCAGAGGGAGAAGCAGGCTCCATGCAGGGAGCCCGATGTGGGACTCGATCCCCAGTCTCCAGGATCACGCCCTGCACTGAAGGCGGCGCTAAACCGCTGAGCCACCCGGGCTGCCCTACTGAACTAATTTTAAATACCTAATAAAATATTTATGGTTACTGGGACCTTGCAAATTTAGCAGAATGAAACTATATTAATACATATATTTAGATCTTCCTCAACTTATGATGAGGTTACCTCCTGATAAACCCATTGTACGCTGAAGACAGCCCTTGAGATAGCATAGCCAACTGGGAACCATGGATGCTGCTGCCCAGAATCGTAAGAGAATATTGTGCTGCTCATCTCTAGCCCAGGAAAAGACCAAAATCCAAAATTTGCAGTATGGTTTCTATTGAATGTATATCACCTCTACACCATCATAAAGTCAAAAAAACCATTAAGTCAAACCATCATAAGTTGGGGACTGTACGTACTAGAGTCTTAACTCCGTAACTCTGTTTTCATATGTGGAAAATGCTCAATTTAATGTGGTTTGAGTTAAATGGACTCAGACTTTATAAACAATTCACAAAATATTACCATGAAGTCTGAAAGAGATAAAATGTATATCCATGGAACTACTGTATATCATACAGATCTCTGAAATGATAGAATCTATTCAACAGGACACCAATAAGAATGTCATAAAGGCTCTAGTCTGCATTAGAACTGTAATTCTTTCAGGATTTCAAGAAAACACATCAAAAATATACAGTGACATGTGAAGATTTTCAAAATCCACTTCCACAAAGGAAGCAGTTACTTGAATAAGCAGTGGAAATGGGACTTTGTTATTACTACTATTATTATAGCCTATTCTGACTTATTAAATAAGCATTGGTCTCTAATTTTAAATGAGTCATAAAAACTCTTCGTAAGTAATTCCATTCAACAAAAGTGTATTAAGCTCCTGTTTGGACTAGGTATGAAACTAGGTGTTAGGGATACAAACATGAAAAAGGCAGTCCCTACCTGCAGGGCATTTCTGGTTTAGTAGGAAAGACAGAAATAAAAATAGGTTATCTACAATATGACATTATCAGAGATATGTATGAAATGTTTTTGGAACCTGGCCAAGAGAGATTGATTCTGCCAGGGTAATGGCAGAAAATTAGGGATGGACACAGGGGAAAACAGCACTTAGTGTAGGACTTGAAGGACAGCAGGAGGTTCATGATTGGGCACAGGAGGGGAAATGGCACCTAACAAGGAAAACTAGCATGATCAAAGGCATAGAGGCATGGACATAGAAGCCATCCTTTCAAAACAGCCAGTAGTAACCTGTTGCAGCTACAGCCTTAGATGGGAAGGGAGGGGACAGAAGGGGAGGGGAGGGGAGGGGAAGGGAGGGGAAGCGAGAGGAAGGGACGGAGGGTCTGAAGATGAGTTGATAGGCTACCAACTATGGAAGGCCTTGACACCATGCCCAGGAGTTTTTCATTTGTTTTGTAAAAACCCTGAGGCTTTTAATCAGAGAAGGTACACAGTGAAATATATGTTTAAAAACTAACTGGTGGTAGAGTGGAGGAAGGACTAAGGAATAAAGATCAGAGGGTAAAAGTGTAGTGGGAGGAATGTTTTTAACCTTTTTCTGGGGATACTGCCTCTCTGGCTGGCTCTGGATTTTTGCCAATTAACCTTTCATTTCTGTCCAAACCCTCTGGAAGCATTTAAACAAATGGGTCCAGAGGCCTTAGGAGGCCTCCTCCCTACTGATGCCCCAGCTTTCTCCTGAGCTTCTGCAGGACATTAAGATGTGGCTTTGATGCTAGAAAGGCCTCTAATCTGTGGCCACTGGACTGCACTGTCTGTAAGCTGAACTGACTGCTGTCACCTGGTCTTTCTTCATGTCTTCTTAGTGTCTCACTCCTCAGAGATCAGTGCCCTGGCTGGTGAACTAAATAGACAAGAGCAGGAAAGAAGAGAACTCAGTGGAACTGGCTCATTTAAATTGTCATATTCTCTTGTTCTATCTCTTACTTTCTTTCCTATAGAATAGTCTAATGGGCCTTTCCTGAAAAATGCACATGTACAAAAGATTTGCATGTAATTTTGAGGGTATTCTTAGATCCTCTGAGGTCTATTCATGAAATCCAAATATAAAACCCCTGAATTTATTGAAATAACCCAGACAAGAGACAGGAAATGGAAAGAGGCAACAGTCCTAAAAAATTGTAGCAGGAAAAGAAAGGAAGATTTGGGAGATATTCATCAGAGCTCAGAGACCAAAGAAAAATAAGAGAAAGAGGAGGAGTCAAGGTTGACCTTAAGGTAAGTAGCCTGGACACATGGTAAAATGATGATAACCCCAGAACATAACTAATAAGTTAGCAAGAGGAGGTTAGAGGAAATTATAATTTTGTTTTTGACTCTAACATATTTGAGATTCAGGCAGTAATGGTCATTAAAAATACAGGTTGAAAGCTCAGAAAAGATCAGAACTACTGGTTCTATGTTTTTGAACACCTGCTCTGGGCACATGAAAAGCCACAAGAAGTGGGGTTTTTTTCCCCCCCACAAGAAGGTTTAAGCAGAGGAGTGTGACAATAGGAACAAATGCTGCAGAGACAGAGGGTGGGAACTGGAAAGAGAATGCTAAATTTAAAAACCAGGAAGTTCATGCTGATCTGGGCCATAAGGTCTTAGGTCGGGGTCAGATCATTTCCGGTTGAGGTAGAGAAGGAAGCTAAATAATATAAGCAAGGACAGGTACCACAATTTGGGGAACCCTGGGGATACAAAGGAGGGATTTCAGTAGATACCTTGCAAGGAAATCTCTTCTCCCAAGATTAGAGATTAGTTAAGTAAAAGGGGGTTGAGGAAGTGAGCTGAGATTATACCTGTTGGGCTCTACTTACTATGTGAAGCAGGAGCTAGGTCATCTATAAAATGAAGAATGAGGAGATGATCCTGGAAAGCATGATAAAGGTTTGTTAAGAACATAGGAAACTGGGAAAATGTGTAGAAACCCATGCCTGAGCAGACAGGTGCCAATAGGTAAGTGAACTCAGGTCAATGAGGGAGATTGCCCCCCAAAGAGGGACTCTCCTCTTTGTTTTGATTATCTAAGCTACTCACAGTGTTAGGTAAGGTGCAGACTCTTACTCAACACTATAAATACAAATTTCATTAAAGCTGGCGTAAGAATCATGACTTTTTTTGGTTTTAATGCCTTTATTTTTTTTTCAAAACTGAATCTTTAGGTTGAGCAACATGAGGCAAATAACAGCATAAATTTAAAGTCAACATATTTATAACTGAATTCTATTACCTAAGTTTCCCAAAGTATGAAGGCAAAACTGTCACATGACTTGTTCTCATCCACAAAGTTTGAAGCTTTATCTTCATTTCTGTCATTCACATTTTTTCTCCTTCCTCTATCACTTATATAAGTAAGAACTATATGTTTGTGGGCTAACAGCATAATCAAACATAGTTCCAAAGGATTTCTTCTCTTAATTTCCTGTGTTCAATTACTTAAGTGCTTATTTTACTAACTGCCCCTGTTAATAATCATCTTCTTAAAAATACCATTTTTATGTGGTTAAGGCACAAACATATTAACTCCTGGTTATAGTAATTTAAAGGATGATGGTTGTGAGAAGCATATCTAAAATGGCCAAAAACAGATTTTTTAAAGATTTTATTTATTTATTCATATGAGACACAGAGAGAGAGAGAGAGAGGCAGAGACATAGGCAGAGAGAGAAGCAGACTCCCCTCAGGGAGCCCAGTGTGAGACCTGATTGCTGAATTCTAGAATCATGCCCTGAGCTGAAAGCAGAGCTCAACCGCTGAGCCATCCAGGCATCCCCAAAAACAGATTTATAAATGATATTAGAATTTAAGTTGCTAATTATATTTGAATATAGGAGTAAATAAAGTTCTGGGACAGAACTAACTCATGCAACAAATGCTACATTTGGTGGTAGGGATTATGAGGCAGTTTTCTTCAGACTACTTCTATTTTCTCAATGAAATCATGAGGGTATCAGTTCCTGGTAAGGATGGATTGGAAGAGGTGGTGCTAGAGGTCTGAGGAGAATGGAGAAGAGGAACTAGTCACCTTAAAGAGAAGAAGAGTGGGCAGCCCGAGTGGCTCAGCGGTTTGGTGCCCCCTTCAGCCCAGGGCGTAATCCTAGAGACCAGAATCGAGTCCCACGTCAGGCTCCCTGCATGGAGCCTGCTTCTCCCTCTGCCTGTGTCTCTGCCTCTCTCTCTTTCTGCATCTCTCCGTGTCTCTCATGAATAAAAAAAAAATTTTTAATTTAAAAAAAGAGAGAAGGAGAGTTAAATGGCTAGACTAATAGAGAAGAAATAGCAAGAAATACTGATTCCAATAACACTTAGGGCCCATCTGAGATGTGCTTCTTAAATTTAAATTAAGATCAAACACCACAGTTTGTGCTCTTCTTAAGACATATTCAATAGTCTGGGTACTGACACAGAGTAGGCAGGGAGCTAAGACTTTGACACACATAGAAGATGAGGGGCAAGGCCATTAAGGTTGTATTTGAGGACATATATGATAGACCATGAAATTGAAGCTGGGTAAATAGGGAAGAGAGAATAAAAAGGTTGGGAAGTGACAGAGTAACTTAACAGGAGCATCCTGTGGGATCCAAGCTGCTAGAGCTTGGGTGAGGGTAATGCTAGAAACATGGAAGAATGGGAGGCGGCTGGAGAGCAGAATGCTTAATATTGAGATTCCTGAAGTGTTGGTTACTGGAGACAGTGAAGCCTTGGGTATGACCAAAGAGGGGGTTGCTGAGATGGAATGAAGGAAAATTTACTGGAAATGAGGAAGTTAAAGAACTGTGAAGACAAATTATTGAACAAATCACCAGTGAGGACAACAAAGTCCAGAATAACAGAAATAAAACACACTGAAGATTACACTCAGCAAGAAAGTCAGCTTCTTATCTGGCTCCCCTGTTCCTTCTTCCCTAGCAGGGCTACTCTTGCTCTCTCATTTTGTTCTCCAAATGTTACTGACAATGAAAAAAAAAGGTTAATGTTTATTAACCCTATCATTATATAATAGCTACCACTAAAGGTATGAAGAATATAAAATGCTCAAGAAATAAACATAGCCAATGATAATGCCATTGTTTACTAAGGATTTAGGTTAATGAGACACTGGAACCTCACTGTAAGAATACACTCAGTAAAGCATTTATAGTATAAGGCTTGCTTGTACCTTATTCTAGACTACTTCTCATAAAGAGTTTTTAACAACTTCCTAGAATATGAACCACAAAACTGCATTTTAATTATGTTTCACAATAGGTATTTGTCCAAAGGACGAAGATATGATTTGTGGTCAGGTGCCAGACAGATGAGGATTGATTGGATTAAACGCATTAGGAGGGATCCCTGGGTGGCGCAGTGGTTTGGCGCCTGCCTTTGGCCCAGGGCGCGATCCTGGAGACCCGGGATCGAATCCCACGTCAGGCTCCCGGTGCATGGAGCCTGCCTCTCCCTCTGCCTGTGTCTCTGCCTCTCTCTCTCTCTGTGACTATCATAAATAAATAAAAATTAAAAAAAAATGTGTAAAAAAAAAAAATAAATAAACGCATTAGGAAATAAATTGAGTGAAAAGTCCTAGAGAACATTAAAAATTACTAACAGTCAAAAAAAAAAAATTACTAACAGTCTTACTTTTCCGAGTACTGGTTCTCAGACTTTGATTTTCACAAACTTTTAGGCCTTTTATTTTTTAAACGGGGGAGAATTGTTGTCATGGTGTTGCTTAGTTTTTATTTTGCAAGGTAAAGATTTCTTAAACAATAACAACAAAATCAAATCTGACACCTCCTAACACCACCATTTCATAAAAAGACATATATTTTCATATCAAAAGGTAGGATGGATGTAATCGCAGAATAAAAGACAATCTTTATATTAAATGAATTGTTTTATATACATTGTTGAGATCGTGGGCTCTGGACTCAGCTTGCCTGGTTTCAAATTCTGGTTCTTCAGTTTTGCTAGCTAGAGATAATAACTGCAACTACCTCAGAAGGTTAGTATGAGGATTAAATATAACGCACATAAAGCACTTAGCATATGTGCTGGCATATAGTAAGAGCTCATAAATACTGGCTATTAATTAATAACTAGCTTATACTTTACCATCTTGTTGGAGATGAGCAATGAAATGCAACCAGACTCCCAGCTGTTCTCCGAGAATTATATCATTGCTAGGTGACCTGTAAAGCTTGAAAATAAATGACTATTTTGCTTATGGAATTCTGAGACAGCCAACTGTGGCCCCTTATCTGACACTACTGTCACCTGAACATTGCAAATGATAGTATATATTTTGCTGATGGATTCAAGCTCCAAATGAGCACAGCAGTAAATGAGTTGGATCACAGCAGTTTCACAAAGATTTCACGAGTGTTTCAGTAAGTCAGGATTCTCCATGGCTTCCAGGTGGATTACTATCAGAGTCAATTCTACCTACTTCCCTTATGCCTCAGGCAGAGTCTATTCATACCTATGTCTCAAGTTTTCCAAGCTCATTTAGGATCAACACGTAGCTCGTCCACATAAACCAAGCTACCATGATTATCAGTTCCATGTGTATATATCTTTCTATCTCCTCCACTCCTAGTTCTACCATAAGTATATTTCTTCTCCAAAGTCCCCTGTGTTTCCCCAACATAACTACTGTCATAATCCCTAGCTGCCACTTCCCTCTCTCAGGGAGCACACACCCTGCTCTGCTGGCACTCATCTGCAATAATTTGGTGCTACTGGGAGGAACTGAGGCTATTTCTGGGTACTTCATCCAAAAGCAAATTTGCCATCCTAGATGACCATAACCTACCCTTTGCCTCTACATTTGAGGTAGATTAGCGTGTTATGCCTTCCTACCTCACTACTCTCTTTCAGTTGAATTAGCAATTAATTCTCCAGCAATGCATAAAACTTGGAATACTGTTTGAGCCCCAGGTGTTGATATCCAGTGACTATAATCATACAAATCTTGGTGGGGACAACTTCAAGAGGCTCTAAGGTGTATGCTACAAATAACTTGAAATTATTTCTGATCTGAGAGTCTAAATCAAAGATGACCTTATCCACTATAAGGCTTATCCAGCCCTCTGATGAAAATGATACATGAAAATATAAGATATCTAATATGCTAATTATAACCTCTCTTCTTAAAATAGCTCTATGAAAAACATATAACCATACCACTGCACTAAAATGAATAAACAGTAATGTTTGCTATTTATAGTCTTATAAAACAACATCCCAAAAAATTGACAAGCATGTTTGCTAGACTATTTCATTTTAAAAAGCAGTGAATTTTCTTTGTTTTCTTGAGATGATATCAGAGGCAAGCTACATTGAGGAAGAACTGTCAGTCTCTGTTAGGTATCTGAAAGAGGAAAAATTATATATAAAAGCAACAACACACTGATTTTACACAAGAGTGAACAGAATGATAATATATTAGAAGTGATCTCTGTCAAATTAGCATCAGGGTAAGGAGTGTTTAATTCATTTCATGGACAACATGATCTGTAAAGAGAGAAAGTATAAAGTGGGTTTTGAACGACAGCTGATATTTAAGGGGGAAGTCCAGGTAGCTTCCAGTTCAAATGCCGACAAATCTGCCATGTTTGCTTAAGAGGGAGACTATCAACAGACGAGTGGCAAGTCAGGACATATTCACACGTCTTGCAAGCTTCTCTCTGCAGTTGTGCAAACCAGACTTGAATGCTTATTTTTAAACTTGCAGAAATACAATCAAAAGCTGATGTTAAAAAAAAAAAAAGCTGATGTTAATATTTGATCTTTTGTTTTAAAGTTTGCACAATTCAGCTTCTCCTAGAATCATGACTATGTTCTTAGTTCCATCCAATTCATTGTTTTACTAGTATGATGATTACTTAAAGAAATAGTTTTGAATTTCCAGCCATGCAGTGTGGACTTGGAGCATCACTTCCATCAACTTGTAATACAACTTCTCATTAGATAGCCCTGTTTTTTTATTTGTTTCAAAGACTGCCAATCAGCATCTAACACAGGCTATCATCTGCATTTGCTGAGCTGTGCACTTACCAAATATTTAAGGAAATTAAATATTTAAGACTAAAAACTCACTCCTGACCCCATTTGGGCAGTCAGGTCTCTGATCATCCATGGGTATCATTCTGTCTAGCAGCAACTTGCTGTGCCCTGCCAACTTTAAAATACTCTTAAGAACACTTTGAGTTCCGTTACGATAAAGTGAAAAAGGCCTACGCCCTGTGCACCAAGCAGCTGTGTGATGTCTACCACCTGACTGGTCTATATCCAAATTAGTCAACTGAGATTTAATATAGATCTTCTCATTAGATAGCCTAGAACTAAAGATGGGGTATGTGTAGCAACTCTCCAAACTAATCTCTGCTGACACCCCCACCCTTCTACACTCCCTCCTAGGGTGTGGCCTGGTATTTCATGAATTCTTGATGACAAAGATCATGCCTCTACTATGGCAGGTCCTGCCTTGCTGCCATCTGGCAGGATGTATTCTTATTGGTTTCAGAATTTTACAGCTTTCTCTTTCTTCTTCACTCTCTTCCTTAGCTTTCAACTTATTTTACTTGCTGCTCTCTCTATAAGGCATCTGCTGAAGACTAACAAATATCTTTTCTCTAGCAGACAACTTATTCTTTCTTTTCCTATACCTAGAACTTCTACATACTCTATCAAGTTCATGTTCTTCTGTTCCTCAGAAATCACCTCCTTAAGAAATGCCACCTAACCATGTCACATCTGACTATGTCAATGTCACCTCACATCTTACGTTCTATTCTCCAACAGTTACAGTTAGTAGTCAAGCTTTAACATGCACCAATGTTCAATGCAGCCTGTTAAAATGCAGATTTTCAGGCATCACTCCTAGAAATTTGAATTCATTAAGCCTGGAGTAGAGCTGAAGAAAGTGACCCTGTCCCCAGGTGAGTCTAATGCAGGCCAGAGGACACTGAGAACCATTCACAGTTAACAACTGATACTATATTAAGTCATTTTTAAGAGTTCTAAGGTTTTTATCTTATTTAGTATATATATTCTATAGCCTTAATTAAATAATAAGCTGAGAACTCAGTACACGTTTTTTATTCCTTGACAGGTTGTAGCTGTAGAACACCAAAGAACTATTCTACCTAACAAGTTATCAAGAATAAATGTTAAGATTTCTTTAACTAAGTACAGCTGGGGGAGGTATGGTTTTTGTGAGAGGTGATTTGGGGGTTTTACTCAATAGTAATTCAACATGAGATAGAATCCAAGATAGAATATGGATGTCAAAAATGTTAATGCAATTCCACTGTGCATTAAAAGAAGACTGAAGTTTTGAACAAAGGATGGAGAGTTCTGGTCTATTTTAGAAAAGAGGAGACACTTGGAGGACACCACTGATTTCCAGGTATCACAACTTAAGGAGAATACAAATAAATATTAAAGTTCAGAGAAATGTGAATAGGATGGTAAAGGGCTGAAAATAAATTCTAAAAGGACTGGCTGGAGGAACCAACCAAGCTGGGAGTTTTCACTTAGCAAAAAGATAAATCTTGAAGGACATTAGTCTGGACACAACAGCTCTCTTCATATGCCTTAAAGGTATTCATTAGAAAGGAGAAGCATTCTTGTTCTATAGAGTCTTAGGGGAGAGAACTAAAGCTTGTAGAAGCGACAAGGATACACATCTCACTGTAAAGTACAGAAGTCTCACATGCAGTTATCCCAAAAATGGATTGTGACATTCAAAGAGAATGAGTCCCCTGTCACTGCAGGAATCCAAGCTTAGACTAAGGAACTCAACAGAAGTTATTTAGCAAAAATGGAGAGAAAATTCAAACAAAAGTATGTGAACTCAATGATATTTAAGATCCCTTACAATGCTGTTTCTAGAATTCCCTCGAGATTCTCTGACAGAACCAGTTAGTTTTGCAAAGAGAATGAGCTTTGAAATAAATATTCCTGGATGGGAAGGAAAAAAGAGACTGAAGGCTACAAAGACAATAAGGAGGCTACTGCTTATAGTTCAAGTGTGATTTCCTGAAGCTATATAAAAATACAAAAGGAATGTTACAGAAAACAAAGCAGAAGAAATACTAGAGTATTCAATAGTGGATTAAAAAAATGCATGCACACACAAATTATAGCCCAGTGATCTTTGACAAAAGAGCAAAGGCAATACAACAAAGCAAAGATTGTCTTTTCAACAACAAATAGTGCTCGAACAACTGGAAATCCACATGCAAAAAAAAAAAAAAGAATCCAGACACAGACCTCACATCCTTCACAAAAAACTAATACAAAATGGATCCCAGCCTTTACATGTAAAACACAAAACTATAAAACTTCTATAAGACAACATAGGGGAAAAATCCTAGATGACACTGGGTATGGCAATGGTTTTTTAGATACAACACCAAAAGCACGATCCAAGAAAGAATTGATAAGCTGGACTTTGTTAAAAACTGCTCTGTGGGGCAGCCTGGGTGGCTTAGCGATATAGCGCCGCCTTCAGCCCAGGGCCTAATCCTGGAGACCTAGGATCAAGTCCCACATTGGGCTCCCTGCATGGAGCCTGCTTCTCCCTCTGCCTGTGTTTCTGCCTCTCTCTCTCTCTGTGTCTCTCATGAATAAATAAAATCTTAAAAAAAAAAAACTGCTCTGTGAAAGTGTCAAAAGAATAGGAAGACAAGCCACAGACTGAGAGAAAGTATTTGCAAAAGGCACATGTGATTATGTACCAAAATATACCAAGAACTCTTAATACTCAAAAATAAGGAAACAACCCAATTTAAAAATGGGCCAAAGACCTTAACACACACTTCACCAAACGGGATATACAGATGGCAAATAAGCATATGAAAAGATGCCCTACCATCATATGTTATCAGGGAAATGCAAATTAAAGCAACAAGATACCACTACACACCTATTAAAATGGCCCAAGTCCATAAGATTGACAACATCAAATGTTGATGAGGATATGGAACACAGGAACTCTCATTCGTTTGTAGTGAAAATGCAATATGGCACAGCCATTTTGGAAGATAACTTCCATTTGGAAGACAATATTAAACAAACTCTTTCCATAGGATCCAGCAACTGCACTCCAAAAGAGCTGAAAACTTACATCCATGCTAAAAGCTACACACAGATGTTTATAGGAGCTTTATTCATAATTATTCATAACTACCCAAACTTGGAAGCAACCAAGATGCACTTCAGTAGGTGAATGAATAAATAAGCTGTGGTGGTGCATCCAGACAAGGGAACACAATTCAGCACTAAAAAGAATTGAACTATCAAGCTTTGACAAGATATGTAAGAACCCTAAATGCATATTGCTAAGTGAAAGAAGTCAATCTGAAAAGGCTACATTGTATGATATTCTGGAAAAGGCAAAACTATGGAGATAGTAAAAAGATCAGTGATTGCCAAGGATAGGGGGAGAGGGCACAGAGGATTTTTTGAGCAGTGAAAATATTCTGTATGATACCGCAAAATGGATATGTTATTATACATTTCTCCAAAGCCACAGAATGTACAATACCAAGGGTAAGTAGTAATGTAAACTACAGCGTGGGTGATTACGATGTATCAGTGTAGGTTCAGTTATAACAAAGATACCATCTGGTAGGAGATGTTGATGATGGAGGAAGCCATGCTTGTATGGGGACAGGGGTATATGGAAAAATCTCTGTATTTTCCCCTCCCTTTTGCCATGGGCCTAAAATTGATGTTTAAAAAAAAAAAAAGAGTCTTAATTTAAAAAAAAATTGTATGCAAAGCAAAGGAAAAAGGGGGAAAAAAAACATGACTCCAAGGACCTAGAAAATAAAGGTAACTGGGAAGAGATAACTATGCGTAGGATGAGAAAACATGTTTAATAAATGTAACAAAATTTTGAAAATTTCAAGAATTCATTTCAGTAAGAAATCTTTTTTTGTTTTTCCTTCTGGGTAGGCTCCACACAGCTTGGAGCCCAGCATGGGGCTCAAACTCACAACCCTGAGACCAAGACCTGAGCTGAGATCAAGTCAGATGCTTAATCGACTGAGCCACCCAAGGGCCTCTCAGTAAGAATTCTAATGGGGGATAGTGACAGCTTATTGAGATACAGCGATATGTTATATATAGTAAAGGTAATCTAAGAATTACCACTAAATGCTTGAATTAAAGGAATGAATAAATTCACATGAAATATTACCTTCAGGAAATGGAATTATTAAACCTCCATTCTGAGCATACTAGCTTCTAAGAGTTAGAAAAACATGTTATTTGAAAAAGAAATGAATAAGTAATTAATGCATACAGAACCCAAGAAGTGAAAGATCGAGGCTGAACTGCAGCTACTAGAAGCACTGTCCTAAGCACTTTAGTAGGTTCTCTTCTATATTCATTTAAAAAGCCCTGTCAGCTACATATTACTTTTACCCTTCTTTTGGCAGATAAGGCATTGACACTTAGAGTAGTAACATGACTTTCCCCAGGAGACACAGTTGGTAAACAAGATAGCCAGAACTTGAACATCAATCTGCCTGATGCCGAGCAAGCACTGTAGGGACAGCTCAGCTACTGGTGGCACTGGGTGTCAGCTCTGCCTGAGACTCACATTCAGCGGACCTAAGGGAGAACCTGGAAATTCATTTCTGGGTATTTTTTTTAAACCTCCCTGAAATTCTTTTTTTTTTTTTTTAAGATTTTATTTATTTATTTATTCATGATAGAAAGAGAGAGAGAGAGAGAGAGAGAGAGAGAGGCAAAGACACAGGCAGAGGGAGAAGTAGGCTCCATGCCAGGAGCCGGACATGGGACTCAATCCGGAACCCCAAGATCACGCCCTGGGCCAAAGGCAGGCGCTGAACTGCTGAGCTACCCAGGGATCCCTGCTGAGCCACCCAGGGATCCCCCTCCCTGAAATTCTGATAGATTCCAAAGACTGAGAACCATTGTGTTACTAAATAGAAGTGGCATCAGAAGGAGAGACACTTTAGAATAACCCCCAAAACTGAAGAAACATGGTGAGCTCTTCAGAGAGGAAAAAGACAATGCTCAGCTAAGGAGCCTAAGCACTTTGCTTTCATAGGCTGGGGACATGGAGACCTATGTATCACTCTCAACTCCCATAGATATTTACTGAATATCCATTAGATACCCCCAAAATAGGCTAAGCTGAGTTCTTTAACGAGATAAAATGGCCTTTGGCTAAGTAGCTTAATATTAAAAATCGAAGACAAAACTATATAGAAACAAAACAGATAAAAAGGGCTAAGAAAAGCCAAAGAGGAAAACAATTGCTTCTACTGGGAAGATATGTGAGGGATCTTCCAGAGAAGGTAATCAAGCTGAAACTTGGAGGATGAGCTTCCCTGACAGAGTCTATGTGCAGACTTCATATCTCACTAAAATGAGGCATTCATATGTAGTAGTTCCAGAAACATTTCTACATCTAGTCTATTTTCCCCTTTTTACTAGTGAAGGAATGACACTAAAGAATCACGCAATTGGTCAATGACAAATCTAAGAGTAGGCTCCAAAACTCTTGACACCTTGTCCATCAGTTTCCCAATAACCCATTATGGTTCTTACATTTCTCTCTCTCTTCCAGAGAACCTATTTAGCGATCAATTTCATCTATAACATCTTGACTTTTTTTTTTTTTTTTAATTTTTATTTATTTATGATAGTCACAGAGAGATAGAGAGAGAGAGGCAGAGGCACAGGCAGAGGGAGAAGCAGGCTCCATGCACCGGGAGCCCGACGTGGGATTCGATCCCGGGTCTCCAGGATCGCGCCCTGGGCCAAAGGCAGGCGCCAAACCGCTGCGCCACCCAGGGATCCCACATCTTGACTTTTTAAGAAGGAAGTCTAAATTTGGCAGCGCATGAAAAAAGGGTTTAACTTGGGAATGCTCCTTAATTCAGCAATTCCAATTCCAGGAATTTGTTCTATTTTTTTTAAAAGATTTTATTTATTCATGAGACACACACACACATACACACACAGGCAGAGACACAGGCAGAGGGAGAAACAGGCTCCATGCAGGGAGCCTGACATGGGACTTGATCCCGCGTCTCAAGAATCACGCCCTGGACTGAAGGCGGCGCTAAACCGCTGAGCCACCAGGGCTGCCCAGGAATTTGTTCTAAATAAATATGGACATGCAAAAAATATTCAGCTTCAAGGGTCCTTGTCACAACATAGAGTATAATAATGAAAAAGTAAATATATTTATATGTCTAATTGTAGTGGACTGATTAAATAAACCATGGCATTATCATTCTATAAAATAAAGAAAATTTAAAAAAAAATAAAAATAAAAAATAAAAAATAAAATAAAGAAAATTATAGAATATTTAAGAAAAACTTCGTTACTGAGTGGAGGAAAAGAGGTTAAAGAAGAGTAAAACACATTTTTGTCCCCCTCCATAATACATATATACATATATAGATATGTGTGTATACATATACAAAGTAAAAACTAGTAAAATGATATACTCCAGATATTAATATTAGTTTTCAGGTATTTTCTTCTACACTAATTACACATCTTTTTACTTATGTGTATTTTTGAAATGATGTGTTTCTATGTTTCTAATAGATGTGTTTCTATTAAAAGAACTAGTAAAAGTATTTTTATAAACAGATATCTTAGATATGAGAGATCTAAAAGACCCTATAAAAGCCAGGAAGATGATGAGATTTTTTTTAAAAAGTACTGTTTCAGGGATCCTTGGGTGGCTCAACAGCAGTCTGGTGCCTGCCTTTGGCCCAGGGCGTGATCCAAGAGTCCCAGGATCGAGTCCCACATCGGGCTCCCTGCATGGAGCCTGCTGGTGTGCCTCTCTCTCTCCGTGTCTCTCATGAATAAATAAATAAAATCTTTTAAAAAATAAAAAAAATAAAAAAAATAAAAAGTACTGTCTCTGGAATTTCCAGGCCCACCAGAGAACCTAAAGTGATCTATAGGCAGGAAGGGGCTTTCTGAATCAAATTCAGATTCCAAAAAATAATGAAGCTTATTCTAGAGAATAGGAAGTATGGCTTCACATCCGACTTATGAAATTTGGAATAAAAAATCTAGTAGTAAATCAAATTATTTTCAGTGGTTGAATCAAGAAGCCTAAAGGGTACCAGCCTGGGAGTAAGACATTTTGGATTCTAGCCCCTCTTCCTGTGACTTTAGCTTAAATATGCTGCTTACTCTCTGGAGGCCCAATGTCCTCATCTACAAAATAAGAATGACATGAACAAAAGTCAGTGTTTCTCCAACGTGGTATTTCCTTGGAGTATTAATAGTTGTGTCTTTATGTGTATATAATAAGTTTAAGTAAATTTGGAAAATTTTAGACTAGATCATTTCTAAGGTATCCTACTCTAACCTGGTCTAATTCTGATTCAAATATATAGCTACCTTAATGTACTTAAATCTATCATATTTATAGATATACTGTCTACTGGTCATCATCTCATAGAGAGGAGTATTAAATAATGCAAAATGGGGAACAATCCTTTTGAGCAAATGTCATTTGCAGACACTATTTTGCCCCTTTTGCTTTCTGTCCTCAGTTGCTGCTGTCAAGGTATGACATTTCTATATACTTGAATCAGATTCTACCCATTCAACTTTTTAAAAATTCATTTTTAGATAAAATGAAGTAAAGGATTCAATCTTTTGTCTGTGGTAAGAAACTATCATCTTTCTCTCCTTGTGTGGCCATGGTGTCTCACCTGGAGCCATTACTACTTCTAAAACAAATCTAAGTTTTGAACAATTGAGTTCTGTCATTTATTAACACATATGGGCAGCCTTCTCCAGCCAGAGAAAGAGACTACAGAGTCTATAACTCAAGTAAAGTATGTCTTCCCTATCTCTCTTTATCTAAGCTCATCAGAGCCACAACTGGTTGTCTAAATGAGGAGTTCCAGAAGTCAAATAATCAGGTAGCAGACAGAAAAGCAAGAGGAATCAATCAAGAGAAGTTTTGTAGAAAAAGTCCAATAATACAGGAAAAGCATCAGGCAAAAAAGCAACTGTGGATCAGCACAGAAATGTCCCTGGAATGTGCTAATAGTCAGCAGTCTGGATAATTCTCCTACGTATATCTGAGATTTGATGGAATATATCTAATGTGTGGCTTGGCAGCATTCTAATTACAGGTTTATCCTGTAGTAACCATTCATTATCAAAAGGCTCTTAAGTCTTGCTAAGTTTTCTCCCTCATGATAGGATTCTAGGTAGATTTTTAAAAATCAAAGCACTTCCAAAAAAATTATGTCATCGTGGATAAATTCTAGTAAACACATGTATAAATAGTATAGAAGTTCAAGCTACAGATGTGTATATCTATTTATACATTAGTTTCCAGTCACTCTGGAACAGGAACAGAACTCAAACTATCTCCTCCCCAAAGAAAAGATACCATGTGGGAGCCTAATGTGTTAATAAAGAACTCAAAGCCAAAAAAAATAATAATAATAATAAAAAAAATAAAATAAAATAAAATAAAAAAGAACTCAAAGCCACAAATATAGGGAATCTTTGAGTACTGAATACATTATCTACAGTAACTTTCAATGTCAAATGTTACAGTATTAGGAAAATGGTATATGGAAGGGATTTACTACTAACTTCTTCAAAAAACTTGAAAGAATATCATGTTATTTAAAAAGAATAAAGCAAAACCCAAGTTTCTTGCAGGTTTTTTAAATTTATGAACATATTATCAAAGGTATATTGCTCCACATAGCAGTCATATAGAATTCTAAGAAAAGTCTCTTTAGAATCATGGTAGAAGTACTCTTCTAAATAATTCTTGTATTAAGTGCCGGGCAGCTTTTTGCTAACCATTATTGCTAATTCTTTCTTCCATCTCTTTTCTTCCAACATTCTATATCAAGATAGTCGTTTTTCTAAATCAGTATTCACATATAAGAAACTGACAAGATTTATAGAAGTGGTATTTATCAACTCCTCTCTGATGGAATGTGATAAAAAGTAAATATAAATCAGCCAAAGTATGAATTCACAAATAAGGAAAAAATATTTCGAAGTGTCCCCTTGACTACCTTATCAACAAACACTGTTCAAAATGGATAATTACCAAACACTGTAAGAGGATAATCTAAGGCGTTAACTATTTTCAACAGCCAACAAAAGTTTAAGATAAGGAAATAGATCTATAAACATTTGGTTAAAGGCAATGGATTAAAGATTTTTGCCTCTCACAGAGCTATAACAGCACCTTAGGCAACAGAATCATACCAACCAACCACCTCTATAGAGTGTTTGATAGTGAGGATGAGCAGGAACAGAATAAAAAGATTGTGAACTGCCCCTGGGGTCCACAGGTAAGAGACAGTAGCATGACCCTCAAAGGAACTGAAATAGAACAGGCTGGGTGGAACCCAGAGCATGGAGGAGGGGCAGAGGCTGCAGGAAGAGGGGAAGTTTGGCAGGGGCCAGAACACATAGGGCTTGCAAACCATGGAGGGAGTTAAGGAGAGCTACTGGGGAGTTTTAACCAGTGGAGTGACAGGATCAGACTTGCCTTTTTATAAAAATCATTCCAGTTACAGTGTGGAGAATGGACTACAAAAGGGCAAGGCTGAAGGCCCAGGGGCAATGCAGGTAATGGTGCCCTAAGGAAGGCAGAAGTTGGGGGAGATGGAGACACTGGGCAGACCTGAGACAGCAAGAGACTGCAGTGCTGATGGTCTGTTCTATGACTGGAAGTGGAGGAACAGGAGAGAGGACAGTTAGAGAGAAAGTGCCCAGCTCTAGCTCAGCTAGAGCACTGCCTAAGATAGAAAACAGAAGTAGGAGCATGTTTACAGAAGATGGAGGGGACAGCTGAATAAGTTTAATTTTGAGCTGAATGAGTTTAACTTTGAACTTATCTGTGTGATCATAAGATAGACAACAGGTTATGCTGATAAAAGTCCAGAGTTTTAAACTGAGACTGAGATAAAATATGCATATTTGAGAGTTGATGGCATAAAGATAACTGCAGCGATAGAAGTGGATGTGATCAATTTTAGGGAGAACGATCTCAGAGTGAGGAAAAGAAGAGATCTAAGACTCCTAAAGAACTCCAGCATTTTAAAGGAGACACACACACAAAAAAACAAAACAAAAAGGACAGCCAGAGGTAGAAGGAAAATCAGAAGCCCTTCGAGTGAGAGAAACCAAGTAAAAAGGATATTTCAAGAAAGAGTGGTCAAGAGGGCTTCTCAAATATAATGAAGATCGAAGGTAGCCTTCACTAAATACAAATAGCAGTAATTCTTCCTATCATCCCCAATGCAGGTTCGAGTTTTTCTTCATGGTAATGAAAATATGTGCAGTGATATTCTCCACCCCCAAACAGGTCCTGCTGATCTTCTCATTTCTAACATTTTCTCAGTGAGACCTGATATCTCACTTCCAACTCCATCACCCACAATAAGTAATCACAAATTCTACCAATTTCATCTCTGTGATCTTTATCGTGTCTTTTCTTCCCTTTTCATCCCCACTGCCACCACCCTCATCCAGGTTCTAAGGACCACACAACTGGGTAGTCTGCTGGTATCCCAGGTTATGCAGCCTTTCATCTCTTCTCTAGAGCAATCATTTCACGCAGAATAACCATATTAACTATCCTAAAACATTCACTTTGTCTTATTCCACTGCTAAAAATTCTCCAATGACTCCTCACTATAATCACTTGTTCAGAAATTTCATTCATTTAGGGGCGCCTGGCTGGCTCAGTCAGTGGAGCATGTGATTTTTGACCTTGGGATTGTGAGTTCGAGCTTACAACTTGGGGTTGTAAATATTTGAGTTAGCAAATATTTACATAAAGCAATACTTCTCAAATTGTCTATGCTAAGGTCCAGGTTTTTTCCTTAAAAGTTTCTAAACAATATTTTGTAAAATACAATTAAAAAAACATTATGCCAATGTTAAATTGCTAAGAAAGTTTCTAAATTTTTACTCTCAGTTTCAGTATTTATCTCAATGTGGACTGATAACAATGGTTCATGGTTCAGCAATGATCTATAGACCACATTCCATAACAGCCTTGATGTTGATAACACATGGATTAAAATACATTATAATTATACCTTCAAAGGTCTTAGAGCCATGGTGCTCAATGCAGGGCAATTCTGCCATTCAGGGGAAACATTTTTGATCACTACACAGGGGAAGGAGACAGGGAACTATGGCATTGAGTGGATAGACGCCAGAGATGCTGCTAAAAAGCCTGCAACAAACAGGACCAGGTCTTTCTCCCAACAAAGAATTAGCCACCCTAAAATTTCAAAAATGCTTAGGTTGAGAAATTCTCCCTTATGAATGTAATGCAAATGAATAATTATAGTATATTAAGAAGAGAGTTACATTAAGTATCCACAAGGTACTAGGGAAGTACCTTACCTTACTTAATGGATACATTAAGTATCCACAAGGTACTAGGGAAGCATAGAAGAGGAAGCACCTGAGTCTGTCTTAAAGGTCAAACAGGTTTAGTATTTACCAAAAAAAAAAGAAGTCCTCATCTCCTGATTCCCAGCTTTCTATATACAACCCCAACCTTCTAAATCTAATTTTCTAAATCGAATTTTCTGCTTTTTAACAACAGCTCTGCTAGACTGGTCTAAGCTGTGACTTCTATACCTTGCTGAGTCTGTCACTCTTCCCAGGGCATAGGCAACCATTCTTTCTCCTCCTATCCAAAATGATTCAGCATTTAAGGACTCATTCAAGCTCCACCTCCTCCAGGAAGTCTTCAGTGACTCGCTCTCTTAGAACTGCTATAGGACTTTTCATCTGTGCCACTCATTTGGCACTTTATCAGATACTGACTTCTGATATCACTTGTTAGGTTATAGTGCTTAACTTTTAAATGATTATTTAACATTTATGCTCCACCTCTAAGTTGACAGTTAAGACAAAGCTGCTGACACACTCAAAGCAATCACTTCCTTCCTGTATTAATGCTACAACAGGTACCAAAAAACACATGAAGAAAGCGGACTAGACTTCTTAAGTATCAGACATTCAGTCCTACAACCAATGCTTCATGTCTTTGAGCTCACAACAATTTGGATATATGTGGTTACTAGAAAGGTAATTTATAAAAAACCTTAGTGTTATAGAGAGTTTATCTACTCTCATATATTGAGCACTTATACTTCTTCTCCAGGCCAAGAGAAGTCCACTGATTCTTGTCAGATTTAAATTACAGAAAATCTGCCAGAAATAAGAAAATTAAGAAATCTCAATTGGGGCAGTTTCTCAAAATTTAAAAACTTAAACAGATAAAGAGATTTTTGTATTTCCAGGCAATACCCTCCCACCATGACAAAAAATCTGAGACTTTTGGAAAATGCTGCTAATCTTGAAAAGAAAGAAGGGGAAGAAGAAAGGTGGTGGGGGAGGAGAAGGAAGAGAAGCAAGAGGAGCAGGGAGGAAGAAGAAGAGGATGACAAAGAGGAAGATGAAGGAGAAGGTGGTTTAACTCATTAGCAGAGACAGAGAGGTTAGAAAAACTTAAACAGTTTAGAAAGTTGTCCTAATACTTAAATGCAGAAGTCCGATTTCTGCAGTCTATTTTCTGAACACTTATATCTGCATACAGGCAATGGTCGGGGGTGAGGCCAGACCTGCAGACCTTCAGGGTTTCATTCAGTAATAATTCCTCTCTTCCTTTCCACCCTCCTAACCTACATTTGTCTAAGTTCTCAGAACCTTTCTATATGGAAAACTTTATAAACTTCCTTGAGAATGAATTAAGGAAGAAAGGCAAAAATGCCACTTATTTACTCATCATAAAATATCCTTTGATCTAGGGGTGCCTGGGTGGCTCAGTTAATTAAGTAAGCATCTGTCTTTGGCTCAGATCATGATTTTGGGGTCCTGGGAAAGAGCCCCACATCAGGCTCCCTGCTCAGCAGGGGGGGGGGGCACAGTGGGGGTAAGAGGGGGTCTTGCTTCTTCCTCTGCTCCTCCCCCCTGCTTGTGTACACATATTCTCTCAAATAAATAAATAAATCTTTGGGGGGAAAAATTCTTTGACCTAAACTTCAAGGCTTCCTTGACTCCTTGATTCTTGGCTCCATCTCTCCAGTATCTGGAGAAGCAGCAGAGAAATCAGACTCTGGAACCACATATCCTACTACCAGCCCGAGCTTGGCTACTTACTAGCTAGACAAACTTAGTAAGTCACTTCCTTCTCCTCCTTCAACAGTTCCTGAATCAGGAGTACCAAATTCTAGTCCTAGCTCTGTCTGTGACTTGCTTAGTGACCTTGGGCCATAATTTCTGCATCTGTAAAGAGAAACCAGGGGGTTGTGCTAGATCACCAAGGGTGATTTTGTCCCCCAGAGGCGGTTTTGGCAATGTCTGGAAATATTTTTGGTTCTCACCTCTAGGGGTAGGTGGGAAGTGCCACACGCATCCAGTTAAGTAGAGGCCAGAGATGCTGCTAAACACCCTACAATGCACAGGACAACCAGTGCCACACAATAAATAATTATCCAGCCCAAAAATGTCTAATGATGCCACAGTTGAAAAACTCTTGACTCTAGCTCCCTCAAAGACTACCTCAGAGGACCCAAGAAGTAGCACTGAGAAGGCCCATTTTAGTGGTTTTATAGTATATAGGATTTCATGAGAGAAGATAAGTGTTAATGGTTTGGACTTTGAGGCCGGACTGCCTGGATTCAAATCTGACTCCACTACTTAACAGCTTAGACTACTTACTTAACCTTTCAGAGACTCAGTTTCCTTCTCCATAATATGGGGATGATATAATATCTACCTGATAAGGCTGTTATTGTGAGAACTGAGTGAGTTAATATATGTTAAGAATTGAGAACAGTGTCTGGTACTATGAGTATTAGCTACTATTGTCATCAACATCATCACCACCAATCTAAGTAAAGGGGAAGAAACATCCACCACTTCACGTCAGGAGTCAAGGGAGCTGGATTCCTCATTTGGAAAGGGTGTGAAGACTGAGAAAATTCAAGCACAGTTCCTCACATGTCAGAAACTCTGCTCTCCCTCAAGTCCCTGTATCCCACTCTCCCCTCTCATGCTTCCACAGCTGCGTAAAGGCCTGGATGTAAATGTTCTCATGATTTGCAGGGCATACAAACAACTTATATTCATTACTATAATGCAAAAAAGTTAATAGGAGGAAGTAGTTTGTTACATATCAGGAAACTGGTTTTATCTTTTCAGTGGAAAAGGACAGGTACTTCTAACTCCCCACTGTCACAGGCTGCTATCAAAGCCCCGGGGGTCCCTTTACCCGCCCCCCCCCGCCCACCCCCACCCCCGCACTCTTCTCCTCCATAGAAACCTCATGAAGAAAAAAGAAAAGAAAAAAATGAAACTTCATGAAGGATGTGGGACACACCTGTTCTCAGGCTACTTTCCTGTGTGGACAGTGAAGCTACCACAAGAAAGAAAGAGCCAAGTATTTCTACACAAGTAGAAAAATAAGATCACAGTAAAACATTCAGATGCAGAAGTATAGAGAGTAAAAGAATAAAAATCTCCCTATATTTCCATTCCTAACTTCCCTTTCACAAAAGTAAACAATGTTTTTTCAATGTAATGTGTGTTCATAGAGACCTCTATGCATTTAACTTTCAGTTTTATACATGTATTTTTTTATTATAACATGTCTGTATATTTGGAGCTGTATCATTTTAAGACTTGCTTCACTGGATTCCTTCCATAATGAGGGAAAAAGCATGTAGCATAGTTTATTTATTTCCTTACTGCTGGACATTCAGGTTCAAACTTAGACTAGTGATCCAATTATTGATCTGTAACTCACCTGTAGTTGCCAGCAAATTTAATCCATTAGCTTAGACTCTAGACAGCTCTGCCTCCTTAAAAGATTTATTTCTAAAAATCGATTAATAGAAAATGCTGACTTTATATATGGTTGGACTGAGATACCAGCATAACTACATTATTCCTATCCAAACATAAGTAAATTTTACTTAAAAAATTAAAACCAATGCAAGAGTTAACTCATGATTAAAAATTTCAACTTATAAAAAGTATTTTTTACAGTATTTTTTTAGGGTATTTAGCTCTAGTGCTTTAACTCTAAACGCTGTTTTAGAGATTTTTGAAAATCACATGGTTATAAGCCATCTCTTCTTCTAATTAAAAAGAAAAACAACTTTACAAACTTCCCAACATGAAGTCAGAATTAGTAAATTATTACTTCTTCATATCCAAGTATCATCTATAAGTACTTGGTGGAAAAGCAGAAGGGGGAAGTTTTACATCTCTAACTAGTGAGCAACTGCTTTCTTTTCCTTTCGTAATAAATTACAGGCAGACTTGAACAGATGTCAGGTTGGCATTCAAAACCTAAAATATAGCTGAAAAGCAAGTTATGACTAATACAAGGAAAAAAGATGAATGTCAGAAAGCTTCATTTTTTTTTCTTTTTTTCAAATTTCAGATAAGCTCTTTAGCCTTAGGGTTCCTTTTACAGAGCCCTGGAGTTCGGCTAGATGTCTTAACCCCCATTTAAATTGCAATCTCTCCTCATGAGTGGGGGTGTGAAAATGCATCTTAAGAGTGTCAGTGTTTATGTTAATCTGAGCAAGAACTCCCTCTCTCCCAAATATGGTGAGTACAAAACCTCAGCACCCTTTCTTCCACCGTATTTTATTTGTACCATTCTTAGCATGTGAAAGATGTCTGCATGTGATTGAGAGGCTCCTTATCTTCCCTGCGCTGTACTCCACAGAGTAACTGCAGTTTCACTCACAGTATCAGAAAAGAGTTGCTTTCCTCTAGAATTTCAAAAGAAATCTTAAAAATACAGATTGAAAATGGGCTTAAAGAGGAAGGCATGAAGACGACCAAAAAGAACAGTTTCAAAGAAGGGGGGCTCAAGACCATCATAGAGGCTCGCCTCTCCACGAAGTGGCCTGGATTCCTGCAAGGTACAGAACCACCAAAAGCCAGCATGAGGCTGGAGGCCTTCAGTCTACACACCTTTTTGCTTTCAGCTCTAAAACGGGTAACTTCTGCCAAGGTCCCTTTCCTTACATACATGTAAATCTAGTCCTAAAACTACATTAAAAGATGCTAATTCTTTAATAATTATTCCACTGTTCTTTGAAGAGGTTTGTAGGTTTTTGTTTGTTTGCTTGCTCCACCATTTACAACTTAGGGGTAATTGCCAGGGATGCTGAAAAATGAAATTTCTTTATAGAATATCTTTGTCAACAAAAGAGCCACAACTGAGAATTGAGGGAATCAATCAATTAATTATCCTAACACTCTCTACAAACTGCATGCAAGGGAGTAAATGTGGTAAATGTCCGAACAGAGGTATACTTTCAGCTAACACTTTACTGTGCTCAAGGATGGCAATCAGAGTTTATTCGCTGAGACTTTCAGACACCAGTATATAATGCCCACACTTCTATCCTGGGACTCAGAAAGTGCTCCAGGACATTTACTGCATGTGTGTGACCTCATCTGACCTTGAATGTTCTTGCATCACTGTGTGATGCTGTTTGGCCCTTTAGTCTTCATCTATCTCACCAGCAACATTCTGCATGTTTCTAAACTACATCCTCAATCCTGGAAAGTAACATGAAGTTTGGCAAGACAAAGGAAAGAACTGTATTACCTAGAAGCAGAATTATCACTCATAAACACAATGAGAGAAGAGAATTCTAAATTGATCACTCTGAACTTACAACTTTAATACATAGGCAAAAAAAGATCCATTTAGTTAAGATTCCTACTTGCAAAGCAGACATAACCCTAGACTCCGTGGTAAACACAATGATTTGGTCTCAGGCCAAAAGTTCTCTGCTTTAAACAAAACAGCCTCATAACCTACATAAATTATTCTTCTCTAATCACTATTTTTTTTCCCACTTTAATTGATTTAAATAATCGCACCCAGTGTTAGATCCCCAGTTGAACTTAGCTACTTAGTTAACAAACAGTGAGGAAAAAATCAGCTAATTTTGTTCCCACCTGGCAGGGTAAAAGAACACAAGGTATATATACAAAAAGAACTTGTGTGTGTGGAGGGGTATTTTATATTCTATCCAAATGTAAGCAATCTATTATATACTTTTATCAAAGCTAATGAAAATTTTATAACCCCACTGTTCTTGGACTGAAATGAGGTATTCTACTCTGTAATTCCCCCAAATTCAAAAGAAAAAAGACAACTCTAATGGAAAATAGGAAATGACACATGCATAGCAAGAAAATTATTTCCCAGCCATTTACCATAAAAATGTAGCTTTATGACACTGACAATCTTCATTCAGAATAAAGTAATGTCTTTCAATTTATCTCAAAAGCAAATATAGTTTTATACTTTTTGCCTTTTAAATCAAATTGACAATACATGCATCCTGATGGTGAAAAGGCATAAAGAGGAAAAAAATGTTTAAAGAATAAAACTCATTTTTTGTCCAATTAGTGTAAAAATATCAGAAAAATAAATCCACAAAAAAGGTTCTAGATAGTAGCAGTCTCAAACAAAATTCAAATTCATGGTTCTTAGTCAAAAAACATGTTGACATAACAAAACACAAAGTATTATAATTTAATTTCAATATGGATTGCAGAAACACAGATTAAATTCACTCAAAAATTCCAAATCTGTTTTGACTTAATTCCAAGCTTTTCAACAGCCGGGAAAGTCACAAATCGACCAATATGAGCTTTGCTCCTTTACATATTATTTACCCAACTGCAGAAAGAGGCTCTAATGAGCAGGGTTTGGATAATGCACAAACAGGAAATGCATATCTGAATAACTGAATAACTTGATAGCTTCCAAACTGTGAGAAAATATTTACAATATAATGAAAAGATATGGCTTATTACAGAGGCCATTTTTTTCTACTCGTTGGCTGGATAATATAAATCTTCAAAGAAACAGAATCATTAGACTCTGCACAGAGCTCAGTCTTGAAAACCAGTAAAAATATACCACAAGAATAACTTAGAATATTTAAAATTATCCTTTTTATCTCTCCTGATACCCAAAATACATACAAACAACATTTCCATGTCCTGATCAAAAAGCTTTATGGACTTACTGTGCTTCAAAACACACATTACCAAGATAGTGAATTACCACATTTTTTAATACTATGTTCCAAATTAAAATTGTTTTTTATGGACTTGGCCTTTGTTATCGCTCAATGTTATTGCCATCTCAAGGTGTATAAAACTCAGGTGATGAGGGTCTCTGTCATTTTCTCTTAATCCAATTCCAAACTCGACCTTTACCCAGAGAACAGGTGTGTGCTGTGTCTGTAATTTATCAGAGTGAACAGCCAGGCAGAGAAGCTACCAACAATAGGAAGCTAATAAAACCAAGCACTTAGTGCCTAGAAAGCAGTTCTTTTCCCCACCATACTTTTATCTCCCAGTAGCAATGTAAAGATAAAAAATGATGGAGGCGAGGGGAGTAACATATTCATGTTCCTTCAGGTTTTTTGAAGACTCTGACTTTATACTAATAGTCTGCCAGAAGCTGTTATGTTATAAATTCCTTTCTCAGATATTCCGTTGCTCACATTCCAATTCGACCTATGATATGGATATGAGAACAGTCATGACAGCATTTCCACTAGAGCAAATAAAGCCACTTCAGTCTACAGATAAATTAAATAAACCTTCAAGAAGAAAATGATAAATGCATAACACATTTCTTTATATGCAATATGGAAACTCCCATGTATATCCTGCATTTGTCTTTTTGGATCAAACTTACCTAATTTTAAAAACATGCCAAGAATCCATTTACTAGTTGTGAAGACATACTAATTGGGTCATGCAACAGCACAATAAAAAGAAGTAGCAGCTAATGTAAAATAATGCCCACGGTTAATAGATAATGATGATTCAGCAGGGTAAATCTGATCCACAGTGATGTTTAGAGTCAGGTGAAATTTCTAAATATGCCCTAGAGAAGACCTTTTATAAATAAGTAAATAAAATGAAATTCCTAAATATGTCCACACACAAATATACTTAAATAAATAAGTCATTAAGATAAAGCAACCACAAATATTTTTATTTTCCCTATAAAACTAAAATGTAATTTAAAAAATTCTAATACTTCAAAACTTGTTTAGAAAACTTTTTTTTTTTTTTAAGAAATAAAAAGTTAAAACACAAAAACACTGGTAGGCCTGAAAAATAATTTTGAAACATTATTGGGAGAAAAAAAAAAAAAGACTTCATTGCATTCTTTAAAAAAAAAAAAAAACAATACAAGATTTTACCAAATTTTCCTTTTTAAACTCACCCATCTGCTCCACAATCTCTGGAGGAAATACTCGAGAAGCAAATGCTCGTCGAAAAATATCTGAAAATTCTTTGTCCAGACCTCCTATTCCCATTTTTTCAAAGTTCCAGTCAGGATTGATGATAGACTGGCGATTTTCCTTGGTTTTAGCTTTGCCTATGTCAAACAAAGATAATCAATGTGAAACAAGAACTTCATTACTAGGTGAAAAAAGACAGAAATTGCTGGGCATCCTTAATGAATAAAGAGAAGGTACCCTATACAAAGATGAACATGCTCTTAGCTGATTTTCAAATAAGAAGAATACGTTTTGCTATGTTAACTACTTTGTCTGGACCCATTCAGGGCCAGTAAATCACTTCCAAAATGTCTAAACTCATGCAGTAGTCCATTTGTGATCAATCCATGAAGCCAGTCTTATTAACCTCTAATCCTAATCAAGTTAACCAACTTGGCTGATTAAACACTATGTGTACATCTGATGAAGACAACACTAGTTGCTAGAAATGCAACTGAAATCTAGCAATCCCTCACGGCTCCTGAAGCAAATGCATTTAAAAATACATATATTTATCTAGATTAAGTTTATAAACAGTGTATAACCCCTTAACCTGGGAAGATGCACTAAGTCTGATGTCTTATTTTTTCTCCACTTGCACACAAAAGTCTGAAATCATCCTTAAGTCTTAATGATTTCAAAATCCATGTTTTCAAATTTCCACAGATAAAAATTATCTAACTTAAAGGTCATAGTGCCACCTAAAGTAACTCGGGAGAACCACATTAGCCATCTCAAAAACAATAAACGCACTTTAGAGCACTCTACTATAAACAAAAAAGAAAGTGATATAGTTTCTTTAAAACTAGAGAAGAAAAAGTCACATTAGGCAAAGTTTATCCTAGATGGTGATTTTATGGTTAGTTTTGTGGACTCAACATTTCTTTATAATGTGATCAAAAATATATTTCTTACACTCTACTGCCCTCCTGTGGCCAAATTTACAGCATGGTAAATTAGTACACCATTTTATCAATGGAAAAAAGCCTATCAATCACATCTTTGCATGAATTACTTAGAAATACCAACACTGTATGAAAGTCATGCAACTCCCTTAAGATACCTTAACAAAAGGTGTATTAAAGGTGTGTAAAATACAAAGAACTCACTTCAGAAATGTATTGAATCAAAAAAAAAAAAGAAATGTATTGAATCAATAACAGGAGATTCTGATAAATCCTATACCCATAAAACAACATACATAGTCATTAAAATTATATTGTTGAGGTATATTAAGAAGCTTGTTAAGAAATAAAGCAAATTATAATATATGAAAGTAGAATCAAATTTTAAAATTTTAGAGTGTGTGAGTTGTTTTTCAGTGAATGTCTATTTTATGAAACCAGTATTTTATTGTAAAATTAAGAAAAAAACCGGTAAGAAAGGAATGATAATTTACGGATCAAGAAAAAAGATCACATATTTGAAGGTAAATAACCTTGGAGATAATGGTGCACAATCAATGAAAATCCTCTACTTTCTACTGGGGAAGAAGACATCAGCATAGTGAAAATCACCCTAAATCAGAATTACTATAGAGTTAATGATATCATCATTCTGGTGAGTTACTTTTCTTAGAGTCCAATCTGCACTATTTTAATATAATAAAAGCAAGGCTAACATACAAGAGTAGGACAGAGCTATGAATCTATTGGGAAGACTGTCTTCACCTGTACATTCACCATTTAACTCAATCACTAACAGAAGTGATGCCAGTATCACATCTAACACACCACCAAGTGAAGGGTAGTCTGCAAATAACTGACCAGTTCTCAAGGTACATACAGAAACCTTATGCACCAAGGTGTGTAAAGACAGTGGAAGCCTGACGAACTGTCAGAAAAGACTATGGAAACTAAACTAAACACAACGTGAAATCCTGAATCAGATCCTATAACCGAAAGGACATGATGCAAAAAAAACTAGTGAAACCCAAATAAAGCCTGCAGTTTCGATGGTAGCAGTGTAACTGTGTTAACTTAGTTTGAGTAATTGTGCTATGATTATTTGAGATGTAACACCAAGGATGCTGGTGAAGTATAGAGAAACTCCCTAAACTATTTTCGCAAATATTCTGTAAGCCTGAACTTATCTCAAAACTTATAGATTAACATTAATTTTATTCTGTATTTTTTTCCTGGTTTTTAGTGTGATTGCTAGGAAGTTAAAAATTACACATAAGGCTCACATTCCATTTTTATTGGACAACGAGGATCTGGTGAACATTTTGAACTTTTTTTTCTCAACTTTTTTTCTGTGTATCAGCACAGCTGACAGTGATGAAATACTTCGTGGATTTGTGGTAAGTCTTCTCAATGAAGGTGCCCTTATTCTCCTCCCAGACTTAAAAATCAGGGTAGTTGAGCCACATATGATAACAGAGATAGTCCCACTTCATTCAGAGTTTTCAAAAAATTGCAAATCTTACCAATAAGATTGAGTGATGAATTTTCTGCTTTTTCAAATGCAACCTGACTGTTCCCAACAACCAGTCCTACTTCAATCTGTATAAAAAGACAATAATTAGTAGTCCAATAGTGAACTTCTAGACTTTCCAAAGCAAGGCCAAAAATGACAAGAAATAAGGTCTCTTTGAGCAAAGCAAATCTTCCAAACTATTATCTAAGTTACATTTATTTTTGTTTCCATTGAATTTCAGTGCATATATCTTTTGAAAATGCCGGTCTTACTGTTATTATTGTATACAATAAATATCATCTGCATTCAACTAGGATTACGAGTACACTTACAAATTTCAATTACTATTAAGTCTGCAAGGGTATTTTATGCTATATTTAAAAAATAGCGTTAGCTATAAAAGCAATGTTTTCTCCCTATTACCTTAAAACAAAGAGTACATAATAAGAAAGAAATCACTGAGCAAGAGAATGGCTACAAATGTTATATTAACCTGCACAAGTCATATCACAATGATTATTAGAAATAAAACATACCTTCTGTCTTTTACCTGTCGCGGGCTCTCCCTTCAGGATGCTAGGATCCATGGCTTCAATGTCCTTTACCAGCAAGCCAAAAAGTTTTTCATTGAAGCTAAACACAAGCTACACAGAAAAGAGATAAAGGGAGAAAAACCACTTTATGATATAATGGCTGGATTCTTACATCATCACCAGTGTTTTGCAAATGCAGGGAAGGCAGTTTTCTCCTGTATCCCTCTCAAATTTGTTCGACAGGCAAACTACTCACACAGGCAATGAGAGGAAAAGGGAACTAACATTTATTGAGTATCTTCATGTGCCAAACACTACAAGAAGTCCTATACTTAATACTCACAAACTCTCCTAGAAACAGACAGTCTTCCTCAGTTTTACTAGTAAGGGAGCTGAGATCAAGAGAGGGCCTAAGCAATGGAAGTCAGAGTCATAGTACATGACAGTGCCAGGATTCAACGTTGGGTCCATGACTCGAAGATTCATGCCTTTCTACCACCCACAAATTTACAGACAACTTTTGAATGCTTTTTATTCACCAAGTATTTACGAGCGCCTTCTACAATCTAGGCTCTCTTCTACTTGCTGGAGTATAACACTAACTATAGCAGACAAAGCTGATGGCCAACCCTGCCACTAATGACCACTACAAATGGGAATCAATGCTAGGAACAGTGATTTGGGGTAAGATATTTATTTCTTCTCTGTATCACAGTAGATTTTTCTCTCTTGGGTTTATAAACATCTGCATGTTACTGGGTTTTAAATGATTACAAATACCAAAGCATTTTCTATTAAAGCAGTAAAGCTAAAGGAAAAGGTAAAAACAGTGAAGTCTAGGTAAGCAATTTGAGCATAATTATTCACCAAAAAGTGTAGGGACCCAGAAGCAATACAGTATACAGCTCAAAAAGCAATGGACAGGTGGTCAACAAATGAACAGAGGACCATTGTGTTGGGGAGCCTCTTGGACTATCTAATCTGGAAGAGGACCAGACTGGATATCTAGCCCCTCACCTCATTCTACTTACATCAAAGTACTTAACAGTACATGGCATTTCTTGCTTTTTTTTCTGTCTTCCTCAATTAGAAAGGAAGCTCTGGAAAAATAGGAATTGTGTGTATTTTGCTCATTGCTGATGTGCTAGGCCTAAAATAGTAGCTGAAACATAGTAGGTTATCTAGTAAATATTTAATTAACTAACTGTTCAATTAACTAATAGGTTCTTGTCTCAGCTATGGCCCTGGCTGTATAGCCATAGGCATGTCATTTATGTTTTCTGAATTTAAAAATTATTCATTTGCAAAATGAGGAGGTTACTCAAGATGACCTCTGAGGTTCATTCTAATACCAGTACTCTTAAAAATAATAATAAATGCACTATATCCCTTTCCTATCTATCAGTCATTCAGTTTCCACTTATGGAAGTTTGATATTATAATGTATGGATTCTCCAGATTTCTGGTCTTGTTCTTCCAGATTTATGCCATTTGACTTAGATGAGAGGATCCAAAGAAATGACACTCCTTTCATCCAACAGCTATTTCTTTCTACCACTTCTCTCTCATTGTCTGTTCCACATACTTTCCCAGATGAGACCCTGCAAGGACAATCTCCGTAAGTCACTAGAGATCAGAATGCCATAAGCAGTGATTCATAAACTTTTTGGTCTCAGGATCCCTTTAAATGACTAAAAATTTATGAGAATCCTCAAAGATTTTGTTTAAATGGATTATATCCACTGGCATTCACTCTCATAGAAATTAGAACAAGAAACTTAAAATGTATTTATTAACATAAAAATGACAATAAGTTCATTATATGTGAACATAAATGATATTTTTAATTTTGAAAAAAGCTCGCCAATTTCCAAAATAAAAAATCTAAGTAAAACAGTGACACTGTCACATTTTGCAAATCTTTTAATGTCTTGCTTAAAGGAAAACAGCTGGATCCTCACATCTGCTTTAATAGTCAATATACTCATGAGCTAGCACACATCACATAGTCTACAAAACACCACAGTATGTTTGTAAGAGAATAAGAGAAAAAAGAGACATAACATTTTGGTATTATTAGGAAGATTCTTTGATTTCACAAACCCCTTGAAAGGGCCTCAGGAACCCTCTGAAGTCTCTGGACACATTTTGAGAACTTTTGCTATGGAGCTATGTATGACAGGAGGAAGGAGTTAGGAATAATTAATAAAAGTAACAAAGATAGAAACAAATCAGATGAGTAATGATTATTTATGTGTACAATTAAGCAGCAATTTATGAACTCACACAGCTTTTTAAAGTAAAATTTAAAAGAATTTCTTCCTAGGAGATTAACAATGTATTAACTGAAGTCGAAAAAAAGGGCAAGATCAGTAATATCACTTTTAAAGACAGAAAATCTGGGCTTCGGATGTTCCATGAAAAACCTGAAAACACACATACTTTTCTTAAGTTTCTCTAGTTCATAACCAAAAATGTTAAGAATTACTTTTCCACAGAAATATATCAGTGAAAGAGAAAACCATACAAAGACAAAACAAATGTCCCACAAAAAGAAAAGTTAGAAATCTGAGAGACGTAAGTTTGCAGTGTTCCCAAATTTTCAGAGCGAAGAGCTGCTGTAACCAAAAAGCTACTTAAGAATTTTTCTGATCAGACTCAGAGGTTCAGGAAATGCATTTCCCTTGCTTTTTTATCACTCAACTGAATATATCTGTCCATATGTGAAGCTCCTCGCAGTTTCTAAAAAGTAGAATTAATTCTGAACTGCGGAGATTGGAATGCCTGTCAAGAGGGAGGAACAAAAAAAAATTCAAAACCACCTGCTGTCCCACTGAGAATGCCTGGTTGTTGAACTGCTGAATGAATTCTGCTGCCATCTTGTCAGTATCGTAAGGGTTGGAGTCAATGCTTTTTTTCTGCAGGAAATCAATCTCGATGGTCATTGTGCCAATGCATTGTTTGGCCTTGTCAAATGTGTACAAGGATACTAGGGAAAAAAGAAGAAGCATTTTTAAAATCACGAGGACACTGAACACTTGCTGTATTTTGAGTAACTAAAAGTTTCACATGAATGAAGCATAACAGAACTCGACCAAAAGGGGGCTTTCCATGGTAGAGGGACACACAGGTACAGATTAAAGAAAATAATATAATCACTGGAGATTTTGCTCCCCTCTGAATTAGGACAAATCCCTAATAATGCTATCTCAATAGCACTATCCCTCTACCTTTACCCTTCATCCAACTCTTATAGGAAATCACAGCCCTCCCCACACTATCTCTACATCCTCCTCCTTCTCATTTAACAGAGGACAAAATGACAGTATGGAAAGCGCCAGTGGAGTTGGTATAGCATGTTGCTTTCAAACAAGATTTTTGTTTGACACAAGCAAGAACTAAGGTGAGAAGTGTGTGGAGTCTTTTGCCCTAGCAAGTTAGTTTGCAGGACAAAAACAAACAAACAACAACAACAAAAAACTTGAAAAACAATATTTACTAGATGGGTTTGCTCCAGAGCAACTTAGAGTTTGACATTCTTTTTTAATACTATAAAAATATTCACTGAGCACCCACCATAACCAGAGAACTACAGTAACTACTACATGTATGACATGTAAAAGAAAGCAAGGACCATATTTTTAACTCATCTTTGTACAAACAGCATCTAACAACAAAAAACCTAATCTCCATGCTAATAAAAGGAGGCAAGACAAAGGGATGTTGGAGTCTATGTTTCAATAGATTCTGTTGAGTGTAAAAATCTAAGTAAATTATCTAGCTTTCTGTGCCTTGATTTGTTATATCTGTAAAACAAGGAAGATGGAACTACATAGACCTTTGCTTCTTCTATTCCCCAAATTCTGTTCTAAACTTATTTCTTATAGTCTAGTCAGTTGAATTATATATAAGAATTTTTTGTAAATCGTCTGAATGAAATTGCTTATATAATCATATTTTTATATTTTGGTTTGCCATTGTAAAGGCGGGCACGTAAAGATAAACATTTTTGAAAGCAAAATAATTAAGAAAGCCAGGGTAAGGAATAGAAAGTTCACTGAAGGGATCCCTGGGTGGCGCAGCGGTTTGGCGCCTGCCTTTGGCCCAGGGCGCGATCCTGGAGATTCGACCCGGGATCGAATCCCACGTCGGGCTCCCGGTGCATGGAGCCTGCTTCTCCCTCTGCCTGTGTCTCTGCCTCTCTCTCTCTCTCTCTCTGTGACTATCATAAATAAATAAATAAATAAATTTAAAAAAAAAAAAAAAAAAAAAAAAGAAAGTTCACTGAAGATCAAAGAATAAGTACAAGTCTCAGCTGAAAGTTTTAGAATACTTTCCTGCCTCCACTTCTGGGTGTTTTATTCTTAAACATTTCCTAGAACATACAGATTTCCTAGAACTTAACAGGTTATATGTTAAGTAATTTTCATAAGCAACAGAACCTAACTGTTTCCTCATATAGTGAAAATCAGTATAGAATAAAATATTAATGTAAAATAAGTAAGTTGATTCAGAAATTCCATATCTAAGTGTCTGTACCAAAAAGACTACTGAACATTTATCTAAAAAAAGATCTAAAAAAATAAAAAATAAAAAATAAAAAGAGATCTATACCGAGGTTCCTTGCAGCATTATTTGTAACACTCAAATGTTGAAAAAACACTGATCAGAAGCAGAATGATGAATAAAATGTAGCATATATATATATATAATGTGGAATACTATACAGCAATTAAAAACTTGATGTATATTTAATAAAGATAGATGGGTTATTAATATATAATTTTTTAAAAGATTTTATTTACTTATTCATGAGAGACACACAGAGAGAAGCAGAGACACAGGCAGAGGGAGAAGTAGGCTCCATGCAGGGAGCCTGATGTGGGACTCAATCCCGGGTCTCCAGGATCACGCCCTGGGTTGAAGGCAGCAATAAACCGCTGAGCCACCAGGGCTGCCCTTAATATATAATATTCAGTAAAAAAAACTGTGCTGCAAAGGGAATCCCTGGGTGGCTCAGCGGTTTAGCACCTGCCTTCGGCCCAGGGCGTGATCCTGGAGTACCGGGATCGAGTCCCACATCGGGCTCCCTGCATGGAGCCTGCTTCTCCCTCTGCCTGTGTTGTGTCTCTGCCTCTCTCTCTGTGTGTCTTTCATGAATAAATAAATAAAATCTTTTAAAAAAACTGTACTGCAAAAAGAGTCATACAGTATGATACCTCTGTGCCTTAAAGGCTCAAAAAATGATTCTACAATGTCATGTGTATTTATATATGTGTGTATTCACACCTATATATATACATCTATGTGCATATATACCTGTGTGTACCACCTATATATCAAGAAACTTGAATAAGTGTATTAAAATATCATTATTACTATCATTTTCAAATATGCTTTAAAACAAGGTCAGTGTTCCTAAACAGAAAAGACCAAGCTGTTTCAATTTCAAATGCTGCAGGCAGTACCACGGACAGTACCACAGGCAGCACCATGGTCAGCACCACTGGCAGCCCCAAAGGGACAGGTGCCCTGAAGGTTTCATCCAGGAGCAAAGAAGTGTTAAAAGGTTGAGAATGTTTTCTCATTTTATGATTAATAGCAATTCAATGCCAAAGACTAATAAAAATTATTTTTATAAGCAAAGAATATTAGAGGCAGTGCTTTGAATAAACAGACATTACAAATGAAAAGGTCAAATGGTCAAAAAACGTGTTAATTGGACATCAGTCTGTAATACTTAAAATATGTAAATGATTCTTCTAGAAGATTACTTCACACTAAAATCACTGACTTGACTAAAAAAAATTCTCACCTTACAGACAGAATGCCTGTTTTAGATTCTTTGAATTAGCATCCTCCTTCACACCACACGTGCTATCCTATCTGTACCCACATTGCTTACACTGAACCAGCTTTCTACCTTTATGGCCACATCATCCACATCACCAGGCCTCCAAACTCTGCCTTGCCTCAAACTGATTCTACCCTAGTCCCACCTGATCACTTAGTTTTATAATTTTGTTCATTAAGGCTGTTTGATCCACTTTATTAAAAAATATTTTATTTTTTAAGTAATCTCTACACTCAACATGGGGCTCAAACCCACAACACCAAGATCAAGAGTCACATGCTCTACCAACTGAGCCCACCAGGTGCCCTGTTTAATTCACCTATTAAAGAAGTGACTTTACAATCAAGACAACCACTTCTGGTAGCAGAAAAAATGCTTTAAACATAATTTAAGTCACAAAACACATTTCTCAACTCATCAAGATTTATAACCTTGAATTTTCACACCGTAATTAATCTATATTAAAAGTTAAATTTAGGCACTCTCTTAACTATATTCAGAAAAGTTTGAAGAAGAAACCTATGCTACATACACACCCATTTTCTCACTAGATTTAATAAGCATGCATTTGTTTTTGTTTTTTTTTTAACTTCTTCCAATGTCTGTAAATAAGGAACGCTGGTTTCATGCATGACCTACTTCATGCTGGTGCTGAACTCCTTCACTGTCTCAGCTTCTCACTATGCTTCAGGTAAAGGGGTTAGAGTTAAGGGAATCACTTATGTCACTGTTTCTTAAAATGTGACTGAGGAACCACTTAACAGTGAGTGTTAAAAACACAGATTCCTGAATCAGACTTCTCAAGGAAAGGGCCCTGAGAATATTAAAAAAAAAAACAAAAAACAAAAACAAAAAAACACCTCTACAGGTGTTTCTCCCAGGTATGTTTGGAAAGCACTAATTATGCAACTTTCCACAAGCTACCCATATCTAAAGTAATTTCCTTTATTTTCACCCCAATTAAAATTTTATCCCTTATCCTATTTCCACAAAGGAAGGAAAAAAGCCACCTAAAAATGACCCCAATATTTAAGTTCCCTCTAACTAAAAAAAAAAAATTAAATTTTTTAAAAGTTCCCATGAAAATTTGAAAAAAAATAACTCCACAGATTTACTATCAAAAGAAAACATATAACAAAATACTGTAGTGTTTCAGCTGAAGTGTCTTTCACTCAAAATACCAACCACGAACTATAAATATGTATGTAACATTTTAAACTGAATAAAATACCCTCAAACAAGTACATAGAAATATAATAAAACATCTACAATCAGAAGATTAAAACGTAAGAACACGAATAGACAAAAGAAATGCAATAAGTTTTTGAAACTCAGGAAAGAGACTGAAGGAAAAGATAAAACTATTTCAGAGTGAATCATAAATTACAAACTGCCCATTGGAGAGTAGATTCAAATTAATGTTCAGTAAGAGGCAGTGAAAGAAGAGGAAAACAACCAAATAATAAAAATAAGAGAAAAAAAATATTTTAAGAACAAAGAGGAGGCACCTGGGTGTCTTAGTCAGTTAAGCATCCAACTCTTGATTTCTGCTCAAGTCATGATCTCAGGGTTGTGCAATCAAGCCCAGAGTGAGGTTCTGTGCTCAGTGGGGAATCTGCTTCTCTCCTTCTCCCTCGCCCTCTGCACCTCCCCTTGCCTCATCCCCCACATACTCCTCCTAACTCTCTCTAAAATAAATAAATAAATCTTTAAAGAAAGGGCAGGGGCGCCTGGGTGGCTCAGTTGGTTAAGCATCCAACTCTTTTTTTTAAAAGATTTTATTTATTTATTCATGAAAGACACACACAGAGAGAGAGGCAGAGACATAGGCAGAGGGAGAAGCAGGCTCTATGCAGGGAGCCCAACATGGGACTCGATCCGGGTCTCCAGGATCACACCCTGGGCCGAAGGCAGGCACCAAACCGCTGAGCCACCCAGGGATTTCCAGCATCCAACTCTTGATTTCAGCTCAGATCATGATCTCAGGGTTGTGAGATTGAGCCCATATCCAGTTCTGTGCTCAATGAGGAGCATGCTTGAGATTCTCTCTCCCTCTGCCCCTCTCCCTGGCTTATGCTCTCTCTCTCTCTCTCCATATATATATATATATATATATATATATATATATATATATATATATATATATATAAAATAAACAGTAAGGATATTAGATTTCAAATACAGAAAAATCCTCAGGGCCCCCGGGCTGAAAAACTGAAGTACTTATAAGGGTAAGAAAATCAGATTGGAAAAAAAAAATCAGATTGGTATCAGACCTCTCAAGAGCATCATACAATGCAAGGCAATTGTAATGCAGTATTTTCAAGAAATTCAAGAGAGGAAAACAAGCCCAGAATTTTATACCCAGCCAAGCTGCTCTTGAAATAGCAGAGATCTAAAGAAAGTAGTCTGAATATGCAAGAGCTTAATGAATACTATACACATATATACTTCCTGGAGGAATCTACTAGAGCATAGGTTTTATTCAACCAAGTAGAAACTGGCAAAAGGACTGATCATAATCATTTAAGGACTTCATTGTAGAGTTAAGACTAAAACAAGTATGGGTCATGTGCTTCGACCGGGATCGAATCCCACGTCGGGCTCCCGGTGCATGGAGCCTGCTTCTCCCTCTGCCTGTGTCTCTGCCTCTCTCTCTCTCTCTCTCTGTGACTATCATAAATAAATAAATAAATAAATTTAAAAAAAAAAAAAAAAAAAAAAGAAAGTTCACTGAAGATCAAAGAATAAGTACAAGTCTCAGCTGAAAGTTTTAGAATACTTTCCTGCCTCCACTTCTGGGTGTTTTATTCTTAAACATTTCCTAGAACATACAGATTTCCTAGAACTTAACAGGTTATATGTTAAGTAATTTTCATAAGCAACAGAACCTAACTGTTTCCTCATATAGTGAAAATCAGTATAGAATAAAATATTAATGTAAAATAAGTAAGTTGATTCAGAAATTCCATATCTAAGTGTCTGTACCAAAAAGACTACTGAACATTTATCTAAAAAAGATCTAAAAAAATAAAAAATAAAAAATAAAAAGAGATCTATACCGAGGTTCCTTGCAGCATTATTTGTAACACTCAAATGTTGAAAAAACACTGATCAGAAGCAGAATGATGAATAAAATGTAGCATATATATATATATAATGTGGAATACTATACAGCAATTAAAAACTTGATGTATATTTAATAAAGATAGATGGGTTATTAATATATAATTTTTTAAAAGATTTTATTTACTTATTCATGAGAGACACACAGAGAGAAGCAGAGACACAGGCAGAGGGAGAAGTAGGCTCCATGCAGGGAGCCTGATGTGGGACTCAATCCCGGGTCTCCAGGATCACGCCCTGGGTTGAAGGCAGCAATAAACCGCTGAGCCACCAGGGCTGCCCTTAATATATAATATTCAGTAAAAAAAACTGTGCTGCAAAGGGAATCCCTGGGTGGCTCAGCGGTTTAGCACCTGCCTTCGGCCCAGGGCGTGATCCTGGAGTACCGGGATCGAGTCCCACATCGGGCTCCCTGCATGGAGCCTGCTTCTCCCTCTGCCTGTGTTGTGTCTCTGCCTCTCTCTCTGTGTGTCTTTCATGAATAAATAAATAAAATCTTTTAAAAAAACTGTACTGCAAAAAGAGTCATACAGTATGATACCTCTGTGCCTTAAAGGCTCAAAAAATGATTCTACAATGTCATGTGTATTTATATATGTGTGTATTCACACCTATATATATACATCTATGTGCATATATACCTGTGTGTACCACCTATATATCAAGAAACTTGAATAAGTGTATTAAAATATCATTATTACTATCATTTTCAAATATGCTTTAAAACAAGGTCAGTGTTCCTAAACAGAAAAGACCAAGCTGTTTCAATTTCAAATGCTGCAGGCAGTACCACGGACAGTACCACAGGCAGCACCATGGTCAGCACCACTGGCAGCCCCAAAGGGACAGGTGCCCTGAAGGTTTCATCCAGGAGCAAAGAAGTGTTAAAAGGTTGAGAATGTTTTCTCATTTTATGATTAATAGCAATTCAATGCCAAAGACTAATAAAAATTATTTTTATAAGCAAAGAATATTAGAGGCAGTGCTTTGAATAAACAGACATTACAAATGAAAAGGTCAAATGGTCAAAAAACGTGTTAATTGGACATCAGTCTGTAATACTTAAAATATGTAAATGATTCTTCTAGAAGATTACTTCACACTAAAATCACTGACTTGACTAAAAAAAATTCTCACCTTACAGACAGAATGCCTGTTTTAGATTCTTTGAATTAGCATCCTCCTTCACACCACACGTGCTATCCTATCTGTACCCACATTGCTTACACTGAACCAGCTTTCTACCTTTATGGCCACATCATCCACATCACCAGGCCTCCAAACTCTGCCTTGCCTCAAACTGATTCTACCCTAGTCCCACCTGATCACTTAGTTTTATAATTTTGTTCATTAAGGCTGTTTGATCCACTTTATTAAAAAATATTTTATTTTTTAAGTAATCTCTACACTCAACATGGGGCTCAAACCCACAACACCAAGATCAAGAGTCACATGCTCTACCAACTGAGCCCACCAGGTGCCCTGTTTAATTCACCTATTAAAGAAGTGACTTTACAATCAAGACAACCACTTCTGGTAGCAGAAAAAATGCTTTAAACATAATTTAAGTCACAAAACACATTTCTCAACTCATCAAGATTTATAACCTTGAATTTTCACACCGTAATTAATCTATATTAAAAGTTAAATTTAGGCACTCTCTTAACTATATTCAGAAAAGTTTGAAGAAGAAACCTATGCTACATACACACCCATTTTCTCACTAGATTTAATAAGCATGCATTTGTTTTTGTTTTTTTTTTAACTTCTTCCAATGTCTGTAAATAAGGAACGCTGGTTTCATGCATGACCTACTTCATGCTGGTGCTGAACTCCTTCACTGTCTCAGCTTCTCACTATGCTTCAGGTAAAGGGGTTAGAGTTAAGGGAATCACTTATGTCACTGTTTCTTAAAATGTGACTGAGGAACCACTTAACAGTGAGTGTTAAAAACACAGATTCCTGAATCAGACTTCTCAAGGAAAGGGCCCTGAGAATATTAAAAAAAAAAACAAAAAACAAAAACAAAAAAACACCTCTACAGGTGTTTCTCCCAGGTATGTTTGGAAAGCACTAATTATGCAACTTTCCACAAGCTACCCATATCTAAAGTAATTTCCTTTATTTTCACCCCAATTAAAATTTTATCCCTTATCCTATTTCCACAAAGGAAGGAAAAAAGCCACCTAAAAATGACCCCAATATTTAAGTTCCCTCTAACTAAAAAAAAAAAATTAAATTTTTTAAAAGTTCCCATGAAAATTTGAAAAAAAATAACTCCACAGATTTACTATCAAAAGAAAACATATAACAAAATACTGTAGTGTTTCAGCTGAAGTGTCTTTCACTCAAAATACCAACCACGAACTATAAATATGTATGTAACATTTTAAACTGAATAAAATACCCTCAAACAAGTACATAGAAATATAATAAAACATCTACAATCAGAAGATTAAAACGTAAGAACACGAATAGACAAAAGAAATGCAATAAGTTTTTGAAACTCAGGAAAGAGACTGAAGGAAAAGATAAAACTATTTCAGAGTGAATCATAAATTACAAACTGCCCATTGGAGAGTAGATTCAAATTAATGTTCAGTAAGAGGCAGTGAAAGAAGAGGAAAACAACCAAATAATAAAAATAAGAGAAAAAAAATATTTTAAGAACAAAGAGGAGGCACCTGGGTGTCTTAGTCAGTTAAGCATCCAACTCTTGATTTCTGCTCAAGTCATGATCTCAGGGTTGTGCAATCAAGCCCAGAGTGAGGTTCTGTGCTCAGTGGGGAATCTGCTTCTCTCCTTCTCCCTCGCCCTCTGCACCTCCCCTTGCCTCATCCCCCACATACTCCTCCTAACTCTCTCTAAAATAAATAAATAAATCTTTAAAGAAAGGGCAGGGGCGCCTGGGTGGCTCAGTTGGTTAAGCATCCAACTCTTTTTTTTAAAAGATTTTATTTATTTATTCATGAAAGACACACACAGAGAGAGAGGCAGAGACATAGGCAGAGGGAGAAGCAGGCTCTATGCAGGGAGCCCAACATGGGACTCGATCCGGGTCTCCAGGATCACACCCTGGGCCGAAGGCAGGCACCAAACCGCTGAGCCACCCAGGGATTTCCAGCATCCAACTCTTGATTTCAGCTCAGATCATGATCTCAGGGTTGTGAGATTGAGCCCATATCCAGTTCTGTGCTCAATGAGGAGCATGCTTGAGATTCTCTCTCCCTCTGCCCCTCTCCCTGGCTTATGCTCTCTCTCTCTCTCTCCATATATATATATATATATATATATATATATATATATATATATATATATATATATAAAATAAACAGTAAGGATATTAGATTTCAAATACAGAAAAATCCTCAGGGCCCCCGGGCTGAAAAACTGAAGTACTTATAAGGGTAAGAAAATCAGATTGGAAAAAAAAAATCAGATTGGTATCAGACCTCTCAAGAGCATCATACAATGCAAGGCAATTGTAATGCAGTATTTTCAAGAAATTCAAGAGAGGAAAACAAGCCCAGAATTTTATACCCAGCCAAGCTGCTCTTGAAATAGCAGAGATCTAAAGAAAGTAGTCTGAATATGCAAGAGCTTAATGAATACTATACACATATATACTTCCTGGAGGAATCTACTAGAGCATAGGTTTTATTCAACCAAGTAGAAACTGGCAAAAGGACTGATCATAATCATTTAAGGACTTCATTGTAGAGTTAAGACTAAAACAAGTATGGGTCATGTGCAGAAGAACAGCATGTAAATACCATGCTCTGACAAAGTAGAAAGAAAGCAACTAATATGTACAGCATGGTGACCATAATTAATAATATTAAATTGCATATTTGAAAGTGTCTACAAGAATAGACCTTAAAAGTTCCCATCACAAGAAAAAACTATTTTTGTAACTATGTAAGGTGATGGATATTAACTAGACTCGTGGTGATCATTAGCAACATATACAGATACTAATCACTATGTTTTATACCTGAGACTAATATGTCAGTTATACCTCAATTTTTGAAAATTTGCTTCTCCCACTCAAAAAAAATATTTAAAATTTGAAAAAAAAAAAAAGCAGGTAACAAAATGGGAGGAGAAAGGGAAAGGTAGAAAATGAGCAATAACTGTTGTACAGACAACAGATGACAGTCAAAGAATATCACTTAGAACTGACAGAATTGGGATCCCTGGGTGGCGCAGCGGTTTGGCGCCTGCCTTTGACCCAGGGCGCGATCCTGGAGACCCGGGATCGAATCCCACATCGGGCTCTCAGTGCATGGAGCCTGCTTCTCCCTCTGCCTGTGTCTCTGCCTCTCTCTCTCTCTCTCTCTCTCTCTCTCTCTCTCTATCATAAATAATAAAATAAAAAAATTTAAAAAAAAAAAAGAACTGACAGAATTTTTGAAAAGGTCAAATAAGAAGAAAAAAGAGGGGACTAAGGGTACTATGAGAGGTATAAATGTAAAATTAATCATTAAAAAAGAAATATAAACACTCCTAAATACCAAAATAAAAATTTTAAAATAGCAAAGATGACATACAAAATAGGGAAACACAAATGAAATGTAAAATAACAGAATTGAGACAAAATACATCAGTCATATCAATAACTCTAAATGGGCTTACTGGAAGAAGATTTCAAATTAGCTCATAAAGCAAAACCCAACTCTAAAAATTAAAAACAGTAAGAAAGCAAGGTTTGTGATCCTGACATCAAAGTATATTTTGCAAAAAATAAAAAATAAAAATAAAAAAGCAAAGTATATTTTGCAACACGTTAAACAAGACAAAGGATACTTTTTGATGCTAGTAGCCACAATTCAGATTAAAAATATAACAGTTTTGAATATTTACATACCAAATAACACAGAAACTACTATGTAAAGTAGAAACTACATGAGACACAAGGAAAATAGAAAAATACTGAGAAGATTTTAACACACAACTCTCGGTGCACAACAGGGCAAGTGATCACCAATAAGTAAGACTATAGAAGATCTAAACAGCATAATCAGTAAAGCAGAGATTCTGGACATGCAGCGAACACTACACCCTGATAACAGAATATACCTCCATCTCAGTACACATGAAACATTTTCTTTCTTTGCATGTGTGGGCAAGTAAGCACAAGTGAGATGAATATGCTTGAGATGTACCCTCTTTGCAAAGTTTAAGTACACGATGCAGTATTGTTAACAACAGTCACCATGCTGTACATCCAATACTTACTCATATAACTGAAGCTTTGCACCCTTTGACCACAGAAATCCCCATCTTACAAATGTATTTTTCAAAAACATCACCACAATGAAAGCAAAACAAAAATACCTGAAGATTAGAGAAATGACAGCTAAATACAATACACGGAACCGAACTAGATCCTACACTGAAGGGGGAAACGCTGTAAAGGAAATAACTGGAACAATTATCAAAATTAAATTATGAACTACAGATTAAAGTTTCAATGTTTAATTATATTAACTTTTACTTCCTGAATTCAATTACTATAAGAGCTCATCTTCTTTCTCAGGAAATACACACAAAAGTATTAGATGTAAACAAGTTTCAGATTTCTGAAACTTAATCTCAAATGGTTCAGGAAACAAAAGTGAACATGAGTGTACAGAGACAGAAAATGAATTTTAAAAATATGAAAATTGGGATCCCTGGGTGGCTCAGCGGTTTGGCGCCTGCCTTAAGCCCAGGGTGTGATCCTGGAGACCCGGGATCGAGTCCCACATTGGGCTCCCTGCATGGAGCCTGCTTCTCTCTCTCTGCCTATGTCTCTTCTTCTGTCTCTGTATCTCTCATGAATAAATAAATAAAATCTTTAAAAAATAATAAAAATATGAAAATTGGTGAATCTAGGTAAAAGTAGTATATAGGAATTCTGATCAGCCCTGTATCAGGCTCCCTGCTCAGCAGAGAGTCTGCCTCTCCCTCTCTATCTACTCCTCCCTCGCACTCATGCTATATGTTCTCTTTCAAATAAATAAATGAAATCTTAAAAAAAAAAAAAAACATATCTCAGTAAAACAGAATCACTAAGTAACTAATTCTCTTTAGCATAACTTAGACTTTTTTAAAGATTTATTTATTTGAGAGACACACAGCATGACCAGGACAGGCAGAGGGAGAATCTCAAGCAAACTCCATGCTGAGCACAGAGCCCAAGGTGGGGCTCAATCTCATGACTCAGAGATCACTGACCAGAGCCAAAACCAAGAGTTGGACACTTAACCAGTTGTGCCACCAAGGCACCCCCAACAGGACTTAGACTTTTAAAAACTTTTTTCCAGGCAGCCCGGGTGGCTCAGTGGTTTAGCACCGCCTTCAGCCCAGGGCGTGATCCTGGAGACCCGGGATCGAGTCCCACGTCGGGCTCTCTGCATGGAGCCTGCTTCTCCCTCTGCCTGTGTCTCTGCCCCTCTCTCTCTCTCTCTCTCTGTCTCTCATGAATATAAAATAAAATCTTAAAAAAAAAATTAAAAATAAAATAAAATAAAAATAAAAATAAACTTTTTTCCATAGCCATAATTTCACAACATAATTCTAAGCAAGTCAAATAACCTCCATGTTATTGTCCTTGACTCCTGAATTCTCCCCTTTCCTCACTATACTCCACACGGACATCAGAATCTTTTCTAAAGTTAAGATGATGGGCTCGTTCAAAAATCCTCAGTGGGGGATGCCTGGGTGGCTCAGCAGTTGAGCATCTGCCTTTGGCTCAGGGCATGATCCTGGAGTCCTGGGATCGAGTCCCACATCAGGCTCCCCGCAAGGAGCCTGCTTCTCCCTCTGCCTATGTCTCTGCCTCTCTCTCTGTGCCTCTCATGAATAAATAAAATAAAAATTTAAAAAAAAAAAATTCTCAGGGGCTCTCAATTGTCCTTGAATAAAATCCAAAATTTTCGTATATACTTTAAGGCCCTCCACTAACTGCATACTCCCATCACTTAATAGACCTCATTCAGGTAAATCCTTTCAATCAGGCAAACATACTTCCTGAGCCCTGCCTATGATTTGCTTGCTCCCATATGAATGACTTTTACTGATATTATTTCTCATGTTAAGAGCCTTTCTTCTTTATCTCTATTATGTAATGCTTTCCCCCTACTTCATAATCATGCTCAAAACTCCCGTGCCTAAAAATATTTCTCTGGCTGATTTTCCAGTCTCTAATCAATTCATCCACTGACTACTTTCACATAGAGCTCCCAATGGTAATATTTGAGCACTTATTTACCCTGCACCCATTCTGTGACCTACGAGTTAGTGGATATTCTTCCCTCCATTAGATTGCAATTTTCAGGCAGAATAGCAAGTCAAAAGGTAAGTACCATACTATTTAACTTTTCCATTCTCATATATCTAACCAGTAACACAAACAGGATCAATGTTTAATGGCCTGACAACCAGTAATAGAAAATTTTACAGATATCCACAACCATAAGAAAATCATAAAGAAAATCTATATCAGGTAGCTAAAAAACATACCTACCTTCTATTTCTTGCCCAATAGAAAGTCCAGCCCATTTTCGCTGTAAAATGAAATTTAAAAAAGACACTTAAAACTGAATCAGTCAAAGTTAGAGAAAATAAAATAGGAATTTCCATGAATTTTAGTAATAGGAACACATTCAAGGATTAAAATGTGGTTTAGTATTGTATGTTGAACTGTGTTCCACAAAAAGATATGCTGAAATCTTAGCCTCGGGCACATATGAATACCAACACATCTGGAAATAGGGTCTTTGCAGAAGCAATCAAGTTAAGATGAGATCATATCAAATTAGGGTAGGCCATAAGCCAATATGACATGGTATCCTTACAGGAAGAGACGAGACAGACAGACACGTGGGGAGAAAGTCATGTGATGATGTTGGCAGAAATTGAAGTGATATATCTACCAGTCAAGGAATATCAAGGATTGTTGGTAACACCAGAAGCTAACTAAGCATGGAACAGATTTTTCTTAAGGCCTTTGCACAGAGCATGGTCTTGCTGACACCTTGACTTCAGACTTCTAGACTCCCAAACTGCAAGAGAATCAATTTAAGCCACCCATTCTGTGGTACTTTGTTATAGTGGCTCTAGGAAACATATTTACATGCTATAGTTTATATCTGAACATCTACCTAAAAACATACAAAGCTTGCCTTTGTACAATAAAATGGGAATCACCAAGGAGGATGCTCCTTTGCACATTAAACTGCTTCTGAAGGCCTTCATAGTATCAGATAATATTTCAGTATTCTAAATATACTATGGTTACTTTTATTATTTGTGTAATATCTCAGAGAGAAAGACATTCAGTTCATGAAAAGTAAATTACAGCTGGTCAGCTAATCTAGCCTGAAACCCAAGCAGGATTCCAATCATTAAATGGTCCTGATTACTCTTTGTACTAGCCAAAGGATTTTCAGGCATTTGCAACTAGACTCTAGCATCTCCCAGGTCCAGACTGGTTACACAGCAAGAATGTACGGAGGCAGGCCAGATTGTGTTTAGGCAGGAATTCAGGACTGGCTTGGTATGGATTCAAAATTAGTCACTACTGATAACACTTCAAAGAACAGTGAGAAAAATAATTTTTGGCTGAAAATCCACATTCTGTCTACTCATCAAGCAACGCAGATTTGGGGGTAGATTGTGAAGATGCTACATTGTGAATATGTGCAACACCTGCTTTCCCCTCTAGCTCCCTCATCACAGGTACCTCCTCTCCCACCTCTCTGCCCTTCATGCCCATCTCACTTCCAGCCAATGAGAGACTTAGCAGCATGCTGGGTAAGTCCAGACTTTGGATCACAAAGCGGCCACAATTAGGTTCTGTACTTCAATCCCAAAGACAGACTCAAAGGATGGGACAATAATAGTATCTATCATTTGGAGCTGTTTTTGGTATTAAATGAACTAATATATGCAAGAGTACTTAGAACAGTACTTTGCCTAGAGTAAATATTAGGGAACGTTTTTTAAAAAGCAGAGAGACAAGAAAAAAACAACTAGAAATTCCTTTTCTGACCACCACAATCCCAGCTCTGCAAAATCTGGTAAACTCTAAAATATCTCAAACATTTGATGTATAGGAACAAATGTGAAAAGTAGTCCTGATATAAAGAGGCATCCAAACAGAGAAAAGGGGAATAATGAGTAAAGATCTTCTATAATTTTTGAGGGCTTCAAGAGATAATTTTTTTTAAGATTTCATTTATTTATTCATGAGAGAGAGGGAGAGAGAGGCAGAGACACAGGCAGAGGGAGAAGCAGGCTCCATGCAGGTAGCCTGACGCGGGACTCGATCCCAGGTCTCCAGGAACACGTCCTGGGCTGAAGGTGGCGCTAAACCGCTGAGCCACCCAGGCTGCCCCACTTCAAGAGATCTTTAATCGATCCCTATAGAGTGTTTGATCTCTTTCCTTCAACCTCCAGGGGAATAAATCAATGCTTATTAGCATACTAGAAGGTAGAGGTTGCATTACATTGATGAGGACTGGGATCAGCAGCACCAGTAAGACAACAAGGAAGAAAAGGATACAGACTAGTACCTGCAATGCTTCTCAATTTTGTATTAGGTGCCTGCAACAGTGCTGGGCAATTTTCTTGCCATAGAATCCAGCAACGGTTATAAAAATGTAATCATAATCCCTCTACTTGTTAGGAAGCCCAGGAAGTAACATTGTAATTTGAGATAGCAACTACTCACATCGTATTCATCACTACATTTTTTTAAATAATTTTTTTCAAGATTTATTTATTTGGGGGGACAAGAGCAGGGGGAAGGGCAGAGGGAAAAGCAGACTCCCCTCCCTGCCCCCAAACCAGGAACCTGACGTGGAACTTGATCCCAGGACCCTGGGATCATGACTCAAGCCAAAGACAGACGCTCAACCAACTGAGCTACCCAGGCACCCCACATCATTGCATTTTAAAAATCATTATCATTAGATGTCAATTTTACAAGTAAATGTTATTTGTATATATTTTCTGTTACCCTATGAGTTAACATTAAAATAACTTGAGACTATCTAATAGCTAACTGGTATTACCACAGAATTTTTAAAAATTAGGAAAAAAAATCAAGGTAATAAAAGGCAAACAGTAAAACTGGCAATTAAGAATGTATCTTTAAGGGTGCCTGGGTGGCTCAGTTAAGTATCCAACTCTTGATTTCAGCTCAGGTCATGATCTCAGGGTTGTGAGATCAAGTCTCTCATTGGGCTCAGCATTGGGCATGGAGCCTGCTTTAAGATTCTCTCTCCCAATCTCTCTGCTCCTATCCCCTTCCAAAAAAGAATGTTCTTTAAATTCCTTATATAAATACTTAGACGTTTTTTCTTCAATACAAATCAATAGTTACAGGATGACACCTACTTTAAATGAATTGATTTTTCCCCGGACTTCTGCAAATGGAAGAAAATAAATTAGCATCTGAGTTACCTGAGGTAAGCTGAATGCAATGCTCCCTGGAACCACCGATGGATGGGTCCTCAATGTAAATGTGTACCTGTGGTTGGGAGAGGTCCTCACAATCACATGCCTAAAAGACAGAAACACAGTTAATACTCCATGTCAAAAGAAAAAAAACATTAATTTCACTATTAATTTCCAACATGATGCTTGATGAGTACCAGGTGGAAACACGGCAGAGTGTTTGAGAGTGTGAAAGGAACAGAACCACAAATTTCATTTCTAAAAACTGTCAGCAATTCAAAATGTTTTCCAGGCATAACCTTAGGTCAAGCATACATCAAGCAGAATCAGGATCAAGTTTAAGAGAGTATATACTATTCAAAATATCAAAATCATTGTATCACCAGTTTACATAAAACTAAAGACAATGATTTAGAGTCCTTGATATGAGTAAAAATTAGGTGAATTTCCTCTACTGAAAATTATGTCACATCCTAAATAGAATAAAAGGATGATAACCAAAAATAGAAGAACCAGGATATACCAGTCCAAAAAAGTTAGTTTTAGGACTACTCATTAAATCTCTGCAGGCTCTCATAATAGTTGAAATAGTAACAACCTATAAAATTAAAAAGATGATAAAAATTAAAACTAGTCACAAAATATATCAGCTTTCATGTAGATATCAATATTTACTATTTCAAAGCATTTTGTGCTAATTCACTCTGGTCAGAAGTTACCCATAAACAGATAAAATATAGTTATTCATGATAACTTACAAGAAATTGCCAAGGACCATGTGTGTGATAAAATCAAACCCTATCTTGAAACAGCACTATCTGTTTTAAAATCATCTTTTAGGGCAGCCCAGGTGGCTCAGCGGTTTAGCGCCGCCTTCAGCCCAAGGTGTGATCCTGGAGACCCGGGATCAAGTCCCGCATCAGGCTTCCTGCATGGAGCCTGTTTCTCCCTCTGCCTATGTGTCTGCCTCTCTCTGTGTCTTTCATGGATAAATAAAATCTTAAAAAATCATCTTTGGGATGCCTGGGTGGCTCAGTTAAGTGTCATCCTTTGGCTCAAGTCATGGTCCCAGTATCCTGGGAGCAAGCCCCGCATTGGGTTCCCTGCTCAGTGGAGAGTCTGCTTCTCCCTCTCCCTCTGCCTCTCTCCCTGCTTGTGTGTGCACTCTCTCTTAAATGAACAAATAAAACTGTAAAAAAAAAAAAAAAAACCCAGAAAAAAACATCTTTTACAATGCTATGACTTTTTAAATATTAATACTTGACGTTTCTATACATATCATTTTGCCACTAGAACACAAGTTCTTTTATCTGCTATATTCAAGTAACTCTACCACGAGTACGGTGAACATTTGACAAATGTAAGAGATTTCCATAAACAAATTCTCACACCGATTATCTATACTCCAGTTTATACATAGAAAGTTACGTGTTAAACTTAGTATCATAGAATTTTTAGGACATAAAACAATATTACTGCAATCATATAGTACAGGCCCTTGAATCTGAAGCTGAAAACTACAGATAATTGGAAATTCTAACTTTGTAAAATTCCTATATTTCACAGATAAAGCCCTTAAAAAAAAGGGCTCAGTTAAAAATACGCCCTTGTTGTTCCTTATTTCCCTAGCTGCTTTCTGGTGGGGCTCTTTTATCTCCTTACCTTTACCAGCCTCAGAAGCATATGGGTGGCACTGAACTTGGTAGCAGCATTTTTAGAAATTCTGGCAGGGGTGATGTCAGTCAATTAAAATAAATGACAACAACAACAAAAAAAAATTTATAAATAAATACTTAGAAATGCTTTTTGTGCATCTTCCAATTTTTATATCTCTTAATTATCAAAATAGCTGATATTTATTGAGGGCTTATTAATGTGCTAGGCACTGTCTTAAATGTTTTATTTATATAAGTCAATCTGTACAAATATCCTGAAGAAGATACTACCATCATCCCCATTTCACAGATTAGTACACAGAGGCACAGAGATGGTAGATAAAAATTATCCATGGTCACCTAGTTTGTAACTGGCAGAGTCAGAATTTAAACTCAATCTGACTGCAGAGCCAAAAACCTAATGACTATGCTATATATGATTCATATAGCCAGTACGTTTAGTACTGCTAAGAAAGTTGATAAAAATAAAAGTTATATATAAAGAGCTATGTATGACTTTAAAAATGTATCAACCAAAGTTTAACACAGTAAAAACTAAAATACATAACTCTCATCTCTTCCATTTTCCAACTCAGAAAGAAGAATGAAAAAATTATTCTCAAGTTTTCTAAAAAATAAGGCTCTCTAGAAGTTTCTAAAATACCACTTGGCAGGTTAGGAGAAAACAAAGTTAGATACTTACTGGCCAGGCTGGAAATCCTTTTCATTCACAACTGCACAGTTGGTTAAAGATAATTCATCTGTAGGACATCTTGCAGCTTGCATAGTCTACAAAAATCAATGATTAGGAAAATAAAATTAGGTCATCTTTCATAACCTTAAAGAATAAGTTTATGTGTCCTGTCCTCTGTTCCTCATCACCTGCCATAAATACCTATTGTTTTTGACTCCCTGCATTCCTTCTTCTGTGGTAACAGCAAACCCTTCCTTCGGGAAACTGTTCCCTCCCCATTCCATATGCTTTTGCAGGCCTGCCAATCCCAGTACACAGGCAATCACAGAGTTCTATTTCATCAGTGGATTTTATACAGACATGTGCCAGAAGGACACTTTCCCTTGCCTCACTACTGCATACAGGAGGACTTTCTGCTCTATAAGAGAGTGAAACTATTACAAGAAAGCAAAGATAACAGAGATACAAACAAGACACTTTGAAACACAGACCTGACAACCAAGTTAAAGCCCTTGAGACAAATACTGAAGATTGGTATGAACCGATAAATTTTTTTCACTCAAACTTATTTCATTTTGTTTTCCATCTTTTCTAGAGAAAAAAAATCTGACTGATTGAAATACAATGAAGTAAATTCGCTAACTTTAATAAAGTGTATCATGAAAAAATATCTTTTGGGAAGATCCCAAATGGTATGAGCCACAGCTCCTAAGGATGAAGAAAAGTCATCATACAAATACCTCCCAACAAAGATAATTAGAGGGTATATTTTTTTCAAACAGCAATTAATCTTTTTGATCAAGAGCTTCTTCCAAAGCTCTAGCAAAACATTCCTTCATATAACCTACTTAACCAATAACCCTTCCACCATTCTCTAGGGTTTCCAAGTTAGTGAAATACGACCTTTGTAGTCATGACATGTAGTTTTTGACTAAAGTACTCATTCTTTAAAACTCAAGCCAAAGCTTATTCTTCTTAAATTTGCCTCCCAAATACAAATGTACAGAGCAAAAATTACCTTTTGCTTTGATTTTAACTAAAAAGCTAGTTTCAATATAGTTATCCCAGTTAGAGCAGTGATTCCTAAAGTGGGCTGTGTGCAACAGAAGGATTTGCAAATAATCGGGGATCCCTGGGTGGCTCAGTGGTTTAGCGCCTGCCTTTGGCCCAGGGCATGATCCTGGAGTCCCGGGATCGAGTCCCACGTCGGTCTCCCGGCATAGAGCCTGCTTCTCCCTCCTCCTGTGTCTCTGCCTCTCTCTCTCTCTCTCTGTGTGTCTATGATAAATAAATAAATAAATCTTTAAAAAAAAAAAAAGGATTTGCAAATAATCCAAGCATCAAAATTACCTACATTTAGAAAACAGACCTCAAAATTGTTATCTCACAAAATATTAAGACAAGATTATAAAAAATAGTGAAACAGCATTTTGATTTTTATATATTTTTTTAATTTTTATTTATTTATGATAGTCACATAGAGAGAGAGAGAGAGAGAGAGAGAGGGGCAGAGACACAGGCAGAGGGAGAAGCAGGCTCCATGCACCGGGAGCCCAACGTGGGATTCGATCCCGGGTGTCCAGGATCGCACCCTGGGCCAAAGGCAGGCGCCAAACCGCTGCGCCACCCAGGGATCCCTGATTTTTATATTTTTAATAAAATAAAAAGAATATTTTTCATCTTTAGTTCATCCTTTTATTTTTTTTTTTTAGTTCATCCTTTTAATCTCATTTTGTATATGTTTTACTATGCATATAAACTATTAGTATGTCACTTACAAATAAATATGTAGATATTTTGGAGATATATGACCAAAAACATGTTTTACTTATGGGATTCATAAAATGCTTGGAAATCACTTATTTAGAACATGAAGTAAATAAAGTCTGAATCATAAGTCTGCACTATAAATGAGATAGTATGGTTAGTTTGAATACCATCTGACAAAAGTGTACCAAACTTAAATTTCCCACCCATCCTGGGGTCTCTCTCACCTATAAGCTTCTTCCTTGTATATTCTTCTCTCTCCCCGAATGCTGAGCCTCTTGCCTAGCTAACTCCTAATCATTTCAACAATTCTCAGCTCAAGACATTACTTTTTCTAGAAGACCTTCCTAGACACATTTCCCTCTCCAGTAAACTGATACAATAAACCTCAAATGAAAGCTCCTGACTGTATTTTTATTGTCTGTTTACATGTTTGCATGGCATAAAACACCTTAAGCTTTTCAAGGACTAAGACTATATCTTACTTATATCTGGGGTTCCCCAGGACTAGTATAGGGCTTGGTACACAGCGAGTGTTCATCAAATATCTGCTGAATAAATGAACTTATGGATCAATACAAACCTAACTGCAGAATAAACAGTTCAAAGGACATGTGCATAAAACACATTTCAAGGTTACTTGGGAGGTGATATGAAATAAATTATTTAACAGTTCAAAATTACACAGAACTGATATAGCCAAAGTAATAAAAAAAAAAAGCTTACAAAATGGTAAGTTAAGCTTTTCATTTGTAAACTTGTTGTCAAAGAACTAGTGTCCTTCAAAAGAAGGTGAAAAACTCTGTAGAAGTCTTCTGACTAGCCAACTAAAACAGATGCTGTAAAAGGCCTCCCTACTGGAATCTAGAAGCATCTGTGTTTTTATTATAAGCCAAGCAGGGTATCTCATCTTCTCATCAAAATATAAATTCCTATAAATAGTAGCTGTTTATTTACCACAGTAATGGCAAGGGAAAATTCCACAATTTTTCTAAAACTGACCTTGCCTCTAGGAAACAATAAAAACTCAGCTTCTACAACCATGCAGCTATTATGAAATGAAAATACTACACTGATAAGCAATATTATATAAGTTCAGTTATCTGGGTTCCTAGAACATTTAACCATCTAAAGGCTATAAAATGTTTTCACTAACAATTTGAAATGTAAGAAATTAACAATTCATCGCTACCTCAAAAGAACAGAAATCACGATAAATCTTTAATGGAAACTTTAGTAGAAGTAATTATATCATTACTTGAAAGCTGTTAAAAATGCAGAAAGAATTTGCTCCTCTTCATCAAAAAAAAAAATGGAAGGATTGAACCAGAATTTCTCTGGGCAATGTTATATGGTTTTCAAATTTAAATAGCATACTTCTGTCCAAAGATCTACTTTAAGAACTAGAGTATTAAAATATATGTTATATTGTTTACCAAACAATTTAATAGGGCAAAAGAAAAAGAAAAAAAAAAGAGTGTAATACCTAACTAGAAGAGCTCATCACCAAATAACTGCCCCTACCCTAACTGCAACACTCATGAATCCATGGGTTCTTCCTCTGAAGCGCTTGAGACCTTGGTTACAACTCTCTAGAGACACACAAATCCCCCACAGGAAAGGGAAGTAGGACGGAGAACATGAACTTGCCCAGAGCCAGCTCCGCTGACAAGTCTCATTGAATTATTTCTTGTCAGATGATCTTTGCTGGAAAATAACATTTTAGAACTGCACTGGTCTAGATCAAATCTAGAGTAACCACTAGACAGATATGGCTATTAAAATGAAAATTAGACACAATTAAAAATTATCCTTTAGTTTCACTAGCCACCTTTCAAGTGCCACATGCAGTTAGTAGCTATCACTGTGGAAAGTTTCATTGGACAGGGCTCATCTAGAATAATGTGAGAAAGTCCATCAGTAATACCTGTCTTCAATCCTATGGAATCACTCTGTGCTATAAACTCCTCTAATAATTTCTATTAAAATTCTGAAGTAAATAAAAAATAAAAACATAAAAAAAAAAAGGGATCCCTGGGTGGCGCAGCGGTTTGGCGCCTGCCTTTGGCCCAGGGCGCGATCCTGGAGACCCGGGATCGAATCCCACGTCAGGCTCCTGGTGCATGGAGCCTGCTTCTCCCTCTGCCTGTGTCTCTGCCTGTCTCTCTCTCTCTCTGTGTGTGACTATCATAAATAAAAAAATAAAAAATAAAAACATAAAATTCTGAAGTCACATGAGCCTAGACAGGATGGGATAGAAATAAATTAAACTTGTATGTCCTAAAATTATCTCTCAAAGAGCCTGTAGGGATACTTTCACCTTATCCACTTCAGACCAATAACTATTCAGATAAATGAATCTCCTGACATCCCTAAGGGCCTTAAAATTCCTTTACAGATTTACATTGAAAAAGAAAAAATCAAGTTCCCATTTTGGTTTTTTGTGGGGGAACCCCAGAGAAAAATGTAAAAGGCTGATAATATTTAAATGCTGGCAAAAACATAATATAGTTTCTTATAAAGTTAATGTGATCCAGTAAGTCTATACTTAGCTTTTTATTCAATGAAAGCATATAGCCACACTCATACACAGATGCTCACAGAAGCTTTATTCATAATAGACAAAAAGTAGAAAGCAACACAAGTGCCTACCAACACATGAATGGATAAACAAATTGTAGTACAGCCATACAATGGAATACTAACCAGAAATTAAAAAGAAACTATAGACATAAACTTCAAAAACATAATAATGAGGAAAAGAAGCCAAATGCAACATAAGAGTTCACTGGATATTATATAAAAAGTATAGCAAATCAACTTAATGGAAATGCACCAAAATATAAAAAACAACTATGACTGGATAATGGAACTATGAGTGATTTCATTTCTTTTCATCTTTTTTTTCTGCATTTTCCAATTTTACCAAATTAAAATTTTTGTTTTAAAGTTCATTGATGGAGTAGCCCTAGTGGCTGAGCGGTTTAGCACCACTGCCTTCAGCCTAGGGCCTGATCCTGGAGACCCAGGATTGAGTCCCGCGCCAGGTTCCCTGCATGGAGCCTGCTTCTCCCTCTGCCTGTGTCTCTGCCTCTCTCTCTGTGTGTCTGTCATGAATAAATAAATTTTTTTTAAAAAATAAATAAAGTTCATTGATGGTGAGGTGCCTGGGTGGCTCAGTCAGTTAAGCGTCCAACTTTTGATTCTGGCTTAAGTCATAGTCTCAGGGTCATGAGATCCAGCCCTGCATTAGGCTCCACACTCAGCAAAGAGTCTACTTGAGATTCTCTCTCTCTCTCTCTCTCTCTCTCTCTCCCCCCCTCTGTGCCTCCCCCTGCTCGTGCTCACTCTCGCTTGGGCTCCCCCTCTCTCAAATAAATAAATCTTTAAAGTTAACTGATGGCATTTCATTTTAAACCTCTGTCTGCTTCTGTATACACAGTTATGAACATGCACATTAGGAAAATAACTCAAAGGACATGCTTAATAAAGGTTGTTGTCATTATGCATGACATGTAAGACACTGTCTCATCCTTTGTGTGTTTTCTTCATAATAAAATAATGTTGGGGGATCCCTGGGTGGTGCAGCGGTTTGGCGCCTGCCTTTGGCCCAGGGCGCGATCCTGGAGACCCGGGATCGAATCCCACGTTGGGCTCCTGGTGCATGGAGCCTGCTTCTCCCTCTGCCTGTGTCTCTGCCTCTCTCTCTCTCTCTGTGACTATCATAAATAAATGAAGGTTAAAAAAAAAAAAAAAGAATAAAAAGAAAATGTGTTTAAAAAAATAAATAAATAAATAAATAATAAAATAATGTTGGTTAAACCTAATTTTCTTTGATAACAGTGTGACAAGGATTTCTGTAAATAAGAGCACTTCTAGCAAACTCAGTAAGAAGCTGCAAAATATGGTTTGAAACAGAACCATTTGATAAATATAAAGTTAAAGATTTATTTATATTGGGCAGGTTAACCAATGACAGTAAATGAGGACTAAATCATAGTCAGTTAACTGAGTCTTTGGCACTGTGAATAGATAATTTCCTCTCCAAGACTGCATTACTTTGGGAAAGTTCGTCAATGTCTTAAAAATTACTTAAAACTTTGGAGAAGTACCTGTAACGATATCTAGCACATGACAGAGACTCAATAAATATTTGTTGAATTCTAAAACTTTTGGAGATATATCTACAGAGTTGAAGAAAATTAATGCCTTTCTAAGCAGATAAATACATACAACCAAAAAGTGCTATAAATAGGAAATAGACAACAAGGTTCCAAGTACAACAGAAACAAAAACTGTTTGGGGCACCTGGGTGGGCACACAGTGGTTGAGTGGTCTGCCTTTGGCTCAGGTCACGATCCCAGGGTCCTAGAATTGGAGCCCTGCATCTGCCTCTGCCTATATCTCTGCCTTTCTCTCTGTGTCTCTCATGAATAAATTAATAAAATTTTTAAAAAAACTTTAAAGTACCAGAAAAGTTTAGCAAAAATGCATAAGACCCTCATGAAGAAAACCAATGCAAATACCTAAGAGAATACCCAAATAAATGTAAAGAAATATGATGTTATTGTATGCAATGACTCAATATTGTAAGGATATCATCAACTCCAAATTAACCTATAAATGTAATGTAATTATAAGCAGAATCCCAATGGATCATTCATATATTCAATCTAAACTGCAACTGCCAAGTAAAATATAGTAGAGGAAATGGGAGGGAATGTTTTAATTTATTAAACTAGCCAAGAAAACTTTTAGGAAGAATAAGGGGAAATGGCCCTACTAGATATCAAAACATGCTATGCACAGTAATTAAAACAAGATGGTATTGCACAAAAACAAACAGTTCAATGGAGTAAAACCACCAACCCAGAAATAAGAACAGATACACAGGGACGCCTGGGTGGCTCAGCGGTTGGGCATCTGCCTTTGGCTCAGGGCGTGATCCCAGGATCTGGGATTGAGTCCCACATTGGGCTTCCTGCAAGGAGCCTGCTTCTCCCTCTGCCTATGTCTCTGCCTGTCTCACGAGAATAAATAAATAAATCTTTAAAAAAAATAAAAGAACAGATATACAGAAGAACTTAATATACAAGACTGGGAATCAGTGGAGGAAATTATTCAGTAATGGTGTTGAGACAACTGACTATCCATTTGGTGGTGGTGAGAGAGGAGTGTTAATAACAATAGCTAGTATGTTTTGGGAGATTTATTAAGTGCCAGGCACTATTTAAGAGCTTTACATTCCTGTAAGCATTCCAGCTCACAATTCTTTATCAAAATCCAGTATTACAGGGATCCCTGGGTGGCGCAACGGTTTGGCGCCTGCCTTTGGCCCAGGGCGCGATCCTGGAGACCCGGGATCGAATCCCACATCAGGCTCCCGGTGCATGGAGCCTGCTTCTTCCTCAGCCTGTGTCTCTGCCTCTCTCTCTCTCTCTCTCTCTGTGACTATCATAAAATAAATAAATAAATAAAAGAAAGATCTTTCATAGGTATTTATATTAAAAAAAAAAAAAATCCAGTATTACAGTTGACCCCTTGAACTACATGGATTTGAACTCCACTTCTATGCAGCTTTTTTTTTGATAAATATATTACAGTATAATAAATGTAAATAAGTGTGTTACAGTATAATAAATATATTACAGTATAATAAATGCATATGGAGAAAAATAAATAGGCATATATACATATTTGTTTTATTTTATTTATTTATTTATTTTTTTTATTTATGATAGTCACAGAGAGAGAGAGAGAGAGGCAGAGACACAGGCTGAGGAAGAAGCAGGCTCCATGCACCGGGAGCCTGATGTGGGATTCGATCCCGGGTCTCCAGGATCGCGCCCTGGGCCAAAGGCAGGCGCCAAACCGTTGCGCCACTCAGGGATCCCTACATATTTGTTTTAATCAAATAAACTCTTTGCCCAACATGAGGCTCAAATTCACAACCTCTAGAGTCACATGCTACCAACTGAGCCAGCTAGGTGCCGCCCTTATGATTCTCTTCACATTTTTTCTCCAGCTTAATTCATTGTTAAAAATATAGTATATAATACATACAGCACACAAAGTGTTATTCAACCATTTATCAATAAGGCTTCTGGTAACTGCAGAATATTAGTAGTTAAGATTTTGGGGAGTCAAAAATTTTTTAAGATTTTATTTATTTATTCATGAGAGAAGCAGACACATAGGCAGAGGGAGAAGCAGACTCCCTGTGGGGAGCCCAATGCAGAACTCGATCCCAGAACCCTGGGATCACATCTAAGCCAAAGGCAGATGCTCAACCACTAAGCCACCCAGGCGTCCTCTCTAAGTGGAATTTCAACTGCACAGGGAGTCAATGTCCCTAACCCCCTTGTTCTTTAAAGGTCAACTGTAACTACCTCACTCTAGCTACTGCTTTAGTTTCTCACAATGCAAGAAAATTACTTCTCGCTAAATAATTTTTTAATGTGATTCATTCTGAATACTGCATACTTAGAAGAGAAAAAAATCTAATTTTAAGGTGAATAACCTGAAGATTGCATATTTTCATTCCTATAGGTACTTTCAATATAATTCAAGCACATAATACAGTTTCATTTCATCACCTTCAAGGATCACAATATTCCATTGTTTAACTTCAACCATGTTGACAGCCCAATCTTGGACTTCTAGCCTTCACAACTGTGAGAAATAAATTTCTGTTGTTTAGTTACCCAGTCTCTGGTATTTTATTGTAGCAGCCCAAATAGACTAAGAGAATTTCATATAACATACAATTCATTTTTAAAGTGTACACTTCAGTGGTTTGTACTATATTCAGTATGTTGTGCAATCATCACCACTAACTCCATATAATTTCCAGAAAACTCCAAAAAGAAATTAAGTACAATTAATAGTCCTAATTCTCCCCACTCTTTACCTTCTGATAACCACTAGTTTAACAGTCTCTATGGATTTGCCTATTCTGGACATTTCATATAACAATAAAATCTGTCAACTTTGTGTGACTGTCTTCTTTCACTAGGCATAATGTCTTCAAGATTTTCTATATCACAGCATGTAACTAGATCATTCATTCACACTGTATGAATAGACCACATTTGTTTATCTATTCAGCAGCTGATAGACACTGGGTTATTTCTACTTTTTGGCAATTATAAATAATGCTATGAACATCCATGTAACAAGTTTATATATATATATATATAAGTATATACTTTCAACTCACTTGGTTATATACCTAGGAGTAAAATTACTGAGTCATTCTGTTTAACTTTTTTTTTTTAAGATTTTATTTATTTATTCATGAGAGGCAGAGAGAGAGAGAGAGGCAGAGACACAGGCAGAGGGAGAAGCAGGCTCCATTGCAGGGAGCCCAACGTGGGACTCGATCCCAGGTCTCCAGGATCACGCCCTGGGCTGAAGGCAACACTAAACCGCTGAGCCACCAGGGCTGCCCTTCATTGTGCTTTTTAAAAAAACATTTTTTAAACACTGGGCATGAAGCTGGTCTGCAGATTCCACTTGGAAAATCACTGTATTAAGTAAAGAGAAATAAATTTCATAAAACAGAAATACCAATACATTCCTTTCGTTCTACAATAGAAATATGAAAAAGAGGCTTCAATGATGCTCCAAGGCCATTTCATCATTTAACCTGATAAACACAATTGAGTTTATTTTGATGGTTGATAAGTAGTAAAGTGATTGGGAGGCTTTATATACAAAAAACAGTAATCAGACTCAATATCCGCATATGGAGAAAAAAGACTAACACGAAATCCAGCAGCTATTTAAATTTAGATCTATGCCACATTATTAATGATCTGAATAACAGAATAAACAGCGGTACAGTATTCAATAGGTTGGCAAAGAATGTAACATTAAAATTCAAACTACATTGTCCAAAACGATAATTTATTAAGGTATTTAGAAATAAACAGGGGATCCCTGGGTGGTGCAGCGATTTGGTGCCTGCCTTTGGCCCAGGGCGCAATCCTGGAGACCCGGGATCGAGTCCCACGTCAGGGTCCCGGTGCATGGAGCCTGCTTCTCCCTCTGCCTGTGTCTCTGCCTCTCTCTCTCTCTCTCTCTCTCTCTGTGTGTGTGTGTGACTATCATAAATAAATTTTAAAAAAAAATTGAAAAAAAAAAAAAGAAATAAACATTCATCCATTCACTTAACATTCACTAAGTAATACCTCCACACCAGGCCTGTTTTGAACAGTGAGAATCACATCTTCTATCACCTCACAAAATGTCAATATTATTCTCTAGGAGAAAAGTAACTAGGATAACTAAATATTTTTAATTCCCCCACAATGATGTTCTTTGGAAGACCGAGAATCAGTGATAATTGCTATTTTTGTTACTTGTCAACCAAGAAAGAAAATGTCTGTTCATATGCATATAACACAAAAAAACACTTTGCAATACTTAAAAATCTACGAGCAAAACCCTAAGACACTCTTTATTATTTAGGTATTTTAAAAGTAAGTGAATTATTGGGTTTCAAAAATGACAACTTATTTCTTACTTTAACAATTTTCCCGTTTTCTCCATTACCAAAGATCTATATGGCTAGTGCAAAACACGTAAAAACTTTAGCACTTCACTCTGAATTTAGCAAAGGACCAAAATACCCTGCATTACTCATAAACAGCTGGTGCTAATTCATTTGATTTCAGATCTATAGAGCACAAAGTTGTGATAAATTATTAGTACTATTTGGCCTAATGTCAAAAAAAAAAAAGGAAAAGAAAATCAGCTTTTTAGAGTAATTCAGCTGAATTTTATTGAAATTATCTTTTATCTGCCCTTGTAAAGCATGAGGAAAAAATGTAGGTTAAATCAATAGCAATAAAGATAATTTTTTTCCTAAAGTTTTTTTAGTTTTAGGTAATCTCTACACCTAACATGAGGCTTGAATTCATGACCCAGAGATTGAGTCTCATGCTTTACTGACTAAGCCAGTTAGGCACCCCAATAAAGATAAAGATAAATTTAAATTTAAAGATAAAGATATCTTTTAAAAGAAGAGATTACTTTCATATGGAAATGGGCCAAGAAATGCCAAATTAAAAAAAAAAAATGAGGGAGCAAGAATAATTTCAGCATACAGCAAGAATAATTTTAAAGCTATCATATAATATATATAACATAAATAATACAATTACTACAAAATATATAACATTTAATATTAAAGCTATTTTTTTCAAAGATTTTATTTATTTGAGAGAGAGACAGAGCACAGGGGAGGGGAGAGGGAGAGTAAGAAGCAGACTCTGCTAAGTGGGGAGCCTGACATGGGGCTTGATCCCAGGACCCTGAGATCATGACCTGAGCGGAAGGCAGATACTTAATTGCGCCACCCAGGCACCCCTACATCTCTTAATTAAGACAGGGGTATTGGTACATATATAGACAAACAAAAGATGAACCACAGAAAAGTCCAGACTTGGGTGGTTATAAAACAGAGATAGCATTAAAAATCAGTGGGGAAAAAGGATGGACTCAATAAATGATATTGGGACAACTGGCTATACATATGGAAAAAATAAAATTAGCTTCCGAATTCACACCAAACACAAAAATAAATTCCAGATGAATTAAATACCAAAATGTAAAAACCAAAATTTTAAACCTTTTAGAAGAAAATCCTTTTGACTTGAAGACAGGTAAAGATTTCTTTTGCAGCATCTACATGGCTCAGACCACTGGGCAGCCCATTCTTGGTGTAGGCTCAGGTCATGATCTTAGGGTACTGGGATTGAGCCTGTCAGGCTCCAAGATCAGTGGGAAGTCGGCTTCAGGATTCTCTCTTTTTTCTTTCCCTCTGCCCTTCCCCTGCTCTCTCTCTAAAATAAATTTTAAAATCTTAAAAAAAAGATTTATTTTAAAATACCCAAACACAATAATCATAAAGGTAAGTGAGTAATTATAGCTATAATAAAATTTAAATCTAAAACTCTGTAAACATGAAAAGATCACCACTGTCTGGGAGAGGCTATTTACAACTAAATAAGAACCAGATTCCAAAGCATACCTTACTCCCCTCAAAAGGAAAACCATACAAATCAATTTTTTTTAAAAATGCTAACAGCCAAAAGGTAACAGCAGGCAAAGGATATACAAAGGTGAGTCACGGAAGAGGAAATCCCAATGACCAATAAAAAAAATTGCTCAATCTCACTAGTAATTAGGGAAAAAATGCAAACTTAAACAATAAGATTATATCATATTGTAAAAACTAAAATGTCTGTATGTTAAGTGCTGGAAAAGACGTGTAACGGGCACTCATACACTGCTGGCAAGAGTACAAACTGGTATAACTAGGTGAAGACAAAGGTAACTCATCATCACCCACCAATTCTATGTAGCAACAGGATACATATTTTAGACATATATCCTAAAGAAACTCTTACATATATACGTAAAGAGACATATAGAAGAATGTGTACTCCAGAAAAAATAAAATTAGAAGCCACTTAAATTATCCTCAGATAAGGAAACAGAGAATTGTGGTATATTCACAAAATAGGATACTACCTAGTAATTAAACAGAATTAACTAGCTCTCTATATATCAACATGGCTAAATTTCAAATGCCATTTTAAATTGTAAAAATGCAGTTTGCAAAAGGAAATATACAGTATGACACCAGTATATATATTTTTAAAAAACACAAAACAGTATATTACCTATGAGCACAAAGATACAGAAACGTGAAAAAAAGGATCTATACTAACTTTAGAATAGTGGTTATTTCTGGGAAAGGTTAGTGGAATCAAAAGGAGATACAAAAGAGATTCAATTGAATCTGTAATGTTTTATTTCTAAAAATTAAAGTTCTGAAACAAATACCACAATATGTTAACACTTAAATCTGGGTGGTAAGCATATGGATATATGTTATGCTATTTGCTGTACTTGCTTGAAATCTTTTTTTTTTTTTAAGATTTCTTTTTTTTTTTAAGATTTTATTTATTTATTCATGAGAGACAGAGAGAGAGAGACAGAGAGAGAGACACACACACACACACACACACACACACAAGGCAGAGGGAGAAGCAGGCTCCATGCAGGGAGCCGGACTTGGGATGCCTGACGTGGGACTCCATCTCCAGTCTTCAGGCTCATGTCCTGGGCTGAAAGCGGTGCTAAACCGCTGAGCCACCAGGGCTGGGCTTTTTTTTTTCTTTTTTTTTTTTTAAGTAATCTCTATACCCAACTCAACTCATAATCCCAAAATCAAGAGTTGCATGCTCTTCTGAGTGAGCCAGCTAGGCACCCCATGCTTAAAATCTCTTAGAGTATATATAAATTATACTTGTTTTAATGCACAGAGCTTCTAGAAATAATTATAGTCAAGTAAGGAATAGTTTCCATCATAAAAAATAAGTTGGAGGGGTGCCTGGGTGGTTCAGTCGGTTGAACATCTGCCTTTAGCTCAGGTCATGATCCTGAAGTGCCAAGATCCAGACCCAGGTCAAGTCCCTGCTGGGTGGGGAGTCTGCTTCTTCCTCTGCCCCTAACGCTCCTCATTCTTTCTCTCTCTCTCTCTCTTTCTGACTTTCTCTCTCAAGTAAATAAGTGAAATATTTAAAAAAAATAGATTGGAAATTATGACATTAAATCACTAGGAAACTGAAGACAGCATAAAGTAGGCCTCAGAGCCCATTCAAGAGTATTAATACTGAAGTGTGAGCAAGGATCTCGTTAAAAGATTTTTACCTAAGATACCATACCTAGAGTATGGACCCTTAAGAATTGCAGTATAGCACCTGTCTAAGTATATTGCCAATGCAAGTGTTTCCAAAGGTTCACACTGTTCTGCCAATTCAAGAATTTTCAACAGTACAATAGTATAGTTTCACCTTATACTGTTGCACCTTGTTTTAAATACTTGAAAAAAGAACACATCCATTTTAAGCATAAATTCCTTTTGTTTCAAAAAGAAGCTATTTAATGGTGTTACAAAGAGTTCAATTTTACTTACTAAAACGTATTTGCATTTGAAGATACTTTTTAAAATCTCCACTAAAGAGGCGCTTGGGTGGCTCAGTTGGTTAAGTGTCTGCCTTCAGCTCAGGTCATGATCCCAGCCAGGGTCCTAGGATCAAGCTCCAGCAAGCCCAAGGCTCTGCTCAGCGGGGAGTCTGCTTCTTCCTCTCCCTCTGCCACTCCTGTTTGTGTGTGCTCTCTCTGTCTCAAATATTTTTTAAAAAGCAAATAAAATTTACAGTAAAGTAACATACAAAAACAATAACTACTGTATATAAGATTGCAGAAAGTTGATATGCTTTGGACAGCAGACCTCTGATTTTAGGAAACAAGACTACAAAACATTCTGTATTATCTGTTTAGACTAGTGGTATTACACATAAACTATCCCCAATTCACAACCTGTGCCCCAAACTACCTGAAGGTTGATTATTTGGTAAAGATGTCATTTACGCACAAAAATCTTATAAATGGCTTAGTTTCTTGGGGTGCATGGATGGCTTAGTTGTTTGAGCATCATGACTCTTGGTTTCCACTCAGGTCATGATCTCATGATCTCACATAGTAGTAGAATAGAGCCGGGCCTCCAGCTCCTAAGAATCTGCTTCAGATTCTTTCTCCCTCTCCTTCACTCTCCCTTTCTGCCCTTCCCCACTCTTGTTCATGCAGGCACGTGCTCGCTCTCTCTCAAATAAAATCTTTCAAATTAAATAAATAAATGGCTAGCTTTCTAGATCAGGTTACAAAAGTTTCATCAATATACTGATACAAAATATACTGGCCTGCCCTTATCAAAATGTGAGATTAGGTAAATTTGACCTCTAACATCTTTGTACATCTCATTCAACTCCTAAGAGAGTTCTCTCCCTTAGATTCCTATTTAATATCATCTTATTCCTATTTCTTCACAACAAATTACCTCAACTAGGTATAAGAATTTATGAAGAAACTAAACCATTGTCTTTATTTGCATGACTGTATGTATATTTTCGAAAAGGACTGCTGTATCTCCAGTAATTGAGATTTCTGGTAATTTTAAATGATAGAGTACAAAAAAGTTCACACAACATGGAAAGCCGTTCTTCTTTTCTTTTTGATAACCAGGCGGTGCTGGTGGTTTAGGGGCCCAAAAAGCAACACCAAAGAGAGCAACTTTATTAAAGAGTTTCTCCATACTTAGAGTCAGCTCTCCTAAACTATTAAGGCTCTATTTCAGATTCTTTCTTTCCTCTACTTCTGATTCTAGGATTCCAGAGAAGCTGTTAGCATAAAAGTTCTGACAGATAGATAGTGTTGAAGCCTGGGGCAGTGGTAGCCAACTGTATGTGGAGTTTTTTATAAATAAGAGTCTGTATTCAATGTAAGCATAAGAATTAGAACTATAGAATCTGTTTTATTGCCAGCAAAAATTTAAGACAGCCAAGAACACTTATTACCTAATTCAATCTTTTTGAAAGGCCAAAGGTAATCAAGTAAGTTTAAATAAATTTATCATTTATTATAAAATGTATCCAACTTACAATTCCATTTTTTTCTTATACAATAAATACACTAAAGAAGAGAATGACAAAAATTATTTTCTTTCAGGTTCTCTGCTTTTTAGATTAGAACCTTTAAGATATTTTAGGAAATAATCAAATTCTCATGCTGTAGATGTTATTTACTGAATAATATCACACATTTTTTTTATTCAGCCAATTTCCCAGATGAACTAAACACGATGGTCTATTTTGCCCAGAAAAAGCAAAGGACAAGATATACAGGTTACAAATGCTACCAATGACACATGTGATATAATGACACAATGAAAAAGTCTCCTTCAATTACACAATATAAATACCATATACAAGACATTAGAATGCCAAAATTAAATTAACCAAAAGCAGTAATTCAAAATAGCTTTTCTCCCACAAAAAAAGGGGATTCAGAACTCATTGGAAAAGCATTACAACAAGGCTAACTCTATTTGTTAAACATTAGTGAGTAGTTACTAGGAAATTATAGTTATCGGGAAAAATAAGACAATCAGGGACGGCCCAAAGTTGTTCAGATTTTCCAAAAAAACAGAAGGTAGTTTTTGAAAATCAAACTGTGGCAGCAACCTCTAAAAGTTCTAGGTAAGGTAAATCTTCTCTTCTCTATACCCTTGTAACTAAGTTGGTGAAGCAGGTAACAGTATCAAAATGAGCTGGAATTCATATCCTGACATTGCTAGTTAGTTGTGAACCTAGCAAATTAACAAGCCCCTATCTCTGAATAAAACAGTATTAATACTACCTATCTTGCAGGGTGGTTTTGTCAAGATTAAATGAGGTATCTTTTAAGTAATGGTACCCAAAGTATACTGATGTGTATCAGTCTAAAGCAAGGTCCCCATCAGCATGATCAAGGGCTATTTCTGATCCATTTTATTCTCCTTTTGATCAATAACTTGAACGTAGACACAGAAGTCATAATTTTAAACCTACAGGTGAAAACAAAACCAGCAGACAGCACTACCAGGTTGTATAACATGAAAGAATTGAGAATTAAAAAAAAAAAAAATTAAAAAAAAAAAAGAATTGAGAATTAAGAAGACCTTGAACAAGTAGCAGGTAGGCCCTGACCTTAAAAAAAAAAAAATTGTAAAGGAGATAAATATAGGGTTTTACACTTAGATTTAACTTTAAAAATGCACAATACATAGAATGGGTTGGGGGAGCCAATTTTAAAAGAATACAAGAGTTTTAATTTACTATAAGCTCATTATGAGCCAAGAATGTGATTTACTGCAGGAAAAAAAGAGAATACAACTTTACCCTGTATTAATAATGGTAATGTCTAGCTCAAGAGAACAAGTGTTCAGCATATCCTTCACTAATCACTGTGTTCCACTGGGGACACATTTTAGAAGAAATATTGGCAAACAGCATTTCCAAAATAAGGTAACCTAAATGATAAAGGGTTTGGAATACAGAATGTTAAAGGAATTGGGAATGTTTAAATTGCAAAAGAGAAAAATCTGAGAGTATATGTAACCTGTCTTCAAATATATGAGGACCTATCATACAGAAAAGGAACTGTGTCTAGTTCAATATAGCTCTAAACAGGGCAGCCCGGGTGGCTCAACGGTTTAGCGCCGCCTGCAGCCCAGGGCGTGATCCTAGAGACCCGGGATGGAGTCCCATGTCGGGCTCCCTGCATGGAGCCTGCTTTTCCCTCTGCCTGTGTCTCTGCCTCTCTCTCTCTCTCTCTGTGTGTCTCTCATGAATAAATAAATAAAATATTTAAAAAATATATGTAGCTCTAAACAGCTAAAAATTACATGGTACTCCACATAAAAAAGACCTTTCTAATATGACACTAAATTGGGCTAGCTTTAATGGTGATGCACCTTCTACTGCTAGAGTATTCAGAGATTAAATTAGCTTCATTTTAAACAAAAATGTACTGGGTACTTAGATCCTAGGCAATATGCAAAGCACCAGTGATGATAATGAGGAAATGAACATGGTCTCTTCTTTCATGGAAGATAAATGATCAAGGCAAATAACCACACCGATAAATTTAAAATAACAGATAAATCTCTAAGGAAAGGAATACAGTTCTTCAAGAGCATATAACAAAGGATTATGACTTATGTGGGATCAGAACACGCTTCTCTTCAATAGATGAGTGATCTATGAGTAGGAGGTAAATGGTTGGGAACAGAACATCACAAAGAAGGGAAACAGCACATGCAAAGACCTTGTGGTAAGAGAAACTACTAAAGTTCAAGGAACTGAATGGCTTATATAACCTGAGCACAGAGAGTAGGGCAGTGAGTACAGAGTAGCAGAAGTAGAACCACAAAAGGCCTTAAAGGCCCAGTTTGGATTTCATCTTCTCCCCAAATTAACCCGATACTATTGAGGTAGGGGTTTAAGTAGCCAACAGGCATGGGAAGAAACAATCAATGTGGAAAATGCTGTAAAGAGACCTCTAGTGAGCTTCCTGAAGTAGTCCAAACCACAAATTATGGTAGTTTGAGAAAATGTGGTGGAAATGAAGATACAGAGAGGTAGACAAATTGAAGATACTTTTTAGGATATTAAAATGACAGGAACTCCTGGGCGGCTCAGTGGTTGAGCATCTGCCTTCAGCTCAGGGGGTGATCCAGGGATCCAGGATCAAGTACCGCATCAGGCTCCCTGCAAGAAGCCTGCTTCTCCCTCTGCCTATGTCTCTGCCTCATTCTCTCTCTCTCTCTCTCTCTCTCTCTGTGTGTGTGTGTGTGTGTGTGTGTGTGTGTCTCATGAATAAACAAATAAAAATCTTTAAAAAAAAAAAAGAGGATATTAAAATGACAGAACCCACATGACCAGTTCAGTCGATTATTTGGTTATAGCAGCAATGCCCCCCACCCAAAAAAAAGCAGCAATGCCCAAGCCAGATTCTTCAGCCCTAATAATACCCTTTTTGCAAAGGGGTGGAGTTGGGTGGAACAGAACTCAGTGATGAATTTTACTGGAGGGACAGAGGATGTGGTAAGAAAGAAGAAAGGATGACCATGACCACCACCACAACCACCTTTCCAACCCACACTGGTTTTCAGACTATATAAGTGGATGCACGGTGATGCCATTCACTGAAATAGAAAACAGGAAAAGTACTAATTAGGTGGGCTAAGATCATGGGTTTAGATGTGAACAGTAGAGTTTGAGGTGCCTTGATTTTACATAGGAAGTCTGACATTGATCTGGAACTTAAAGGATAGGTGTGGACTGGGAGTAAAATATTGAGAACCATTGGCATATGGATGGTAATTGAAGCTACAGGCTTAGAAGAGATTGCCTGAAGAGAAAACAGAGAAGAGAGCCTTGAGGAATATCTGCACTGAATAACAGGGTAGAGGAGGGTGAGTCTGCAAAAGAGAGGTAGGAGTAAAAACAAGCAAGGCTGCACAGAACCCATGGGAAGAGCGTTTTCATGAAATGGTCAATGTCAAATGCTGTGGAGACATCAACTCAGACAAAGAATGAAAAATGTCAATTAAGGGTGCTTGAGTGGCTCAGCTGGTTGAGTGCCTTCTTCTGGGGTCAGGATCTCAGGGTCCTGAGATCAGGTCCCAGGTCAGGCTCCCTGCTCAGGGAGGAGCCTGCTTCTCCCTCTCCCTCTGCCCTCCTCTCCTTCTGCCCCTCCTCTCCATCTGCCCGCCCCCCCCTCCGTGCTCGGGCTCTCTCTCTCAAAAAGAAAAAAAAAGAAAGAAAGAAAGAAAAGAAAGAAAAAAAAGAAAAGAAATCTTAAAAAAAAAAAAAAAAGAAAAATGTCAATTAAGTTTAGGAACTGGTTTCAGTGGACTGATAAGGCCAGAAATCAGACCTCAGTGGGCTGAATAGGTGGTAAGCAAATGGAAGACAGTAAATGTACACAACTCCATCAAATTTCTGGCTGAAAAATGGGAAGAGAAAAGGAGACAGCTGTGAAGGTGGAGGGAGGGTTTCTCTTAAAATGGAAGAAGATTAAGTATGTTAAGAGGGAATAGGTGAGGGCAGCCCTGGTGGCGCAGCGGTTTAGCGCCGCCTCCAGCCCAGGGTGTGATACTGGAGACTCAGGATCGAGTCCCACATCAGGCTTCCTGCATGGAGCCTGCTTCTCCCTCTGCCTGTCTCTGCCTCTCTCTTTGCTCTCTCTGAATGAATAAATAAATAAATAAATAAATCTTTAAAAAAAAAAAAAAAAGAGAGAGGGAACAGGTAAATACATAGGAGTGGGGGTTCCTTGGGTGGGGGGGAAAAGAGACTCTGAAACATGGGTAGAGAGAGTAGCCACAGATTAAAAGAGAGGCTGTGGGGAAGAGGAAGAGGTCAAATTAAATGACCTTTAGGGTGTCTTCTCACTCCATAATTTCACGACTTTCAATGCCATTTAGATAGGACATCCGCATGCACGCATAAATTTATGCAAACTTGTTCAAGTATTCCAGTATAAATAAATCGGCCAAGCACATCCTTATCCCCTAGTGACGCAGTTAATGTCCCTACGTTTATGACCAGTGTAATCTCTGGGCAAGATCCATCCCTCAGAGAGAGCTTTTAGCTCAACGCACACTGCAGCACGGCACCGAACCAGCCCTATCTCCCCTCGCCAAACCCATACTACACCGCGATTTTAAGAAGCTAAAGGAGGAAGTGAAATTTAAAATCCTGAAACTACAATATACCCTACTGCATTCAAAGCGACTGTCATTCACAAAAACAAAACGCGACACCCCAAACGCATCCCCACTCCAAGCTGAGGACACTCCTGCCTGTTCCGACGGTGACAGGTCCCCCAGCCAGGCTCAGGTCTAACGCTACGAGTCATTTGCACCTCCTCCCTCCTCTCCCAAGACCTTTCACTCTCTAAAGCAGCAGAAATGGGCTCCTAATGGTCCTTCCACAGCCCTCGCCCCCACGCAGCCGACGGATCCCCCGCAGTTATCCCCGCAGCTGCACCTAATAAGCTCTGGCAAGGGGGGTGCGACGCCCCCAGAGCCCGTCCGACGGGGCTGGGACCGCCACAACCCTGCGGCTGGCTTGGGGGACGCGGATAACAAGCCCCAGGGGACAGAAGGCGAGCATCAGAGGAGACCCAGGAGACCCAGGGTAGTGAGGGGCGCAGCTCCCCTCGAGCTTCCTCGGGCGGATGGAGTTTCTGAGGCTAATCCCCCGCCACCGCTCCCCCTTCTCACCCTCAAGCCCTCCTCTGGCTGGCCGCCCCCTCGGACCCCCCATCTGCTCGGACTCACTCCCCCTCCCGCTCGGGCCGTCGGGACCCCCGAGCGCCCGCGAGCCCGGCGCCCTCGCCTCGAGCCGCAGCTCCGGGGCCGGCACTCACCCGGCCCGCCATCTTCGCGGACACGTCCGGCTTGGCGGCTACAGCTGGGCGCTCAGAAGAGCCCGCCCCCGCCGCGCGCGCGCGCGCCCGTCGCCCGCCCTCGCGCAGGCGCGCAGCCGCCGTGAAGCCGCGCGCGCGCGCGCCCCCGGCCGCGTCCCCCGGCGCCCCCGCCCCGCAGAGCATGCGCCGGCTCCGCGGCTGCGGACGCGAGGGCGGGGCGGCGGTGCCATCTTGAGCGCGGGCTGCGGGTCCCGCGAGGGTGTACCTCGGCCGAGTGCGGAGCCGCGGGCGATTTACTCAGGAGCTTGTGGTGCACGTCTTGTCACAGCTGACCTTTTGCCTCGGACTTTGTAGCAAAGCCTTTGATGTTTTAATCCCTTAGCCCTGCTTCTCTTTGCCAGCTGCTGCTTGCCCAGTTAGGGCCTTTTAGCCTTTTCACCCTTCGGCGTCTGGACCCGCTGAAATGTGGGAAGGTGCCTGAGAGCATCTGGCGCGGGGACTGGGCTGTCCCCAAGTTGGTTCTGGATTCAAGTTCTGCGCGAATTCAAGCTTTTTCTCTGTGGGCGAGCTTGTTTATCTAGCTCCTGGAAATTATCAGCATGGGCATTTATGTTTGGTTTGTATGTAGCCTGGAAAACTCAGTATTTTCTTCGAATTTAAAAGCGAGTGGGACGCCTGGGTTGAGCAACTGCCTGGGGCCCAGGGCGTGATCCCGGGGTCCTGGGATCGAGTCCCACGTCGTGCTCCCTGCGTGGAGCCTGCTTCTCTCTCTGCCTCTCTCTATCTCTCGTGAATAAAATCTTTAAAAAATAATAATAAATTTAAAAGTGACTGTGATTGTTGCTATACTTTCATTTTCTATATTTTTTATTTCATTAAGTATTTATAAAGGTAGTGTTTTTAACGATCTTTATCATCCCCCAGTGTTGTTTCATTTGAGACCATATGGCTGAATTTGAATGAAATACCCCTGAAATTCGTTCTTTTTTTTACTTCGATGTCTCAACTACTGCATTTCCTCACTGAAATCCCAGAACAGAGGATAATAATCATTAGAATAAATAATAAAAACCACAGCAGCAGCGGCCCCCTACAAGAAGAGAGAATCCGCCTAGAGGATTCCCTGATGCTTTTTTTTTTGCCCCTGCCCCTGCTGGCTTAGATTTCTCTCCATATTTACACGAGGCAAGGAGAAATAACAGGATTTGTTCTCTTTCATTTCTTACAGTTGATTAGGAAAAATAATAGTTTTTCCAACATGAGCGAAGGAAAAAATAGAAGAGCTGGGCATGCTTAGTGGTTTAAAATTGAGAATAGAAATCAATAAGTCACCTGAAGGCGGGCCAGAGACAGAAGAAATAAAAAAGGCCAGTTGTTTTTGTTTTTTTTTAAGATGCTATTTATTTATTTGAGAGAGAGCATGGGGGGGTGGGGGGAGGCAGAGGGAGAGGGAGAAGCAGACTCCCAGCAGAGCAGGGAGCCTGAAGTTTGGCTGGTTCCCAGGAGAGCTGAAGGCAGATGCTTCACAGACTGAGCCACCCAGGCACCCCAAATCAGGCCAGTTCTATAAACTCTCACACTGTACCTGAGAACCACATTGCTTTATTGGACAAATCAGATGTTCACTAAATCAGTGCATCCAAGTTTATCAGGAAAAAGAACTAGTTGAACTCTGATCTATTAACTTGCAAAAGCTACAAAAACAATTAGAATGAGTTGGGGAGCCTGGAGGTGTAGGTTCTAGTCCCTTTTCTCTGTCAACTCACTTGCCAGGTCCCTTGACCTCTCTGAGCCCCAGTTTCCTTACTTGCAAAGTGAAAGGTATAATTAGATGCACTTAATTGTTGTGTGTTACATTTTTTGATACTTTGGATTTGAATCTATAAATCAAAGAGATTGACCAAAAAGATTCAGAAGATTATATTGGTTCTCAGTCCAGTGACCTGACATTATTTTCAAGGCCAGAGAATAATGCAGATATACTTAGACCCCTGGTTTGTTATTAGGTAAAATAGATGGTAAGAGAAAATGTCTTTAATCTCTCCAATAAGGATGAATACATAGGTTTGCTGGAGAGGTTCCAATGTATCTGTCTAGAGCAAGAAAATCAACGATGAGTGGCCCTTTGTAGCACAAGTGGTATAAATTCAGTAGCATCATGTGCACCGTCCTGCAGGTCCAGCTACCAAAGAAATTATAGGTAGATGTAAGCTCTAGCCCTTAGGGTGCTTAGTATCCAGCTGGAGCAGCAGGATTCTGAGACATTGCTCTAGGCTGTCACAGTGTCTGTGCTTCCCGTCTGTGCCTTGCTCTGATATTCAAGGTTACCTTAGAAATAGTGGAGCTGATGCTGCATCACCTTTGAGCAATTCTTAACGGTAATATTGACAGACAATAAATATTTTGCTGCCCCAAATCCAAGCTCCCTTTTCTGGCCACAGTTCCTCCAGCTCATGCAGTTTGGAAACTGTCAGACAAGGTGCCCTGCCATCCCCTGGCCCAGGAGGAAGCACAGAACCCAAGTTCTATCAATCAGATGCTTCTCTCCCGCTTGGAGACTGCAACCTTGATTATCCTAAGGAAAATGGAAAACAGTGAGAGTCAGTTTATGTAATGGAGACACCTTGGAAAGACCATTCATGAATTATTTTGATCCCTGGAGTTTATCTGGTTTCTGTATTCTGAAGAATTTGGTTGCCCCTCTTTGTCTTCATTTGTCTCTTTCTTTTTTTCTTTCTTTCTTTCTTTCTTTCTTTTAAATTTTATTTATTTATTTGAGAGAGAGAGGGCAAGCAGAGGGAAGGGCAGAGGAAGAGGGAGAAGCAGACACCCTGCTGAGCAGGGAGCCCAGCTCAGAGCTCAATCCTAGGACCCCGGGACCATGACCCCAGCTGAAGGCAGACACCTAACCATCTTAGCCACCCAGATGCCCTTGTTAGTCACTTTCTTTTTTCTTTCCTTTCCTCAAAAAAAATACCTCCCTCAGCTCTTCATTGATCCTGAAATCCTTTTAATATGCTTTCCTTTTACAATGAGAAAGTAGGTAAGACAGCTAACCATGATTTAGATTTATCCTATTTTTTAAAGTTATCTTGATGCCCAACGTGGGGTTCAAACTCACAACCCCAAGATCTAGAGTCACATGCCCTAACTGAATGAACCAGCCAGGCGCCTCTAAATTTGTCCTGAAGTATAAATGACTAACATCATTTTCTAAGGGCCACAGGGCTTCTTTAGGGGGGCAGGACGTACATCCATAAAACTAGGGAGTCAGAGAGGAAAGGTGTATTAGGTACCTTGAATGAAAGGACAAAAGATAATGACGGAATAACGAATTAGAGCAGTATCTAAGATAAATAACAGAAATAGAGGTAAGGGTTTGATCAAGATCGGTTCTTTTTTTTTTTTTAAGATTTTATTTATTTATTCATGAGAGACACAGAAAGAGAGAGGCAGAGACATAGGCAGAGGGAGAAGCAGGCTCCCTGCTGGATGTGGGACTTCATCCTGGAACTCCAGTATCATGCCCTGAGCCAAAGACAGACGCTCAACCGCTGAGCCACCCAGGTGTCCCAATCAAGATCTGTTCTTGTTGAACATGGCCACTGTGTGACCCAGTGTGTTGGTTAATTTTATTTATCAACTTAGCTGGGTCACAGTGCCCAGATCCTTGGTCAAACATGATGCTGGATGTTTCCATGAGGATATTTTTAGATGAGTTTTAAATTTAAATCCATGGATTTTGAGTACAGTAGATTGCTCTCCATAATGTGGGTGGGGCCTCATCTAATTAGTTGAATTGAATAAAAGACTGATCTCTTGGGAACAAGAGGAAATTTTCCACTGTCTTCTGACTTCAACTGCAACATCACATTTTCCTCGTTTCCCAGTATACTTGAACTACAACTCTTTCCTGAATCTCTGGCTTGCCAGCCTCCCTCATCAAATTTTTGGACTCCCCAAGCCAATTGCATAAGCCAATTTCTTAAATCTTTTTATTTTATGCAGATATATATGCTCCATATTAATTGTTTCTCTGGAGAACCCTGGCTAATACATTCAATATCCTGTCAGTGACAATGAAGTGATTCCAGGCACTACAAAGTGAAACTTAGTATCACCTGTTCCTCCCTGATGGCTAACCAACATTTATAGGTGGAGGCCTGATTTAAAGACTTGAAGACTGCATGGATATAATTCTCTGTTCAAATTATGGCCCATTAAACATCATTTAGTAAAAGCTCCATTGGAAAGGGGCTGAGTAACTTTCTGGTTACATCGGCATTTTGGCTGTAACAGTTGCAGTAATAGAGGCAGGTGGGTAGCAGGACTCCCTTTGGCTCAGGTCTTTAACCCCCAGGTCCTGGGATCAAGTCCCACATCAGGCTCCTTGAGGGGAGCCTGCTTCTCCCTCTGCCTATGTCTCTGCCTCTCTCTTTCTGTGTCTCTCATGAATAAATAAATAAAATCTTAAAAAAGAAAAAAACCCAGTTGTGGTAACAATTTAACTGGCAGAAAAATTTCTACTGTGTTTTGAAGAATGAGGGCAATAATAAACTAAGTAAAAGTAAACTGATTCAGTGTTGTCTAGTTTATTTAACAAAACAATGAAGCTTTTTTGGTGCTTGCCATGTTACCTAGAGGGAAACTACCTTTTGTCTCTGGAACCTCTAGGGTTAAACAAATGGTGCTGGGAATAGAGAGGCATTTTAGTCACTTTAAGGTATGGGTTTCAAACATCTTCCAGCAAGACTGCATGCAAATGTTTCAGGGAACACTGCTATGCAGCAATTCACCACTGCATTGTAATAGTTCGAGAGCATCCTCCAGTGGCTCTGTGTATGTGATCAACAAGGACCCGCACCGCCCCTCTTGTAGAAGATGTCACTGTGAACAGATAAAAGTGGTCTCTAGAGCCCCTTTTACACCCTTCCTTCTACACCGCCTTCTCTCTTTCCCAAGTTCTTTGAGCAATAGTAACCTCATATATTACTGTTCCCAGAGGTATATGCAATTTAACAGAATATTGCTGGGGAGAGCAATGCTAATTGCTACCGGTGGAATTTCAGAGATTGTGACATCTCTCTGGGGAGCTTTATGTGGATAATGATCCTTATTCTTGCCGCTCCCATCATAACCCACTGGTCAGCCACCCATGGCTGACCTAAGCCCAGGCTTAAGGGAGCCTCAACAAAAACTTCATTTTACATCCCTGTCACAGCCAATTTTAGGAAAATGGAGCTGTCATCTGTTTGTTTTCTGTTGGAGAGACCTATTTCCCAAAACGATGGATAAGCCTAGGGAAGGGAGCAAAATGGAGAAAGGATATGGAATTTTTAAAGAAAGGAAGACGATCTGATCTGATGCAGCATTTTAGCTGTAGTCAGGTTTTTTATTGTTGGTATTTTTTAGTGTGTTTCTTGTTTTTTGTTTTGATGAATATGTCTTTTCTCTTTGGAGGATCAAGGGCAAACACCTATAGTCACAAAAATCAATTCATTCTGGAAAGTCCGAGTGGGCAGGAGAGATGATAGAATCCTCCGTGGAAAGGAATGAATGTTGCTATGGAAACCAGATGATCCTTTAGTGAGAGCCCCAAAGTGCTTGCCAGGCTGCCTAACCCTGCATATTAACAATGTGGGTCCAGAGAGCTGCTTGCAGTTCTTTGGAAATGGATCATTCAGATATTGGTCTGATGAGCTCTTATGCATTTGAGAAAAGGAAGTCAGAGTCTCCTGGGAAGGGCTGAGTTGCCTGAAATCTTAAGACAGAAGCCCACAAACCACAGCTCACTGGTCATGACAATACTGGCTATCTGTGATGGTTCCTTAGGAGGGCTTCTGAGAAAAAGTGAAGGTGTGTCTTATAGTTTCTCCTAAGAGTTAGTTTACTGGAGGGCTATTTCTAGGGCAAGGAACATGTACAGTAGGGCTTTCTAAAAGAAGAAGACATCTCTTGAGCAGAAGTGTGACCAGAACAGACGGATAACTGGGTACCTGGTGCCCCAAGAGATGTTTTCTATTAAGGAAAAAAACGTCACTTAATCAACATCACAATAATCAATTTATTTGTTGAATTGAATCACCAAAATTGAGCTTAATAAACTTTTCCTGAATAGTTGCCATGATTTCAATTAAACTTTCTTCCAAATTGTGGGTTTGTATTAAAAAAAAAAAAGTTGAGTTTTGCATTATGAAACTAGTATTTTCTCTCAATCACTTAAAGAAAAAAGTCACACCCCTGTCTCCTGAATATAATCACCAGTAAATTAGACCTTTTTCTTCTAGCCCCTCTCCCACACATTTTCCATGCATATTATTATTAAAAATATATGATGGGCACCTATCTGGCTCAGTTGGAAGAGCACGTGGCTCTTGGTCCTGGGGTGGAAAGTTTGAGCCCCATGTTGGTTTGTAGAGATTACTTAAAAAATTAAATCTTCAAAAATATGAAATGTGTTTGTGTAAAACACATATAAACATAAAACATAAATGTGTGTATATATATGCATATAAAAGATGTCTCTGTGTTAATGTGTGTATCTATATATGGTTGTAATCCTTTAAGAATTGAGTGCCATGTGGACAGGAACTTTATTTTATTCATAGGCATGCTGCAGATCTTGGGAAAATAACACATATCCTCAGGTCATTGAGGTGGAGGGATAAAGCCTCATTATTATCAGCTCCAATATTCCTTCTGTAGGTACAAACAGTGGCAGATAAAAATCTTTTCTTCGCTATTTGATCCTTTTTTCAGGTTATGATGAATCCATGAATCCATTTAAGCAACCTTCATAATTGCTGGCAAAACAGTTTTTGCATCTTTGACTTGAAAGTCAGCAGAAGGACATGAATAGATCATTTGTAGTAGATGAAATAAAAATACTAGTAAACATTTGGGGAAAAATGAGTAATCAAAGAAATGAAAATGAAATCAACACGAGATATTTTGGGGTTTTTTGGTTATCAAATTAGCAAACAAAACATATTAAAAAGAGCTTACCAAATGATGAAGTAAACATTGCTTTCACTTGGCTGGTGGGAATGCATAGTCTACTCGTTTGTGTAGTCGATTCAGAAAACAATTTGATGGTGTAATGTGTTATCAAGAGCTTTAAACATCTTCATGTTTTGACCCAGTGATTCCACTTTTGTTTTTTTCCTGAAAAAAAAGAAAAAAAAAAAAGCAAGGAATTCTGGGGGAGAAAAGTTCAGTGAACATTATTCATATAGAAAAACTTAAAAACAATCTGTTGAACTCCATGAAAATGATTAAATAAATCAGGGTATATCCATATGATGGAATATCACACAGCTTTCAGAAATGTTTAGTGTTAAGTAATGTGGAAAATGCTCAAATTAAAATGTTAACTGGAAAAACCCCCAAATTTTATGTAATTATAATCTGAACTATGTAAAAATTGCATAGAAAAATGATTGGAGGGTGCCTGAGTGGCTCAGTTGTTAAGTGTTTGCCTTCAGCTCAGGTCATGATCCCAGGGTCCTGGGATGGAGCCTCACATTGGGTTCCCTGCTCAGCAAGGAGTCTGCTTCTCCCTCTTTTTCTACCCTTCCCCCTACTCATACTTGCTCTCTCTCTCTCTCTCAAATAAATAAAATCTTAAAAAAAAAAAAAAAAGAAGAAGAAGAAAGAAAAGTGACTGGAAAGAAATAATCCAAAATGTAACAGTGATTGCCTCTAGATGATAGAATGGTATGATTTTTTTTCCCACTTCCGCTCCTCCTTTTTGTCCTCGCTCTGATGAGGAATGCCATTTTTTCATGTATTTTTAAAAAGTGACTGTGTAGGGGATCCCTGGGTGGCTCAGCGGCTTAGCGCCTGCCTTTGGCCCGGGGTGTGATCCTGGAGTCCTGGGATCAAGTCCCACCTCAGGTTCCCAGCATGGAGCCTGCTTCTCCCTCTGCCTCTGTCTCTGTGCTTCTCATGAATAAATAAATAAAATCTTAAAAAAAATAAAAGTGACCTTGTATAATCTTTTATAGTCAAAAAAAATTCTAAGGAGTCACGTTGAAAAACCTCTTATATATTTACTATCAAATATACAATCAGAGAGATTAAGAGCTAAGCTTTTAGCTCTCTGTTTGGCTACTTAATTTTCCTCTTTTATTTTTTTTATTTTTTATTTTTTATTTTTTTAATTTTCCTCTTTTAAAAGAGGAAATGATAGTTTCTAACTCACAGGGCGTTATGGTCACACAGGTAAAGTCCTTGATATAGATGGCACATGGTACGTGCTCAATAGGGGTTCACATTTCTGATGATCTCAGGTACCATTTACAGGAGTTGGTTACCTATCTAACAGCTAACCAAGGTGGCTTTTTTTTTTTTTTTTTTTTTACAGATTTTATTTATTTGTTCATGAGAGACCCACAGAAAAAGGCAGAGACACAGGCAGAGGGAGAAGCAGGCTCTGTGCGGGCAGCCTGATGCGGGACTGGATCCCAGGACCACGACCTGAGCCAAGGCAGACGCTCAACCAACTGAGCCACCAGGTGCCCCACCAAGTTGGCCTTTAAAGGGGGGTGAGTTCCCGACAGGAGGTGAGGGCTGTGGTAGGGCGGCATCCGAACGGTGCAGGTGGCTAGTATTTTACCCAAACTGTTGAAAATCGGTTTAGAGGCAGGGCTGCAGCCTAGCTTCAAACTGAGTAGGAAACTTTCCTTAAGTCTTAACTTCTGTGTCAAAGTCTGGGTATTTCCCACACGAGACACCGCCCCAACTAGTTTCTACTTTTAGCTCAACCGCGGCAAATTTCCTTAAATATCACTGGGAACTTGGCCCCGCCCGCATGCCCCCACCCGGTTGGTTCGAACGCTCCCGGGGTTAGTTCAATCCCAGGGATTTTTCCGAGTTGATTGGCGGAGCAAATCGGAAATCCTTTTACTTTTCTGATTGGTCGCGCGCGGCATTGGGGCGGGGCGTGTGGGAGTGTCCCGCCGGGTCGCGGGGGGCTGTCATTGGAAGATGAACCCGGCATTTGCAGAGCTTCGTGCCGTCGCCTAGGTCGCCGGGGGCGGGCCTTCCCCCGGGCCAGGCTCTTATTGTCCTTCTCATTGGTCATATGTGCCGTCACTCACGGAACTTCGAGCTCATTGGTACGAAAGCTCCGAGAGGCGGCGGGTGATTGGTTGGTTGCCGTTCCCGCCCCCGCGCCGGTCGCCATTTTGCAGAGGGAGCCGAAATCCGAAAGGCTGTGGTGGGTAACGGTGGTCAGCGCGGCGGCAGGTGAGTCGCGGGCGGCGGGCTGGGGGTGAAGGGGCGTCGGCTCTCCAGGCCTGGCTGGATTGCCGCACCGTCAGCGGGCGGGAAATCAGAGAGCGGCGGTTAGCTTGCGGAAAGGGGTCGGGCCGGTGCTGCGGGGACCCGAGGGAAGCTTGGCGCGTCCACCCGTCGTCCTCCGCCTTCCCGAGGGCCGGCAGCTCCCGAGGGAGCGTCCAGGCGGGCGGGCAGGAGAGGCGTTTGGGGACCCCCCCGGGAAGCCGGCGCTCGGCCCGCCCGCCGCGCACGCCCCCTTGGCCACCTGGTCCTGTTGGTGCCCTGGGGGTGTCGTCGCCGCTCCTGCCTGAAGGGGAGTTGGTGCTGGAGGCAGGGAAGGGTGGGCGGGCCGAAGGGGCGCCGGAGTCTCGGACGTTTTTCCCCAGAGCGTCTCCAGAGGCTTAGCGGGATTTGGGCGTCTCTGACTGAGGAGGGAAAGAGAAGCTGGAGGGGAAACCTAGGTGGTGCACTCGTGTGGTGGGAGGGGGATCGAGCGGAGCACTTGCCTCAAAGGACCTCTAAGGGGGAAGCACTTCCCCTCCCCACCCCTGGCTCGTTCCTTACAGTTTTCCTCATCTCTGCGATTTGTCTTCTTTCGGAAACAAAAGACAAGGCGTCTCTGGTTTTGTCGCCCAGCTAGAGATTTTTGACTGCTGAAATGTTCTGGACGTTTGTGTAGTTTCCATACAGACCTCCTATGGATGATGAAAGCACCCGTCACTCTTTGGTTGTGGCAGTTCACCTTTAACTTCATTTATGCACGGGATACGTGCCCTGCTGCTGCTTTTCTCTCGTCGTAGAATGGAATGGAGTGTGTACTTGGGACATCATCCATGTGAAGCTACTGTGGGAAACCGTTGGATTTCAGACGTGGGCCCTCTGGAATTTGGTGACCTCTGAGGTCACTAGGGTCCAGATGAGTGAGAGGTTGGCAGTCCTTGTTGCATTTTTCCTCTGCCCTGCCAGGGAGTAAAGTTTTTCTTTGGTTAGCAGTTTTATTTTTTCAATTTATTTATTTGTTTATTTACTTATTTATTCATTTATTGACAGAGGGAGGGGCAGAGGGAGAGAGAGAATCTTAAGCAGGCTCCATCTCACCATCGCGACATCATGACCTGAGCCAAAATCCAGAGTCTCGTGCTTAACCAACTGAGCCAGCCCAGGCACCCCGGTTAGCAGGTTTTTTTTTTTTTTTTTAATTCTTTTTTTTTTTTTTAGATTTTTATTTATTTACTCATGATACACGTACAGAGAGAGAGAGGCAGAGACACAGGCAGAGGGAGAAGCAGGCTCCATGCAGGGAGCCCGACGCGGGGACTTGATCCTGGGGCTCCAGGATCGCACCCTGGGCCAAAGGCAGGCACTAAACCGCTGAGCCACCCAGGCATCCCTGGTTAGCAGTTTAAAAGGAAAATCATATTCTTTGGAACAAGGATTTATTTTCTACTTTTCATTTTTGTTTTTTTTTTTAATTTTTTTTTTAAATTTATTTATGATAGTCAGAGAGAGAGAGAGAGAGAGAGAGAGAGAGGCAGAGACACAGGCAGAGGGAGAAGCAGGCTCCATGCACCGGGAGCCCGATGTGGGATTCGATCCTGGATCTCCAGGATTGCGCCCTGGGCCAAAGGCAGGCGCCAAACCGCTGCGCCACCCAGGGATCCCTACTTTTCATTTTTGAAGGATCTTTTTAGGGGCGCCTGGCTGACTCCTTTGGTTAAGTGTCTGCCGTCTGCTCTGGTCAGGATCCTGGAGCACCCGGATGGAGTACCACATCTGGCTCCCTGCTTGGTGGGGGAGTCTGCTTCTCCCTCTGCCCCTCCTCCACCCCTTTCTGTTTCACAAATGAATCTTTCTTTCTTTTTTAAACATTTTATTTATTTATTCATAGAGACACAGAGAGAGAGAGGCAGAGAGAGAAGCAGGCTCCATGCAGGGAGCCCGATGTGGGACACGATCCCAGGTCTCCGCGATCACCCCTGGGCTGGAGGCCGCGCTAAACCCTCTGAGCCACCAGGGCTGCCCAACAAATGAATCTTTCTACAAAGAATCTTTGTAGATGTTCAGGGGCTCGGTTTGAGGTCCGGATGGACTACTTTGAAGTCTTTAAAATGTCAAGCTCACTCTTCAAATAGACTGATGTGTTAAAAGGCTGTAGAATAAATTTCTACAAAGCTAGTCTGCCTTTACTGTTGCCTTTATAGAATCTATCATACAGTCTTCTAAAAAATAAAATATTGAACACTTATGTTGTTAGAAGTCGATAGTCATACCTTTTGGGAGGTTATGACTGGAATGGGGGCAAGGAGATCTGGGTCACTGGTAATCATCATATTTTGATGGGTTTATGACATTTTATTGAACTGTTTGGTTATCATGTGTTTTCTCTGTGTATAATAACATTTCAATAAAAAGTGAAAAATTGGTTGAGAGTCAGGGGATGGTCAACACTGGTTGCTACGGATCTCCCCAGCTCTAGTCAGTTTCTCTGTTAGCTGAATGGTGTTGCAAATGCTGTATTTCTTCCCCTCTGAAATTTTTTTAGTTTTTTTTCTGGGTGTTGATACTGTTTGCTAGCCAAAGGCAACTACTACATTTTTAAGAGATACTGACATTTAACCTACCTTAAAGACTTCACATCCTGTAAAATAAACCCATTCTTTGCTTCATTAGTTCTCATTTCGAGAGAGTTTAGATGTATTTGTTTTGACATTGCTTCCGTACTTAGGCTGACCAAAGCCCAGGCTGACCAAAACCCGCTGCCATAGTGGTAGCATTGAGACTGTGTTTCCACTTATCCCACTTGGATGCTGCAGTGGAAAAGAGAATTTTCTGGCAAGGTATCAAAAGGCTGAGTTGAATTTCCCTTTAAAAACAAGACATGCTACTATTTATTGGCCAAATTATACTTCAAATTGTTTTCATTTTTTACTAAGTCCCTCCTCTAATAGAGAGTTGTATTTTATGTATGGTGTTTCTGTATCTCTGCAAAGAACAATTACTTGACTTGTCTTTCTTTTCATTCAGGTAACAGAAATCAGTCACAATGGGGAACGTTTTTGAAAAACTGTTTAAAAGTCTATTTGGGAAAAAAGAGATGCGGATTCTTATGGTGGGTTTGGATGCAGCTGGAAAAACCACCATCTTGTATAAATTGAAACTGGGAGAGATTGTGACTACTATCCCTACAATAGGTATGTTCACAACCTGTGACAAGACCAGTTTACAAGTTACTATGTTATACTTTTACTTGCCTTTTATATTATTGATACTTTTTTTTTTTTTTTTGAAAATCTTGTCTAAGAGTGTAAGCTTTTTGAGGCCCATACTGAGTAATACAGAATTTCCTGATTGCTCCCTGGCGTCTCTAGGACCATTGCTAGGTGTATGAGGCAATCAAATGAACACATTTAGGATAAGCACAATTAATCTTATCTGTTTGGTGAAAATGAAAAAGGTAATGATTAAAACGGGGAGGGCAGCAGTGCCTGGCTGGCTCAGTCAGTAAAGCTTGCGACTTTTTTTTTTTTTTTTAACATTTATTTGTTTAAGAGAGAGAGCATGCTCTAGGGAGGAAGCTTGCAGGGGAGGTATGGAAGGAAAGGGAGAGAGAAACCCAAGCCGACTCCACACTAAGCTCGGAGCCCAATTTGGGGCTATATCTTAGGACCCTGAGATCACCACCTGAGCTGAAACCAAGATTCCTATGCTCAACTGACTAAGCCACCCAGGCGTCCCAGAGCTTACGACTCCTGATCTTGGGGTTGTGAGTTCGAGCCCCTTGCTGGGTATGGAGATTACTTGAAATTTTATTTTATTTTATTTTATTTTATTTTATTTTATTTTATTTTATTTTATTTTATTTTATTTTATTTTATTTTATTTTAATTAATTTATTTTTTTAAAATTTTTATTTATTTATGATAGTCACACAGAGAGAGAGAGAGAGGCAGAGCAGGCTCCATGCACCGGGAGCCCGACGTGGGATTCGATCCCGGGTCTCCAGGATCGCGCCCTGGGCCAAAGGCAGGCGCTAAACCGCTGCGCCACCCAGGGTTCCCGATTACTTGAAATTTTAAACAGACAAACCGAGAGGGCGGTTTTATGCCCTCTATTCCACTTAATTAGTCTGTGTCCCAGCCTAAGCCTGAGTTGGGAGCTGGGAACCTGCTCTTGCCTCCTCATTCAGTCGTCTTCCAGCTGGCCTAAGTGGAACCATGTCCACAAGAGGTATGTTCCTAGGGTTTAAAGATGCAGTGTGATTTTCTTCACTCTGGCTCAAGCCAGTTACTTTGAGTTGGTGTCCAGCTGAAAGAATCTGATTTGTTCCAGTGCTGGAGGAGAACCTGGCAGTGTAATTATTCCTGCGAAATGGCGCTGTATTTTGTAAGCCATTTGAGGATTTTGCAAAAGCAAGTTTGATAGGATTTCATCTTTGCCTTATGAACTGCCTCTAGATCCAAACATCCTGGATCCTCACAGGATAACCTGTGAAGTCATAGTGTTCTGAATGTTAGGTTAGTCACAGGAACCAAATGATCAACTTCCAACTTGGGCAGTGGTTTCAGAGATTGCAACATTTGGAGAAGGAGGAAGCCAGATGGAGAAAGCATTCACATCCACAATTTAAAAAATGTTATTAGTCTAAAATGAAAATAGCATAATTGCTTGGTTTTCTCCAATTATTAAAATAATTCATGCATCCATAGTGTTAGACATACAGCAAAACATAAATGTTAACAAAACACTATTGTTAAGATTTGGTGAATATCTTTGTAAAATCATATGCATGCTGTTTTTGAACCTACTTTTCATTAAATAGTATGTTTAGATCTTTTTCTATATGATTTCTTCCCTTTGGAATATTTTCCTGCCTTTTTCCTTCGCCCCCTCCCCCTTTATGTAGCTAATGCCAACTCATTCTTATGGTCTTAGTTTAAACATTATTTTTCAGGGACACCTTTTCTGATGGCCTGGACTGGTTTTCCCCTGTTAAAAGTTTCCTTAGTAACCAAAACTTCTTAGTAATTCTCAACACATTTGTCGTCGCTTGCCCACTTCTCTTCCTTCCAGCAGTAGATAAGGGCAGGAACCATGTCTGTCTTTTTCACCATTGTTCCCAAGCCCCTGGCAAAATGCCTGGCACATAGTAGCTGTCCAGTAAATATTTGGTGAATAAATGGAATACCAATCTTGTAGATTGTGAAACTAATGGCCTGGAGTGAATCATCCCCCTCCGTATCCACTCTCACGTGCAGTCCTGTTCTACAGTGATGCTAAGCTTGGCCAAGTGGCTTGCTTTGGCCAAGGGAATATTAGCAAATTAAGTCAAAGATTGAATAAGTGCTTGTGCCTTAAGACTTGCACTTTGGGAACACTGCCACCACCATAAGAGGAAGCTCAATATTTCTTGAGAATGAAAAGACCACCTGGAGAGAGAGGGGCCCAGTCCAGCCTTCCAGGGACTCCATAGCTGAATGACTACAAGGGGAAACCCAGGCAACCCACAGAATTGTTGGAGGAGGAGAGGAATCATTATTCTAAGTCACTAAATTTTGGGGCTTAAATAACAACTGATACAGATTAACATCAAATTTGAGTAACTGGATAGTATTCCATTATGTGGCTATATTTTTAATGAATTTCCATTGATGGGTTGATTCACTTATTTGCCGTGTTCTTTGTAAATGATGCTGAAGTAAGCATCTTTAACATTTTTGCAAAATGTGCTTTAGTCCTTGCAGTGATTTCTGGAGGAAGAATTGCTGTGTTAAAGCTAATGTATGTCTAGGGGCACCTGACTGGCTCAGTCCATAGAGCATGTGACTCTTCATTTCAGGATTGTGGGTTTGAGCCCCATGTTGAACACAGAATTTACTTAAAAAAAAAAAAAAACCAAACCCTATGTACATTTAAAATGTGGGTACGCATTACCAAGCTTCTCCCCAAAAAGGTTGTGGTACCAGCTATTAAAAATGTTCATTTCTCCAGGGAATTTGCCTATATGATGGAGAAAAAAACACCGATTTTTATTGGGATTTCTTTTATTGTAAGTGAATATATTCAAACATCCGTTGGCCATTTGTATTTATTCTGTGGCTCAATTTTACTTATTTGGTTTTTAAGATTTTATTTATTTGAGACACAGTCCATATGAGTACCCGGGAAGGGATAAAGGGAAGAGGAGAGAGAATTTCAAGCAGATTCCACACTAAGCACAGAGCCTGATGTGAGCCTAGATTCCACAACTCTGAGATCATCCCTGGAGCTGAAATCGAGTCAGTTGCTTAACCAACTGAGCCGTCTAGGTGCACCTTATTTATTTTTTAAGTGGTTTCCATGCCCAATGTGGGGCTTGAACTCATGACCTTGAGATTGAGTTGTGTGCTCTACCAGCCAGGCACTCCAATCTATGACTTGATTTAATTTGGTTCTACCAGTTTTTTTGTTTGTTTTTTGTTTTTTTTCCTTTTTGTTGGCATGTTTATATGTCTCTTAATGATTTGAAGAAGGACATCTTGGGTCAGGAACAATGTGTCATGTGTTAGTTTTCTAGTCCATTGTCTTTTTTTTTTTTCTTAAGATTTTATTTATTTATTCATGAGAGAGAGGGGGGGTGCAGAGAGAGAAGCAGGCTCTATGCAGGGAGCCCGTCATGGGACTCGATCCCAGGACTCCAAGATCACACCCTGGGCTGAAGGCAGGCGCCAAACCACTGAGCTACTCGGGGATCCCTAGTCCATTGTCTTTCAACCTCGTTTTTTCTAAGTTTTGCCATATAGAATTTTAGGTAGTCTTATTTACCAAATTAAAAAAATATATATTTATTTGAGAGAGAGAGAGAGAGAGAGTGTATGAGGAGGGGGAGAAGGGGTAGAGGGACAAGCAATCTACCGGATGAGTGTGGAGCCTGATGTAGGGCTCAGTCCCATGACCCTGGGATCATGACCTGAGCCAAAATCAGATGTTTAACCTATTGAGCCATCCAGGTGCCCTGCCAAGTTTTTTTTTTTTCCTGCCAAGTTTTCTGTTTGTTTGTTTTTAGCTTCAGTGTCATTTTTAGAAAGTCTTCCTAACTCCAGGGTCATAAAAGTATTCATCAGTATTTTCTGCTGCTAGTTTTCTGTTATTTTTATTTCATTTTAAAAGACATTGAAATATTTTATTTATTTGAGGTTTATTTTTCTGTTACGAGTAAGGTAGGAATTTAGTTATATTTTTCAAATATATAGGCCAGTGCTATCCAATAAAACATTCTGCAATGATGGAAATGTTCTGGGTCCATACTGTCCAGGGTAGAAGCCATAGCTATAAGTGGCTATTGAACACTTGAAAGGTGGCTAGTAAGATTGAGGAGCTGACTTTTTTTTTTCTTAAAGATTTTATTTAGTTTTTCATGAGAGACACAGAGATATAGGCAGAGACACAGGCAGAGGGAGAAGCAGGCCCCCTGTGGGGAGGCCGATGTGGGACTCGATCCCAGGACCCTGGGATCATGCCCTGAGCCGAAGGCAGATGCTCAACCACTGAGCCACCCAGGTGCCCCTGGAGCTGACTTTTTAATTGGACTTAATTTAATTTTTAGTTTTTTAAAAGTTTTTTATTTAATTTTTACACTAGTGTGGGGCTCAAACCTAAATGAAGAGTCGCATGCTCTTCTGGCTGCACCATCCAGGTTCTCCTAATCAATTAAATCCAAATAGCAGTATATATATTGGACATGTGCAGAGATAGACAGTTGTCCACACTAATTTATTGGATAGTTTTTTTATGCTGATTTTAAATGCCTTCTTTTTTTTTAAAATTTTTAAATTTATTTATGATAGTTACAGAGAGAGAGAGAGAGGCAGAGACACAGGCGGAGGGAGAAGCAGCCTCCATGCACCGGGAGCCTGATGTGGGATTCGATCCCGGGTCTCCAGGATCGCGCCCTGGGCCAAAGGCAGGCGCCAAACCACTGCGCCACCCAGGGATCCCAAATGCCTTCTTTTCATATACTAAATTTTCATGGATATATATGTCTTTTTCTGGACAACTCCCTGTTGTAGTAATTTGAACTTAATTATTTCATGTGTTACTCAAGGTTTGATAATATCTTTAAAAATAGTTTATCTATTTTCAGAGAGTTCCTGGTTACATTTACTTGGTTATTTTTCCAGATAACACTTAAGATCATTTTGCTAAGTTTCCTGCCCCACCCCCCCTTCCCTAATCACTTTAGGATTAGAATGTCATTGAATTTATACATTTATTTAGCAAGAATTGAGATTGCTGTGATGATGTGAGTGCCCTTCCCTAAAACAAGCTAAAACATGACTCAAAGTGAGATTTGGAAAGTGAGCAGGCCCAGGCTGTGATGGTCCTCGAAGGTCATGTTTGGGATTTGGGTGTGGGAAGCCAAAGAGATTATTTTTTCCCCTTTATTTTAAATATTTCAGTCAAGCATAAATGTGTAGGGAAGTGATATGACCCCATTATAGGTTTTGAGAGTTTTGATTGGAAAATGGTGAATGGATGGAGAGAGGAAGAGTGGCTGCAGATAGCTTAGTTAGGTTACTTCAGTAATTGAGGCTAGAAATGACAGTCTCTTGGGTTAGGGTGACTATTAGATATTTAGGAGGTTGAATTGATAAGATTTGATAATGAGATCTTTAGGGGTGAGAGAGTTGGAAGTATCAGGGATGCCTCTCAGATTTCTGGCTTGTGGGATGAAGTCAGTACAGGGGTAACTAGTAGAGGAGGAATATAGAGGGGTGGGGATCTTTTTTTTTTTTTTAATTAAATATTTTATTCTTATTTGAGAGAGAGAAAACAAGCAGGGAGGAGGGGCAGAGGGAGAGAGAGAGAAGCTGACTCAGGGTTCTCTCCCAGGACCTGGAGATAATGACATGAGCCAAAGGCAGATGCTTAACCAACTGAGCTACCCAGGCACCCTCCCTTTTTTTAAAGTAGGCTCCGTACCCAGCATCGATTGAAATGTGGGGCTCTAACCCATGACCCTGAGATCAAGACCTGAGCTGAGATCAAAGAATCAACCAACTGAGCCACCCAGGCACCACTGGAGGTGTGGGGATCTTATGTTCAGTGTTGACATCTTGCCTTATTGGAGCCTTGAGACATCAAAGATTTTGGATTGAAGGTTGGATTATGAGCCTGAAGCTCAGGAGATCTGGGATGGGAAAATGTAAATTTGAGAGTTGTTAGTGTAAAGGTGGTAATGAAGCCCTATGAGTGAACGAAATTACCTTTTGCTACTGTGGGAAGAGGAGAATGGATGGGGCAGGACAGAATCATATTGATCATTTCAGGATCAATTAAGTGTGGTTGAGCTCACTAAGTAGTCCAAGAAGGTTCAGCCATAGAAATACAAAAAAAAAATAGGAAACCAGGGAAGAGTTTCAAGAAGGGAATGAGCAGTAGTATGAAATATAAAATTAAACTTGTAAGAACTGAAAAGCTTCTGTTGGATTTGTTGACATGTTGATCATTGCTCACCTTGGCAAGACCAGCTGTGTAACATGTTGAAGCAGCAGGAGCTCTTGGGTGAGAGGCAACACAGTAGGGGCAGTGAATGTAACTAAGGTTCTTAGAGAAATTTTATTTTGATCCGGAAAATAGAGGGTGGTAGCAGGTGAATATGTGGAGTCAAAGAAGGGCTTTTTGGGAAGTGTAAAGACTTAAGCTTACTGAGAAGAAGAGGTTGGAGATTTTGGAGCGGTCCAGATTATATGGCATTGGATAGTTGCCCCTTTCTCTGTTCTAAGAGGGAGAGAAAAAGAATGGTTACAGATGTAGGTAGGTTTCTACATTGTGTGGTGGGAGGTAGAAGTCAGTCTCATTAATAGCTTCTGTTTGCTCTGAAGTCATGTAAGATCTGCTGAGAGAAAGAGATCATGTGGAGTTGGAGAGTAGAGAAGATTTGAGACACCTGTCATGATGAATGGAAGAGCAAAGCTAGCATTCTATTTTGTAAGCTATACAGGTTTTTTTTTTGTTGTTTCTTTTTTTGTTTGTTTTTTTTAAGTAAGCTCTAGGCTCAATGTGGGGCTTGAACTCACGACCCTGAGATCAAGAGTTGCATGCTCCACCATCTGAGTCAGCCAGGTGATCCTGTAAGCTAAAGATCTTTGACTAGCGAGTTGCTTTGTGAATTAAAAGTCCTGTCCAAATGTTAGCCGAAATTCATTTGAATTGTTTACCCAATGAAAGTCTTCATTAAAAATTTTCTTCATCTTGCCTATTTAGGTTTCAATGTGGAAACAGTAGAATATAAAAATATCAGCTTCACGGTCTGGGATGTTGGTGGCCAGGACAAAATCAGACCTTTGTGGAGACATTATTTCCAGAACACCCAAGGTAAAGATTATCCAGTCTATGACCTTGAAACTATTTGTATTAAACGCATCTAAAGATGGATGCTTGAAGCGAAACCTTGTGCTCTGCTTTATTTGGACTGTCCATCATTCCTTCTCTTCTGAGGATCCACTTAACACTTTCTTTTTGGAAAATGGTCCCTGCCTTCCTAGAAAAAGTACTTGGGCATTAATGTCCTACATAGAAAACTACTCTTAATCCAGACGAGTTAAAAAGTGGCTATCATAATGAATTTTGTCTTTTGGTTAATTGAGAGCTATATGTGCCTTAGATGAAGTACCAGGTTTTAGAGAGTTTGAGTTCAGTGAACTCTTTTAAACTGGATGAGAATATCTAAAAATCATGCCCCTGCAGAGAAAGAGATGAACAGACATGGCTGGAACCCCAGGTGCCAGCATCTTGTGTGGCCACGGTCTCTCCCAGCTGCCCTGCTATTCTAGAAGTGTGTGAATTGACACACACACATATCCCAGATCATTACCTTATTTCCTTATCACTGCTTTCCTAAAAGTTGGGGTTTTAATGGGTCCACTCCTCCATCAATCTACTTGAGTTTTTTTTTTTTTCATGGATTTTGTGTTGGATCAGTGCTACCTTATAGAGTATTGCCTGTCAAAATAGCCATAAACTGTTCACCTAGTTTTTACACCCTGATTCTCATGTAGAATCCTAACCAGAAGGCATCTCCACGCTCACTTGAGGACTTAATTGGAAAAAAAAAAAAAAAAAGAACTTAATTGGAGTCTTAATTTTGAAATTTCTATAACAAGTGGTTTTTGTATCACATGCATTTCATAGTAAAGACTTGTGTTTCTTGGTTTCATTAGACCTATTGCCCACACTGGCTGGCCCTTTAGATTTTAGATCATTGTTGTAGCACTTTGCTCGGTTTGTAGTTATCTCTGAATTTGATTGTTTTTTCTCAAAATAGTGCATTTGTCTTTTTTTTTTTAACTTTTGTTAGTAGAATTTTTTTTTTAATTAAATATTTTATTTATTTATTCATGAGAGACACAGAGAGAGAGAGAGAGAGGCAGAGACACAGGCAGAGGGGGGAGCAGGCTCCATGCAGGGAGCCCGACACGGGACTCGATCCTGGGTCGCCGTGGACTGAAGGTGGCACCAAACTGCTGAGCCACCAGGGCTGCCCTGTTAGTAGAACATTCATAACAAATACAAGGAGAAAGGATGCATGATGAACCCCCCTGTGTTCATTGCTCAGCTTCCATGGTTACCAGCGTTTTGCCCAGAGTATGTTCTAGCATATCTCAGACATGATACATGAGACCTTTTGCTCCTATATCCTTCAGCTTTCTTTTTTTCATGACAGATAACAGAGAGAGGGGGGGCAGAGACATAGGGAGAGGGAGAAGCAGGCTCCATGCACTAGGAGCCCGACATGGGATTCGATCCCGGGTCTCCAGGATTGCGCCCTGGGCTAAAGGCAGGGGCTAAACCGCTGCGCCACCCAGGGATCCCCAGTTTTCATTTCAAACTGATAAAGCCTTTTTTTCTGAACATAATCTCCATGCCATTATCACACCCCCAAAATTAATATGAATTCTTTTTTTTTTTAAAAAAATTTATTTATTCATGAGAGACACAGAGAGAGAGAGACAGAGACAGAGACACTGGCAATGGAAGAAGCAGGCTCCATGCAGAGAGCCTGATGCAGGACTGCATCCCGGGTCTCCAGGATCAGGCCCTGGGCTGAAGGTGTGGCGCTAAACCGCTGAGCCACCTGGGCTGCCCTTAATATGAATTCTTTCATGACAAGTGCCTAGTCCTTAATTTAGTTTCTCCGGTTGTATCAAATGTGTCTTTTCCACATTGGATTTGTCTGCATCAGGAACCAAAGTTCACACATTGCATTTCATTGTTATATCCTTTTAGTCTCTTATTCTACAACAGATCCTCTCTCCCTACTTTGTTTCTGTGCCATTTTTTGGTTAGATGTTTATCTCATATTCTAAATTAGGCTGATTGTTGTGTTACTTGTTTGTCATTGGATAGCTTGTAAAATGGTGGTTCTAGAGCCTTGATTAGGTTCTGGTTCATTTTGGCAGCAAGAATATGTCACAGGTAGTGCCAGGTATTCCTTTTCTATCACATCTTAACACAGAAGTTTGGCCATCACACTTTTAGGGTTGCTAAGTGGGTTTAGACAATATAAGTCTAATTCTCCCAAAACAAAGTTCCCTGTCACCTACTGCTTTTAGCATTCATGGAAGATTATTACTAGATCTGTTATTTCCCTAGAGTTACAGAATGGTGATTTTTCTAGATATTGTTATATCATCTGTATTTGTTAGCTGAAATCCTTCTAAACGAGAATTCCTTCGCTCTGCTCTGAAACCTTGGGAAAGTTCATCTTTTCTGTTTTAGTTTCCTTATCTATAAAATGGAGGTACCTGCCGTGTTGGATCATTTGGCTTAAAGGAGATTAATTTTATAAAATGCTTAGTTCTGTGGTTGGAAGGTAGTAGTCACTCAGATAGGAGCCTATATTAGTCTGGGTTCTCCAGAGGAAACAGAACCAATGGGATGTATACACACACACACATCACTTATTATAAGAAATTGGCTCACATGGTTACAGAGGCTGAGCAGTCCCAGGATCTATCTACATTTGGCAAGCAGGGGAACCAGTAGAGCCAAAGGTGGAAGTTCCAATCCAAGGGTGGAAGACCAGCTCCAGGATGGTTAGGCAGAGACTTCTCTCTCACTCCTCTTGTGTTCTCTTCAGGCTTTCACCCATTGCAGGGAAGGGCAGTCTGCTTTACTCTCTCTACTGGTTTAAATGTTATTAACCTCAGCCAGAAACACCTTTGCAGACACACCCAAAATAGTGTTTGACCAAATGTCTGGGCATCTCATGGCCCAGTCAAGTTGACACATAAAATTGAGCCCAAAATTGTGAGAAGTTTTACTTCCTCATTCTCTGGCAGGAGTCCTTCGCCTGCTCAATGTAGTGTCACATTCAGTCACCAAGTTGAAATGCCATTTTGTTTTCAGTCTTCTATTCATAACAAGCCTGATTTAATGGAACTTCAGTAACTTGCTTTTGTGGTGGGCACCTGGCTATGTTCTAGGACCTTGGTATGGGTCAGTTGGACTCTTCGTGAAACTAGCAAATGAAGACTGAAGAATAGACTTGCTGTTTGTGGTGGGTCCAAATCTCTCAGCCAGTAGTAGCCTTGGATGCTGCCCCTATTTTTCTTGCCAGCTTCTAAAGGTCAAGCTGTTTTTTTTTTTTTTAAGATTTTATTTATTTATTCATGAGAGAGAGAGAGAGAGAGAAAGAGAGAGGCAGAAACACAGGCAGAAGGAGAAGCAGGCTTCATGCAGGGAGCCTGATGTGGGACTCGATCCCAGGTCCCCAGGATCACGCCTTGGGCTGAAGGCAGTGCTAAACCGCTGAGCCACCCGGGCTGCCCTTGTCTTTTTTAATTAAAATTTTTTTCATCAGTATGTTGAATATGACAGACTTAATGATAGCTTTTAGCTCTCCATTAAAACACTTAACCATGTACTCACTTAGGCTTTACTTGTACAGATTGAAATTTGAACTGTTTATGTGATTTCTTGGTTGATAATATTATAATAGAGTGCATAAAATGGTCCATTAGTTCTCGTGTGGAAAGGTTTTTCTCCTTGATTGTAAGTTCAGTTATTTTGTTAAATGGCAATACATTTATATGGCTCAAAATTCCAAAAGATAGAAAAGCATATAAAGAAAAGTCATTGTCTCTTTCCTGTACTCTAACCACCCAGTTCCTTCCCATAGACAAGCACTTTTATTTCTTGTGTATTGGTCCAAAGATATTTTATGCATGTGCATGCAGTGGTAAATACATATCCCCCTCCCTTTTAAAACAAATTGTTGTATACTATCCATGTGTAAATTTACCTTTTCTGGGTTCTCCTAGTTCAAAAGTGGAGCTAGTCTGATGCTAGGTTCTTTTGTTTCTCAGATAAGGATTTACATAAAAGCAGTACAGGATGGGCCCTAACAATCATAAACCTTAATTTTTATTAGGAATGGCAAAGGCATTAACTGTTTCCACCATTTCACTTTTGCAAGGATCTCCTCAAATTTCTGGATAGCCTTAGTTATGCTTAGTTATGATCAGAGTCCTTCCTTTTTTTTTTTTTTTTTTTGTAAAGATTTTATTTATTTATTCATGACACACACACACACACACACACACACACACAGAGGCAGAGACACAGGCAGAGGGAGAAGCAGGCTCCATGCAGGGAGCCCAATATGGGACTCGATCCTGGGTCTCCAGGATCACACCTCGGGCTGACGGTGGTGCTAAACTGCTAAGCCACCACGGCTGCCCAGAGTCCTACTTTAAAAAATTTTTTTTTAAATTTAAATTCAATTTGCCAGCATACAGTATTAACACCCAGTGCTCATCCCATCAAGTGCCCTCCTTAGTGCCCATTAACCAGTTACCCTATCCCCTCACCCACCTCCCCCTTCAGAGTCCTACTTATACTGCTGGTAGCATATCACATCTTTGGGGGAAGTTTTGAGTGTTCTGCCTTTTAAAAAAAATCTGATGTGATATAACAGACATGACTTTGTCTTGCATGCAGTCCCCACACACTCAGGAGCCGGGGAGTGGCTTCTGCCAGAGTGAGCTACTTCAGAGCTAGTCAGGCAGCTTGGTGGGTGGGCCTAAGAGGCAGGAGGGAAGGAGAAGAGGGGAGGAGGGCCAGCACTAGTTTTCCCTCCTGGTCTTGCTGTGAAATCTCAGTGGTCATCTTGTCACTCTATGCTTTTCCTACCAGGAAGGTCCCTTCAGCAGTGTCCCCACAAGGTGTGGCTGAAGCTGGCACAGATATCTCTAATGACAGGGGTGCCTCCTAAGGGACAGCCCATTACATCTTCAGTTTTGTTGACTCTCTGTCGACTTCTTGTAGTTTGTATGCGTTGATCTTCAGTGTACTTATAGAGCTGTATAAAAGACACTGCACCTCTCTTTATGGCATGGCTCTTTAGATATGTTGTGAAGACAGCTATCCATCTCTCTCAGTAAAACATCCCCCATATATTGTTTCTTTTTCATCTGACATGGTATCGCATTCCTTTGCCATCCTACTTATTCTCTGAATCCTTCCAGTTTCCCTGTTTTATAGTATGGGGTCCAGCAGCGACCACATGATACTCACAGGGTGTTCTGACTGCCATACCATAGAGAAGGCTTTTTTTTCACCATATCCTAGAAACTGAGCTGTCATCACTACTCTTGGTACAGCCTTGGGGCACTTTCGTTTTGGTAGCCGCTTCTCATTTTCATTGCACAGAGGGCTTATGGTTGGCTAACTACCAAGTTCTTATGATCGTTATTGCCGCAGGGACTACTGCTGAGAGAGGGCCTTCCCCATTCTTTTTTTGAGTGTATGTTGGATTCCCTGCGGGGGAAATCCTCTGGAGATCGTCTTTGTGCACTGCTTCCTCTAGCCAGTGTAACAGCCACCAAGTCTGTGCAGGTGTCAACCACGTTGGCTTAGATAAAGTGTGGTGGTATCTTTCTTTGACCCATCTCTTGCTTCCTGGCGCTTATCTGATGTGGTCTAGTATGGGATCCTCCAAAGATTTCCCAACACCAGCTTCCTGGAATTAGGCCAGACTTCACAGGTTAGGAGCACAAGACTCCCTCCCTTCAGACACCAATTGTAATTGTAGGGGTCTCCAGAACATTGTCCTTTCTGTGTGGCATCAGGACGCCACCACCTCTGGCATGCTGATGGATGATGTCTGCAGTACTGCCAACCAAGGATGCATATCTGAACTTTGATGTCCATGTCTGAACTTTGATGTCCTTGGTTTTTCTTGGGACTTCGTTATGCAGATATGATGTAAAAGTGAAGTGATTAAGCACGAACCTAACCTTTTCTCTATAATTTTGTTTCTTTCAATCTGGGGAGGGCCTGTATGCTTCTGAAAAGATAGGCTAGTTGATTGTGTGTGGCAGGCTCCCTAATTCTGGAGAGTAAATGTCCTTCCTTAACTGATTATTTTCTGTGAAACCATAGGTGTAAGTAGGGAGAAGCTGTAAGGACATATAAATGGTTGCCCTTTCCAGGTTCAGATTACCAATGTGCTTGTGATTTCTTTCCAGGTCTGATTTTTGTGGTTGACAGTAATGACAGAGAGCGAGTCAATGAGGCCCGAGAAGAACTAACCAGAATGTTAGCAGAAGATGAGCTCAGAGATGCAGTCTTACTGGTATTTGTAAATAAACAGGTATATTGTTGGCTTTCTGAATACTGGGACCAAAATTGCTGCCAGATGTTCACTTAAAAATGTAATTATTTATTTGAGAGAGAGAGAGAGAGCGCAAGCACATGAGCAGGGTGAGGGGCAGAGGGAGAAGCAGACTCCCCACTGAGCAGGGAGCTTAATGGGGCTCAATCCCGGGACTCCAGGACCATGACCTGAGCTGAAGGCAGATGCTCAACTGACTGAGCCACCCAGGAGCCTCAAGAATATAGATATTTAAATTAGATGTGTTTCTCCCTCTCTCTAGTCCGTACCATAACCTTTCCCTCAATCTCCTTTTTTAAAAATTTTTTTTCTTTTTCTTTTTTAAGTAAGCTCTAGGCTCAATGTAGGACTTATACTCAGGACCCCAAGATTGAGTCTTATGTTCTACCGACTAAGCCAGCTGAGCTCTTCCCTCCCTCCATTTTAGCATATGTCTTCCACTCACTCAATAAATATTAATTGAGCATCTATTAAGATTTAGGCATTGTTTTAGGTATTGGTGATGTAGCAGTGAGCGGCAAGACAGACAAAAATCCTGGTGTCCATGAAGTTTACATTCTAGTGGGAGTAGAGTCAGTCAGTAAAGGATATGTAATGTGTCTGCTGGAACTGTTGTAGAGGAAGGTAGAGCGGAGGAAGAGGTCAGGCTGGATGTGGGGAAGGGCCAGAATGCTTCCATGATAAGATGACATCTGAGCACAGGACCCTCATGGGGCTAGGAATAGCATGGCAGCCAGTGCAGCTGGAACAGAGGGGCGGTGGCAGTGAGGGAGGAGATGGTTGCATCATTTGGGGTTTATTGTCCAAGGAGGAGAAGGGGCTTCTACATAAATGTAGTGGAAAGCAGTGAAGTAAGAGTGGGAGGCAGGCCAAGTGTAGAGCCATCTCGCCTTGGGATTCAAAGTGGAAGGAAGCTTGGAGATGAAGGTAGCATAGTGGAATGAAGTAGAATCATGGAATGCATCAGCCTGAGATGACCTCAGTCAGGAAGCGTGATGTGTTTCCTTCCACTTTCTCCTTCATTAATACATTCATTATGTGATTGAGCTTATGCTCTTCTGACAGGGCTGCATCCTGTTTTGTCACTTCAGATTTATTGAAAGCATTTTCTCTTGCCTTCCAGCTCTTTGTAAACATTTTATTTTATTATTATTATTTTTTAAAGATTTTATTTATTTATTCATGAGAGACACAGAGATAGAGGCAGAGACACAGGCAGAGAGAGAAGCAGGCTCCCTGTAGGGAGCCTGATGTGGGACTCCATTCTGGAACTCTAGGATCACGCCTTGAGCCGAAGGCAGTTGCTCAACCACTGAGCCACCCAGGCGTCCCAGTAAACATTTTATTTTATTTTACATTTATTTATTCATTTAAGATTTTATTTATTTATTTATTTGACAGAGCAAACATAAGCAGGGGGAGCAGGAGGGGGAGAGGGAGAAGCAGGCTCTCCGATGAGCTGGGGAGTCCAATGCAGGGCTTGATCTCAGGACCCTGAGATCACGACCTAAGCCAAAGGCAGATACTTAACCAACTGAACCACCCAGATGTCCCCACAGAGCATATATATATATATATATATATTTTTTTTTTTTTTTTAATTCATGAGAGACACAGAGAGAGAGAGAGAGAGAGCAAGAGGCAGAGACACAGGCAGAGGGAGAAGCAGGCTCCATGCAGGGAGCCTGACATGGTACTCAATCCCGGGTCTCCAGGATCACGCCCTGGGCTAAAGACGGCGCTAAACTGCTCAGCCACCTGGGCTGCCCGACAGAGCGTTTTTTTTTTTTTTTTTAATTAATTTTTATTGGTGTTCAATTTACCAACATACAGAAAAACACCCAGTGCTCATCCCGTCAAGTGTCCACCTCAGTGCCCGTCACCCATTCCCCTCCAACACCCGCCCTCCTCCCCTTCCACCACCCCTAGTTCGTTTCCCCGAGTTAGGAGTCTTTATGCTCTGTCTCCCTTCCTGATATTTCCCAACATTTCTTTTCCCTTCCTTTATATTCCCTTTCACTATTATTCATATTCCCCAAATGAATGAGAACATACACTGTTTGTCCTTCTCCGATTGACTTATTTCACTCAGCATAATACCCTCCAGTTCCATCCACGTTGAAGCAAATGGTGGGTATTTGTCGTTTCTAATGGCTGAGTAATATTCCATTGTATACATAAACCACATCTTCTTTATCCATTCATCTTTCGATGGACACCGAGGCTCCTTCCACAGTTTGACTATTGTGGCCATTGCTGATAGAAACATCGGGGTGCAGGTGTCCCGACGTTTCATTGCATCTGAATCTTTGGGGTAAATCCCCAACAGTGCAATTGCTGGGTCTTAGGGCAGGTCTATTTTTAACTCTTTGAGGAACCTCCACACAGTTTTCCAGAGTGGCTGCACCAGTTCACATTCCCACCAACAGTGTAAGAGGGTTCCCTTTTCTCCGCATCCTCTCCAACATTTGTTGTTTCCTGCCTTGTTAATTTTCCCCATTCTCACTGGTGTGAGGTGGTATCTCATTGTGGTTTTGATTTGTATTTCCCTGATGGCAAGTGATGCAGAGCATTTTCTCACGTGCATGTTGGCCATGTCCATGTCTTCCAGAGCGTATTTTTGATGTCACTCCACATCAGTATAACTAGATTGACTTTACTATGTGCCAGGCACAGTTCTAGGAACTAGGAATATTTCGAAGGACAAGATAGAAATTCCTGCCATTGTAATGCTTGCATTCTAGTTAGTTAGAGGAGACAGATAATAAGTAATCAACATACCAAATAAGTAAATCTTCAAGTAACATGTGTTGAGTGCTGTATTTGAAAAGATGAAGCAAGACAATTAAGGAGTGGTCCTGGGGGCTCAGGTCATGAGGCCTTGCAAAACACCATAAGGTCTCTGACTCTTCCCCTGAGAGAGATGGATCTGTTGCAGGGTTTTGAAAAAATGACTTGCTCTGACTTTCACTGTCCACTGGGTTGAGAATAGACTTTGAGGGAAACAAGCACAGAAGCAAGGAGACCAGTTAGGAAGTTATTTCAGTACCTCGACTTAGAAGTGGTGGTGGTGGGATCAAGTGAGTAGCTGTGATATGATGAGAAGTGGTCAGATTCTGCATCTGTTTTAATGGTAAAGTGAGTGGGGTTTCCCAATGTAGAGTTGAGAGGTCAGAGAGAGAGAGAAAATCAGCCAAGCTAAGACTGTGACTAAGGTTTTGGGAGAAGAGCATAATATTTCATTATATAAATGCATCATTATAAACTGACTTTTGAATTTTTTTCTTGAAGGATCTTCCCAATGCTATGAACGCAGCAGAAATAACAGACAAGCTCGGCCTACATTCCCTCCGCCAGAGAAACTGGTACATTCAGGCCACTTGTGCCACCAGCGGAGATGGGCTTTATGAAGGCCTGGACTGGCTCTCCAACCAGCTCAAAACCCAGAAGTGATTGGAAGCGCTCCATTCCCCATGCATTGTGGCAAAGTCAGCTGGCCTCTTCTGTGTGCATGTGTGCGTGTGAGGAGCCGAGTATGGGTGTGTGGCTGGGAGTGGGAGCAGCTTTCTCACACCGTGCCTTAGACATGCAAGAAAACCAGTCTTACATTTGAAGAAAAACCAGTGTTACATTTTAAATGCTACCTTCCATTTCAGTAGTTTCGAGGGTCAGCTTAGCTGACGGAGGGGTCCTGAGGGCTTCCTGGTGCACAATAGCCAGAGTAGTCTTTGTGGTGGGCAGGAGGAGGAGAGTGGGCATGGGGATGGAGCTGACTTGTGCAGTTTTGGGTCTGGTGTCTCTGCATATACCTGGAGTCCTCTTATACTTTGGTGGCCTTTTGTAAAAGAGGAAGGACTTGTCATTCTTGCCCGTCACTGCCAGACCTAGCAACACACCTTTCAGTGCTTTAAAGCAAAAGATCTTCAAGAAAAACAAGCACCTGCTTGCTGCAGGTTTGAAGTTCAGATTTGAACTTTTCCCTTAAGTTATTTTCTTTCTGGTTTAATGTGCTTTATTTAAAGGAACTCAAGATCTTTTTCATTAAGACTCCAGAACACTAGAAGATTATCTAGTCCTCCCCTTGTGCTAGTTCCTTCCCCCGTTTCCCTCTTATTTGCCAAATGGAGACCATTTGGGGTCAGTAACCCAGCGTGAGGCTGAGGTTCTTCACTGGGGCCACACGGTGGAGTGACGGGCCGGGTTACGGAAGCAAGGTGAGGGTCAGAAGGGAGGTGAAGGTCGAGTGTCCTTGTATCACCACCTCGGGTTTCAGGCTCCTGAGACTGCTGCTCCCACTGCTCTGCTCTGTGCTGAATGTTCTCTGCTTGAGGCAGGAGGTTCACTCCTGGGATGGAATCGTCACCCAGTTCAGTTGTCTCAGTTCAGCTTGTGATTTCGGTTAGTTTCTGTTCCCAGAACCACACACCTGTGAGTTCTGAGAGTGAGAGAGGATCGAGAGGTTAATTTTGGAATCGAAATCCCTGGCAACCCCTGTTACTGCCCCTGAGTTGGTGCTAAATTTTGCCATGAAAAATGTCCAATCTTGACTGCTCTCTGTGGCGCTGCCTCCCTCTTCTGGATGGCAATAATGTCTTATGTTGAAACGTGCTTTATGTTGTCCTCAAAATATTCATGGAGATGGCCCAGGGATGAGCTTGATTTCACATGGTAGTCCAGAGCTTGTTTGCGCAGACAGCTGTTGGCCAAGTGTGTACTTAAGCGCTTTCCCTACTTTACCTTTGAAAGTTCCTTTTTCAAAAAAAAAAGGTTTATTCAAATTACAGAGGAGGGGAATGTAAAGTGAATTTTAACAAAAGTAAACCTTGTATGTTAATGATGATGAAGTTGATATTAATAGGAAGAAGTCTCATACCATGATAAATGTGGGGTGTAATGTTTTTCTTTATAACAATGTGACTTGAAAGAATGTTCATTGCAATACTGGCATCCAGGTCCAGATTTGATTTTTAACTGGAGTAATTCCTGAGAAATATTTAGCTGTACATCTCAAATTGGCAGGGACTGTGTCTTACACTTTTGTATTTATGCTTAGTACAGTGTACCCGGTACGGTGCTAGGCCTCATTAAACAATTATTGATTGGTTGGACAATAAAGAACTTGCTTTGGAAGGAGAAGACAGCCACATGCTTCTGAATATCTTGAACGACTTTAAAATCCCTTTCCCCCTCCATCTTAGCAGATTTACTGCTATTGAAAACTCCCAGGGTCCTTGTGCAAAAGACAGCCCCAAGGCTACTGTGACTTTTATGTCTTTAGCAATACTCCTCACTGACCATTTTCCTGGTGCTTTCAACTGTGGTTTTCTGTGGTTTGGAGATGGTGAGTTGGTAAGTAGGGCCACCTCATGCAGTAACTTTGAATGAAGACCTGAATGCCATGGGTCTCTGAATGCCATGTTGACATCCCAGCTATGTAGTAGAGTAGCTGCTGGCTTCAGGCCATTTACTCTTAGCTTCTTTATCTCTGAGCTTCAGTTTGCTTAACTGTTAAATGGGGATAATAATACCTGCGTGATAGGGTTGTGCGGATTCAAGGTCTCTGGCCTTGCTCTGAAGGTTTCCCCTGGGAATATCTTGTGAACAATAGTGCTGGCCGCAAACTGATGAGCATTGTTTATAGGAGAAGGGAAGTGGGATGGTGTGTAGGGGGGTATATTTAATTTCTCTTGTCAATTCACTTTTTTTTTTTTTTAAGATTTTATTTATTTGAAAGGGAGCGTGCACAAGCTTGGGTGGCGGGGGTGCTGCAGAAGGAGAGGGAGAAACAGACTGATGCATCTCTGGATCTGGTCATGACCTGAGCTGAAGGCAGATGCTTAACCATCCGAGGCACCCAGCACCCTGCTGAATGCTTGTCCTTTTCTAACCATGGAGAATGCTAAGGAGACCAGCCGGGATGCTTGTTTAACCAGCACATTGCTGTGTCCTCCCCTCACCTGTTTTTCCTTTTTCTCTTTCTTTTCTTTTCTTTTTTTCTTTTCTTTTCTTTTCTTTTCTTTTCTTTTCTTTTCTTTTCTTCTTTCTTTCTCTTTCTTTTCTTCTTTCTTTCATTAAAGTTCTGTGGTTTTTAGAGTATGCAACCACAACTATGAATTTTAGACAACTCCAAAAGAAACTCTGGATCCATTAGCATCCTTCCCCATTCTTCCCTTCCCCCAGGGCCCCAGCAACCACTAATCTACTTTCTGTTTCTTTGGATTTGTCTATTCTGGGCAGGTGAGGGGCCTGGGGAGCTAGTGGGTACTGAGATACCATTGGTTCTGACCACAGCTCCGTCCAGTCTCCAATAAAGAGGAGGCACAGCCCCAGAGAAAGATTGCCCCCTAGGGACCGTGGAATTTATTATCTCGAGAGGGAGTGGGATGCTACGAATAATTATGTGGGACACAGGGCAAAAGGTAGTTGCATGGGCACCCTAAAGAATGGCAAGAGCTCTGAACCTGGAATCAAAGTCTGAAGCTGAAATTAAAGCTGCCCATTCCCTAGCTGACTTCAGTTAGGCTACCAACCTCTGACCGTCCATTTCCTGTCCTGGAAATAGAAGTTTCCAGGCTGACCTACCCTGAGTGGATACCAACAAGGGATAACGTGGGGCTTCTGTGAGTCAGTTCTATATACTGTGGGTCATATAGTTAGCTCTATTCTAAATAATGTAACAGAGCTGGGAATATTTCCATTTGAGTTGCTCAGCACAGGAGGGTTGAGGTAGGTTTCAAGTGAAGTAAAATAGGACACCTAGAAGTGACCTGAGCCCTTTGTCCACTGGTGTGATGGAAGTTGTCAAACAGTACACAGAGAATCTGATGGTGCGTGGTGAAGATGAATTTTTTTTCCCTTTGAAAATTATGATACCTCACCTTTTTTGATAGCTTTATTGAGAGATAAGTCACATATTGTACAGTTCACCCATTTAAGTGGTTTTTAGTATTCTTAGACCTGTGCGACCCTTACTGTAATTTTTGAACATCTTTGTTATCCTGAGAAGAAACCTCGTACCTTTTAGCGTTCACCTCACCATTTTTTCAGATCACCCAGTCCTAGGCAACCGCTAATCACTGGTCTGGTCTGTCTCTAGACTTGGTAGAGATGCTTTTTAGACTGCATTATCCTACCCTGTGGTCTCTAGGAGCACCATGCAAAGAACTTCTATTTTGGTTTTTATCTTTTTCATCTTTTTATTCTAACACATGGTGTGGGAAGGAGGGTGCTGTGCACACACAAGTCTCACACAGGAGCATTGGATGGCAGACCATTGAATTTCTAGGCTCCAAAGTGTGCAGTCAGACCAGCTACGGATTTGACCGATAAATAACTTGCTGCTCATCACCACTAGGTGGTGCTGCTGCTTCATCCCACTGACCTATACTCAGCCTTGGCAGGGGTGGCTCTTGGGGGAGGGTACCAGGATCCATCTTCTTGCCTGGACACTGGGAATAACTCAAAAAATGTACTACAGCCATGGATATTCCTGGAAGAGAAAGGCAAATGGGCACCCAGAGCAGAGGACTCGTGAGTGCCAATAATAATAAAGGTGGCAACAGTATTCTGTAAAACAGTGCTCACTGCCATTACGGACCATACTGGATACCATCATAGGCACTTTACATACATCATCTCTACTCTTCATCCCCAGCAAGACACATGTATTGCATCTACTTTACAAAGGGAGAAACCAAGGTTCCAGAAGATAAAGTGACTTTCTGGAGGCCACATGGCTGCCTCAGGTGCTGTCTGAAGACCACACACTGGCTTCCAGAGCTTGGCACACAGAGAAGGAAGCAAAAGTGCACTATGGAGACCACTGGGGAGGGCCCAGAGCGCAGAGACACAGCTGCAGGTGCAGAACCGTGTCAGCTAACAGGAAAGGGAATGAGTGCTGGATGGAGGGGAAGAATGGTGTGAGATGCATTATTAGGCCTTTGGAGACTGTAGACAAGGAGACCTAGACCTACCTTCAGCGCTTATGATATTCTTTGGGAAGCAAAAACTACAATCAATGTTCTAAAATTGGATTGTGTTGATTACACAACTATACATGTACTAAAAGCCTTCAAATTGCTCTCTCACAATGGGTGAATTTTATGGTGAGTAAATTACACCTCAAGATAGCTAATGTGAAATTTATAATCATGAAACCAATAGCAATGGGGGTGCCAAGTTAGTGGGTCTCAGAGGTGCTGTAGGCACTTTGAGAAGAGGGTAAGAGTATTATCTGGGAGTAGAAAGCCTGGTTGATGGCTGTCCAGCATCTGCTTGAATGTTTTCAGTATCAGGGAGCTCAGTACCTCACAAAACAGCCCATTCTACTTTGGGATGACTAATCCTCAGAAAGTTGAGATCTATCACTTGCCCTTATCCTTCAGAGCAGAATAAACCTCTTTGCTTTGTCATGTAATATTCCCTCAAGTCATTTTTATCCCACACAAACCCTCAGGATTTTTATATGTAAGATGTCTAGCCTCTCCCATTCTTCTGGTAGCTCTCTGCCATACTTGCTTTGATCTGTCAGCATTCTTAAAATGTGGGGGCCAGTGGTGAGCCTGATAATCTAGATGCCAGCCCAGTGATGTGGCTAACAGTTTGAAACCTAGACTTAAGCTCTCTGAGTTCAAATCTTCACAAAAGGTCAGCTGTGTGACAATGGATAAAAGTGCCAACCTCTCTGAGCCTTATATTTTAAATCTAGCCTTATTCATCTTGCTTCCCAGGAATCCTCAAAGATACTGTCAGGTGCTTTGGCAAAAATATACAGTATGCATAGCAGTGTCTCCATATACCAGTCAACATTGGAAATGAGGTTAATTTGACCAGTTATCTTTAGTACTTTGGCCACTAGTAACACCTGCCCATCTTCCCTAAGGGCTCAAAACCTTGCTGACTCCAGATCAACATTAGACCTGCCAGTCTGTACTTTCTGGAGTCCACTTTCAGATATGGGCAACATTTCCCTATCTCCAGTTTCTCCCCACCTCTCATAGCTTCCTGATTTCTCAATATTTGCCAGTAGGGGTTCTGCAGTCACACCAGAGAGTTCTTGGATATATTTAGTTGAAATCAGAAGAGCTGAGCCCATGTAAAGGAGGAGGGCTCTCCTTGAGCACTGTGTCATCTATCTTGGGTCCCAATTACCCCGTAATAATGTTTGTTAGCCTTTCCAGCTTGAAGATTATTCTCTTTAACACAGGAAATGGAAGGAAATAGAAAGGATACTAGCTTTTTCCAAGTCTTTTATTAATACCTTTTATTAATATCATGTTATCTGCCTGGAACGTCTCTTCCCTATTATTCTTGCTTGGAAAAAAATTTAACTTTTAAAGGCTGCCTTTGTTATATTTTATCACAAGACCTCATCATTCTGGTATTTGATAATAATACCACCTAATATCTCTTGAATACTTGTTCGAGTCGCCATGCTGTCTTCCATGTTAATTGTTTCAGCAGTAGACATTTCCAAAACCATCCTTATATCATTTGTCCTTCAGTTTTTCTCATTCCTGTCCTCTTAAAATCTGAGTTTAGCCTGGGCTCCCAGTGTAGCCATTTGGATTTCTTTAAAAGCTACTTCCCTTCCTCCTGATTGGGTGGGTCCTGCCCCTGAGGAGTCCTGCCTTCCAGGACCTGCCAGAAGGGTAGGTTCCCCAGAGCTGGATGAATGGCTGGTACAGGGTCCTTAGAAAAGGGAGAAGGTGGAGAGGTGGGCTGACCCTAGGAGTGGAGTGGGAAAGAGCCTGAAAGTTAAAGTCTAGGAAGTTTGGGCATGGCAGGAAGTGGGGAGAAGAAAGTCATTGCAGAGGGAGGCTGTTAACAGTGTGAACCCATCTGTGAGGGTTCATTGTATGTGTTGACTTCACTGGGCTAAGGGATGCCCAGATGGCTGGTAAAACAGTATTTCTGGGTGTATCTGTGAGGGTGTTTCCAGAAGAGGTTAGCATGTGACTAAGTAGGCTGAAAAAAGTTCATCCCCACCAGTGTGTGCTGGCATCATGCAATCTCCTGAGGGCCAGAGTAGAACAAAAAAAGTGGAGGAAGAGCAAATTCTCTTTTCATTGTCGGGCTCCAACATTCATCTCTCCTGTCGAGCATTGGAATCAGAGCTACTGGTTCTTAGTCCTTGGACACTGGGACTTTCATAGGGCTGACCTCCTTTGGCCTCAAGATGGAATTATGCCACTAGTTTTCTTATTCTCCATCTTGTAACAGCATATGGTAGTATATCTCAGCCTCCATGTAAGCCAACCCCCATAACAAATCTCCCCTTATGTATCACTATATGTTCTATTGGTTCTGTTTCTCTGGAGAACCCCCAACACACACCATCATTTCTCTTTTTCTTAAACATCTTAACTTCTTTTTTTAGAGAAAGAGAGCATGAGCAGGGGGAGGAGCAGAGGAAGAGGGACAAGCAGATTCCATGCTGAGCGCGGAGATGCAGGCCTTGATCCCCCGACCCTGAGATCATGACCTGAGCCAAAACCAAGACTCGGATGCTTAACCAACTGAGCCACCCAGGCACCCCCATCATTTCTCTTTTTAACCATGAAGGTCAGAAATGAGTCCAGAGGAGTGGTTGTCTCTCCTACTTCCTCAACCTACTGAGGACGAAGGCCGGCAACGAGCAGATAAGATGTTCCAGGACACTCTAAGTAGAATGAGCCTCTCCTGTTTAGCCAAGAGCCATATTTCCTCACCACTCCTGGATTTCGCCTCTGTTGCATTCTGTGATTTGCATTTAAAAAAAAGAAAGAAAGATAAAAGAGGGCACCCCGGTGGCTCAGCGGTTTATTAGCTCTGCCTTTGGCCCAGCGAGTAATCCTGGTGTCCCAGGATCGAATCCCACATCGGCTCCCTGCATGGAATCTGCTTCTCTCTCTAGCTGTGTCTCTGCCTCTCTCCCTCTCTGTGTGTCTCTCATGAATAAATAAATCTTAAAAAAAAAAAAAAAGAACCTTCCCACTGTGCTGTCAATTTTGAAATAAAGGACTGAATTTTTGCAAAATCTTTGTAGGGCCTCGTACTGGGTAGGTGTTCCACAAATATTTGGTGAGTTAATGAATGAAATCAAAGTGTTGTCCTTATGCTCTTCTGGCTGGGTCATGTACAGAAGTATCCCAGAATTCCATCATTTGCATATATTTCTCCTTTAACTGACCCTAGAAATTCACCACGCATCCCATTCTCAGTTGTGTGGATTTCCACAAGCCTTTTACACACAATGATTATAAAATACCTGTTACTTGTTCATGTGACTAAAGACCCGAAGAGACTAGCATCCCAAAGGAGCAATATCTCTCTTTGAAGGCTTTCCAACCTAAAGCAAACATCTTAGGGATAAGCATGCAGTAAACAGTTAAACACTTGGTTACTGATTAGGGAACATAAATATGCAAAAGTGGTTAATTAAAAAGAGCTGTGTTACAGATAATCAAATAACAAGTTATCTAGAACAGTCAAATCTGCTGTGCTCTGCATATAGGGAGAGGAAGCCTCCAGCAGCTAGAGAGATCTTCCTTCTAATCAGGCTTCCAACAGGATGATGTTGCCAGTAGCTGTGGATACTGTTGCACTTATCTGCTACTCTTGGAACAAACTCGTGGGAGATTGAAGTTGAGCAGAAGAGGACTGTCCCAGGAGTAAACACTTGAGCGAATACTCCATACACGGGTAATGAAACGTTCACCACCAGTGTAAACCTGTTAAGGTTGCCGTGTGTTGCACCAAAGACGCTTAGACACAAGCTCAGGAATTTAGAAGGCCAGGAGCACCTCTACTTGCTAGATGGGATGCTACCCAATTCAAAAATCATTTAATAAAGCTGATTAGATTTTTTAAAAAGAATTTGGGTGCCCAATTAACAAGACATGGCCCAGGAAACTATAGATTTCAAATTTGAGAAAAATTGGTGAATTTAGACAACTTGAGTATCCTCTCCTCATTAGGGGAGACAGCCTCAGCCTCCAAGTCCTGGCTGACAAGGCTTGCTGCTGAGATGGGAACTGAAAGGAATAAAATATATTCTCCGTTATCGTGCCAGTTATTGAGATGTGTAACAAATCCACTTCACCCCCTCGACAATCTCCTTTAATGAAATAGCTCAGTTCTCTGTGTATTAATCTGCTGATGGCTCCAGAGGTTGTGCTGTCTGGGAGTGTTCGCTCTCCCTGGCTAAGTTGGTAGAGTTTGGCTGGCAGAGGGTCCTTTCTGAGGGCTTCTGTGACAGAAGCAAATCACAAATCCGGCTTTTCTGACCCCTTCAGCCAGCATATTTTGCTTTCTCTTTCACCCCTGCTGCTGCTTCTCTTCTGAGACAGGAAAGACAGCTGTAGAGCACAAAGATTATTGTCAAAGGGCCTGAGCTGGGATCCTGCCTGGCTCCGCTGCCAAGGGGTTAGGTGATTGTAGCTTCCCGAGGCTCAACTTCTCCATCTATAAGATGGGTACGATTCTATCCCCCAGAATAATTCAGAAGGTTGCTGGAAGGGGGTGATGCCTACGTGGCTTTACCCTAAGTTTTAAAGATCCGTATGTATGGGCGCAGATTTTCTCACCCACAGTCATTACTGAAACACCGATGATCATGAGCTTTTAGGAGCTCTTGGACACAGGGCTGCCCTGCAGATGGCGCTGTGGCCCGGAGAATGCTCGAGAGAGAACCCTAGCAGGTGGTCCTACACCTGAGAGGGTTGGTCGATGGATGGATCCAGCCTGGGCTTCTGCTTCCTGTAAGTCATGGGTGTGTGCCCCAACGACACATACCCCAGGGTCACATTTGGCTTCTCAGAGCCAGTTCCCTGCTTAACCAGTGATCCTCTTTCTCCTTTTCTGCCTTCCCTGGTGGATGGGATGTGGGTCTCGCCTGCTCACTCATGCCCTTTGACTCCTATGAGCCACTGTAGCAAATGGTGTGTCTGAGACCCTTTCAATCCCTTCAGGGCATCTTAACACTCAGAGGACTCCTCGGGGCTCCATCTATCTAGTGATGGTGGCCATCAGCTCTGTTCTTGGAAACAGCCTTGTTCTGACTTTGTTTCCCATCAGCGATGAAGCAAGGGAGGCCATCTGGCAAAGACTTTAAGCCAGTAAAAGAGAGAAGGCGCCAGGACCCCCACGTGGTGGTGGGGGTCAGAAGACAAAGGCCCAGGCCAAAGGGCAGGCTTGGCTCCAGTTGGGTGGGATTCCCATCTCACCACCCAGTGTTTCTGTGACCAGGGGCTCCTTCCCTCCCTGTACAGAGAAGAGGGTGATACCTGTCCTCTAGGACAAAGTAGCAAAGACTAAGTGAGATGAGTCATGCCAGAGGCTTGGCAGAGTGCCTGGCACATGGTGAGATTCAAATGATGGTCATTAGTATTCAGTGAGGAGCAGAGGTGATGAGGTGGGGGGTATCAGACCAGAGAGGATACCCACAGCTCATGAGGGAGGCCCGACTGTGGGGAGAAAGTGACAGAGGGGAGGAAGGTTCTTGATGACCCTCAAAAGCTATGGTGGAGGCCTACCTGCTGACCCTGGGGCAGCTGTGCTGGCAGGGAGCCAGGCACCAGGCAAAGGGAGCCAACCATCTGGCCTGCTGTTTTTGCAAAAAAAAACCAAACCAAACAACAAAAAAACCCATGGTGGCTTAGGCTTGGAGAGCCCAGTTGGGCTCCTTTGACCACAACTGCAGTGGAGACCAAGGCCTCTTAGAGACCCCCCACCCTGATCCACAACGTTCAGGCCAGCATACTGCAGTGACCAATGAGTGTAGGATCTAGCCTCCAGGAACTCTATACAGAGGCCTGAGGGCCAGAGTGTGCACTGAGCAAATCACAAATCATGAGAGGACTGATCCCATCCCCCAGGGGCACAACCTCCTCTGTGTCCCATGAAGATGCCTCCCTACCACCACTGCGATATTTATTACCCTGTGCAGTTAGAAGTGCAGGTCCTGACACCAGACTGCCTGGGTTCACACCCTGCTCCCACATGTGTGACCTTGGCAAGTTGCTTAGCCCCATTGTGCCTCAGTTTCCTCAACTGCAAATGAGTCAGGAGTGTTCAAGTAATGCATGTAAGGTAGCAGCAGGGCCTGGTGTGTAATGTGTGTCCTGCAGGTGTGAGCTGTATGACTGTGCCTGGCACCCCGGCACCCCGACACCTCATCCCTTTCTCTCATTTTACACCCCATCAGTCTCTGTCTCCCCACCTTTCTGTCTGTCTCTCTCTTTCTCCCTGCCTTTGCTCTTCCCTCTCTCATCCATTCAGCAAACATGCCAGGCCGAGGGGAGGGCAGGTGTGGGTTACCCAGCGATAGAATACAGAGTGGGCACTGCACGGATCTCCCAGGCCCCACCGCTTGTCAGACCTGCCCACACTGCTGATGTCTTTACGGTCACTACCAGGGAGCCGGGCTCCCAGGCCCCAGAGACTGATCCAGCCCAGCTCCCGCAGAAGATAGGGTTGCTATCTCCCTCAGCCTCCAGGGAGAGCTGGTGACCCTGGGGGAGGCGATCTTCCTTCCTGAGATGCCCGGAAGTGAGTGGGGCTGCTGGGTGACAGCAGAGCTGTCAAATCCAGGAGCTCATTGGGGGACAGTGTGCTGCTGCCTTGCTAATGACAGAGCCGTCACTCACAGGATACCACGGCATGGTGTAGGACCAGACACTGCTGTCTCTCCTCAGATAGGTAACAGATGTCATGGGGGTTTGGGGGGTTCTGATGGGGAGAGTTGGGATTCCCCCCACCTCCAGTCATGTCACATCTCCCAAAGTCACACAGAAATGTCCTTACACACCTCAAGGCCTTTGCACGGGGCATTCCCTCTGCCCAACCTGCCCTACTGGGGGGCCTCAGTCACATAGAAATGTCCTTACACACCTCAGGCCTCCTCCATCTGACAATGTCTCACATATCCTTCAAGGCTTGGTTCCTGGGGCATGTGTTCTGGGAAGTCACCTTCAGTACCCCAGGACAGAAGGAACCGCATCCTTCTTTGCACTGCTCTGATGCCCTGTACATACTTTTCCTACCACAGTGGTCACCGTGAATGACAGTTATTTGTTTAGGACTTGTTCCCCCTGCCACAGACAGTGAGTTCTTGGGACAAAAGGCCGGGCCTCAGCTTTCTCTGCATCCTGCAGCTGAGCACATAGTTGGCATCTAACGAATTTGTTCTGAGGAGTGGCTTGTCATTGCTGTCACCATCCACCTCTACACAAGTCTCAATACTGAGTGGGAACCAATCCCTGCTTGATGGGCTTTGGGCAGCATCCTGCTTTAGTGAGAGGTTTAGAAAGCTAGCTGGAAAGAAGGATCTAGAATGAGGAGGCCTTTTCCTGTTGAGGACCAAATCTAAGCCTTTCTTTCTTTCTTTCTTTCTTTCTTTCTTTCTTTCTTTCTTTCTTTCTTTCTTTCTTTCTTTCTTTCTTTTCTCTCTCTCTCTCTCTCTCTTTCTTTCTTTTGATTTTTAAAAAATTTATTCATGAGAGACACACAGAGAGAGGCAGAGACATAGGCAGAGGGAGAACAGGCTCTCCCAGTGGGGAGCCTGATGTGGAACTTGATCCCAGGACCCCGGGATCACAACCTGAGCCAAAGGCAGATGTTCAACCACTGAGCCATCCAGGCTTCCCTAAGCTCTTTTTTCCTAACGAACTAGGAAATACCAGTTGAGAGTTGTCTTTAAATGTTCATGAGCTGGGATGTCTGACTTTGGCTCAGGTCATGATCATGGGGTCATAGGATGGAGCCCTGCATCAGGCTCCCTGCTCAGCACAGAGTCTGCTTGTCCCTCTGCCCCTCCCTCTGTTCATGCTGTCTCTCTCTCTCTCTCTTAGATAAGTAAATAAAATCTTTAAAAAATAGTAAATGTACATGAGGAGTTTGAGCTCAGACCTAGTCAAGCCTTTTATTCCCATCTGATGTGACCCACAAACAGGGAATGGTACCCACTGGAGGCAGAACTGAGGCAGGGTTGCCTGGGCAGAAATCCAGGGAGATGCTTCAGGGACCAGGGGAAGAAAACAAAAGCAGTTTTGTTTCAATTTTGTAATGCAGAAATATAAAGTGTTCTGCATGTTTACTTTTTAAAACAGAGAAGAGAGAGATGCCTCGGTGGCTTAGTCGGTTAAGCGTCTGCCTTTGGCTCAGGTCACGATCCCAGTGTCCTGGAATCAAGCCCCACATCGAGCTCCCTGCTTCTCCCTCTCCCTCTGCCTGCCTCTCTGCCTACTTGTGTGCTCTCTCTCCATGATAAATAAATAAATAAATAAATAAATAAATAATAATCAAAATAAAACAGAGAAGAGATAAGGTAAAATGACTTAAACACGTGAAAGGAGTAATTAGAAAAAAAGTTCCTTCCATCCTGTGTGATGGCCAGTTGAGGAAGAGAGACAGTAGGGCAGAGAGAAGAGGAAGGGAAGGTGGGAGGATGTGTAACATGGGAGCGAAGGGCTGAGAGAGAGAAAGAGAGAGAAAGAGGGACAGAGGGTGAGAGAGAGATCTTTGAGAAAACCCAAAGAGATGGTGGAAACATACACAACACACTCCTCCAAGACTTGCTTTTTAATTGTTTCTGTTTGTGTTTTGTTACTGCTTTTACCAGTTTAAGGGGGAATTTTGAACACATTTCTCTTGTTTCCTGACTTCTAGAATGAGAAGTTCTTAATGAGATGTCTCATGACATTCTTAGTATTGATCTTTTCTTTTAGTATGTTTTGTTTTTCCCTCTGAAAACTTAAGATCTTCTTTTATCTTCATGTACACCACCATGAAATTAATGGAGACCTTTATTCGTATTCATTGTATTGGGTGCTCAGTAGGCTTTTATTTTTTTTTATTTATTTTATGGGCTTTTTTTTTTTTCCCCAGCATGAGCAGGGGGGAGGGCCAGAGGGAGAGAATCTCCAGCAGATTCTCTGTTGAGCTTGGAGCCCAAATTGGGGCTTTATTTCATGACCCTGAGATCATGACCCCAGCCAAAATCAAAGGTTGGTTGCCCAACCAACCGAGCCACCTAGGCACCCCTTAATACTTTTTTTAATTTTAATTTTTTATTTGGGGGGGAGAGGCAGCCTGATGTGGGGCTCAGTCTCAAGATCCTGCGATTAAGACCTGAGCTGAAATCAAGAGCCAGCTGCTTAACTGACTGAGCCACCCAGGTCCTCTGCCATGGGTTTTTACAATCTGGAAATGTAGGTCCTTCAGTTCTGGAAAATATTTTTGCGTTACTTCTTTGATCATGGACTCTCTTCCATTTTCTTTATCCTGTATTTCTTCTGTTGGGCCTCCTAGGTGGATATTTGTTTGACTTTCCCTATTTTTTCTCTTTCCTCTTTTCCATACCTTTATATTTTGTCTACTTTTGCAAAGATTTCCTTGACCCTATCTTTCAAACCCTCCTATTTGCTACTTTATTTCTACTATCATATTTTTTCTTTTTTATTTATTTTTTTTTTAATTTTTTATTTATTTATGATAGTCACAGAGAGAGAGAGAGAGAGGCAGAGACACAGGCAGAGGGAGAAGCAGGCTCCATGCACCGGGAGCCCGACGTGGGATTCGATCCCGGGTCTCCAGGATCGCGCCCTGGGCCAAAGGCAGGCGCCAAACCGCTGCGCCACCCAGGGATCCCTATTTTTTCTTTTTTAATTTTAATTTTGTTTTTTTAAAAATATTTATTCATGACAGACACACACAGAGAGAGAGAGAGGCAGAGACACAGGCAGAGGGAGAAGCAGGCTCCATGCAGGGAGCCCAATGCAGGACTGGATCCCGGGACTCCAGGATCATGCCATGAGCTGAAGGCAGATGCTCAGCCACTGAGCCACCCATCGTTCCTCTTTCTTTTTTTAAAGTAAGATCTATGCCCAACCTGAGGCTTGAACTCAGGACCTTGAGATCAAGAATGGCATGCTCTACTGACTGAGCCAGCCAGGCACTCATCTGCTGTTGGATTTTCAATATCCAAGGGTTTTCTCCTTTTTACCCCCTGATTATTCCCTTTTAAAAATAGTTTTTTGGTGTGTACAATTTATGCACCATGAAAGTCATCCATTTGAAGTGTGATTCAATGATTTTTAGTAAATTTATAGAGATGTGCAACCATTACCACAATCCAAGTTGGATTATTCCTTTTTGTATAGTCTTTTATTCTAGTTTCCTAGGTGAAATATCTTCTCTTGTCTCTCTGAAGACATTGATGCCTGTTTCTTTGATGTTTTCAAGTTCCTCCCTCTGTTGATCAGCTGGTTTCACTTTCTGCCTTTCATGTTGGAGAACTTCCTCAAATTCTTAGTTATCCTTTTCAGTCCACTAATATTTAAGAGGAAAACATTAAAAAGCCATCTGGACACTCCATGTGCATGAGTGTCACTTGTCTATTGATGAGCTTCACCATAGGAGTTATATAAGGGCAATTTCTTTGAGGTTCCCCAAATGTCAGTAGCATTGAGTCTTTTTTTAGGGGCCATTCAGTTTCTCTAGAAAAGAACCTACCAGTCTCTCTGGGGTTGGAGTGGATAAGTCGGGTGGGCTAGTGCTGATCTAGTTGCTAGATGTCCTTGGAGATGCGTAGGTCAAGGGGCTGGGGATACAACCATTTGTAGATTGACTTTCATGCAATCCTTCTGTTTTCCCTCTGGCTTCTCTTTCTTCTGCTGTTCCTGCTGATCAGGGTTTAGACCCTCAGTTTCTCCATGGAATAAACCCCCTGCTGGGGGAGGGGAAAAGTGGTCACTTGGCTGTACTGCATGGGGGTGGGAACTTGCCATGCCTTTCTACCGACCGCTCAGTTTCCAGTTGGGCAGAACCTGCCAAGTTTCCAGTTCTACAACTCATCCTTGTCTTCTGCAGTCCCTGGTGCCTGCAATACCTGTGTCTTGCCAAGAATCCGCAGCTTGAATTGGCTCTGTTTTCGTTAGCATCCCCCTGAGTAGGCACATGGTATTCAGATTTCTCAGCTCTGATAATTCTTCCACCTGCTTTCCATCTTCCAAAAATCTGTTGACATCTTTTGTCTTCTGCTGGGTTTCTTTTTTCCCTCTCATTCTTTTCATTCCTGTGGGCTCATACATTTTTAAAAATTCTTTAACTCACATTTTAGTGGCGTTTCAGAAAGAAACAATGATAAATCCATGTACTCAGTTTGCCAGGCTTTGCCTGAGATGGGGGATGAAAGGCCTTTCAAGCTTTGTTTTTTAGATGTTTTTGCAACTGTAGACATAAGGAGAGACAAGAGGAGGTCTTCTGTATTCTATACATAATATGTTATGGATTCTCTTCTTATTAGAGTGAGCTTCCCACTCTGGGTCACTGGTTCTTTGAAAAAAAGGTGGAAAACTGAAGGAAATCTTGAGAAAGGATGATCAAAGGGATGGACCTTGGATTCAGGGAAAGTTTGAAGATGTTGATGCTGTTTAACTGGGCAAAGAGGCTCAGGGATGGTTTAGTTTTTCTATAGATCAATCCTTAATGTGATTTTTGTCCTGATACAACATGCCACACTGACCTATTTTGTGTTGATATGAACTTCCATGTTGCTGTAGAAGAGGCATCCTAAAACTTGAAAGAGAGGAGGAGGAGAGGAGAAACTAGGACTGTATTAATTAGGATAGTCTAGGCAATGCTACCATAATGGATAAACGTTGAAGTGCTAGTGTCTTAATGCAGTAAAGGTTCATTCCTTCCTCACATCACCACCTTATTGCTGCTTGGTTGCTCCTCCAAGAGGTGGCCTAGGGACCCCTGCTGCATTCATCTGTTTGCTGTATGTCTGGAACACATGGTCTCTCAAGGTTCTGCAGAAGGGAACAGAGAATTGCAAGATCATGCTTTTAAGGGCCAAGACCAGAAGTGATTTATATCTTCTACCCACACCTATTGGCCAGAACTCTGTCTTGTGGTCCCAAATTACCTGTAAGGAAGGATGGGAAATGTGGTCTTCCTGTGTGCTCTCGAAGTAATAGTGTTGCATTGTCTCTGCCATCTGTCTACCAGGTCTTCTGAGGGGGATGCCAATATTCTTAGAGGAGGAGGGGAGATACGGACTTTGTGTCCATAATGCCTGACCAAGAGGTAATAATGTTCAATTAAAGTAGGAGACAGATGTCAGACATAAAGAGAGATTTCTTGATTTTAAGGGAGTCTAACATTAGAATGGGCAATTGAGAGATGGCACCTACTCTTACAGATCCTTAGGAAAAATGTTCCTGGGAATCGATGGATCTGCCTGCTTAAGAGATAAACTAGATAATCTTTTGAGATCCCACGTAATTCTAGGATTCTATTCTCAAATATGCAGGCCTTACAGATTGTAAAGCAGGACCTCCAGGGCCAGGTGTGGGTCTAGGTTTTGTGAAGCCTGAAGCTTACAGTACTTTGGGTATACTCTATAAGAAAAATAGGTATCTTCTGTAATTCAAAATGGGGTACAGGGCTTGAAAGGGACCCTCACAGGTGGAGGGTCTCAGGCATAAACTTATTAGCTTCCCAATAAACCCTCCTCTGGCAGGGACAAGCCCATTGCTCCTTTGGAGCCAACAGATTCCAAAGCATCTTCCCCAACATACTTGATTTTCCAGATTCTAGATCAGCTTCATGATTTTCTTCAATTTTTTAATTCAGCAAAAATTGTTGAATGCCCACCATGTGCCTGACACTGGGCTGGGCCCTTCATCACCCACCTCTGTTGCAGGGCTGAGCTCGGCACCAGCTCAGGGGACATCCGTCCTGAACCCAGGAGCTCCTGAGTCCATGCAGGCAGGATTAAAGCAAAGGAGGAAGAAGCCACAGGAACAGGCACAGAAAGCCAGATGGGAGAGCAGAGCCACATGTGACCTGGGGACACAGGGAGTCGTCTGTGGATGTCAGGTCCCTGTGCTCAGGGGAGAAATCCGTGCCGCTGTCTTGCTTTGCCAAGGAAACGTTCCTATAGAAACTGCAGAGACCTCAGAGCTGCTGTGGAAGAGAAGGCTCAGCTGTGTCCTCGGCTGTGTCCTGCGGCCCCTCTGTCAGACATATCACTCCTCTCGAGGGGCTGGAGTCTGGAGTCCAGTGTCACCATGAAGAGTCAGCAGTCTGGACTACGACATTTGGTCTGGAGCCCAACTGTCAACCCTGTCCCCACAATTGTCCCTGGTGCTGTCTGGGCCTTTTCCAGCTGATCGAACAGCAGTGTCTGGAAAACTCTTGACCATTGCTAAGTCCCGCACACAACCTCTCTTCTCTTAGAATTCGCAAACAGCTGAAAATCAAACTAACAGTGATTTCTGAAGCCCTCTCAGAAGACCAGGTTACAGATTGGCAGAGTGACCTTGTAGGACCCCTTCATCGCCCTGGGCCTCTTTTTCCTTTTCTGTAAACTGAGAAAATAACCCCTGTGAAGGACAATTTTTGTCTCTGTGGTCCAGGTCAGCAAGGATCTGGGAGGTAGGGGAGGGACACTGACATCTCAGAGTCTGTCCTCTGGTCCAGCTGCATGGGTGCTAGACAGGGGTCCCCACGGGTCTAGACAGGGGTCCCAGTCAGTTAGGTGGAATGGAGATAATATAGTAGGTCCAGGCCCTGGGAGGCCCCAAATCTGCCTTATGGTTTATGATGTTCTTGCATGGTTTGCATAGAGCTGAGACCTGGCAAGCCTAGGGGGAAAGAATAAAAACAACCAACCTGCTTAAAGTGATTTGTCTGAAAATTTTTACATTGAGACACACTGTGCTGAACACAGACCTGAAAATGCATTTTAAAAGGCTTTCTAATGAAGCAGATGCAAAACAAATCACGTTAGAGAAAGCTCAGGCCCCGTGTACTGTTGTGAGAACACAGGGTTTCTTAGCCAGGGAAGGTGGGCCAAAGGAAAGGTGCAGCAGGTATCAGGGTGGAGGCGGTCTGGGGGGACTGGTTGGGGCTCCCTGCCCGGCTTGTGCCCTGAAACTCTGGGGCCCTGCTCTCTGCTGTTGGCACTAATATTTTTCCAAACTCGGGCATCCTCCGACTTCGGGTCTAAATGTCTAAAGGGGCTTCCTTGGTGGACTTCAGGAGATGCCAAATCCACTGATATGCAAAAGTTCATGTGACTGGACTTGGGATTTTTTCTGGGAAGAGGGGCCGGAGCTTTCTTCCCACATCCAATAGGTTTGAGACCCAGAAACCTTCACTCTAGACTATGGCGGGAGCAGAAGTGGAAGCAGTGTGTGGTTCTAGTAGGATCACTGGCAGAGTGGGGAATGCAGGCCAGTTCCAGCTTCGGAGTGAACTGGCTACCACAGGAAGATGGAGCCTAGAACCACAGAATGCATTTCCTCCTCCTGTGGAAGTCATCCTCCCTGGCAAGTAGCCAGAGTTTTCTATGAATGATGGACCCATCCAAAGGCCCTGTTTGGCACCCGAGGTGAGTCTGGCACTGTGCGGGTTCCTGGGGACATAAGGAAGATCAGACCTGTTTTTTTGTTTTTGTTTTTGTTTTTAAGATTTATTTATTTGAGAAAGAGAGAGAGAGAGAGAGCAGAGCGAGGGGCAGAAGGAGGAGGGGAGAGAGGCTCCTCAAGCAGACTCCCCACTGAGCAGGGAGTCCTACGTGAGACTCAATCCCAGGACCCTGAGATCATAACCTGAGCTGAAATCAAGAGCTGGATGCTTATTTTTTTTTAAAAAATGTTATTTATTTCATCATGAGACAGAGAGAGAGAGAGAGAGAGAGAGGCAGAGACACAGGCAGAGGGAGAAGCAGGCTCCATGCAGAGAGCCCAATGTGGGACTTGATCCCGGGACTCCAGGATCATGCCCTGGGCTGAAGGCGGCGCTAAACTGCTGAGCCACCCAGGGATCCCCCAAGAACTGGATGCTTAACTGAGGGAGCCACCCAGGTTCCCCTAGATGCGGTTCTTGTCTGCCCATGTCAGACTCTCAGTCCAGGGGATGAGGTGCCCAGAGAAATAACAATACAAGGGGTGCCTGGCTGACTTAATCAGGGCAGCATGTGACTCTTGATCTCAGGGCTGTGAGTTTGAGCCCCACATTAGGGATAGAGATTATTTGAAAATAAACTCTTTGAAAAGAAAGAAAGAAAGAAATGACAACATGAGGCTGTCTGTGCTACAAGAAAGATAAAAGAAAGGTCTGGACTGCGTAGAGGGAGGAAAGGTTCACTCAGTCAGGAAGTGGAAGGCCACCCAGAAGGTACGAGCATGGGCCAAGGATCAAATACATGGGAGTGTGAGTGCAGGCTGTGTGACCTCTGAGAACCTGTTTCCTTTATAAACTATAACTATAATTATTCACAAAATTGTTGAGAATACAATGAAATCATGTTCCCACGGCACATCCATGGATTGGGCCTTAAAGTGGGATTTGGCATTTGGAAAGATCCAGGAGCAGCACGAGTAATAGGAGGAGAGGTGCAGCTCAGGGGGGCCCTTGGGTCCGATTCAGCAATGCTTCTGTGCTTGGACTTGGATGGTCCAGCGGTGTGTGGATTCAATGACTCAGAAATTTTGGATTCAATGATACAGCAATTGAAACATTTGTGGGTACCAGTGATGAAATGAGCAGGCTGTTTATTAATTGGGGGTGCTGACAATCATAATAACCATCATCGCTAACCATGACCGAGAGCTTCCTAGGTGCCGGGTGCCACCTGGTGTCACCGGATCATTTGACCATGCTAATGGAGGAGACCTCACAACCCCCTCCCCGGGGGGCTGCTGTCACCTTCAGAGCCAGTTCATTCCTGCCCTATCTCCACTCTCACCCAGGCCTTCCCACCCTTACCCTCTGCTGCAAGCCATGAACCTGTCCTCAACACCTCAGGTCAGAGCCAGGAGGGACCTGGGAGACCCCCAGTTCAGCTTCTCATTTGATAGAGGAGGGAAGAAGCCCCTAAAACAAAGGACTTGCTTTTCTAGACCATAGCAAAGGCCCCTCGTAGGTGCTGGATGAATCCAGTCAGGAGGCCTGGCTTAGCCTCCATTTATTGCCCTTGTGATCCTGGCTGGGGGTCCTCAGGGTATGATAAGCTGGGTGTGTCCACATGCTCTCTAGGATTCACGTCCAAGCCGTTCATCATATTCCTCAGTGACCCACGCCACCTGGCTTCCCCTCAGGTCAAGCCACTGAAATGGGAGGCCCAGGCTTGTCCAGGCCTCTCTGGTTCAGGCCTTGGGAGGCGAAGGGGATGTGGTCAGGGGGCGGTGTTGCCTTAGATGTGCCCCTGCAGCACCGTGAGGAACCAAGCTCTCACCCACCTGTGGCCCACCTCACTTCCTTTGGGGGCACGCCTGGGAGGTGGAGCTTCTAGGGTCAAAGGGTAACGCTATGTTCAGCTTTTTTTGAGTAATCGCCAAACTGTTTTCCGCGGAGGCTGCACCATTTTAGGCTGCACCACCAGCATAGCACAAGTTCGTTTGCTCCACATCCTGGCCAACATTTGTTATTTTGTAAGAAAGATTCTTTTTCCTCTCTGACAGCAGTCCTTCTGGGGCAGCCCCGGGTCTTTAGGATCTGATCTCAGATACCTCGTTCATGCAGCCCAGGTGCTGCTGCAGGAGCTGGGGGCACAGGAGCTCAGACAGCTGGTTCTCCAACTCAAGTGCAGGCCTGGAGCCCCTGGAGGGCAGGTGAAACACGGATGGCTGGGTGCCACCCCCAGAGTTTCTCATTCATTGGGTCTGGGGTGGGGCTCTGGAATTTGTATTTCTTTTTTTAAATTTTTTTAAATAAATGTATTTTTTATTGGTGTTCAATTTACCAACATACAGAATAACACCCAGTGCTCATCCCGTCAAGTGCCCCCCTCAGTGCCTGTCACCCATTCACCCCAACCCCCCACCCTCCGCCCCTTCCACCACCCCTAGTTCGTTTCCCAGAGTTAGGAGTCTTTATGTTTTGTCTCCCTTTCTGAGATTTCCCACACATTTCATCTCCCTTCCCTTATATTCCCTTTCATTATTATTTATATTCCCCAAATGAATGAGACCATATAATGTTTGTCCTTCTCTGATTGACTTACTTCACTCAGCATAATATCCTCCAGTTCCATCCACGTTGGAATTTGCATTTCTAGTAAATTCCTAGCTGGTGCTGATGCTACTTTCTCAGAACCACAACCACTCTGAGAACCAAAGCTTTAAGGTACCACTTCTTACATTTTGTCCCTCATTTGCATGAAACAATAGCTCTCTTCACGTCAGTTATTCTCCAAACTCCCCTACCCCCAGATCTTGTTAGACTGAGCAGTGGGATGGGCAGAGGCTGGAAGGAAATGATTGACCTGCTTCCTCAGTCCTTAGATACTCGGCCCCTCTGTCCAGCCTCATCTGGAGCAGAAATGTCCCCTGTTCTGACACTAAAAAAAAGATAGCCTTTTCCTGGGTCCCCTAGCATCACAAGAATGGTGGCCCCCATATAGTCTTGTATCAGCTTCAGTCGACTTTCCTCTTTGAAGCGGTTCTCGGTGAGGGATTGATATTTTATTCAGTGCGTTAAATGCCTGACAGGAGTTGAGTGTGCTGAAGGATTGCCATAGAATACTCCCCCAAGGCCTGGTGTGGGGGAGAAAGAACGCAAACTTGGCTTTCCCTCTGGGGTGGAGGGCTTCTCATCCAAGCTCCAGAATCTTTCACTGAAGCTCTGTCCGAGGTAGCCAGCCACTTGAACAGTCTTCCCAGTCCTCCCTCCTCCCCACTCTGCTTTCCTGCTGTCCTCTCCCCAAGCTCTAGCATGGAGATCTTGGTCAACCCTTGTCCTCTGGATTTGGTGAACAGTTTCTGGCATCTCAACAACATGTGCATGCCAAATCACTTCCTTTTGGGGGGGGCTTCAATTTCCCCACTGGTAAATTAAAGATTTGACTATAGCAATGGTTCTCAAACTGTGTCCCACAGAACCCAGGGACTGGCTGAGGGTCGGGTATACTCCAACTCTACCTCCTCTGCTTAATTAGAGTGGCTTCACTTGTATTTACTTTGTTTTTTTTTTTTTGTTTGTTTGTTTTTTTAATAATAAATTTATTTTTTATTGGTGTTCAATCTACCAACATACAGAATAACCCCCAGTGCTCATCCCGTCAAGTGCCCCCCTCAGCGCCCATCACCCATTCACCCCCATCCCCCACCCTCCTCCCCTTCCACCACCCCTAGTTCATTTCCCAGAGTTAGGAGTCTTTATGTTCTGTCTCCCTTCCTGATATTTCCCACACATTTCTTCTCCCTTCCCTTATATTCCCTTTCACTATTATTTATATCCCCCAAATGAATGAGACCATATAATGTTTGTCCTTCTCCGATTGATTGACTTACTTCACTCAGCATAATACCCTCCAGTTCCATCCACGTTGATGCAAATGGTGGGTATTTGTCATTTCTAATGGCTGAGTAATGTTCCATTGTATACATAGACCACTTGTATTTACTTTGAATCTTGGGATTCAATGTAAACAACTCATCTGGAAGACAAAAGTCCTGCTGCTAAAAATCACTGGCCTAGATGATCTTGAAGATTTTTCCCTGCCCTGGTTTTATGGTCTAGATTCTGTGGTTTTCTGACCTCTATATCTTTTTCAAGTCCCAGCCCAAGTGTGACCTCAGCCTTGAGTTTTTCCTCGAGTTTCTGAAACTCAGTGCTCAGGACGTGTGTTTCCTCCAGGACAGGGGTGGTGAGTGGCAGGCCAGGCATGTTGGCCAGTCACTGAACTGTCCCAGGGGGTGTCTCTGAGCTAAGCAGATGGGACTGGCTGGGGTGGGAAAGAAAGGTTTGAGTGGACACCAAGAGCCTTTCAGGCGTGTGTGTGTGTGTGTGTGTGTGTGTGTGTGTATTTTCCACTAAGAAATGGCTGTGAAGGAGTAAGAGCCCATTTCACCGTCCCTGTGATAGGTCTGTGAGAAATGCCAGCAAACTCCTAGGCCCAGTGGAGGGGTGAGAGCAGAGATTGAGTGGTAGCCCCCATCGGGAGGGTCTTTATTTTCTGGATATCAAGTTGATCTCCAGTGACTGAGGCTGATATGGGAACAACGAGTGGCCATAACCACGTTGGCATACTGGAACATCTGAACAGAAAAGAGATGTCCCTGGCATGCTTCTCTGACAGCCAGAAAGGAGGTAGCAAGACAGTAAAATTTGCTGAATTGGAGAAGTTGAGGCCATTTCTTTTGGGGAGAAGGAGGCAGGCGATTCGAATGGGTAGATGGGAGCTATCTATTACCAGGCTCAGGTACATATATCTTTGTTCCAGGAAATGTGATGCACAGGCTTTTTGATTTACACTGAGAGACAGGTGGGTCTCTAAATCATTTTATGGACCCTGAAGCCATGACCAGGACTCATGCTGAAATATATTACAGGATGGGAGCACTTCCTATGATGTACCTTAAATTGTACAACCGTGGCCACTCCAGAGGCACCGGAAATACTCAAAGGGAAGGAGGAAGGGAGTAGTGTGGCAGGATTGTGTGTGCGAAGGGAGTGCCCAGGCAGGGGGCAAACAGGTGGCCTGCATTGAGGAAAAAGCTCCCATCCAGGAGACTCAGGTTCTAGCCTTGCTCTGGCAATTCTTAGTTGCATAAATTTGGTCAAGGATCCTTACGATGTACTAGAAAGGGCTCTGCAGCCAGACAGAGTTGTGGTTGAATCTCAGTTCTACCAATTCTTAGGTGGATGACCTTGGTAACTTATTTGAATTCCCAAGCCTCAGTCTCATGATCTGTAAAGTGGGAATAACAACTGTGGATGTTGTTTGTTGCCCATTTAAAAGCTCATCTCTCCTTTTTTCTTAGATTTCATTCAGATGACACATGCTCAGAGAAGAAGGGCCCTTCTAGCAACTTCAGTGGATAAACTACAATTGGTCTAATCTAAGTGTGGTCATGTCATTTTTTTTGTTTGTTTGTTATTGCTTGGCTTAGGAGTGGATGGACCTATGGCCCTATTTTAACCAATGAGATATAAAAGGAAGGCTATTGGACGTCTGGGTAGGATTTTCCCCCCATATGCCAGAAAGTCCTGCTGTCATCTTTCTGCCATGGATGAGGTTGGGTGAGGATGTGATGCTTGGAGTTGTGGCAACCATCCTGCAACCACAAGGTGCTAAGCCTGAGAAAGCAAGGCTAAGATACAAGGATAGTGGAGGAGAAAAATAGAGAGGACTGGATCCTAAAAGACTTTACTGAGCTTCTTCAGCAACCCTGGATTGCTTATCCCTCCAGATTTCTTATCTGGGATAAAGAGGATCTTTATTCCATAAGACATTAGCAAGTACACTGTTCCCTGCAGCTGAAATATTCCTCCCCATAACACAGCAGCCTCACAGAGTTGTTGTAAGGATCAGCAAGATATTACTACATGGGAAATTCCAAGCGCAGGACTTGGCTCAGAGTAGGTGTTCAATACACACTAGTTTCCTCCCTCTTCCCTATTTTTGTCTCTTAATTTTAGATTTTGCCTGTTCTACCAACTTCACAGGATTGTGGTTTAAAAAGCAAATGAGATAATTGTTATTTATTGCCACAATAATGCTCTAGTAAGAACCACAAAACCTCAGTAGCATATCACAATAAATGTTTCTTTAGCTCGCACATTTGGTTCTCTGTAATGTAGGCTGGCTACCCCACAGGGCTGAGGGCAGGCCATGGGGCAGATGGGCCATGAATTTCTACCCACCCCCCTCCTCGGGGCCGACCGGATATGTTCTCAGGAGTAGAGGAGGAAGCAGAAACACACGGCATATGTTCCAGACTCTGCTTCCTTCCTGTTGGCTGGCATCCCATTGGTTGAAGCAAACAGTGTGGCTGAGGCCAGGATGAAGGAGTAGGGTAGGATGAGACACCATGCCCACATGGGAGGGTACCACCAAGTTGCATAACGAAGGGAGTAAGGAAGAATTAGGGCCAGTGTTTCTATTTATGTATTTGCTTAATAATCAATCTATCATGATAATACGTAGGAAAGGACTTTATAATCTGCAAAAGTTCTACAAATAATCGTGATGATGTAGATAATGGCCCATGAAGAAGGAAGTTTACATAAAAAGTTCAGAATAGGCAAATTTTAAAGGCAGAAAGTAGATTAGTCGTAGCCCAAGGTTGGTGGGCTTGGGGAGTTTGAGGGGTTGACAACTAAGAGGTGTAGGGTTTCTTTCAGAGATAATAAAAATGTTCTAGAATCAATGGTGGCGATGGGTACTCTGTGAATAGACTAAAAGCCATAGAATTATATCATTTAAATAGGTGAGTTGTATGGTATGCAACTTATATCACAATAAAGCTGCTTTTAAAAAGGCAATAAAAGGAGGAATGATCCTGGATTAAGGAGGGGAGAGGTGAATCACCAGGTGGCGGCCATATCTCCCATTTCCCACAGAGCTGCCAAGACACCACCCCGTGTGACCATGGAAAAACCAACTTGTTAAGGTTTTCTTTGCCACCCTTGGAAAAAAATATCTCTGATTTTATCATGGATTCTGTGGGGGAAGAGAAGATGGTGTTAATAGCAATTTGCTATGAGGCCAACTTTGCAGGAGAACAAGCCTGCACAAGCCTGGACGGGGGCTGGGGTCTCAGAGCACGTGGGGAAGTGGAGGCTTTTCAGAGGCACCACGTGAGACAGGGGAACACTGGTCCCCCCAACCCGTGGATGGGACGAAAATCTTCCTGGACCCTCTTAGTGTCTCTGGCTGGGTCTGCCAATGAAAATGATAGAATAACAGAAAACCTTACAAATTAATTTAACCTGAGTTTTATATGACACTGGAGCTATCAGGAAATTAAGACATGAGGAAATGTTCAACCTGAGTGTTTTCATGCCAGTTTTGATGAAGACTGGATGGTGGTAGAAACAGAGCAGGTCAAAGAGCATGAGCAAGGGCAGTAAACTGTGCAAAACTTAGCAAGTTCTGTTGGTTCAGTTCCTTTTCAGCCTTCCTCCTTCTGGGAGGATGGGATGCTCCTTTCCTCTGGGTTTAGAGAGGACACCTGTCATGAGAGGGTCTTATGACCTGCTTCGGGGGGAAGGGGAGGAAGTTCAGAGAGAGCTTCCTGTTCATGCTGTTTTCTCAGACTTTCTCAAAGTCCTTTAGCTTAAAATATTCACTATGCCAAGATGCCATAATTTGGGGTAGCATGTCCTGAGCCCTGTCACCTGCCTCTGGGCTGGAAGGGGCATTTGCAGAGGTGGGCAGGTGGAAAGGGAAAGGTTAGAGTGATGACAGAGCTGGCATATGGGACCTACAGGGAAAAAGGAAAGAAATCAGGCTATGGGCTGGAGAAGATGAGCTCAAAGGGCAATGTAATAACCATCTTTGGGAACAAGGGGGGTTGTTAACTGCAAGGGGGTCATGTCTACAGGCTTTTCTGCTGACTCTTTGAACTTGAGTCCTTAGGAAGCAAAGCTGCTTTCAAGGAAACTGGCAACTGCCCCCAGCATCCCAACAAGTGCATGGATACCTGGTCCAGGCTGATATGAGTTTCCCCTTTCCCTAGAACATCTCCCTCCACCCCCTTGGGCTGTCCAACTCCTACCTGTCCTTTAGGACTCAACAAAGACATCTTCTCCAGAACGCCTCTCCTGGGATCCTCTAGGTGCCCCTTTGTGATCAACGGCATTCTCTAGCTGAATGCTTATCGTGCTGAATTGAGTTGTTTTCATGTTAGACTGTAAGCTCCCTGTCCTAACAATGCCAGAGAACTCATGTGGGCATAACATCTGGCTGGGCAAGGAAAGAGGGAGAGAAGGAAAAAGGGGAGAAAGGGAGGGAGGGTTTCATTGAACCGTAGTGAGCAGATAGTAGGTCTGGCATAGGATGGCCATTATTGGGGCAGGCCATGACCACCCTGACCTCTGACCAAGTGTTGGCATTGCTTTGGTCTCCACTGTTCTAGCACTGTGGTCTGCAGACATCCTGGGCCTCCTGAAGTGACTCAGGGAAACTGGGAACAGTGGCCAAGTCTCGACCCAGGGCTTATTGCACTGGTTGCATTGGTCCAAAGTAGTGAATCATGTTCCATAGGCTGGGTTCCCTGGAAGCGGAGGCTGAGACAGCTTACTGGGGATCAACACATGTGAAAGGAAGGGAAACAAAAGCAGGATTGGGCAGAGGGGGGAGTAGAACTGTGAGGCCCAACAAAGGCTCAGCCAACTCCAGGGGAGCTCTGGAGTGAGTAGTTAGTTAGTGCCTGTCACTGTGCCCTGTTTGTCCAGACAAGATAGTGGGGCCTCTGTGGCCCCTGGTGAAGGCTGCCCTGGGGCAAAGAGGCTCTCTGCAGCAGAGAGACCCTAGAGGACCTGAAGACTGGAGAGTATGTGCTGAGACTTCACTCCCTCTCCCCAGCCCTCTGCAGCTGGTCAATGAGTCTTTTCTAAAGGGGGATCTGGGCAGTATGTCTCTGTGCCCACCAGAGTTTGACAGTCACTGAAGCTACAATTTATTGAACCCTATTGAGCCAAGATGTACAATTAGCATTTTCTACAAGTAAGGAAAGTGAGGCTCAGAGAGACAAAGTAACTTGCCTGAGGTCACCCAGCTGGGCCAGAAAGTAGGGGAGCTAGACAACAAGACAGGCTGACTCTAGAACACCTACTTTTGACCACTGATCCTAAGTGCTAAGGGGAGGGGGCATAGTTATATAGGGACCAAACAAGTACTTTTCATAGTGAGTTTTTTTAAATAGAACAACTCATGAATATGCATATGTATATGGGGGGTGGTGATCACAAGGGGGCCCTTCACCCTTTTGCTTGGATCTCATGCTTCTCACTGCCCTTAATGGAGGTGGAAAAAATTGGTCAGTCCCCTTCCCCATTATCAACTGTCCTGCTGAAGGAAGGGACAACCCATGGACATAGCCTCTTCTCCAAATCCCCTTATGCCCACTGAGCTGGGACCCAGGAAGCACATTCAGTGAAGAAAAACCCCACAGTGCAGTTCTAAAGATATCAAAGGGTCTAAGGGAAATCGTTTTGCTGAGAGAATTTTTGCTCATATTTTCATGCTTTTGCAGGAAGGGCTGCTGGAGGTGAAAGATGCTGGGGCTGGAGGAGATCCTGGAAGTGGTCCTTTCATGGTCCTGGGCTTCACCAGGGAAGTGAGGCAGTATCCCTTCAACTCAGCCTGAGCTGAGCACCCATACTGTGCTTCCATTTGCTCTGAGGTGGAGGAATGACTAGGATGGTTTGGTGGGTGTGATGTTCTAGGTAAGGTTGGTCTGATTCCATTTGTCTCCCATCTCACCCACCCATCCATCCACCCCCCCCCCATCCATCCACCCACTCACCCATCTATCCATTTATCCAGTGGATGCTTTGTGAGTCTACTGTGTGCCAGACTCTGTTCTAGGCACTAAGGAAACAGCAGTGAAAAAGACCTCGCTGTCAGGAAAAGCAGGTCCTAGGCCTTCCTGCTTCCTCCTGTCCCTTCTGAGAAGTAAGAACTATCAGCACTGTTGTAGCTATAAAAGGCCAGATAGTAAATATTTTAAGCTTAAGGGCCTGAAGATCTCTATAGTACCCACTCATCTCTGCCCATCTAGCTTGAAAGCAGCCATAGACAACATGTGTGTGTGGCTGTGTTCTTTATTATTGTTATTATTAGAGATTTTACTTTTAAGCAGTCTCTATACCCAATGTGGGGCTTGAACTCACAACCCCAGAGACCAAGAGCCCCATGCTCCACCTACTGAGCCAGCCAGGTGTCCCATGGCTGTGCTCTAATAAAACTTTACTTACAAAAACAGGCCAGCTGGGAGTAACCCTCGGAGAAGCACAGAACTGGGAAGGGCCTCAGGGACCAGTGGTTTTCAACAATGGCTTCATATTAAAATCAGTCAGGAAGCTCTAAAACAATACCCATGTCTGGGCCCCACCTCAGACCAAATTCACCAGACTTTCTGGGGGCAGGACCCGAGTCTGGGTGTTTGTTCAAAGTTCTCTAGGTGGTTCTAATGTGCTATCTGGATTGAGAACCACTGGCCCAAACCAACAGCATCATTTTATATACCAAGGAAAGTAAACAAGTCGTCCAAGTTCACACAGTCAGTCTGAATTGGGGGACTTCCCTGAGGTGGCAAAATGGCTCTGGTTCTTCTACTCTAGTCAGGCCTCTATGTGTGACCCCAGCTGCCTTTTGGGTCTGGAAAGAGGGCGACTGCTGTCTGCCATTCTTCTCTGTAACGGCTCTCTCCTTCTGACAGGTGGATTTCCCCAGGGAAGATCTAGATGGCCTGACCTATGATCTCAGTTGAAGATGTGATGTTAAGGGCACTGCAAGGGCTCTCTGGAGGACTGGAATTTTGAGCTTATTCATTTCAGAAGGCAGTAGAGAGGGCAGTTGTAAATTCAGGCCTTAGAGGGAAACAGAACTAACTCCATCTAGTAGCTGCATGACTTTGAGTAAATTATTTAACCTCTCTGAGGGGGTTTATAGAATAGGAACAATAATACCTGCCTTGTGAGACTGTTGTAAGGATTAGAAGAGATTATGCCCACAAATGTTTTAGCATCATTCCTGGCACAGAACTCGTGCTAATAGAAGCTATTACAATATTTTATTTCATCTTGCTATTAGATCCACTTCTGTGCCTTCCATGGCATTCTGTGTGGTATGCTTAGCAAAGTGGGGGGCAGGGACCCAGATGGAAGAGAGAGGGCATGCCAGGCATGGGGAATGGCTGAGGAAGGGCCCTGAGTTGGGGATGATTGAGTTGTGACCAGGTCTGGCTCTGAGGCAACACGCAGATGTCCCCAGCCCTGTCTGTGTTCGACTCTGCCCTGTGCGGAACCTGTGCCTCTCCCAGCTCCTGAGCGCTGGTTCTCTGCAGGTAGCCTTCTTCCTGTTTCCTGTGGGTTTAGAGAAATGGTCTCAGTGTGAGAGCAGGCATGTCAGACACTAGGACCCTGCAAGGCATACAAGAGGTACAGCCAGTCAGGCTGAAAGGAGAGTGACTCCTAACAAACATCTGAGTAGGAGAGCTAAGAAGCCAGGGCCAGCCCGGCTGGGAGGGCTGTGTTCTGGTTGGTTAGCTGGGACTTGTAAACAGAAGCCTTCCAGGGGTTTCTGGGTACCCTGTACTCTCCTGCCCCACAGGCCATCTGCTCTGGGAGGGGAGTAGGTCCTGCCCATCACCGTGCATCCTTCCAGGTGCACAGGGGATGCAGCAGCTCCCCCAGAGCTTGCAATCCACCCGCCCTGGGCACTGCCAAGGCCAGGCCTAAGGTGTCTGAGCTCCAGGTAACCACTCTGCGTGCTGGTGCTGGGCGGTCTGCTCAGGGCCCAGGGAGGGGTGAGGAGGAGGGGACAGGTAGGAAGGGGCCGGGGCTTCTCTGAGTTCTCACAGGCTGATCTCAGCGAAAGGAGAGCCAGAGGGCCTGGAAGGGGACCGGGTGCAGTCTGATTTGGGGTTCTCCCATCTAGGCCGCTGGTGATAACATTCAGAATCCCAACGTCACCTTTTGCATCTGGAATAACATTGAACAAAGCGCTTCACTGTGACTTATCTCAGGCTTCCCCAGCCTTCCCGGTTACTTTCTTGGGGGCTCAGAGATCTTTTTCTGCTAGTACTGAGGTACCCTTACCTGCCCTTGCCTGACCTTCTCCATCAAGAGAAAGGGGCAGAAGGGCCCTCATCCCCTAGCTCTTCTTGGCTCCCCCTTGGATTGGGGTGTCATGGGGGTGGTAGGTACACTGTGTGACATTCCTCTAGGGCTGCAAACCCAGCCCGAGGTGTCACTCGTTCTCTGAGCTTTGAGGTCTGTCCTCCCCCACGAGCCCCCTCCCAGGCTAGTGTCCGCTCCATCCTCTGTCCCTCTCGGGGTGGAGAGGCTGAAGAATCCATCTGGATAGAGAGCGTGGGCTTGATGTGCTGTTTTTAGTTCCGTGGGAGAAGTCACAACAAGGGGTTGTAATTTCTCTGCAATTTTTCTCCTCGATGAGGCATCTGTTGGCCTGCTGTGAGGAGATTCTGAGCACAGGGCCTGTATCTGGATGCAGCCTCAAGGGTGTGACCAGGCCTCATGTCCCTCTGCCTCCTGGAGACATTTGACTTGGCTCTGAAGGAGGGGAGGGAGCAGTTTAGGGGCCTGTCATCCTTTTCTCCCCGCCCACGGCTCCGGCTCTGGCTGACTCACTGTGGCCTCCAGCCCTCTTTGCCTGAGTGGCACCTGCCTGCACCTCCATTACCTCTTGTTTCCTGCTCCGTCTGAACCAGTGCACTCCTCGAAGCCATCCCTGGCCCCCAGCACACCTGGTCAACTCAGCCACCACTCTGACCATGTGCCAGGCCCTGTGCTACGTCCCAGAGATCTAGAGATGCACGGGGACACCTCCTATCTTTGGGAAGCTGGCTGCCTGCGTGGGAGGGGAGGCTCAGAGTCTAACACAGGATGCTTGTGCTAAGGGAGAACGTGGAGGGGGCCTGGGAGCTCACAGACAGAAATGCTCATCTTCTGGAGAGGAGTGGCTGGAAAGCCAGATCTCGGTTGACCCGGATTTTGCTCCAGACCAACCAAATGCAGAGGGTATGACATTCAGGGAAAAATGATTTTAGATTTTGTAACAAAAAATGTTGCTACGTTTACCTGATGATAGGACATTCCTCCTACGCAACAAGATGCCTGCTAGGAAGAAAGAGTATTTAAAATAGGAAGCTTCCAGGTACATCTCTAATAGCATCCTGCTCCCCACCTCCCTAGCCATGTCAGGCACAATCAAGTTCATCTTTGTCCTGGCAAAGGGCTGTCTTCTTCCTGTTGGGCGTCAGGGCTGGGCGTCAGGGCTGCCAGTTACAGTTATGATGACTAAGAGTGAATCCAGAAGCAGGTGCTGCTTGAGCTGAGTCTTAATGGGTGGGCAGGACTTTGGCAGACAGAGGGGCTGGGGAGGTAGAAGGAGATCCAGGTGAGGGATGGAGGTATGAAGACACGTATCAATTCCAGAAGAATAAATGTGATTTGACTGGGCAAAGGTTTAAGGGAGAAAAAGTAGGAGGTGGCCCTCAAATGGTAGGTGGGGCCAAATCCTGAGGGCTTTGATGCCATACCAAGGAGGTCACAGCTTCCCAGACTACGAGCCCCTCAGAAGCAAGGCTAGGACTGGGGTGAGGCAAGTGAGGTGCCAATGGGGCAAAATGTAAGGAGGTGTTCACTGTCAGAGTGGTACCAAAGCAGAGCTGGACCCCCTGAGAGTGAGTGGGTCCTTTGTGCCCTCTAGATGCTTCCCTGTCTCACCCTAGACCCAGCCCTGCTCAGGAGAGGGGTCACATTCTATAAATCTTCATATCCCAAGGGCCTAAAATAGTGCCTGATGTAGCAGACCAGTAAACGCTTGTGGAATGAATGAACGAATGAATGAATGAGTGGGGTTCTTTTTTCTTTTTTAGTGGGGTTCTTTTCTTTTCTTTTTTTTTTAATTAATTTTTATTGGTGTTCAATTTACCAACATACAGAAAAACACCCAGTGCTCATCCCGTCAAGTGTCCACCTCAGTGCACGTCACCCATTCCCCTCCAACACCCGCCCTCCTCCCCTTCCACCACCCCTAGTTCGTTTCCCCGAGTTAGGAGTCTTTATGCTCTGTCTCCCTTCCTGATATTTCCCAACATTTCTTTTCCCTTCCTTTATATTCCCTTTCACTATTATTCATATTCAGTGGGGTTCTTTTCTATCTGGAATGTGTTTATCTTCCTCATGGCCAAAGTGTGTCACTTCTTTTATGGCTGACTTCTTCCCTGTAGCCCCTCCAGAGAAGTCCCATCTCCCAACCAGGCTGTGTTGTTCTGCCTTGGCAAATGATGTAGACACAGGAGGTGCTTACACTGGAGGTGTAATCAAATCTCAGAACCCTCCCTGAACAGGCTCAATAGTTCTAGAATATCCTGGCCCCTTGGATGGGAAGGATTACCTGCCACCACCACTGATGTTGCTCTTTGGGGTCTCCCTCCTTCCACTCTCCTTCCCTACTCTTTATGGAACCAGACTCAGAAAAGGTTCTGGAGGTGGTGGTGTCTCCAAACTGCTCCTTCATAGTACCACCCACTTACCCAGCCTGCTTCCTTTGCTCAGCCCCTTTGGACCATGGCCAGCTGGCCACTGCTCAGGTAGTTATGAAGGTTCCAGAGGTCTTCTGAGATACCCTCCCCTCCCTGCCCTTCTAACTGATGGCACACTTCACCAGGTGTAGAAACCATTGGCTCTTGGCTAAGAAATGAGGTTAAACATGAACACGGCTGGGATGTGGAAGCTGGGGGGATGATTAATGATGCTACTCAGGAAGGGTCAAGACATTTGCATTTCTGTCCAGTGGAGGATCTGTTTCAATCAGGAAGTTACTCTTGCTGCCCAAAGAAGCATAATAGTCCTCTCCCACGCTCATACTGCTGAAGGGAGGGTGGTCACGCAGCACCGTGTGGGCAGTGCAATCACAGAGCACCCAGGTGGGAGAGCTCCACCAGTGCACCCAGAAGGGGGCCACTGTCCCTCATCCATCAGAGCTGGCGTTCTGCAGACTGTATCCTAGAGTGCACCAGCCTCTCAGGAACACTCTGAGAAAGAATCAGTGCTCAGGTGAACTTTGAGCAGCTACAGGGTATGGGACGATCACAAATAGCAACAAAGAACTAGAGACAATGCCAAATCTCATGTATAGTAAAAACAGCATGGGGCCCCCCAGAGATCGGCTAAGGTCTACAAAATACAGAACAGAATCTACTTCAATCAGGGAAAGAACCAGAGTATCTTCTTAGCTGATCCTGACCATACATTTCTTACCAGCTGCTACGGTTGTAATTACACTTGAGAGGCAGTGTAAGGTACTGGCGACGAGCTCTGCGATGTTCTCGCTGTGGACCCTCAGGCAAGTTGCTAACCTTGCTGGAACTTAGCTGTCTCACTTATAAAATGGAGATAATAATTGTTTCTGCCTCATAAAATTGTAATGATTAAATAAGCCCCTACAAGAGGCCCTGACACATAGCTGATGCTATGTATTTGCCAATAGTGATAATCAAAATATTTTCTGCATAATTAATTGTATTGACCTCTCATTCTAAGCCTGGAAGAGTTCCATCATTTAAAATTTCAATTCTTTGTCCTTTTCGCAAAGTCCAAGTTCAAGAACATTTCTAGATGTTATGGAGACCTGGGCCAGGTGGGCCTTAACTGACTTAGAAAGCTAAGAGTCTGGAGCCCAGAAAGGCAGGCCAGGTAAGCAGCACCCCTTCCTTCCTAGATGCCATCCTTTTGAGGTCCATCCCTGTGTGCTTGGGTTCAAGTCACTGAGACACAGCTTACCCTGGCCTTTTGGACCAGGCTGAAGGCATCCCTGGACTCTGCTTCACATTCCGAGTGTCTGCTTCTCTTAGCAGTGGTGCAGAACTTTATCTCCCCTACCGGGAGGCATTGAAGAAGTAGAAAAAGAAAGCTTCAATATTTGGCTGGGATATGTTTTTTCCCCCCATCCCCCTGTGCAGGAGTGGAAAGAGCAGGTCCAGGATGGATTTTCTGTCATCGCTGCTCAGGGTTTAGGAGCTAGAGCAGTGTGGCATCCCTGCCCTGCCTGGTAGCTGAAGGTGAGACTATAATAAACAGGGGAGATGAGGAAAGAGACATGTGGGGATGAGGGGCTTTGAGCCTGTTCTGGGCCCTGCTGACCCTGGCCTGGGCAGCAGCTCTGGGGGAGCAATCTGTGAGTCCGAGTGCACCTTGGCAGAGCTCCCCTCCTGGGTACCTCGCATACCATCCTATTTGCTGTATTATAACTGTTGGTGGAGCGGTGTGCCAGATTGCAGGGGCTGCTAACTGGGTCTGGCCTGAAAGCCTTCCCACCCCCTTCTTTATTGATCAGAGTTTGCTCTCCTGGCTATGGGAGCAGATGCCCTCGTATCTCCCATCTCATCCCCTTGGATCACTTTCAATTCAGACACAGTGGTGTTAGCTCCTGTCCACCTCAAGCAGCTGCCACCTGGCCTTGAAGTCCTGCAAGCTGGCTCAGCCCTTGCACTGGGACAGCCTGGAAGGGGAGATGGAGAGGAGGGACAATCCTTAACTACTGGGGATCAAGGATGGGAGAAGTGTGTCAGCCTCCAGTCCTTCAGGGGTCAATCCTGCGGTGTACTCCACATGGCCTCTGGCCCTAAACAGGTCAATAACTCGCCCTTCACTGGCTTTCCCACCACCCTATTTTACTCTCCTCATGCCTGCTCCCTGCAATCACCTCTCCAACGAATTACCCGCATCGAAGTTACAGCTGGCTCTGCTTTCTGTGAAAGCAGTGCAGATAGCGCATGACTACTTGACCTGGCAAAGGTGATCAGTCCAAAAAACAGGCATGTCACCCAAGCAGGCTAATCAGAATCCTTCTGTGGGAAAAAGGGAAGCTCTAATTTGGGGGAGCTGCTAAGGTTGCCAGGGCCAAGTGCTTGGGCTGTGGAGAAGGCTATGGCTGTGTGGGGGAGCAAGGTGTGGTGAAAGGAGGAGAGACAAGCAGGGACAACAGAGGGCTGGGGAGAGTCTTGGTGTATTGAGTCTCGGGTGTGAGCTCCAGAAGTTCTGGTTCCTGTTGCTTTTTCCTAGCGCTAGAAGCCTGGAGCTTTCCCAGCAAAGGAGACAGTAAATGCCCCAAAGTTGGTGTGAACTGGGGTTCTGTTACTTGCAACTGGGAGAGGCTTGGCTAGTAGAATCCTTCTGCATCTTCCAAGGAATGAGAGCTCCTTGGGCTCCTGGACTCCCCACCTTCACTTAGATCCTAGGACAGTGCCTGAAGGCATCAGGTGCTCAGGAAACTAGGCTGAACAGGTGGATGAATGGATGTGAGTGAACCATCACCTATGCCTTTCTCCCTGCTGTCAGTTGGCCTATCAGCCTGTTTTCTTATGAAATGGGACAAGATGATTAGGCTTTAGATTGTGTAGAAATTAAGAATACAAAATTGAGTAGATGATTTAGATCCCTGATATGAGGAGAAAAGGGGCAATGGAAAGGAACCAAATGTTCTTAGTATTTACTACAAGCCAGACTAGATACATATTTCATAAAATTTTGACAACAACCTCACAGGGTAGGTATTTTTACCTTAAAACTGCGTGAAGTAAGGCATGGGGGTAGTCAAGCACTTTGCCAGAGCTTTTACAGTTATCATTACACCCAGAGTGTGATTGAAAACATCCTAATAGACGTCTGGTGATATCTTGTTGCGTTTTTAATTTGCTTTTCCTTTTTTTTTTAAAGATTTTATTTATTTATTCATGAAAGACAGACAGAGAGAGAGAGAGAGAGAGAGGCAGAGACACAGGCGGAGGGAGAAGCAGGCTCCATGCAGGGAGCCCGATGTGGGACTCAATCCCGGGACTCCAGGATCACACCCTGGGTCGAAGGCAGATGCTAAACCACTGAGCCACCCAGGGATCCCCTAATTTGCTTTTCCTGATGTCAAGTTGACTTCTCATGTGCTTATTTGATTTCCTTTTTGGTGAATGTTTGTTCAATTTTTTTATCCAGTTAAAAAATGGACTGTTTATTGGGTTGGTTTTTCTTAGTTTATTATTGAGTTTTGGGAGTTCTTTTTATATTCTGGATACCAGTCCTTTATTAGATATAATATGTGCTTTGCTGATATTTTCTCTCAGTCCATTGCTTGTTTCTTCATTTTCACAGTAGTATATCTCTCTCTTTCTTTTTTAAAGATTTATTTATTTATTTAAGTGAGAGAGAGCAGAAGGAAGGGCAGAGGGAGAGAGAGACACACAATCCCAAGCAGGCCCACATCCAGCATGGAGCCAACACAGGGCTCAATCACACCACCCTGAGATCATGACCTGAGCTGAAATCAAGAGTCGGACCCTTAAAACACTACACCACCCAGGTGCCCTACACAGTAGTATCTCTTGAATAGAAGTCTTTTATTTTGATATGGTTTGACTTCTCAATTTTTTCTTTTGTGCTTGGTCTTTTTTGTGCCCTGGGCCCAGAATTTGAACCCAGATCTGTGGGCCTCAAAGTCCTTCCTCTTATTACATTTAGTGCAGTGTTTCCTCAACATCTCTCCTCAGACCAGTGTCAAATGGGCACCACCAGAAGCACCCAAGGAGCTTGCTGAAGATACACAGTCCTGGGCGCTCACCCAGGGGAATCTGCTTCTGTGGTCCCAGGTTGACCTGGGAATCTGCATATAGATACAAGATTTTATTTATGTATTTGACAGAAAGAGAGAACAAGCAGGGGGAGCTGTAGGTAGAAGATAGAGGGAGAAACAGACACCCCACTGAGCAGGGAGCGTGATGCGGGGCTCTATCCCGGGACCCTGGGATCATGACCTGAACTGAAGGCAGACTCTTAACTGACCGAGCCATCCAGAATTTGTATATTTAACAATTTTGTCTGTGGGGGATCAGCTAAGTGTGAAAAGGGTGTAATGCAGAGCTCTTGGCATCCCTGAGACTTTAAGCCTGGTTATTTCTTGCCTTCTAGCTGGGTCCTACCAAGTGCTGCTGATAGTGGCATTTCTTGGTCTGTTTCTTATCGGGTCCCCTCCCCTTTCTTCCTCCCCAGTTCTTTGGCAGAATAGTCAACATTCAGCAGATGATCAAGACATGCTTTTGAACTAACCGACCTACTCGCCATCAGTAGGGGGGAGAGGCAGCCCTACTCCACAGCTGGTACTAAGTGGAACCAAGTAGAAACTATAATTACTGACCTTGGTATGAAGTGCTCTTGTGCAACCCTGTTGAGCTGTGGGCGGCCACTTAAGCCAGTTTCCTCAAACGCCAGCCCAGCCAGAGGGTTCCCCACCTGGAGAGACTGTTATTTTAAAGTATCTCAAAGATTGGCTCATTGGAGTTGAGAAGGACACTCCTGCAAGTGAACAGCTGTGCCAACCTCCAAATAAAAGAAAACTGTATTCATTTGCAGTAGGAGGTGGGGTTGGGGAAATGGATTATGCTTTGGTTTAAGAGCAAAACAAGTATCTAGAGCTTTTAGCAACTTTGCCTGGCATGTCAGGTTGTGATCTGCTTTCTCCAAGCAGATGGAGTTAGCAGGGGGGCAGAAATGAAGTTCACCTTCAAATCATGGGCACCAAAGAGGGTAGCAAGTCAGAGAACTAACATCTATTGAACCCCTACTCTGAGCCAGGTCTTCATATTTTATTTAATCCTTTCAATAACTCATCAGGTTGGTATTATTCGTATTTTACAGATGGGGGAAACTGAAACTCAGAGAGGTTATAAAATAACCAGGAAGCACTAATCCAGGATATAGAACATAAGGGGCTGAGCTACTCTAATAAAGAGGCTTCAAAATACAGTAGCTTAAAGAATAGTGATGTTTATTTCTTTTTTTTTTTTAATTTTTTATTTATTTATGATAGGCACACAGTGTGAGAGAGAGAGAGAGGCAGAGACACAGGCAGAGGGAGAAGCAGGCTCCATGCACCGGGACCCCGACGTGGGACTCGATCCCGGGTCTCCAGGATCGCGCCCTGGGCCAAAGGCAGGCGCCAAACCGCTGCGCCACCCAGGGATCCCTGTTTATTTCTTTCTCATCGAACAGTCCCAAATCAGTAGGAAAGCTCTACTCCAGGCAGTCACTCAGGGACCCAGGATCCCACCATCTGTCACTTCACAAGTTCCTGCAACTGGGGTTGGCAAACCTTTTCTGTAAAGAACCAGATAGTGAGCATTTTAGGCTATGCCAGACATATGGTCTCTGTCCTTGCTTTGCAACTTTGTTGTATCATGAAAGCTGCCATAGACAAGTGTAAACGAATGGGTGTGTCTGCATTTCAATAAAACTGTATTTACAGAAACAGTCCATAGATTGGATTTGACCCAATGGCCATAGTTTACTGATGACTATGCTAGAACAGTAGTTCTCAAAGTGTAGTCCTAGGGAACTAGCAGCAACAGCAGCATCTGGAAACTTGATAGAAATGCAACTTCTGGGGCACCTGGATGGCTCAGTTGGTTGAGCCTAAGCCTTCGGCTCAGGCCCTGATCCTAGGGTCCTGGGAATGAGCCCCACATCAGGCTCCCTGCTCAGTGGGGCGTCTGTTTCTCCCTTTCTCTCTGCCTCGCCCCCCTGATTGTGTTCTTCTCTTTCAAATAAATAAAATCTTAAAAAAGAAAAGAAAAGAAATGCAACTTCTTAAGCCAGTCCCCAGGTCTATTTAATTAGAAACTTTAGGGATGGAACTCCGAAATCTGTCTCTTAACAAGCCCTCCAGGTGATTTTTATGCATGTTGAAGTTTAAGAACCTCTGTTCTAGAACCCTGCCTCTCAGCCCTGGCTTCACACAAGCACCACCTAGGGAGCTTTCAAAGCTTTCAATGCCCAGGCAATTACATTAGAGCCTCCAGGGTGAGATGCAGGTATCAGCATTTTTAAAGCTCCCCAGCCGATTTGCAGGTACAGCCAGCAGTTGAGAAGCACTGCCCTAGAGCATCCTTACCATCTGCATGGACAGAGTTAGTTTTCAACCCGACCTATCACACAGCTGCTTCTCCAAGGGGAATACCCTGCACTCCCCAAGGTCTGGTGTTTGGTTTCTCTCTTTGTCTTACCTTGCAATCCCTCAACACCCTGGCCCCTTCCTGGGGACCCTGTGTAGGGTTTCATGATAGGGCTGATTTTGGTTCCAGTTTGTTAGGCTAACCCATTTCTGGCAGGAGTGGGGAAGGAGGAGGGGATGGCTTGGTGGGTTAGGGGTGTGAAGTGGAAAGAAATCAGAGGGAGAGAACCAGAAGAGGCAGAGGGAGTTGACACAGCAGGAGGAGAACTTGGATAGGGAGGCCACAATCACAGTGACTTGTCACTGGGGCTCAGGGAGGCCAGTTCCCTTCCCTGCCCATGCTATAGGGTGACAAAGAGCAGTCTCCAGTTATCCCCAAGTCTTCTTTTATAAGGCAAACACTTATATGGCACTTATTGTTTGCCTGGAAGGACTCTGTGTACTTTACATCAATTGACTCATTATATCCTCATAGCAAGTCTCTGGGGTAGGGACTATCATTACTCTCAATTTCTAGATGGAGAGATTGAGGCTTTAAGGGGATTTACACAAGGCTACATAGGTAATAAGTAGTAGAGGTAGGATTCAACTCAGGAACTCTGGCTCCAGGGCTTAGCCATTGGCCACTATGCTCTGCTACTTCTCTTCATAACAACCACAATTATTATTATTATTCCCATTCCACAGATGAAAACACTCCCATGTAACTTGCTCAAGATCACAGAGCCAGGAGGTTGTGGAGGCAGGATTTGAACCTAGGTCTCTCCACCATCAAACTCTTGGATTTGTCAGTTTGCCCCACAGCCTGGTTTCGGTTCTCCTCCCAACTCCCCTCCATCTGTCCATTGGGCATATTCTGGGTGTGCACGTGTGTGGCTGACTCACAGGGGAACAGGAGAGCCCATCCTCTGGAGTGGGAAGGCAGACTTTATTTCTGTTCAGAGCCATCTTGGGTTGATTCTGGGAGAGCTGCCAAACCCAGCAGACACATTTTCCCCTGCCAAAGCTGCTGAGTGGGTGGGCCCCCGGGGGGCCCCCAGGGCCCCATGACACCAACTCCTCAGATGAGTCTCAGCACCCAAGGGAAAGACCGGCATGCTTGTTTCATCTGCCTTAACTACAGTCTCTTTCCCTGAGGGGATTTACTGGTTCCGGTTGCTAAAATCTCTTCCTTACTTCCTCTCTGTCCTGGTCCAGAGCCAAAAGAAACCCCAAGAAGCCATTTGTTCCAGACTTGCCTTTAGACAACTGAGGTAATTCTGGTTATTCCCATTTTACAGATTCAGTAATTGAAGCTAGCTGTGGTTCCGAATTGGCTTATCCTCTTTCCATCAGACCTATAATTTCCCAAATGTCCCTAATGATAAGCGTGACCTGGGGCACTTGTCAACTATCTAGATCACTAGTCCTCTGCTCTGAAAATTCCAGTGCAATAGGTTAGAGCTGGGGCCCAGGAATCTGCCTGTGAACAGGGTGCTCTTCATCATCAGGGGCCCCCGTCAGGTATGGGGATTCTCTCCTACTTCAGGTACAAGACCTTGGCTGGCTGTCTCAGCTATCCCCCAAACTGTAATAGTTGCCCCTGAAACTTGGATGAGTCTTGTGGGTTTAGCTGCTCACTTAGCAACATTTACCTCCCAGTCCAATTTGAGGAAATCAGGAAGGGGCTGGTAGGATGATGTGGGTGTCACCTCCATCCTCTCTAGACAGTTCTGCGGTGTTCTCCAGAGGATGTTTGCCAAGGGTCATCAGAGACCTTCCAAGTGTCCTCAGATATATGGATATCTTATCCCCATTTTAGCCAAATCTTCAACATGCTGGGGGGCTCCCTACTTGCTAGAGGTCCCAGCCCATTTGTTTCTGGTCTGTGCTGGAAAAGCCAAAAGGCATTGGAGGGAGGAGTTTGTTTCAAGGTGTGATACATATGGAAATTCTTCAATACTCCACCCTGTGTAGGTGGAGCCTGATTCCTTCCCCTTAAGTGTGGATGGACTTAGTGACTTCTTTCTAATCACAGAATAAAGTGGAAAAGGCAATGTTCAACTTCTCAGACTAGGTCACAAAAAGCACTGTGGCCTTCTCTTTCTTGGATTACTGATGCTGAGGGAAACCAGCTGCCAGGTCATGAGGACACTCAGCCCAATGGAGAGAGGCTCGGGAACTCTCACACAGTGAGACATTGAGGCCTCTTGCCCACAGCTAGCAAGGAACCGGGGCCTTTGGCTGATCGCCATGTGGATAAGCCATCTTGGAGACAGGTCCACCAGCCCCAGTCCAGTCTTCAGGTAACTGCAGCCCAGGCCAATGTTTTGTCAGCAACCTCCTTAGAGACCCTCTACCAAACCCCCCACAGCCAAACTGCTTCTGAATTTCTGGTTCACAGAAGCTGTGAGATAGTAAATGTTTGTTGTTGTGAAATAATAGTATATATATAAAAATACAAAAATGAATACACACGTAGGATAGAATATATATATGCCTCTACTTCCTGGCATGGACTTTCTAAAACCCTTGCAATTATTTAAGTGATAAGAGCAATAGGGGTATCTTTTGGTCTGATATTTGTTTTTTGTGCCCCGTTCCTGACACCGAACTCCTAAATTTCTTAGAATTTACTGGGTGGCAGGAGTGTCTTTTGTTTTAATGAGGTGACTCTTGGTAGGGCTCCTGGATGTCTTTAGGATGGGATCTGGTCACCAGAAAGACCAAGTCATGATTAGAAGCTTGGAACTTTCAGGTCTACCTCCATTCTTCAGGAAGGGGAGAGGAACACAGTAACTTAATGATTTGTTATGCCCATGTGATGAAGACTCCAAAAATATCTCCAAAGCATGGGGTTCAGAGAGCTTCCAGGTTGGTGCACATGTCCTTGTGCCTGGAGGGTGGTGCACCTCACTTCCATAGGGACAGAAACTCCTGTGCTCCAGATCCTCCTTGACCTCATTCTTTATATCTCTGCCTCTACTTGTCCATTTGTATTCTTTATCTGATTCTATATTATATAATAAATGGGTAAACCTAAGTGTTTCCCTGAGTTCTGTAAGCCATTCTAGCAAACCACTGAATCCAAGAAGGTGATCATGGGAAGCCCAATATATGGCCATTTGGCCAGAAGTATAGGTGACGATTGGCATCTGGAGCAGTGGGGAGACAGTCTTGTGGGACTATGTCCTTAACCTGTGGGATCTGAGGCTACCTCCATGCAGACCGTGTCAGAATGGAATTAAATTATAGGACACCCGCTGGTGACAGAGAATTGCTTGATGTGTGGAAAATGTTCCCACCCATTTAGTGAGCAGGAGTGAAGTGTGATCATGTGAGAGTGAGGGAGAAACTCAGGAATGTTTCCTGTACAGTTGTTTTAAGCTACTAAGTTTTGCGTGAGTTTTTAAAACATAGCAATCGCTAACAAATGCACAAAGCAGAGTGGAAGACTTCCTGCATCAGCTGAGGGTGGGCGAGACAACTGAGGCAGGAGTGCTGGCCCAAGGCCTGCCACGTCGGCACCTGGGGGGTGGAACCCAGCATTTGTAGGGATGGCACTTGCAGCATGCCCTTCCGTGTGGGGTCAGCACTATTATTCTCCCTGTTTGGCCCATGAGGACACTGGGCCTTGGGGCAGGTCAGATCACATGACTGAGGCTGCTGTGCTGGTTGGTGAGGGAGCCAGGGCTTGAGGCCAGTCTGTGGGTCCCTGCCCATGTCTCCCCGCTCTTCTATGCTGCCTCAATCATCTTGGTGACCTTGAGCTGACGAGGGCTTTTCAAAGAATTTGTCCATAAGCAGACAGAGCCTGGGCTCCCTGGCCCCGGCTACTGGGATACAAGGTGTGTGAGCACCCCAACAGCCCCTGCTGTGTGAGGAGCCTGGAGTAGGGTGGCCCTGTGCACTAAGGACCTAGTGAGTAAGGGTGAGGGAGGGTTAGGCAGCCCCACCTTTGGCAGCAACCCCCACCCCCTGCTTCCCCATCTAGACACACAGAAAAGTCTGTTTACAATCAGGGCCCTTGGCCTAACTTCTCTCACCTCCACCCCACAGATGCCAACAGTGGGAACTCAGTCAAGAAATGCATGCTCAGAGAGATGAACCTTGACACCATCCCCCCTGCCTGGAGCCTCAGGTGTGAGGCTGTTGCCACTCACCGGGACATGATTGGGGATGCATTGGGCGAGAGGTGAACCCGGGCCTCGGGGAGTGGGGGTGCCTTCCTGGACAGTCAGGTCAGGAGCACAGGGCTGGGAATGAGGGTCTGGGGGCAGTCTTGGGAGGTCAGCTGCTTAGCAGTTGCCAGAAGTTGTTTGTCTCCCAGGGCCTTGGACTTTACTCTTGGTACCTGAACTCTTTCTTCCAAATCTCCTTCTGCGGACCTGGATGCTGCTGCTCTGGGACCCTCCTCCAGAGCTCCATTTGGGCCTTGGAGGGGACACTCCTCTGCCCTGTCTCTCTGATCACAGCTTTCATTCCAGCCGCAACCCCAGCACCCACCTCAGTGCCCTCTGCATAGCCCACATGCTCACTACCTTGGGGCCAGCCAGGCTCACTGGGTCCCTGGAGCTTCCTGCGGCCCCACTCTCTTCCTGAAGAAGCCCGTGGGCTCCTCGGTGCTTGCGAGGAGTCTGGCCTCCTCCTGCCACTCAAGGCCCTCCAGATTGTGTTGCACCCTCCCCTTCACCCTCTCTCCAAGATGGTTTGAGTCAGGGCTCCCCCAGCCTCCTTGGGATGAAACCCCTTCTATAGACACCCTCACTCCCCTGCACCCACGTCCCATAGTGGGAGTATAGGAGAGGCAGATGGATGGGGTGTCTGCACAGCTTGAGGGGCAAGGTGTGGGGACAGGCAGATAGGGCAGACCCCAGGATGGACAGATGGACAAGGCATCCAGCTCTCCCCTTTCCTGAATGGCCACAGGAGGAATGAGGTCGCCGCCCCATGCCTCTCGCAGAGATGCTGAGAGTGTGAATGAGAACAGCTTGTGAGGGGCTCTGACAAAGCAGCCTGGTGAGGAGACCTTTTATAACCTTCCGGACCTGGCATTGAACCAGAGGATAAATCACATGACCCAAGTTACTATGCCCTTTTAGCTTTCTTGGCTCCCATCCCAAATATTTTTGCACTCTGCAGGGACTCTTTAATCTGGTGAGGGGACGTGGATGTGTCAGGGGAGGGCGTGAGGGTTCTGAGTGCACTGTGTATTTTAAATCTTATGGGTACGCACACATGTACATTTTTTCCTAGAGTGTCTACAGCTTCTTAAAGGGGTCCATGACCCATAAGAGGGTCTAACTTGGTTCTAGGCTATCTGGACTGGACCCACATGGACGTTTTACTCCTAGCAAATCTGGTTCTAAATTTAAAGACTGTCAGCATTTACCCTGAAGAAGGGCTTACCTCTTCACTTTGCTTTTTAAAGATTGCACAACACTATTATTTTTTTTAAAGATTTTTGTTTATTCATGATAGACACACACACACACACACACACACACACACACAGAGAGAGAGAGAGAGAGAGAGAGAGAGGCAGAGACATAGGCAGAGGGAAAAGCAGGCTCCATGCAGGGAGCCCACCACTATGGGACTTGATCTCAGGACTCTGGGATCATGCCCTGAGCCAAATGTAGATGTTCAACTGCTGAGCCACCCAGGTGTCCTACCTTTTCACTTTGAAACACTAATACTGAACCTACTTTGGCAGGCTTGAGCTCAAACCTGCCAGGCACGTGCACCCTCTCTCCTTCCCTTCCTCCCAGGCAGACCTCCTTAGGTTACAGTCACACCCCACACTTCAGGTAATGTTCCCAGCAACAGGGAAATCACCTGCCCCATGCACACATCTCAGGAGCCTCTTCCCAAAGATTTTCTTTACATTTTAATTTAACTGCATGGACTTCTGCTCATAGGGGAGTTTTCATGTGTTTCCTGGACCCACATGCCGTTTCCTAACGTGACCCATTGACCGGGTTGTTCCCGGGCTAATGGCAGTGATCGTGGCAAAATGGCTTCTGTCTCTGTCTTGTCTACCTTCCTCCTCAGTCCTCCTAATCCTGAAAGCTGACCCTAGGATGTTCGTGAAGACTGAGCACAGCATGGAGGGAGGTTTCCTCAAGGGTTGCCCTGTCCCAGAAGAACTTTACCGTGCTTTTTCACACGTAGTAAGTTCCTGAAAGTGTCTGTGAATAGCAAATGTACCAAAATTGGATGATGGCCTTGTGCTACACAGGAGGTGGTGTGTTCTACTGGTTAAGAACACGGCCACAGATCTTGGTGGCATGGGCATAGATCTGCCACTTGCCTGGTGTATGGCTGACCAAACTCTCTGCATCTCATTTTCTGGAAATGGGAATGTTTGTAGGAACTACCTTGCAGGGTTCTTGTGCAAAGTAAGTGGTTTAATATATTGAAAGCACTGGAACAGGGTCTCATCCATTGCATGTGTTAGCAATTATTGTGTGTTTTAAAGTGGGTTCTAGGGATCCCTGGGTGGCGCAGTGGTTTGGCGCCTGCCTTTGGCCCAGGGCACGACCCTGGAGACCCGGGATCGAATCCCATGTCGGGGTCCCGGTGCATGGGGCCTGCTTCTCCCTCTGCCTATGTCTCTGCCTCTCTCGCTCTCTCTCTGTGTGACTATCATAAATAAATAAAAAAAAAATTGGAAAAAAAAATAAAGTGGGTTCTACACTCAGTTGAAAAAAAGATCAACTCCCTAATTATATTTTGTCTCTAAAACACAATCACTGACCATCTATTACCAAGGCTTTGGTTTCTATCCCTCAGGAGTGAATCCAGTCAACCAGCTTGGATGAACACACAGCTGAAGTAAAAGGTTTGCTGCTTTCAGTCAGCTGATGACTTTCATTTTAGTTTCAATTGTATTGTTTGCGAAACTTCTGGTTATTACTAATGCTTGCACTTCTCCCCCCCCGTTTTTGCTAATTTTTTGCACATGTGTTTGTTTGCACAACAAACACAGCAATGTATTCAAAAAATTTTACCAACGTCATATCAAGCATGGGTCAAATAGAACAGTAGCGCTTCAAAAATGGGACTGTTGGCCAATGGTTTACGTCTCTCGTGACATCTCAACATGTTTGTTGGTAGATGTGCAAAAGTTGGAATTTGGTGAAGGAAAACCAATTTAGAAATGTCAAAGTCCAAACTATGACGGTGGCAATGGTTCCAAAGCCAAAGACCTTTGAGGCTGGGACATATGCCTGGGTTCATGTCGTGATATGCTTGTCAAAAGGATAATTTGTGACCATGAAGCTGGAGATAGTCATCCTTCACTTTAATAGCACACCCATCCCAAGAGAGCTAGCTATAAAGTGACCATCCATGATGTGAATCATGTATTTTTTTTTAATTACGTTATAAAGATAAGCTGGTCTTCTATAGGAAAATGGATGGCTTTGACAAGTTTGGTGATGGGGCCAGGTCATGCTGGGATTGTAGTGAGAGAGATTTGAGACCATTTTAAATAATTATCTGTTCCTTCCAATAGCAGAAACTTCGTAGGGGGAGATTCTTAAATGGATTGTGAATTCTGCTATGTACTCTGCTTAAGAAGTTCCTGGGAACAGTGGACACTTAAGGCTGCCTCCTCGTGACTTGGATCCCTCTCCCCTTTTGTTCTCTGGGAGAATGTCTTACATTAATAGCTGATAACTCACTAACATCTCCACACTTTACCCCACATTTCTTTGCTGAGTTTTGTGATTGGGGTGAGTGAGACAGTGTTGGAATTCTTTACTCTGCTTACAATTAGGGTGTATGTAATCTTGGTATTCTCTGTACTTTTTTTTTTTTTTTTTTTTTTAGTAGGCTCCACACTGTGTGTGGAGCCCAACACAGGGCCTGAACTCATGACCCTGAGATCAAGATCTGAACTGAGATAAGAATTGGACACTTAGGGGCCCCTGGATGGTTCAGTTAGTCGAGTGTCTGACTCTTGGTTTAGGCTCAGGTCATGATCTTGGGGTCGTAGGATTGAGCCCCACACAGGCCCCATGGTCAGCAGGGAGTCTTCTGGAGATTCTCTCTCTCTCCCTCTCTTCCTGCCCCTCTCACCTCCACTCACACACAGTCTCTCTCTAAATAAATAAATAAATCTTTTTTAAAAAAGGATTTGGATGCTTAACCAAGTGAGCCACCCAGGCACCCAGATATTCTCCTGACTTTGATGGCTAGATCCTAGATGTTGGAGAGGTCACATGTGACTCTGAGCAAGTGGGTCTGGTGATGAAACATCAAGAGAGGCCTGATACCCATGGAGGATTTCATGTGTTGACAGGATGGCCCTATATACAGTAGCAACCAAGAGCCCCAGTGGAGGCATACCATCACCAGATAGGGTATTCATAGGGACAAAACACTGAATTCCTTCCTTGCCCTCTTGCAATAAGGCCCCAGATTTTTAAATTCAGGTATGCAAGTTATTTTAGTGATGTGCACTTGCTAAATGGACAAGAGATGGTGGTTATTATAATGGAGTTTGAATAATATTATAATGGAGTTAGAATCATATAAACATTTGTGAATGTTTGTTCTATTTCTGTACCCTGTTCCGGTCATGCAGTGGGCATGTGAGCTCAGCAATGCCTTCCAAGCTTCTACAGGTAAGCCTGGCTGCCTCTGTCCCTATATGATTCTGTGGACTCCAAGAGGTTTCAGATGTGGAGAGCCCAGTCTCATGGTCCTGGCCAGGTCAGGATTTCACCACTGACCTGTCATCAATATGTTTCCTCAGTCTACTTGGGGACCTGCCTCAGGGGACCTCATGGTCTCATCAAGTCTTCGGGTTTGGTGGTTCCAGGAGCTCACACCTACCTCCTCTCTCCCAGATGCCTGTACATTGGTCATAGTTGACAGAGCAGGATGCCATGTAACATTCCGCCAGTGGGGATGGGCACGTAATATGTGTAATGCCTCCCTTTGAAAGCACCTTAACTCCAAAGTTCTAGAAAATAAACTATTACTTACCTTTATCAATCCTGGAAGCTCATATTTTAGTCAAGTTAATTTACTTCAAAGAAGGTATGATAAAGTTGTACAGACCCACTCGGAAATCCATTATAAGGGACTCTGGTATCTAAAAAATTTTATTTTCCTGATCATAGGAGTCATACATGCTCATTACAAAAAATTAAGAAAATAGAGAAAAATACCTAGAAAAAACCCTCAAATCTCCCAGAATCTTATCTCTCAGCAATAACTACTATTAGCATTTATTGGGCCACCTTTTTTCCCTGTGCACAACTATTTAAAAAATTCCGTGGTACTTTATATACAGGTTTGCATTTTGCTTTTTTTTCACTTTGTACAACCAGAGCATGTCCCCATGTCATTGTCTATTCTTCAAAAACACCATTTTAATGACTACATAATATTTCATTGTCTGGTTATGGCAGGATTTAGTTAGCCAGTTCTCTATTTGCTAGGCACCTAGGCTATTTTTCATTTTTTATGATTATAAATGATGCTGTGGTGAACATTCTTGTCAAGGAAATCTTTATCTGGGTTTCTGATTATTTCCTTGGAAGAAATTCCCAGAAGGGAAATTACAGAGTCTCAGCTCTGCTGTGCAGTATCTCTCTCCTCACTTTGAGATGCCCGCGGAGGCGAGTGGCTCCTGTCACCCCCAGTGGGCGGACTTTGTGGCTTTGGAGGCTTGGACTGGAGGATCTTTATGCACGCCAGGGGAGGATGCAAAAGGGGCCCCACGGCCTCCCCAGGCTATTTACCTGAACCCACTCCATGCAAAGCAGAACTTCCCCCTGCAGGAATCACTTCATAATTAACTTAGAGACTAAAGCATATTTAATTAACCATGGAAACCCTCCCAGCCATCTGCCTCTGTTTTTATTTTGAGGAAGATGGCAGATCTTTTTTCCTTTAGCTCCCTCTTTTTGGGGATGGAGCTCATTTCCAGTATCTTGGTTCTTGTATGGATCAGGGTCCTGCTCTGCTGGTGCTGCCTCAAGGTGGCTGAGCCAAGGGTTTAGTTGGAGGTGGCAGGCCGGGTCAGAGGTCATGCAGGCTCCTGCCTAGGCGCAGGCCCCGGCAGCACCTGCTCTTGCAGAGAACTGGCTGTTTGAGGGTCTCGGCCTCTGCCTCTTGGCTGTTGTCCTAAAATCACAGGCATTCAGACAGGAAGGTGCCTTAGAGAGAAAGGCCAAAGCTCTTTTTTCACAGGTGAGGAAATGAGGCTTGCCGTGGCTCGGGGTGTGGAGGACACAAGAGTCTCAGGCTCTGCTTCTCTGCTCCTTTGCTGCTCCCTCAAAGGAGGGCTTTCATTTCAGCTGCACTCCATGGTCAGAGGAGTCAAATGGTGTCCTAAGGGCTATAGTGACCCACAAGGTCCAAGAAGTTTAAAATGTGCAAAATACATTCCCACAGCACATCTTGCTGGACACTCATCCAGGCCCTGGGGACACTCACCCAGCCTCTGGGGGGCACTAAGCCAGCCCCTGGGGATACTTATCTAGGCGATGGAGACTGGAGAGGTCATGTGACTTGTCTGCAGTCCTATAGCTGGTGAGCCAGTGTTGAGACTGAGATTTGAACACATAGTGCTTTGATCTGAATTGCTAATATGTCCAAATGCCTTTTATTTCCATGGTATTCCTCAGAGTGCCCTGACTGGTTGTTCACGGAGGTAGAGTCTGACAACATGAGTCCACTTGTTTCTCATGACATCACCTCCTCCAGGAGACCTTCCTGGGCCCTCCCCCAACAAACCCAGGGGAAGTTGGAAGGGAAGACTGGTTCTCTACCCCTTTGTCACCCCACACATACCTCAGTATTATACCCTAAGGCTCTAAACTTCATCCCGTACCCCTAGTTCTAGCAAAGGGCCTGGCTGACACTTGTTGGTCAATAAATGATATTAAATTTAATGAGATTGAATGTAGATACCGGTGTGATTGCTTTCATAGCCTCCCTTCCTCCTTCCCTTTCACTTTGGCAGGGGTCATCTGCAATCCCTCCAGGGCTGAGTATCATGTGTACCTTGGGATGGTCCCCAAGGGCCGCCATATGGTCCAGCTTGTGCTGCCAGGATGGCTGTGTGCCCCAGATCCTGAGCTGTCAATGGAGACAGGGATCTAGCCCACAGACCCCAGCCAGGTAAAACCACCTCTAATCCATGCACAGACAGGCCTGGAGAGGGACTTGGGACACTGGCCACTAGATGGCCTTATGCTTTTTGGGCAAATCATTCCTACCCTTTGACACTCATCTTCTTCTCCAGCGATAAGGCAATTTGACTGGACCCTTCTACCCTTGATGTTGCACATCTGTGACTCTATAATGACCCCTGTCAGAAGCCAGGAGTGGCAGGATGAGGACCAGGACAAAAAGATAGTCAACTCCAACAAGAGGTCAGGACACTGGACCTGCTGGCCAAACTGAAATGCTTCCTGCATACCAAAGGCTCAAGTGAAACAGAAAAGCGCAAAGCTCCCAGATCTACTTAAATGCCCCTGCAGGCTGAAAATCTCTTTTCTTTTAAGATGTAAAAGATGTGCTCCCTGAGACAGCCTCATTCGTCTTCAATCACTTGTCTTCAATCATTTTTCCACCGTTTCCAGCCACAAGCAGCATCACAGGCGGTGAATTAGGACTCTATGGATACATTTTCCTCTAGAACCGCGTGTCAAACCCAAAGCAGGTCCGGGCTCTGCTGAAATCAGATTAACCAAGAAAAAGCCCTGGGTGGCTCAGCACTGAGGTCTCTCCCTAGCACCACCTGGGCTGGCTCTTCTCTGAAATACAGTAAAACGAAGGGGGAGAACTCATTGTTTTCTATCAAGGGCATGACCCACAGGATGGAAAAATAAATCAGTGAGGAAAGATGAAAGTAAAATTCAGGGAGCCTTGGGGAGAGAGAAAGAGAAAAGGTTACAGTCATTTGCTTTCACAAATCAAGAATGGAGAGCATGTAACTCTCTCTGACAAATACAACCCATTATAAAAACACCTCAGTTACATACTGTGGCCAGTTACTGAGAGAGGCTGAAGGAGAAGAGGATGAAGAGGGTTCAAGGAATGACAGAGGGGGAGAGAAGCAGAGTCAGAAACAGGTGACTCGAAATAAGAAAACAAAAAAATCAAAGTCAGAGAGAGGGAAAAAAAAAAATCAGGGAGAGACAGACACAGAGAAAGAACGTGAGCACCAGAGCCACATTCAAAGAAACAAAAATACAGACAAAAAGAGAGGCATGCGTGCACAGTGATGAGAGACAAACATGCAGACGCCCAAGTGAGAGCACGGAACACATGAGGGGTGTGAGAAGGAGGCCAAGATCGAGCTCTTCCAGGAAAATAACTATTTAAAATAAACAATGAGGCCCTCAGGGGTAGTTGTTTTTTTCCTAAAGAGATAAAAATATTACCAGCATTACTTCTTTTTTCAGAATTACTTTGGAATGTGTTTTCATGCCTATCTAAACTTTGAGAGGCACAGACATTCTTCAAAATCCATTTTCCTCACTTGCCAAGGCAGAAGCCCCCCATTCATGGTTCTGGGAAGGAAGACGTTACGCCTCAGGTGCTGGCCTTGTATGACGCCCTTGGAAACTCGCAAGTACCTTGTGTCTTCATGGCTGCAGACCTCGGGGTCTGGGCTCTCGGGTACAGCCGGATGGCCGCATCCAGCTCCACCCCGTCCCATCCTTGGGGGAAAGCCTCATTTGTTCAGAGATCAGCAATTTGGAATCGAGAGTGGATCCCCCAGGGCCAGAGCTGACCACTGCACTCTGCTTGATGACACAGCATGCAGGGGAGTCGCGAGAGTAAGGTGGCAGCCAACGTGGTGAATGAATGAAAAGAACAAGCGCCAGGCACTCTGGCCACATCAGACCCAGCAGTAGCTTCCCAAACCTGCCAAATACTCTCACTTTCTGCTGCCAAGAACACCGCCTCTTTCCTCCCCTGCTCCTGTCTGGTAAAACCCTTCCCGTCCATTGTCCATCAATTGATTCACATGGATTAATGGAGCGCCTCCTCTGCGAGTCTTTTTCAGACAATTTCTTACTCCCTTGAGGGTTAACTGTTTCTTCCTTTGGGGTCCTGACACAGGTTATTGCTCTGCTGTAGGTCTTGGTGTTTTCCATTAGAGCCAGCTTTCTCCACCTCAGCACTATCCCTTGGGGGCTGGGTACTGCTTTGCTGTGGGGGGGCTGTCCTGGGTGCTGCAGGATAGCTAGTGGCATCCCTTATTTCTACCCCCTAGAACACCCCATAGCCATATCACCCCAGTGACAACAAATGACATCTCCAGTCAATGCCGAATGTCCCCTGGAGGGGCATAATGGAAACCAAGGACACTGCATTGGGAAGAGTTGTGTCGGGGTGCATCAGCTCTAGAGAGGGTGCATCCTCTGGACCCTAAGTAGTGGAGTGGGGCCTGGAATAGGAAGGCACCTGGATCCTGTAGAGGAAGAATCCAGACAGTTGGACTGTGCCCATCAAATTGGCCAGCAGAGGATATGTCATATTGATCATCAAAATAGGAGCATGTTGGCACATGAGGTCTGTAACCAAATCTGTGGGTCTCTATTGAATGCTGACCTGCTGTGAGCTGTGGGGGACACTCATGAGGAACACAAAAGAAAGTGTCCACATATAAAGCACTTATGATGATCTAGTTTATCAGAAAAGGCCTGTAGCCCTGGGGACACTGAGGTAGGAATACCAAGCAGTTTGCAATGAGGTCCTGAAGCAGGTCCTTCCATAAGGGGTTAGGGAGTTTTTAGAGGTGGGGAAAACCAGAGTGGGCTCCTGTTTCCATGGAGGGCTTAGGAGACTACAGAGAGCCTGACCTGGGCCTTTAAAAGTGGGAGGGACTTGGATGAAGACACTAACATTGAGGTAAGTGTGGTGTGGCCTGAGATCCAGTTGGCCAGGCCCAGAGGTTGGGTCTTGATTTGAGGAGGCTAAGTGTCTCCAAGTATGTCCTGAATGTCCTTTGTCAGGGTCACCTGGGGTACAGGTCACAAATGCAGATTCCTGGCCACCCAGGCTTAGTGAATCCATTTTGCTGGGGTGGGCTCGGGACTCTATTTTTCACATGCCCCCAGATGATTCTGATGCTTGATGAAGTTTGAGACCTACTTCTGGTGGGGGAAGAGGGCGGGGGGCACAGGGCAGTCTTGGTAATAACCTTGGTCTTCTATTATGTGCAGCCCGTAGGGTTTATATAGTCGAAGACAATGGTTAGGTACACAGATGGTAGAGCCAGAGGGCCAGGGTTTGAATCCTGGTTCTGTTATTTCTAGTCGGACCACCTGGCAATTTATTTGGGACTTCTGCACTTCAGTCTTCTGCAAAGCATGCCATGACATTTGCAATGTTCCTGCCTCATAGGATCTTTGTAGAGATTACATAAGTCAATACATATATATGTGTACCATGGTGCCCAGCAGAGAGTAAATGCTCATTCAACAAATATGAGTCATCATCATCATTATCAACATTATCATTTTTAAAAGAGATTTTATTTATTTATTCATGAGAGAGAGGTAGAGATAAAGGCAGAAGGAGAAGGAGGCTCCCTGTGGGGAGGAGCCCAGTGCGGGACTTGATCCCGAGACCCTGGGATCATGCCCTGAGCCAAAGGCAGATGCTTAACCACTGAGCCCCCCAGGCGTCCCTTCATTTTAGCATTTGATGTTTATTGAAGGTTTGAAATATGGCATTTAAAATATGGTTTGTCACCCATAGGCATGCCCTTCTCCCCACACCGTGCTTTTGGTTGCTCTAAAACCTGAGGTTTAACTGGGTGCCTTGCTCCTCCAGTGGGAAGCCAGGCCCTGACACACTCTGAGAGAGGGGAGTGGCAGCTGTGGGATGCAAAGGAGCATCCTGGAGGCTCTGACAGGAGGTACTTCTCACCTTCTCAGCTCTGGGGCAGACACACTGGAGGCCCAGGCCTCTTCCTGTCCTTGCCAGATGGCAGTGTTACTCCTCAGCGACTCTTTCCCTGAGGGGTCCCGAGCCAGAGCCAGAACGAAGGGAGGACAGTTAACGGCTCCCTCTGTATGAAGGACTATGGCCCGGCCCCCCTATTTGTAATAATGTGACACTGTGTCCCAAGCCCTGGCACACACACCTTCCTCTGAGCCTCATGATGACCCTGTAAAGGGGGGTAGGGTGGCCTCGCTCATCTCATTTTTAAAATAACAGCTTTCTTGAGCTAAAATTCACGTACCTTACAATCCACCCTGTTGAAGCGTGCAATTCAATGGTTTGTAGTGTATTCACAGAGTTGGGATCCATCTCCTAATTTTAGAAGATCTCATCACCCCCCCAAAAAAAACATTTTCATCACTCCCATTCCCCCTCCGCTCAGCCCCTGGCAACCACTAGTCTACTCTCCATCTCTATGGATTTGCCTATTTTGGACATTTCATATAAATAGATTCATACAATATGTGATCTTTTGTGTCTGGCTTCTCTCACTTTGCATAATGTTTCCAAGGCCAGTGATGTAGCCGGTGTTAGTGCTTCCTTCCTTTTAATGGCAAAATAATATTCCATGGCCTGGGTGTGCCACAGTTTATTTTTTCATCTACCAGGTGACCAACCCTTGGGTTGTTTCTACTTCTTGGCCACAATGAATAATGTTGCTATGAATATTTGTATCCAAGCTTTTTGTCTTTTTGTATGGATATACACTTTCTTTTCTTTTCTTTTTCTTTTTCTTTTTTTTTTTTGGATATATATTTTCATTTCTTTGGAGCTACACCTAGAAACAGAATTGCCGGGTCACATGGTAGCTCTATGTTTCAACTTTGAGCAATTGCCAGATTGTCTTCCAAAGTGGCTGCACCATTTTATGTTCCCACTGAAGTGTATAGGGGCTGCAATTTCTCCACATTCTCACCAACACTTGTTATTATCTGTCTTTTTGACTGTAGCCATCCTAACGAGTATGAATTGGTATTTCATTATAGGCTCATCTCACGCTATAGATAAGGAAATTAAGTCCCAAAGAGGTGAAGAAGCTTGCCCGCATACGCTCAGATGGCCTGAGAGGAAGCCAAAATTCAAATCAGGCATGTCTCATTTCCAAATCCACATTTATTTCTCTTGCATCAGGCACCTCTCCAACTGGATGACTTTGGGCCTGGCCCTGTCCCCATGTCCAAGTGGTTCTTGGGATTCACATCGGTCACAGGACAGGGACACTCTGGCTGTGAGCTTCTCATTATTCATGTTCCTGGCTAGGCCACCAGCTGATGGTCATTGAACACCTACCATGGGCCCAGCTCAGGACATATAACAAGGTTAAAGAAGAAATGATTTTTCGAGATGCTTCATCAAATGAAAGATGGATTTTTTTTTTTTTGGACTCTAGATTTATTATTTGCCAGCAAAACGCAAAAAGCTGGCTCGAGAGAGAGAGGTAGGAAAAGAAGAGTGGAGAGGGACCCCTGGCAGGAGGCTTGCAGGATGATGGTTTGAGCCAGTTTAAGGAAGATTTGGTGCCAATAGTGAAGGGCATGGCCAGAAAGGAGAGGGCCAAACTAGAGAGGTAGGTTGGACTGCCTTCAAAGATGGGGTTTAGCAAGTGACCTAAGAGAGATTAAGAGGGAGGGAGAGTGGGGCACCTGGATGGCTCAGTTGGTTAAGTGTCCAACTCTTGATTTTGGCTCAGGTAATGATCTTAGGGTCATGGGATCGAGCCCCATGTCAGGCTCCCTGCTCAACAGAGAATCTGCTTGTCTCTGTCTCCCTTTGCCCCTCCCCCTGCTCATACTCTGTCTCTCAAATAAAAAAAATCTTTAAAAATAAGGGGGGAAAAAAGTGAGGCTGTTCAGGATAATATCAAATGTATGCCTTCTGCTTACTGAGTCCTTTAGGGCTAGGCACTACACTGGGTATGTTGTGTGTCCTACAATATAAATGTTAAAGCCTTATTTTATGGATGAGGAAACCAAGGCTCAGAGAAGTTAAGTGCTTCAGCTAAAGATACACAGCTGGGAAAACTCAATCTGACTTCAATTCTCATTCTCTTAACCACTGAAATATCTACTGAGTGAATAACAAGAATCTTATGGGGAACATAATGTCAGGGATACTGGAAATGGGATCCAGTTCAGCCTCCCCTCCAAAAGGCTGGTATTTTTGGAAATAGAAATGCTCAGGAGCTGATGGTTTTCCCTGTAATGGCTTCAGCATGTTGGGCTTTCACACTTCAGTTTACAGCCTCGGCCCTTGATGTTTGCCCATTTATTTATTCTTTTTTTTTACAGGAAATAAAGCCAATGAATTTTTAATCAAATTGAGCTTGAGTATGTGACCAGTGAATCAGAAAGGCTTCCGAGTCTTACAGTGGTGGTGGTTGAGGAGAGAGAAATTCATTCCCGTCTGCCCAAAGGAGGTAGTGCTGCAGGGAGTGAGGCCCTGGGGCTTACATCAGGTCTGGCACAAGAGCACAGAAGATTAATCCTGCATCTTTCCATGGCAGGATCTCCAAGCTCTCTGGGAAATTGTATCTCTAGGGGACAGAAGCTGGTAAAGGTGCTGCTGGTGGATAAAACCTTCAGCTGCATGAGGATGGTCTAGCTCAGGGAGCAGGAAGCTTTCCTGTAAAGGGCCAGATAGTTTCCTATGATCTCTGTCACCTGCTCCTGTCTTCCTCCTTCCCTTCCTCTTTTCCTCTTTCCTTTTGTTCTTTTCCTCCTTTCTCTTTTCTTTTTTTATCTTAAGATTTCTTTATTTACTGAAAGAGAAAGAAAGGGAGAGAGGGAGAGAGAGAGAGTACACATAGGCAAAAGGGCAGAGGGGGAGAGAGAATTCTCAAGCAGACTCCACCCTGAGTGAAGAGTCAGCCACAGGGCTGGATCTCACAACCCTGAGATTACAACCTGAGCTGAAATCAAGAGTCCGAGGCTTAACAGACTGAACCACACAGGTGCCCCTCCTCCTTCTTTTTTCCATAACCACTTAAAAATATAAAAACTGTTATTATTAGCTCATGGACTATACAAGAACTGACTGTGGGCCAGATTTGCCTGTGGGCCATAGCTTGTAACCCCTGGTCAAGAAGTATCTTGAAAACTAACTTGAATAAATTGCTTCATTTCTTGGGGCTTCATGTATTTATTGAACACCTTCTGTGCCCATGCCTTCATATCAGAAAATGTTCACGTTCTTTTCAGTGGGAAAAACATGAAGATAAATCAAGAAGCTCAGTTCCAGTTGCTATGGGTGTAAGGTGAGAGGAACAGTAGTGGGTCTGGAGAGAGGGCCTGGGTGTCTGGCCTACTTTGACCTCCAAGGACTCTGCAGAACCACATCTGTAAAAAGGAGACAATAATACATTCTTTGCAGGATTAAATAAGCTCAGGAATAAAAATTTTGAAAAGCACTATACAATAGAAACTATATTTAGAGAGTTAGAGCTATGCATACCTATGAATAATTGATTGACAGTATAAAGCTACAATACTAGAGATGTCACAGGTTAGGAGAGAAAAGAGGTTGACTGAGATGCTGTGATTTGGGGCCTACAATTTAGGCATGTATCAATTAGGATTGGGCTTCACTGCTTCCTACAGGAAAGCCAAAGTAATAGTGGTCTAAACGAGAAGTTGTCTTGCTCTCATTTAAAGTGCAGTAGTAGGCTGTGCAGTACTTGTAGGGCAGTCTTACAGTGTCAAGGGCCCAGGATAGTTCTTTTGCTCCATTATCCTTTCATGTAGCTTCTGTTCCACAAAGTTACCTTATGGTCCAAAATGGCTGCTAAACCTCCAGCCATTATATCTGCTTTCCAGGTATGTGAAAGGGAGAAGAAAGAAGAAGCACACACCAGCAACCTTCTAAGAAAAAGTTTTAGAAGCTGGCTCCAAATACTGTTATTTAGTTAACTAAGTAAAATTTAAATTCAAAAATAAGTAATAAAATATGTTTTAGAAATCTACAGATACTGTTATTTATATCTGTTTGGCTATACCTAGCAGCAGAGGAGGCTGAGAAAGTCAATCTTCATCCTGAATGGCCATGTGCCCAGCTAAAACCAAGAAGTTTTGTTTTTTAAAGAGGACAATGAATATTACAATAGGCAACTAGCTATGTTACCACAAGTAGCAAATTCACAGAAAGGACAGGTATCTGGGTGGCTAGATCAGGGAGGGCTTCATCAAGGGAATGAGACTGAGCCTGACCCTGAAGAAATAGACCAAGTTTTAAGTGGTAGACATGAGTGGAGAGGGCATTCTAGGCAGGAGAATGAATGAAGCAAAGGGGAATGCACTCAGTGTGGGAGGGAAGATCATGGGCAAGCTAGTGCAGCTGGGACTCCTGTAAAGGAGGTTTGAGAACTAGTGCTAGAAAAGATAGTAAAAGCTGGCTGTAACCAGTTGGGGACCCTACACTTTGGGTGACATATGGCTCCTTGGCCCCCCTGTGACTCCCCACAAGTTCCTTCCCTCGTCCTCTTCTCCCTTTGCTTTGTCACCCATATAGCATCCTTCTGAGGGCCAACCTCCCCCCAGGAGGTAGTCTTGGGTGCCTCTTAGGTGGGCCTCCTTCCTTGACTGGTCCATCCCCTCTCCCTGCATCCACCCAGTCCTTGGCGACAGCTGGCATCTTTGCCCCACTAAACTCTGCAAGTGGACATGGTTTTCTCTCTTCTCTTGGCTGAGGACACAGGCTGTGCCAGTTGGGTTCTTTCTGGGTGAACTGGGTCCTACCCTCTGCATTCTTCTAGCTCTGGGGGTGTGCTGGTCAACATATCTCTCCCTTCAGCTCTATGGGTTGTCTGGCCGGTGCAGTGTCCTTGCTTGGCTTGGGGAGATGGAGATGGGTGGGTACAGTCCAAAAACTCCCACCTCCATCCCAGCACCTCAACCAGTCTCTGGCCTCCTCTTTTGCACAGGCTGCAATGTGAAACGGGGCAAGGGGGTCCCAGAGCCAAGGCAGGGCCAGTCTCAGCAAGTCTTACCTGGACAGTCTGGCATCTCCCTTAAGAATTCATGTCTGAAGTTCACAGTCTTGGAGCCTCAGAGGAGATTCCACAACAGCAGGGTAGATCCTCATGGAGTGTCCTGCTCAGTATATTATATTTATTGACTGCTAGTTACGTGTCAGGTACCTTTAGTCCACTACCTATGAGGTTATTATGGGTGAAGAAATAGACGGACGTGAGTGAGGACTGGAATATCCTGGGAAAAAGTCATGAAAAGAGAGGCCAGAAAAGAGCTGGGGCCAGATTGCAGAGGCTTTTGTGTCAGGCTCAGAAGCACAGACTTTCTCCTCTGAGCATATTGAAGGATTCTGAGCAGGTTGTGATGCGGTCTCTGAAAATTTGATCTCAAAGTATGGGATGGATTGGGAAGAGAGGGACAGATGTCTTCCCATTACAGTGTGAGACCTGGGAAGGGCTGGGGTATGGGAAGGAGAAGGAGGAGGAAGGGGAAAGGGAAGGTGGAAGAGTGGAAGGAGAACGGATGAGGGAGAAAGGAGGTGGGGTGGGGTCCCAGGGGGAAGAGAGAGGATTTGGGTGCTTTCTTCATTTGGAAGCATACAATTCCTGAGTGCCCAACACATGTGAGAGAGGCTCAGATAAACAGTGCAGGGACCATCCACGGTCCTTGCAGGAGCTCACCAAGTGGAAGGGAGGAAGAAGGAGAATGCCAGTGGGCACATGCAGAACTTCTGGGGCTTACAAAGGGCTTTCACAAATATTAGCCTACTTGATTCCTGCACCTGTTCTGTGAAGTAAGTAGGACAGATAGTCTCCATTTCATAGATGAGAAGACTGAGGCACAAGTAGTTGAACTTGCTCGCGGTTATACAGGTAGGTGGGGCCAAGCTGGGACTCAAATCCAGTGCTCTTTCTGTTACATCAAGCACACACAAGAAAGGTACCCAGGGCTCTGGGGGGTGGGGTGCGTTCCACTGGGCAGATAGTTAATGGTAGGTTCTAGAGTTAGACTGCCTCACTCCATCTCAAACTAGCTGTATGAACCTAGGGCAAGTTTCTTAACTTAATCTGTGCTTTAGTGCCTTCATCTTTAAAATGAGGGAAATGGTGCCTACCTCCTAGTGTTGCTTGAGGCTCACTCAAGATACTGTATGCATGTCAAGTGCTCAGCACAGGCCTGGCTCAGCACTCTGTAAGTGATTCTACCATTATTATTATATTTTGAAGTTGGGTGTGACAGGGAGGACACTCCAGGTAGAAACAATGAGCCACCTCAGGGGGATGTGACAGGGACCCAGGCTGTTGTTAGGACTTTCTTTCTATGCCCAGATCCCCCTATAATACCTTATACTTAACCTTTGCTTCCTCTCCTGCATATTTGTCGCCCATCCCTCTATTCCCCTCCTTTTCTTTGTTCCACCTATTTCTCCCTCTCCTCTCTGATGCTCCTTGCTCAGTTATGCTGGAAGCCCTGGGTGCTAAAGACTTTGCTGACACCTCCCCATCCCCTCCATGTGACTGTGGGTTAAGAGCCAACCTTCCAAATTGCTTTGACATCCACTGAGGAGCACGTTCCAGAAATATCAGCTGTTCACCAGGTCTGCTAAAGGACATGGCCAGGGCATCTGGCTTTTCCTGGGGGTGAGGTGAGGAGAGGTTTCTGCAGGCAAATGTCTCCCCCTTCCTTATGCTATTTGTCCCGGTTCTTAACCCAAATGGTCTCTTTTTATTAAAAAGAGACAGAGACAGAGAGAAAGAGAAAGAGAAAGAGAAAGAAGAGAAGAGAATATTATTACAATTTGCCCTCTGGTTTCATGGAAGATAATCAGCAGAGACGAAGGGAGAACTGGCTCTGTGACTATCACAGCTATTAGTGGGAGATTATTTGTTCATCAGCCTATAAAAAGTTCTTAGCCTTGGCCAAGGTAATTACCAGCCTAGGTGGCTGGCCACACTGGGGCACAGGGGAGATGAGGCTGTCATTTCCAATTTACCAGCCTCCATTTGCTGCTTGGTCAAGGGGTTCAAATGAAAAGGTTAATTAAGAGTCAGGGGATTTGCTCATCAGGTTAAGTCATGTACACACAGCACAAAGGCCATGTCTACACATGATAACTGCTTTAAAAAAACAATTCTATTCTGCATACCCTTATTGACATACACACCTCTTTCCTCACTTACAACCCCTCTCCAACATATTCCCGTCATCTCTGGACCATGTGTGTGTTTTGCTTTGTTCATTATAGGGTATTGGGGAGCAGGTAAGGCACAGGTGCTACTTTTGTGGTACTCACTTGGGAAATTAGGTTCATACCACAATGAAAAACAGCCTACAAATATGTGGGCTCCTTTCACACTAGCCATTTGCCCTGGGAAAATCACCTCCTTTGTCTCAGGGCCAGTTGGAATAGGTCAACAATTTCTAATCATGATGGTCTATGAGCAGAGGTGGGGTGATTGGTCTGTATCAAGATGGTCTTGAATCATCTTGGACAGTTCTTTAAACTACCCCCCCCCAAGGAATCTAATATGTGCCCTCAACTCAATGTTGTTCAAGTTTATTGGCACATGTATTAGACGCCATGGGGTCACCCTGACACTTCCTGCAGGACCAAGGTTCTCATTTCTGCAGCTGCTGGGAATGTTGGCAGATGAAGACTTTCATTTGAGTCCCTTTCCAGAATTACCCTCAGTCAAAACAGCCATCTTCTTAAGGTTATGCCATTTCTCTGCTTCCTGGGGGAAGCCTGCGTCCAACCATGAATGTGGGGGTATAAATTTCCATCTCTTTGTACTCAGAAGGGCCAAATCAGTCCAGATATCTTTGCAGGATTGACTGAGAACTTTGTTGAAACTTCAAACCAGTTCAGCAACTCTCTCTACTCAATCTCACTTCTTTCACTCTCTTTCCCCACCCTCACCCTTGATTGTTGATGCCAAAAGTACCCCCAATAAATTTCCTTTATGCAAATCTCCATTTCAGAGTGTTCCTCAGGTAACCCAATCAGAGTTGGGTTTAGGATCACCAAGTTTGGTGAACACCAGAGCTGTCCATCCTTTCAGCAAACAAGTGTTTGGTACCTCTGATAACTCCAGCCCTAGAAATCTTCCTTGATGAGGAAGGATTCCAAGTAGGCCTTAAAGGATAGGCAGGATGTGGAAGGAGGAGGAAAGTAGATGAATTTAATAGAATCATTGTATGCATTGTGATCATTACCGTTTTATGTCAGCTTGTGGAGCATCCTCTACAATGGAGATAATAATAAACGAGTTGATTTTTGAAATTATCCTGGATGGCCAAGTTTACTAATTCCAACTCTAGAATGTCACTGTCTGATCTTTATGGGTGCTGGATTGTTGCCCATTGAAAATTCTGTCTTGTTCCTGCTACATGATGTGTCCCATTGGCACCCTTTAAAGTGGTGACCCACTTCTATCCCATGGCCAGCATCAGGCAGAAGTTCCTAGCCCCCCTAGTATTATTTACAGCCTTTATCTTGAGCCTACCACCTCATGCCACTTCTGATATTCTCTGAATTATCCCTGGTTGCCTCAGCTGCTGGTCTATTGCCCTGCCCCTTGCCCATAGCTTTTCAGACTTTCCTGGAATCTTATGACTGAGGTTTTCCTCCCAACTGTCCGCCTTTGACTTGCTCCTCATTTATAGTCCAGACATGTTCTTTACCCCATCTGTCTTCTCTCATGCCAGAGGTCTTTTCCTAGCCCAGCCCAGACTCTATTCCAGCATTGCCCCAGGTAGCTGACTGTTCTGCTAGCCTATAATCGCATGACCATAGACCCAGTTCAGCATTACTGGGAAGGGTATCTGTAGCTCTTAGGGTAGTTGGGCTCTGTGGCTCTGGCTGGAGCACATGACTGAAATGATCTCATTCTAAGCCACAACAAGAGATACAGTGAGGTCCCTTCTTTCCAGGGTCCTTCATCTCTACTCCCATTATCACGGTGTGGCTTCTGGGTCCTGGTGCAGGACCCCAGGAAAAAGGCAGGTTTGAGTGGAGCCCAGCCCTCAGGAAGCTAGAGGCTTCGCTTTGAAGGGAATAGGGAGGGAGACCAGAGAAATAGAAAACAGCCTGGGAGGAGGAGGAAGAGAAGGAGAGGTTCTGTCCATGGTGCTGAACAACAATCCCAGAAATAATTAGTTGTTGAGCTTCTATTTGAGGCTCAGCACTCAGCTGTGCACTGTGAAGAACCCAAAGGACATAAGGAACCCAGTTATTGCCATAAAAGGTCCTTTAATAAGTTGAAGACAATAAAAACACCCACATGAGAACACATAGGAATAATCCTAAATGGCCCATACAATGATGGATCTCAGAAAACTGCACAGGAGAGAGAGATACTGGCTGTCTTGATAAAGGGGTCCCTGAGGCAAGCCCCATTTTAGGGTCTGTGCCCTTTAGAGGAAAAACCACTTTATAATGAAATGTTCTTTCTTTAGTCACCATAACATCCCCTAGAGTATTTAAAGCCTAAAGGTCTTGGATATAAACTAGTTGATCTAACTGCAGCAGTTTAAATTTAGGTGCTAATGCTATGTTTGAAATGTAAGCATGTGATTGGCTTTTTAGTTATTTCTTTAAAAAGGATTGGTGAGTAATTTTTGTCTGGGTGCCCATCCCCAGACCATATGGCCATGGTCTCTCAACCCTTGCTTGTTACAATAACACCCAGCTGATCCTGTAAGCAGGAGGCTCCAGAGGCTCACTGCTGAGTGCTGTCCCTCCTCTGTCCTTTCTCTGCCCTCAGCATTGTCCAGACCTGAGTGTGATGGGATTATGCCCACCCCCTTTTCCACTCTCAGTATTTGCCTCTCCCCTTGCCTTGAAAGGGAAGAGGCTGCAACTTTGGACTCCCTCTTTAGCTAAGGACCTCCCTGCCTACCATACTGGGTTTTAGGAGAGACAGGAGCCATCTTGCTTGTACCTTTATCCAGACTGTGTCTTTGTGAATATTAACTGCTCACAGAGGAAAGGAATTGCTTTAGTTCTATCATTAAAATTGGAAAAACTAATATTTCATCATACTAATATACTTATCCTTGACTAACTTGCTGTATGAGAGGCAGGTCACATGTCTATTGGTCTCAGTTTCTCTTTTAAAACAAGAAGAGTTGACAAGATGGTTGTACAGGGTTCTTGCTGGTTCATCTTCACAGTCTTTGAATCAGAATGTGTTGGCTGGGTCCTTACTTTTTTAAAAATATTTTTGTTATTTATTTATTCATGAGAGACATGGGAGGGATGGTGGGCAGAGACACAGACAGAGGGAGAAGCAGGCTCCATGCAGGGAGCCTGACGTGGGACTTGATCCCAGGTCTCCAGAATCACACCCTGGGCTGAAGGTGGCGCTAAACTGCTGAGCCACCTGGGCTGCCCAGTGTCCTTACTTCTATTGGACATATATACACCTCATCCATCTACCTAACTCCCTGAAGTCTTAACTTCCTGAGAGCTAGTACTCCAGGAATTCTCTCTCCATGGCACACTCTTTATTCTTATGTGGGACTGTGGCTTTCAACTTTATTTGGTGTCAAAGGATCTAGGCTAGACAACATGAACCCTAAAAGGAGCCCTTCCTCCATCTTTCCTCTGAGAACTTAATCAGAGACAGCTTCAGTAACAAGCTCCTTTAATTTCCACTAATTCTCAAGAGAAAAAGCAGGGGGTATGACCAGCTCCAAAGCCTCACCACCCCAGAAAGAGAAAAGAAAAGAGAGAAGAAAGAATAGATTTTCACTCCTATAGACAAAGGGTTCACTCACAGGGCTTCAGAAAGGGACTGAATGATACCAAGAAGCAGCTGGTGCAAATAGAAAGGTTGGATATAGGACACAAACCCCAATTCAGTGTCTGATAAAGATTACTCAAGAAGGTTTTCCAAGATAATCTTTTAAAAGAGGCATTGAAACAGGCAAGTTGAGTGTGTTTGGGGAGCCAATAAGCTTAGTAGGCTCCAGTGGGCCAGGTGAAGAAAGTGTGAGATGTGTGTGGTGGGATGCAGGACCATAGGGGTAGGCAGATGACTAGCATTGCATGCTAGAGCCTAGAGTTGCCTCAATAGGAACAAGAGATACGTTGGTCTTGATGCTAGGTCTCTGTGGGTTGAGTTTTTGTCCTGGGACTCTTCAGCTTGGGGAGACTTTAGTGCTCCAGACATAAGATAGTGTGAGTGTGATTATGTATGGAGAAGACAAGGGAGATGGATTTCATTTAGGTCATTATGGTTTGATCCAAATTAGTTTTAATTTGGCCAAGAGAATTAACTCAATGTTTATTAGCAATTGGTAATTAGCTCCAACTCAGCCCAGGCCCCAGGGACAAGCTGTCAGGCTATGTAATAATTTCCTTGCCAAGAGAGACGAGAATGGGGCTTCAGTGTTTGGTAAATACTAGATTGGGGAAGATAAATGGATTTTTTTCTCTTCAGTCCATCAATTTTGTTATTCTCAATTGCTGTTCCAGTGGATCTTGCAACACCACCCTCAACACATCTCTGAAAATTGTCACATTTGGCATGGCTGGGGATAGGAGAGGAAATGCTGGGATGGGTACCTGGAGGAGAGAGTCTTGGGCCCTTCTTGGAGGGAAGTTCAGTCATATCTGGATGGACAGTGGGACTGCACCAGCCATGTAGATTAAGCCATCTCTTACTTCTTGCTTCCAGCCCCAGTTCTTATCCTACTTTTCAAATGCTATATTGCCTTTAATCGAAATCCAAGAGCCTTCTCCTCCAGGTCTCCCACTTGCTTTCTTCCCAGCAGTATCAACACTAGAGGCAATGCTGGGTTTCATCACTCCCTGCTCCCACTAGGTTCATCTGCACTAAGGGCCAGTCTTGGGAATTGCAGGAAGGGTGGGGAAAGCATGTTGGGTCTGTTGACATGAGTGAGTCATTCTGAGTGGGAGTAGATGACAAAGAGAATATGACTCAGTGAAGGGAATACAATGTGGGTGAAGGCAAGGGGTTTGAACATCTTTACCTGCCCAAGGAAATATAGAAACTCAGGGGCCTTGGAGAGGGAGCAGCTGGTGCCCACTGATATTGGCCTGACAGCCCCACCATTCTTAGGTCTCTTTTTCGTTGCTCAGGTGAACGGCACTGTCTTCCTGATCTTATCTCCTCTGCATTCTTTGCCACTTACCTGTATATTTTGTCTTGGTCCCTCTAGCCCTTCTTAGCCAGTGTGATTGTGAACAGAAATTTTAGGGAACCTTAAACCAGTGGTCTCCCAGCTACTGGGTCCACACATCTATCAGAGGGGAATGGAGCTAGGTGCTAGTGGCCTGGCTTGAGTTTTGGAGCAGTCTGCCATGGGGAAATCCTCTTTCTCACTGGACATGGCAATGGCCTATGTGGCCTCTCTTTTTGGAGAATGGGGAGAGGGATATTATCCTGACTGCTATGGGCTTCTGCTTTCTTCTGTGGCCAGTATCTTGAAAGAAGCAGGAGGACAAAGTGTTCTGAGGGGGCCCACACTATATGAGGAAAAAAAGCAGGGAAGTGCTGCCACAATCCACATAGGACCAGCAATTAACTGCCTCAGGGCCTTTGCACATGCCATTCCCTTCATATAGAAAGCTCTTTCTCCATATATCTACATGGCCAATTTCCTCACCACTTTTAGATCTTTGTTCATATATCTTAGTGAGGCCTCCCTGACCACACTACTTTAAAATGTCACCCCACCCCAGCATTTTCTATCCTCTCTTCCTGCTTTATTTTTTTTTATCCATATTACTTATCACCCTCCAATATACTGTATCTTCTATTTATTTCACATGTTTATTGCCTATCTCCTTCCACTAGAATGCAGGCTTCGTGAGGGTAGGGAATTTTGTCTGTTTTATTCACTGCAGTAACTCTTATGCCTAGAAAAGCAGCTGGCATGAAGAAGGTGCTCAATAAAGCTTAGCTGAATTTGTGAATTAATGAACACAGTTCTGAGTTCTGTTTGAACGGGTTATCAGCCCAGCAATGTGTTACTCAGTGTAGGTGATGAAGTGCACAAGGTTCAGACTGGGATTCAGGGGAGCTGGTCTCAAGCTCCAGCCCTGCCCCTCACCAGCAGTGAAGTGGAGATAAAGTAGCCTATCTTGCATTGCTCCAAGTAGCTGTGAAACTCAGACCAGGTGATGTGAGTAAAAGGATGCCATAAATTATAAAGGGCTGCCCCTCAAGATCCTTCTCATCCTGACTACCGTTTTGACTGGGGCTGACCTGAGTGATGGGATGGTCAAGTGAGGTTGGTATAAAGATTCCTCAGAGGAAGTGAGTCTTTCTTTTCTTTCTTTTTACTTTAAAGATTTTATTTATTTATTCATGAGAGAGAGAGAGACAGAGAGAGAGACAGAGACAGAGAGAGAAAGAGAGAGACACAGAGAGAGAGAGAGACAGAGAGACACAGACACAGGCAGAGGGAGAAGCAGGCTCCATGCAGGGAGCCTGATGTGGAACTGGGTCTCCAGGATCACGCCCTGGGCTGAAAGCAGCGCTAAACCGCTGAGCCACCCGGGCTGCCCAGAGGAAGTGAGTCTTGAGCTAAGCTCTAAATATACAGAGAATAACACTGGAAAAGGCCCAAAGAAACGAGGAACTCATGGTGAGAGAGAAGCAGGGCCTTTGCAGAGATAGTTTCTGATGCTAATTCTAGACATAGAGACTAAGGAAGCTTCTGGATGTGGCCACACCTTCTCAGGCTAATTGCCCTGGCTGAACTGTATTCTCCTCAAGGCATGCTTGTTACAAAGAACTGTGGCCCATTGCACTGCCTTGGTGTGTTGTTGGTTGGCAAAGATGAGGGCATTAAAAACAAGCCTCCAGAGGCTGGAGCTGGAAGGTCAGGGACTTCAGCCCTTGTCCTAGGGCCCTGCAGCTACTCACTTTGTACCAGGGCCAACTAAGCTACCCTTGCCTTCTCCCCATGCAAAAAAAAAAAAAAAAAAAAAGCTTTTTGTAGTCACCATTCCTGACTACAGTTTCTATGTGTCTTAGTGACATTCTTAAGAGCGAGCATTTCTGATGCCCTTGAATCAGCCTATGGATGGAGCAGTCAGTTGCCCACCCCTCATCCAAGCCCCTGTGGCCGGAGGGGGAAAAGTCACATAGTACATGGCGGGAAGGTACATGGCTTCTCCCTTTAGTGTTGGGGAGCAAGGAGAATCAGTCTAGAAGGGCAGTTGGGCAGGGAAGGCCAAATGGCTGAGAGTTGAGTTCAAGTCCTCAATGCCATCTTGGGAGCCAGTGCTCTCAGGGTGGATTCTGGGAGGAAGGAAAAGGGCCATTTCCATAGCAATCCTGCCTGAATCATTGTCCCTTTGTTTACTCACCAACCCCCAGTGGCTGTGCCATCTCCCTGCTGGCTCTTCTCTCTTGTTTCATACCCCACCTTTCCTGCAAACTCAACTCTTCCCCACCTCCTGCCAGAGTACTTCCTTCATCACTCCAGCCTCTTGGTGTCCCCCTCATCTTCCTACCTCTCTCCAGGGTCATTTCTAGCTCCCTCAATGTGAGCTTCCTGGTGACAGATGTCTTCTGTAGAATCATCTCATATTGCTGTTTGGTTCCAGTAACTTCTTAGGCCTTATCTCTCCAAGGTCAACAACACAAACATGCCCTTTGCCCCCCACCTGATCCCCTGACCCAGGTCTCTGTTGGGCACACAGAGATCCTTACAGAACTGTGCAGTCATTTCCCTCCAGGGCTAGAGGGGGATTTAACCATATTCAGGTCAGATTTCCCCATTTTGGAGATGAGGGGCCTGAGGCCCATAGGCAAAATCCAAGGGCAGAACTGGGATTGGGATTCAGGTCTGCTGACTCTTTACTCAGAAGAGAAGGATGAGAAGGAAGGGGCTTTGGCTGTGATGTTGGTACCATAAGGCTATAGAGTAAACCAAAGCCACGGTGGCTGGTGGCAGTCAGGGAGGCCTCCTGCACCTGGGAGTAAGTGCTCGCCCACCCAGGATGACACAGAGATGTCTGAATGCCCTTTGTGTACGGAGGGGCTCAGAGCCTGATACCTTACCGGGAGCCATTTGTACTTTTGGGGATAGGCACTCCCCCCTCCTTGCCCCTGTTTCCTCTTTTATTTATTTATTTTAAAGACTTTATTTATTTATTCATGAGAGACACACAGAAAGAGGCAGAGACATAAGCAGAGGGAGAAGCAGGCTCCATGCAGGGACTCCAGGACCATGTCCTGAGCCAAACGCAGACGCTCAACCCCTGAGCCTCCCAGGCATCTCCCCCTCTGTTTCCTCTTTTAAAATGCAGATCCCTGAAGGGCACCTGGGTAGCTCAGTTGGTTAGGTATTTGTCTGGCTCAGGTCATGAACTTGGGGTCCTGGGATGGAGCCCCCATGTCAAGCTCCCTGCTCAGCGGGGAGTCTGCTTCTCTGTCTCCCTCTCCCTTTGCCCCTCCCCCTCCCCATGGACTCTCCCTCTTAAATAAATAAATAAAATCTTTTTTAAGAAGTGGCAGATCTCTGAGGGACACACTGCCTGGCAGAGAGCTCTGGTGTGGTTCTTGTAAGGAAAGGGAGGGGTGGTAGTGAAGGAGCCTTACAATGCTACCTGTTTCTCACCCTGACTCTGGCCATGGGCATGGTGTCTGTTTCCTGACTGACAGGTGATCTGAATAAAAGCCAGCCCAGGGATCCAGAGAGAATAGTTTCAGTGAAATGTTTACTACCAGGGCTCTGCTGTTCTATGAGGGAGAAGCAGGTTAAGCTGACGAACAGCAGTTGAGTGGGAGCTGAGCTTTCCCCAGCGCCTGAGGAGGACTGATCTCTGGGGCCTGGGATCCTGGCCTCAAGCTAAGGGCACTGCTGTGATCCTGTCTGATCTCACCTTGTTTCATCTGCTTCCTGTACAAAACTCTCTGGAAGACCTTGAGGGTGGGAAAGGCTGTGCGATTATCCCCATCTTGCAGGTGGGAAGAGTGAGACCCACTGTGGTGAAGTGGGTGTGGACAAAATGACAAGTGAGAAAGGAATTGGAACAGGAGTTGGGGCATGTTGTGGGCTCCATGCTAACTGGCTGTGCAATGTTGTCTAAATCTTTTAACTTTTGGGGGTTTCTTCACTCTGTTGTGTAGGTTGGACCGGATCAATGACTCTCAGACTATTCTTGTCCATTCACGACTGTACAGGCTTGCCCCTCACTTGGGCTCCTTTGGGACCACTCCAGGAGCTGTAATAATGCAGGTCCTGAGCCCCTTCTCCAAAAAGCTCATCAGAACAATGACCAAGAGTGGCATTGCAGGGATTTGCCCTAATTTATATAACAACTCAAAGCTTTTGCACTTCATATTTAGGAACAAATGATCTACCAAGCCCCTGGGTCATTGTCTTGGGAAATTCCAGCCTTCCCAGGCCCCGATACTGGGTTTCTGGGTGTGCCCAAGCACTCATCCGTTCACGTGGCTGGGCCAGGGCTGGGTGACCAGCCCACAAACGCTTCACTGATCAGAGGTTGCTAGAGCCCCCATCGTCACCTCCCTGTGCCTGGACACCAGCCCACAGTGGGTGGCAGGGTAGGGGGGGCAGGGGTACGGGTCAAATGCCCAAGTTCCTCGGCTGGGCTTGGGCAGATTCCACTCAGCGTCCTCTGTGGCCCACTCCCTGGGGCTCTGAGCTGCCTTTCCCCACATCTCCACGTCTTTCTCCAAGTCTCCAGTGAATAGTGCCACACAGGGAGCCTGATTTACCAAGGCTTGCGAGATGCTAATGGATTCCCTGGGGAAGACAGGCTGGGGCGGAGGCTGGCGGGGAAGGCAGGCTGTGCTGGCAGCTCTCACCCTGGCTCTGAGTCCTGCGGACGCCTTGGCTGGGCTGACATCCGCTGGGACGCCCTGATCAAGGTCACTCTTACCTCCCCGGGGGGACAAGCCAGGCTCAAGGGCAATGCTGGGTTGCCCTGCGGAGGACCTCTAGGCAGCACAGAGGGCCCCCCTGGTGAACCCAGATTGAAATGTTTTCTTGCCCCAGGCCCCATCCGCTGCTGATTTCAGAGTCTAAATGTGGTGGCTGCAAGAACAAGGTGCAATTTGAAACCAGATGAAGAAGGAAGAAAATTACCACTCAGTAGGACCTGGTGGGTGATGGTGGATGGATGATTCCTCAGGCATCTTCTCATTCCATCTTCATTCCTCACTTCCTAACGGCCCCCTGCTGCGGTGGCGTTATTCCATTTACAAGCACAGACTGCAACTCGGAGAGGGCAAGCAGCTGGCCTAGGGGAACACAGTGGGCCAGAGGCAAAGCAGAAGTCCCACCAGGCTCATTGCCCAAACCGGAGTGAGGAAAGTCAGGAACTGGAACCCCATCTTATAGGTAGACAAAGGGGGACCCATTTCTTCCTTCCCCTGCCCTGGATAGGTGAAGACCCTCTTCCTGCACCAACCCCCACTCGCCTCTCCTTATGAGATCCCAACCAGGGCAGTGTCTTTTTTTGTTTAAGAAAGAAGAGAATCTTCATTTCCTGCCAGCAGAAATCAATAATTTATGAACTACTGTTCCAGCCAGAGCAAAGAGTGATTTTTTAAAAAATGCTTCCTAAAATACTATATTAACAAGTATTCTAAAGAGTGAAAATATTTGAATTAGGGGAAATGAATGTTTTACGAGCTGGTGGGGAAGCAATCCCCTGAGATGGGCAGGGACGGCTGGGGAAGCAGGAGGGAGTCGTGGATGGGGGCGGCTCACCTGTCCTGAGGCTCCAAGCCTGAAGCCGCTGTAACTCAAAGAGGAGGTACAAAGGGCAGAGCCAATGTAGAACGGGCCCAGCAAAGGGCCTGGAGGGGCCTCCTTCCCTAATGCTTGTTAGATGTTGGCCACATGGGTCTGGGTCTGAAACTACTGTGGGTTTTAGGGGCGCCTGAATGGCTCGGGTGGTTAAGCGTCTGCCTTCAGCTCAGGTCATGATCCCAGAATCCTGAGATCGAGCCCTCCATAGGCTCCTTGCTCAGTGGGTTCTCTGCTCCGTGGGGAGCCTGCTTCTCCCGTCCTCTGCCCCCCCCTCCCTCCACTGCTCATGCTCTCTCTCTCAAATAAATAAATAAAATCTTCAAAAAATAAAAATAAAAAAACTACTGTGGATTTTAAATTCTGACCTCTTGGGACCTGCTCCCCTGGAATGATCCTCTAGGACTTCCTGCCTGGGCGGCTGGAGGCAGAGTCACCCTCTGTGGTAGGCTATATTTTATTGTTCAGTAGCTATTTTACTCTCCCCTCCTTGCTGTGCAGCTGATTATACTGCCCTGCCCCTGTCAGTGACTTTGGCTTTGCCAATGGAACATGGGTGGACATGACTTGCAGCTCATCCAGAGGCCTTTAAATGTGCTTGCTGGATGGCTTGGCCTCTGGGCCTCCAGCCTGTGCCTGATGTGGTCACTGCTCCTTCTGCCTGGGTCCTGGGATGACAACATGTGGGGCAGAACTGAATCCCAGCCACAGCCAGGATAAGTCACCCCAGCCATTGCACACTCGTGAGTTCATTGTCATGAGACGTGGAGATTTGGGGCTTGTCACACAGCATCACCACAGAAAAGTGAATATGCCTTCCCAGCACCCCTGCCTCCCCATCTGATTAGAGAAACACCTTCCTATTCCTTAGCCAGGCCCCCCATTGTCAAATTCATTCCTTTTGAAGAATACCTGCTTTCCTCCCAGAATATGTTCCCACTGTAGAGTACAGAGCAAGTACTCTCATTTTTTCCCATTATGACAGATCTTTTACAGCATCGACTCATGTCTCAGACTCTCAAGGCTTGGTGGTTGTATTTTGGTGGCCATTGATTGGAACCAAGTTGGGGGGAGGGACACAGTGATAAAAAAGTAGCTATGAATTAGTTACCCTTTAAAATTGATTATATTTTAGTATACATGTTACCCAATAAAGTAGCAGTTGATAAACATTTGAAAAAGAGTCCAGAAACACAAAAGGCTGAGGGTGCATTCTATTATTGTTTGATGTAATGCAGATTCATGGGTTTCTTGCAACCTGAGATTCCAAGGTACTGGGGAAAGAAAGTGATTTCTTTTCTTTCTTTCTTTCTTTCTTTCTTTCTTTCTTTCTTTCTTTCTTTCTTTCTTTCTTTCTTTTTTAAGAGAGTGACTTTTGTTGGAAGACAGATCACTTACCAGCAAGAAGTCAAGCTCTCTAGACCTCAGTTTTCTCTTCTGCAAAATGGTCATGCACAAGCCTCTGCAGTGGGGTTTTCATAAGTATTAAGGTAATAACATGAATGACAAAGCCCTTAGCAGACACGAGAGGGGCTTGACTAATCTTTCTGTTCTTTGTGCTTATTTGGTTCTGTGACCACAGCCCAGATTGAGAGCTGACTCTCTAGCCTCATTTTCTCCATCTGCAGAATGGGCAGCACAGTTCCCGTCTCGGATCAGCGCTGGAAGATGACCCGGTGTTCTGAATGTGAATGAACCTGGTGTGCAGGAGGCACTAAAGCAACTTTCTCCTTTCCTTCTTCTCTCCTGTCCGCGCTGCCGTGTGTTCTTGACCACATGCCAGTCACACCTTGTCCAAACAGCCTTCCCCAGGCCCCCACGCCCCTCAGGAGCTCCTTTAGGGAAAAGCTCTTCTCCAGGAACGTCTTCACCCCAAGCTGAAGACCTGCCCGCTCATATCAGGAAGAGAAGACCTCACTATAAATTAACTTAAGATCCTGTTTCCATGCCTCGGCCATGCTCACGTGCTTTTTAGGCCTATAGTCCTGCACCTTAATTAGAGCAATTAGTGCACGGCGGTGAGTGACAGTCTGGCTGTCACAGCCCTCTGCCAGTTGCACACTTGCCGGCACTGCCGGAGGCCAGGTTGGGTCAGCCTGTGCCCACCAGGGGGTTCACAGTGTGTCCAGGCTCCCACCTGGGTGACACGTGACTCTCCACAATGGAAACTGGAAGTGGAATTCCACCCAGCAGGGACAAGCAAGGTAGGAGGAGCGTTTGGCTGAAACACAGACCATGACTTTCTTCTTTCTTTTCTTTCTTCTTTTCTTCTTTCTTTCTTTCTTTCTTTCTTTCTTTCTTTCTTTCTTTCTTCTTTCTTTTTTTAGCACACACTTACTATTTTCACCTTAGTAACTGGGCCACAGTGACCTGCATCCAACTCCGCCCACTGGGGACTAGGACCAACTCTCCCCACCCACACGCCCCCTCCCCGCATCCTTTTGCTCTCTGCTCCAGGGAGAGTGGCAGGATATTAATATTACTGCGACCTGGGACTGGCGGAGCAGTTACTTGCATGAGGCATGGGGCTGAAAGACAGTTCTAAGTGTGGGTGGTTAAGAGCTCCAGTTCTGGGTTTGGGGCTCAGGTTGGCTGTGTGACCTTGAACAAATTACTGAACCTCTCTGAGTCTCCATTTTCGCAGCAGTGAAAGGGGGCTGTGGTAGCACAGGCTGGTAGGGCTGTTCCGGAGGCTAAAGGAGGTAGTGATGGTGGAGGGCATGGTGAGGGGCATGTCAGGAGAGGTCAAGGATTGTCAGATATCATTACACTTTGTTGATGGGATGACTTCTCCCCCAAACCCCATGGAATGGCTGGATTTATTCCCTCTTTAGAGATGAGGACATGGAAGTTCAGGGGAGTGTAGTAACTTGCCTGAGGTCACACAGCAAATAAAAGACGTGGAACCTGTCTCTGTGTGGCTCCCAAGTCCTTGCTTGCGAACACACACTGGGAGGCCACTGTGCCAAGGGCACAAACAAATGCCTCCTGGGTGTCCTTGTAGAACCCTGCCTGGTCCCCACTGTCTGAAGTGAGTCACACTGCAGTGTGAGCCCATGAGGAAGCAGTTGCGCTGTGAAAAACGGGGCATGGAGCCACATCCCTTGGGGTTGGCAGCCAGCCCCAGGCCTCACTGACTTTGGGTCTTTGTGAGTTCTAGGCGGTCCTCAGCCTCAACTTCCTCCTCTGAGCAATGGGGGTCAACGAAGCCTGCCTGTGGCCAGGATGACATGAACGCTGGGGTGAGAAGTGGTGTGGTGTGTTGTGTGGCACGGAGTAGATGCTCAAGAAATGTTGACTCCTTTCTTCTCTACTTATGGCTTTGGGGCTGGGGGTACCTCCAGGTGCTCCACCCCCCGGGCCATCTCCTACTCCACTGATGCATGAGGCTGGCCCTGCATGAGACTCAGCCCATCTATTTCTGAGCACTTCCTTAGTGTCTGGCTCTGTGCCTGGTTTCATGCGGCAGAGGCTCATCTATGGGTGACATTCCACTAGCTCCTCTCCAGCTCCCTGGGTGACCTTGGTCAATCACTGCTTCTCTGTGTGACTCAGTTTCTCCCTAAGTGGCTTGGTCTAGATTGGGACCCCGGACAGCCTCTCTTAGCTGGGCTGTATCAGAATCACATAGAAAAATATTTAAAATAGAGATCCCTGGCCCCACCTCAAGGGAGATCTGCTTCAGTAGGTGGGATGGGGCCTGGGAATATGTATTTTTAAATGTTTCCCCAGGTGATGCCGAAACTCAGTTAGGCTTGGGACCTGTTGGCCTAGAATCTTAGCTCCTTGCAGTTTCACTAGGCTACTCTTCCAAGTAGGGGCCACACGGCCTGTTTGTGTGTTCTCCTCCCTCTGGTGCCACTGTGCACTCCGGCCTGGGCTGGGTGGCTGCAGCAAGGGCTTAGAGATTAGGACCTGCTGCTTGGAAGGAGAGACAGCTTTCCAAGACAAACAAGAACCTTGCCAGACGCCTTGGGGCAATCTCAAGCTCCATGGGAATTGTTTTCATTTTTTACTGAGGATGAGGCTCTTCTCAGCTGGGAAGATTCCTGCTGATGTAATTAGATTCCTTTTTCTCATTCCTACCAGAGGCACCCCTTCCCTACTGCGCCCCCCACTCCCTACAAAGTGTTGTCCAGGCCTTCACTTTGCCCATATGTTGAAACAGCTGTGTGTATGGAAATTCCTGGGGATGGGGGACTGGGAGGGGACAGCTAGATATTTTCATTTGTTTCCAAACGGGTTATAGCTTCATGTACCTGCTATGAGGGTGCTGGGGTGGGGCTAGGGTCCCATGGGAAATGAGTGCCTCTTTTTTTTCTGAGAGAGAGATGGGAATAGACTATCAGAGAGGGCTTTAAAGTAAGAACATGACAGCACATGATCAGCAAGAAACAAGGGTCAACCACAATAGGAAAGATCAATTAGATTGTAGAAAGAATTGTTTCAGGGTTGTTCATTATTTTTATTTTTAATTTTCTTTTATTTAAAGATTTTATTTATTTGAGAGAGAAGGAGAGAGAGAGCATGAATGGTTGGAGGGGCAGAGAGAAAAGCAGACTCCCCACTGAGCAGGGAGCCCTGTGTGGCTTGATCCAGGGACCCTGGGATCATGACCTGAGCCAAAGGCAGATGCTTAACTGCCTGAGCCACCCAGGCACCCTTTATTTTAATTCTAATTAATTAATTCGAGAGAGAGAGAACAAGCGGGGGGTGGGGGGAGGCCCAGAGGGAGACAGAGAAGCAGACTCCCTGCTGAGCAAGGAGCCCAATTGGGGCTCGATCCCAGGACCCTGAGATCATGCCCTGAGCTGAAGGCAGAGCCACCTAGGTGTCCCTATTTTGTTTATTTTTAAATATTTTATTTATTTATTTATTTATTTATTTATTTATTTATTTGAGAGCGCAAGTGTGGGAAGGAGCTGAGGGGGAGGAGCAAGCAGACTCTGTGCTGAGCAGGGAGCCCGGCATGGGGCTGGAGGCAGGGCTCGATCCCACCACCCCAGATTGGAACCTGAGCTGAAATCAAGAGTCGGAGGAATAACCAACTGAGCCACTCGGGCACTTATTTGTTAGGATGAAAACAAAATCCAAAACTTACAAAAGAGTATCCTGTGAAAAGTGCTTCTGTCACTACACATACTCCGTCCCACTGTGCCGGCACCCACCGCTCCACTTTGTTACAGATCCTTCCAGAGACAGCCTATGTCAATAAATGCAGATAGGGGAAATTACTTCTATTCTCCCCGAAAAGGTAACGTACCGTACAACTCTTCTGCCCCTTAATTTGTCTGCTTCACGTATTTGAAGATCTTTGCATATCAGAACATGGAGAGCAGCCACAATTTTTTTTAAAAAAGTTGCTGGTTCTACCTTATGGCCAATTCCTTTAATGAATCCTCTATTAGCCATTCAGGTCATTTTCCATTTTTTTTGTTTGGTTTTATTTTATGAGAGATGCTCCAATACAGTAGGCCTGCAAACATGCACTTCTCTGCTTAATCTATGGGATAAATATCTAGGGGTAGAATTTCTGGGTCAGAAGGTATATGAATTTTTTATTTTAATAGGGCCAAATTACCCTTTCTGGAGATTGTGCCAATTTATACTTTCACTAGGAATATACAAAAATGTGTTAGGAAATACTTTTTATCTTTGCTGATTTGCTAGGTGAAAAAAATGCTATCTCTTTGTAGGCTAATTTACATTTCTTTTATGAGTGAGGCTGAGCATCTTTTCATGTGACTAAGAATTATTTGTTTTTCCTTCTTTGTGAACTGTTTATATTCTTTACTTGCTAGTTTTGCATCTGGATTGTTTGTTTTTCTTGGATTTGGAGGAATCTTTACATATTAAGAAAACAGTCCTTTTGTCTGTGGTAAGAGATGCCAGTTGCTTGCTTATGAGATTTTTTCCATGGAAGAGATTTTTGACTTTCATATAGTCAGATTTATTAACCTTTTCCTTATGGTTTCTAGGTTTTTTAATATACTTTAAAAAAGATTTTCCTACCTCCAAATTAATTTAAAAAATATTTTAATACTATCTTACTGATTTCATTTATGTTTAAGCTTTTATGCATCTGAGATTTATTTTATTATAAGGTGTGAGACAGGGATCTGGCTTCCTTTTCCAATTGAATAAATCATTGAATAAATAACTCATCCTATCCCCGGTGATTTGAAATACCATCTTCACCACATACCAAATTGCTATTGCTACTTATTTTTGTTCTAGAGAATTTTTTTTTCTGTTCCATTGATCTGCCTGTCTATTCATATTGTTTTAATCACCACAGCTTTATACTGTTTTAAATAGATGGTAGGTCTAGGCCCCCTCACTATTCTTTTTTAGAAGATTTCTGGGTATTCTTGCTTGGTTATTTTTCTGCATGAACTTTAGAAAGAGCCTGACTAATTCTAAAAAGGAAGCCGTTTCGTGGTGGCATGCGTGGGCTGGGCTTGCTGCCTGCCTCCTCTGGCCCCCACGACATGCAGCATCCGGCAGAGAAGGCAAGATGGTGCTGGACAGTTATAGATGACTCAGGGATGTACCCCCATTAATCAAGGAGGGCTTTCTGGAAGAAGAGGAGGTGGGAAAGGTGGAAAAAGTGGAGCATGAGCAGGAGGAAAAGCAGAGAATCTCAGAGCAGGGAAGAAAGAGGCCTCCTAGCAGAGAGGATTAAAGAAAGGACTCTCTGGGGGAGAAGCAGAGCGAGATGAGGCTTTTGGGAAGAGGAGCCAAAATCAAATCTGCGAGGAGGTTTCCTTATGGAGATCGGACAGGAGTGGGTGGCTTGAGGAGGTGGAGGCCAGCCTGGAGGGCCTGCCCGGGTAGGTGGGGGGCCGCCTGGAATGGACGAAGGCCCTGGTTGGAGAGGCGATTGGGCTCTGAGTCATGCCACAGGGCTGCAGGAGCAGGCTTCCCCGGCTGAGCGGAAGGCAGGCAGAAATGGAATCAAAGCCAGAAACTCTGATCGTCCTCTTCAGGCCTGTTGGTTCCCAGGGCCCAGCTCATGCTCTTTCTGGTGACAGAGGGTCTTTCCCCCCAGGGGAACCATGGCTCTGGGTTTGGACTTGACCACTGTGATCAAGTGGGTGCATTTACTCATAGAGAGGAATCGGAAGCCCAAATCTGAGAACATGAAGTGTAATTGTGCATCCTGGGCTACAACAGGAGCACACAGGGGATGGACATTGCTCTTTTATGAGCAGTTGTAATTCTCCAGACTAAAGAAGGCAGCAGGGGCCCAGCCCCGGGAACAGGAGTGCAGAGTCTGGGGATGCCTCCTCACCAGGGGGGAGCTGGCCGGCACTGGGGAAGAAAGGGGGGCCCCGAATGAGTCTGGGTGTGCTTACAGCCTTGTCGGGTTGGTCCAGGAGAGGGGAGATGAAGCAGGAAACAATGTATGGGTGCAAGAAGCCCCAAAGCTCTGTCTGCCCTAGGGTTCACTCGCCCCTAGCTGGGGGGGATCCTTACCCTGGCAACATGTCCCCATGTGAGGACCCACTCAGCCCCAGGCAGGACCGTGCACACTGCTGGCAGACCACATGCTACAAGCTGCTTCTACTCCTGCCACCTTCAGGGTGGTGGGACCTCACCTCCCTCTTCCCACCTGAAAGCTGGCTCTCCTGTCTGCACCCTCCTGGGCTGGGCCGGCCCGGGACAGGGCCCTACCTGCCCACCTGAGGACCTAAAAAGCTTGCTTTCTGCAGCAGTTGCAATCCCAGACTGTCATCAGGCCCACTCCCTCTGAGACTTCTCACCCCACCCCTGAGACCCTGTGGTCACCCCTGCAGGAGTCTGCCTCTGCCAGGCCGGGGCAAGGATTTGGGGATGATCTTCCTTCCCAAGAGCCACAACATCTTGATTTCAGTGAGCTCAGGGTCAGTATTTTGAGGGGCTGTGTTTATTTTCAGTTCGAGTGGTTGGGATGTTTGTTTGCGGTTTGGTTTTGGATCCAAAATACATGCCGTGGATACAAGGCCACCAATACAAATCAACAGGGGGCAAGTGGGGTTTAGCAAAAAATGTTCTTGCTGAGGAGCCGAGACTTAAACTGTATCTGGAAATCACTCCCTCCCTCTGGGCCTGTTTCCTGTCCTGTAAGGGATGTTGGACTAGGAGTCTTGGAAGGCCTTCCCAGCTCCGACCTGCTCTGATTTTTTGAAAGAGCTATCAGGCCCATGACACTGTGTCCCAAGCATCTCAGTATGGACAAGGGGAAGGCTTTCGAAGTCTTTTCCCTGGGATGGGGGTTGGCATGATTTGCATGGAGCAGTCTCAGGCCTCCCGAGGAGGGTTGCTCCTCTATCTTCTGTGCAGCAGGTCGATGGGGGGTGAGGGCCAGGGTCTTCTGTCTACCCATTAGGCACTGCATACACAGCTCAGAAAAGGAGCTTTTCCTTTTAGAAGGAAAGTCACTGCTGAAGAGGCCCCCAGGGACCCAGCCTGAGGCCCAAGCCCAGCAGGGGAGACAGCCCAGGATGAAAGGGCCAGGGCAGCAGAGCCCACTCCTCACTGCCTGGACAGGCCAGCTGGGCTCCTCCTGCCCCCACACTTCTCTCTGTCAGTGCAGCAAGGGGAACCCCCGGAAAGATCATTTGCTCCCTTTAGTACTCAGAGGGAAAAATATGTGCCATGATAGTAAGAAACACGAGAATTGTCAGAAATAAATGAAATCAGTAACATAGGTTGTGAAACAAAAGTAAAAGTTCTATTTGTGATGAAATAGTATTTAGAAAATCAAGAAAAGACCCAAGTGAAGAAAAACTATGAGCCTGTGGCATAACATGGGTGACAATGACACTTCCGTGGCAACGTCCCTGCCAAATCTTGCAGTCATCCACATGGACTTCCAGTTCATGTCAACATTTTGCAAGCTTTGTAGCATTCAGCGCACATATTTCTGAGGCTCCCTCCCTAGTGCACAGCAATATCTCTGTGTGTTTTCTTGGGTGTAGGAAGGTAAAGAGGGGCTGCTGTGACAAAGGGGCCCAAGAACTCAGAAGCTACAAGTCTAGTTCTTTGTCCTGTAACATTTCAGGTCAGCAGGCAACTCTGTTTGCTAAGACATCCAGGGACCCAGATTCCTTCCGTGGTGTGGCTCTGTTGACCTCCAGCCTTAAGGTTGAGAACCAAGGCTGGGTTTCCATGGAGGCACCCCCTGTCTTATGGCTCCAGTCTGGAACTGAGCCCCTCTATTTGCTCACATTCTGCTGGTGAACACTTAGTCCCAAGGTCACATCTAATTGAGAGGGAGGCTGATTAATGTGGTCCCTAGCTAGGCTCCCATGTGCTCAGATACAAACTTCTCATCGAGGAAGTAGGGGGATATAAAATTTAATGGATCGCTAGCAGTCTCTGGATCTTTGAAAACTGTCAATCCAAAAGTTTGATTTTTTCCCATGGACAGCCCCTTCATGCGATTATGCTCTTTGGCCTCGTCTGTGTCTCTCCTTCTTTCTTCTTTCCCCTCCTCCTCCCTCTTCTGCACCCCACCCTCTCTCTTACTCTTTCTTTCACCTCTTCCCTCACCCCAATACAAACCTCCTAGGATAAGCAGGATGGAGTTTCCAGGTTCCATGGATCAGGATGCACACTTATGATCCGGATGGTTAGAGCTAAGGACCATGGTGTACATCCCTGTCACCTTCCCTGTACTAGCCCTTGACCACTTCACCAGTGTTAAGCCATCCCCAGTCCAAGTGACCTTTGAGAATGTAACTGAGAAGCAGATGGACTGACTGTACAACAAAAAATAAAGCATCGACTTTGCAGGCAGAAGACCATGCATTTCATGTGAGGCCAGTTACTAACTGTGTGATCCCGGGCAGATCTCCTGGCCTCTGCTCTGAGTCTTTATCTAAACAATGGAGCAAATACAACTTCACCTTCATACTCTAAAGCGGTTTTGTGAGGCTGGAACAAAATAATGTTTGGGTAAGAGCTTTGCATCTCTTTTAGTATTTTTCTCTAATTAATTTCCACATGCTGGTTTATAGTCTGAATTTGGTAATTCCAATATCTGAGGTCCTCTGAAGGTCTAATTCTGTTGTTTGCTTTTCCGCTGATTTTCACTCATTGTGGCTTACTTTCTTTTTTTTTTTTAAGATTTATTTATTTATTTGAGAGAGTTCACACACAAGCTGAAGGAGGAGCAGAGGGAGAGAAAGAGAGAGAGAGAGAGAAGAGAAGGAGGGAAGCAGACTCCCTGCTGAGTATGGGGCCTGTTTTAGGACTCAACCTCCAGATCCTGAGACCAGGACTTGAGCCAAAATCAAGAATTGGTCACTCCGCTGATTGAGCCACCCAAGCACCCTCTGGCATACTTTCTTATGTATCTTGTAATCACAGATTGTGAGTCATGTTCACTTGGGCTTTCCTTACCCGTGGGAATTCTGCAAGGCCTAGGTTAAGAATGTCAGCTCCGAGGAGGATTAACAGTAGCACCCGAGGGTGTTACTAATCTGGTCTGACTTTAAGTAAACTTCTTGGTTTGCCGTTTGCCACATCACATAAGCAATGTCCATTTGAACCCCAACCAGCAGAGCAGAGGAGAGGAGCCTATGGTTTCCAAATTCTCAGGGAAGATGGATGCTTTTCACCTCGGCACCCAGGCCAAGGTAGTCATGTGTCCTTCAGCCTCTCTTTGCTGATGAGGCCACTTTCTCATCCCAGATCCAGCCCTTCAAGGATCTAGGTTTTCTGCTGAAATCTCAGTTCCAGTTGCCCACCTTGTCTAAGTGCCCGTGTGGATTTTAAAACTTAAGACCCTGTGTTGGGGAGAGGGGCTAGTGCCTGAGTGCAGCTGTCACCTCCAGCCCTCTCAGCATTCTCACCTCCTATTCTCTCTTCCTTTGGGGGCCCTGACGATGACCCTCACCTGCCTGTGAACTCAGTGCTTCATTGAAAGTGTTTGTTGCATTTTACCCATTCCTAGATGTTGTGTGTAGTGGGAGAGATTTTCAGGATGGCCAGTGGACTCCAGAATTCCACTGTCTTTCAAGGTTTGTTTGGGTTTTTTTTTTTTTGTCCCCCTGCTCTCCTCTTTCTTTTTTTCTCTCTTGTCTTCATCCTGGTCTTCCATTCCTTCTCTCCACACTGAAGCCACACTTGTCTGTTAGATCTCTATCGGTAGCTCCGTATATCTTAAGGGAACATTCTGGCAGGTGCTTCTGGTGGGGCCTCCCCAGCTCCTCCCTTTGCTTCTCTACCTCCAGCCCCCTAATGGGGCCAGTGGACAGCCGCAGATGCTCTCCTGCTCCAGCCTGCCCCCCTCAGGCCTTAACTTCTGCCCAGACTTGTCCGAATCCCTCTTTATTCCGTCCGTTACTATGCCACACGTCAAAGTGTGCACAACCGGGAGGAGCTCTTAGGTCAGAGCTTTTTATAATCTCTGTGGAGCCTCCCTCCTTTGTGAACATCATGCATCAGAAAAGCTCAAAGTTTTGATCCTCAGAGATTCAAATGTCAATGCCAAGCCTTGACTCTGGGCTCTTCCCATTGGCGACGTCCTAGCCAGCAGGGTCCAACTGAGAGCTCGGAGCAGCCCGAATTTGGCCAACTTCTCCTTCCTGGAATGGATTCAAGGAATGTGAGAGAATTCTGGGGTGAAAATAGGCAGAATTGCTCAAGAGGGAAAGAGGATCTTTGGCCCCCCTCTAAGGCTCATTTTTCTTCCTTTTGGCACTCTCCTCCCTCTGCAGACCGGGCCCTGAGACCCTCACTCAAATAGTCTTGCTCTTCCCCGGGGAGAACTGACAGGGACTTTGGACTGTGCTGCCTCTACCAGGGGATTTTGCATGGTAACAGGGGCAAAACCTTAGGTCCAGGAGACCGGATCCCAGGCTTCCAGGAAAAGGAAAGACAAACACTGGGGATCAGGGATGCTCTTCCCAAGACTATTCGAACTATACCTAGAAGATGGCCCGTGGACCCTCTAGTGTAGAGTCACTGTGCCCCCACACCACACTTCATACACTGTCTCATCTAAGGGTCACAACCACCCTACGAGCTGCCTCCTTACCACCATTTTGCAGGAACCTGAGGCCGAGCATGGCAATAGCCACCCTATAGATGCTGGGGGCAGAGCCGATGTTCAATCCCAGGCCTGACTTATCTGAAACCTGTCCCCTACCTCCCGTGCTGGACCATTTTCAGGAGGCAAAAGGACGGGCGTGCAGGCTGGCTACTGCAACTCTCTGGGTAAGAGCTGACAGCTTTGTGTCACGCTTCAGGAGGCAGCAGACTCAGGTGTGAAGGCCAAGGCCTCTGGAGCCAGACTGGAGACATTCAAATTCCAGCCGTTGTGCTGATCTAACCAAGTGACTGGTGCTGATTCTGTACCCCGGGCCCCCACCCTGCTCTCTCCACCCCTGCACCCAGGGTGAGCCTTTCAAACCCAGATTGGATCGTTTCACTCCTCAGTTCTCAACCTTCTAACAGCTTATCACCATTTTTAGAATAAAATCCAAATGCCTCAGCGAGGCCCAGGGCAGAGGCTGCTCATATTCCCCAAAACCTACATTCCCCTCTTGGTGCTGGCCTCACCCCTGCAATGTTCTTCAACCTCCTTGTATGGGTAGGGGTGGGAACACGCCTGGTTCTTGCCATTGCCCATGGATTGTGAGTGAGGTGACAGGTGCTGCCCCAGACTGAGGCAGATGAGAGGGGCATCCCTCCCACCTTGCTTTCCTCATCTGCCAGCTAGATGTGGGGGGTCCAGTGAGGACTCCGAGGAGAGGATGGAGTCCCAAGATGGAAGGTGGCTGGGTCCTTGGTTGTATGGAACAGAAACCCTCTCCCCACCCTCTGATAACACCTAACTGAGCTGATACACAAGTGAAAAATCCAACCTTTATGTGTTAAACCATGAGGGCTTGGGTAGCTGTTTGTTATGGAGGCTGGCTCGCCCCGATTCATACAAGGCCCTGCGTGGTCTGATCCCTCTCCAAGCCCGCCCGCTTCTGCCCCTTTCTGGCACTCTACCCTGACCACACCTGCCTTCCTGCTGCTTCCTAGATGTTCCCAAGTTCATTCTATCTATGTCTTTGCCAGGCATCCCACCCTCCTGGAATGTTCTCCCCAAGCTTTACACGATGCTCTTTCTCCCTTTGTCCAGGTTTCTGATCAGATGCTGCCTCCTTGGGGAGAGAAACCCTCCTTGGGCACTTGTGCCATCTCTCTGTAGCCTCTGACTTGGCTCTGTTTCTCTCCAGAGCACTTATCGTCACTTGACATTCTAATATACGTCTTTCTTTGTTGACATATTTTTTACCTATCTCCTCCCCATGTCTGTCTAGCCCTGGTGCCTAGAACAGTAGCATGTAATAAGCTTTCAGACAATATTCTTTGACTGGACAAATGAACACACTTCTCTCTGATCCCAATCTGCCTGCTTCATTCTCTGTTATCTCATCCATAAAATGGGGCTATGTGTTGGGATGGCAGGAGATGTTGTGGGTTAAGGGTGGTACCCAGACATCCGAGGAAGTAGAGGTTCTAAAGTACTTAGAGACTGAGAAGGCAAAGGTTGCAGAACACCTTGAGTGGCTCAGTGGTAATCAGAAGCCCAATTCCTTCTCGATTCTCAAATTTTTACTCAGGCCTGTCCTCCACCCCTCTCCTGTCCCCTCTCCATGGCTATCAGAGGTCTGGAGCCTTGAGATGGGGGTGAAGAATTCACACTGGGCCCAGTGCAAGAAGGCCCAAACCAATGCCAAGGGCTGCTGAGAGCAGAGCCGAAGAGGATGATTTAGGCAGAAGATTCTAGTGACTGCCCTCCCAGGAGAGGGAGCGGGGCTAAACCACCTGGCTCTGGATCCTTGGGCTGGCTGCCAGCTGTCACCACTGGCAGGTGTGTGGAGCTTCATTGGTGCAGGGAATTGAACTAATGGGGTGAGCTGATGGGAAGAAAGAGGGGTAGGCTCCCCTTCAGAACACGAGCTATGGCATCCGAGCAGCTGTAGCCACAGGTGGAAAGAATTAATCTGCTGACACTTCCAGCCTGCCAGCTGGAGAATCTGGGGGCTTTTGCACTTACAACCTACGGAGGTGCACAGCTCGGGGTACTCTCTGGTTGTGGAGACAGAGAAGGGATTTCAAGGAGGACCGAACAGCTCATGCAAAGGCACACACTTGTGAAATACCAGAAGGACAGAGCACCGGCCAGTTAGGATGGCAAGAAGGGGGTGGCACTGGTGGCCCTAGATGGGGGGAGGTCTAATCAGAAGCTGATCTTTAAAAAGCCACATATGAGGGAAAGCCAGGCACCAGGCTAGGGGTGGTTCCTGGACTAAGACCTTCTCAAATCCCTGGGCTGCCATGAACTATGGGTTCTTGAGAAGGTCATTTACCTCCTCTGTGCCTCAGTTTCTGCATCTGTTGAGCTGAAGGTAGAGTCTTTTACACGAGGTGAGGAGAAGAGAGTGGCTGCCTGTGCAAATTGCAGGGTTCAGTTCTTTGAACTACGAGGTGGATGGGAACAGCTAAGGTTTCCCCTGGGGCAGCCGTGAGGGGAGGGCTGGGGGGTCAACCAGGCGATGACTTTGCTGAGAAGAGAGAGGGAGAAAGGGGAGAAGAACCCCAAAATGCCCTGGAGGGAGAGGTGAGGGAGGAGAAGCGCTGGCGATGTTCTGGCAGGAGGCCAGATGTGGCCAGGGGACAGGGACTTTGGTGTCTCGTGACAGATTCAGTCCAGCTGTTTCCGGACAAGCAGTGAGGGTGCAGACTGGGACCTGTGGTTGTCAGTGGGGTGTGCCCAGATATTCAGGTGTTCTCTCTGTCTAGGTACACAGCACAGGACTAGATCTCCCTGCCTTTGAAGTTCTGCATGGCCATGTGACTTGATTTGGCCAAGGATACTTGAGTGGAAGTGACAGTATCACTTCAGGGGGAAACTTGAAGAGCCAGCATGACTCGCCACCAAAGCAGAGCCTATCCGCGCCCCACTCACAGCCCTCAGGTCCTCCCACTGCCTTACACCTGTGGTGTCTGCATCTCTGTGTCTGAGGGCTTTTCCCAGACCACAAAACACAGCTGTGTCTGCATGCACAGCAGGCTGGAAGGGCCAGGGAATTCCACCCATCACCTCTGTCAGCGCTGGTCAGTGACTGGGGGGTTGAGATATAAATATCCCAGCTCTCTCCCTCCATCCCAGATGGGCTCACCCTGTAGCAGGGGTTCCTCGCCATTTCCCCGGGATTTCCCAGGGGATGGACTGCATTCACCCACAGCAGCTGGCTTAATCCATATCCCTTCGTAGCTGCTTTCCTTACCCCGTTGCACTTTCACTCTCCATACCAGTGTTCCGCACCCTCCAAATTAGCTGTTTTCATTGCATCATTGACTCTGGGTCTGTTTCTGGACAGCCATGTTTCTCTTTCCTGCTGTCACAAAAACCCACAGGGCAAACAACAGGCAATTTCCCAGAGAGTGGCTGTTTCATCACCCCAGGCCTTGGGGTAGAGTGACTAGAAGCTGGGTCCCCAGTGCACTCACTATGGATAGTTACCAGGAGTAAGACACACCCTGAGGGCTGGGGGGGTTGTTTGTTACTACAGCATCACCTCACCTACTCTGACTGATACAGTCCCTGTCTCTTCCCTATGCCCTGCAAAGACCCAACTAATTCAAGGCATCTTATGGGAGAGAGAAAGACAGAAAGACCAAGAAAGGAGACACATATGCATACATATGCACAACAGAGAGAGAGAATGAGGGAGTGTAGGATTGTGTGTATGTGTGTGTGTGTGTGTGTGTGTGTGTGTGTGTGTTAGGGCCAGATGGAAGGGGAGAGGAGGGACCAAGAACTCTGGGCTTAGAGAGACAGAGTTAAAAGGATAAAAGATCAAAAGGCTCAGAGATGCAGGGACGAAGGTCCAGAGTCACATGGCGAGTCAATGTCTAAACTAAGCCTAAAATCTGGACTTCCTGATTTCAATTCAGTGCTTTCTCTCCCCCAAGCTCATTGCCCCGTCCAGAAGGCCCAGCTGGCCTGCTTTCTCTTAGCCTCCCTGGCTTTGCCTGAAGAAGCACACAGCAGGTGGCTCCTGGGTCCAAGCACCTCCCACACGGATCACGGTGGCACATCTGCACTCACTCTGGGCTCCTGGCTGGTGGTTGAAGATGTGTGGGAATAAGCAGTTAAGGCTCTTTTGCTTGCAGGCAACACAAATAGACTCTTTTGCCAGCTCAAACCAGAAAAGGGGTTGAGTTGGGGAGTCCTGGGGCTCCTAGCTAATAGCCTGGGCCTTGGGAGCAAGTGCAACAACAGCAGCTGGGACTGAGCCTGTGCCATGGACCCTCCTGCCAGGGGTGGCCCTTTATGTCACTCACCTGCAATTCTCACAGGTAAAGGTTCCAATTCCTGGCAGAAGGAACCGGACCGGCTAGCTCCAAGCAGGTGTTGGTCTTGGCTCCAGTGAGCTGAATCCCAGAGTGGGGGGTAACCTGAGAGCACACTGGGGCCCGTGCCTAGGATGGCCAGTTCCTGGAGAGTCAGGAGAGTAGAGGGAGTCAAGTGTGTGAAGAACCCTCTTCCACCGTTGAAGCACACCTCCTCTCAGCAGGTCCTGCTCCTTGTTTTTCCAGAAAGCAGGGGTCTCTGTCATTCATTTGACCCTCCCTGAAGCTCTAATTGGGATATTACAGGCACCAGGTGTCCTGGAGACCATCCTCAGCCCCCTGGCACACAACCACAGTAACGCAAAGCCGAGGGGCCTGGAGCCTTGGGAGAGCCTTCCTGTGGTGGTGGGGGGACCACAGAGGCACCCCAGCTCTGTATCTTGGTTTCATCAATCAGCCTGGGGATGCGTAGAATCTGAGCCAGCCAGCATAGTGACATATGGACAGAAAGTGCTAGAAGTTATTTTAATCTGCTTCCCAAGTTCCTACATGGAACTGGGTTTATGAAGAATTCCAGAGCTGGATTTCCTTGACTCATCATACTTGAGATTCTGTCCATGGAACTTTTCTTAGAGAAGGAGGCCTGCCCTTTGACTTAGTTGCAGAACTGCCCACAGCCCTCCCTTGCTCAATCTCACCCCTCTCGCCTCCTCTGTTCCCTTGGGACTCCCTTGGGGTGTCTCTAGGTCAAAATATCCTCCTGTTCTTTGGGGGAGCCTGACCAGAGGCCCTGTTGTTTTCACTCCTGTTCTCATGAAAGTCCCTGTGGAAGGAAAGAAAAAATGTCACCTAGATAAAGACACAGAGCATAAAGAAGAAAAAACCAAAGAGTGACATTTGGGAAAGTTTAGACAAGAATGGCATGGGCAGGGCTGAGCTTGGGAAGTGGGAGAAGGTCAGAGCCAGGGGGATTAGGGACGTCAGCTGGCTGACATGGTGACAGATGTCTGGCCCTGGATTCCTCTTTCATCATGATCAGAGTTTGCTCTCTGAGCTCTGCCAAAGCCACTTGCTACACTGCTGAGCGCTTTGCATTGACGGTCTCAATTAATCCACAAGACACCCTCTGGGAGATTGTTACTGTTATTAACTTAAATGGAAGATGGAGAAACTGAGGCCCAGGGAGGTAAAGTAACTTTCCTGGGGTCCCATGTCCATCTGACTAGGGCCCAAGGGCCTACCTGGACCCCCGTGGTTTTGAGGTCCCAAGCAACTGTGATGTCTGAGGTACTCTAAAGCTTTATCTAAGCAGATAAGACTTGCTAAGAGAGAAATCTTTGTGCTCCCAGAGAAGAGGGTGGAAAATTGGAGAGAAATTAGCTTGGAAGTTGCCAATCACTGAGTCCCAACCCAGGCTTTGCCTCTCACTATTGCATTACCTTAAGCAACTCTTTATGGGGACCCACAGGTAGAACGGTACTGTGCTTGGCCAGGCTTGGGCCAGGTGGTCACACCCAGGCCAATCTTTTGTAGCAGTTGGCTCCTCCCATTCAGCCTCGTTAACTAAAGCAGCAGGAGTGGGCAGTGCTTTGTCCAGAGAAAAGGAGGCGAACAGTTCTTGGCAAATTAACGCATATCTTTTATTTTTCAAATTCCAGTTCACTCTGCTTCTAATCATTCCCATCCAGTATCGAAATGCCACTACTGAAATGCACACTCTACCACCGTCTGTCCCCTACCCTGGCGCTTAGGCCTCTGCCTTCTGTCCACTGGGCACAGCTGGCCCGATGAATCATCTCAGCTCACAGGCCCGCTGGGTTTTCCTGAGTTCGGAGAAGCTCTCCTTTACTCCAACCAACGACGTTAAATGGTTTCCCTCCTCTGTCTGCTGTGTCAGCAATTGCACTAGTGGAGAGTCGCTTTTCAGCCTAACCGGGCTTGTTCCCATTAAGATGCACACCATCTTGTGAGCATGCACTCGCTGTCTGAACAATTATCCAGGATGGTTAGTAGTGGTTTTATCTGCCTTTTCCCATTTTGGTAGAGAACAGAAGAAAGGACAGGGGGAGAGGGCTCGAGAGGACTTGCCTGAGGCCGTGTTGGAGAGGCAGAGACCTGATGCAAAATGGGGATGCTGACCATCTTCCTGGTTCAACGAGTCTGTTGTAGGTGAGCTGGGCGTCCAGAGGCCGTGGCTATTTGTCTTGCAGCAGCAGTTTTCCCTTCTTTTCTTTCCCTAGCTTAAATTTATTTAAGCTTTTATTTTTATTTATTTTTTTAAAGATTTATTTACTTATTCATGATAGACACACAGAGAGAGAGAGAGAGAGCCAGAGACACAGGCAGAGGGAGGAGCAGGCCCCATGCAGGGAGCCCAATGCGGGACTCGATCCTGGGACTCGATCCTGGGACTCGATCCTGGGACTCCAGGATCACGCCCTGGGCCAAAGGCAGGCGCCAAACCGCTGAGCCACCCAGGGATCCCCTTATTTAAACTTTTAAAATTTTAAGGTAATCGTAGATTCACATGCAATTGTAAGAAATAATAGAGAGATTTCTCACGTGCCCTTTTCCCAGTTCCCCGATGGTAACAGCTTGCAAATTATACTAGAATAGCACAACCTGGATACTGATGTTGATACAGTCAAGATACAGAACTTTTCCATCACCACCAGGATCTTCATGCTGCCTGTTTATAACCACAGCTACTTCCCGATCCACTTACCTTCTCTTTAACTGATGGCAATCACTAATCTGTCTTCCACTTCTATGCTTTTGTCATTGCAAGAACGTTACAGAAATGGAATTATACGGTATATAACCTTTGGAGACTGGCTTTTTTCAATCAGCATAAGTCTGGGGATTCATCGAAGCTGTTGTGTGTATCAACAGTTCATGTCTTTTTATTGCTGAGCAGTATTTCCTGGTAGGATATGCCCCAGTCTATGTAACCATGTTGACAGATAACTGAGTAGTTTCCAGTTTGGGACTATTGCAAATAAAGCTGCTATAAACATCTGTATACAAGTTTTTGTGTGAACGTGTCTTTGTTTCTCTTTGCAAAAGAGCTGCGACTAATTTTTCCAAAATGATAAAAAAATTATATATACATGATAAAAATAAAAATATAAAATTATATGTAATGTATCCTATATTTTATGTTATGTATAACTGTTCATCATTTGGGGATAATTTTAGATTTACAGACAGGTGTAAGGCTATTATGGACAGTTCCCCTATGCCCCTCATCCAGTTTCCCCTAATGTCAACGTCTCCCATTACCACAGTACATTTGTCACAAGTAAGAAATGACATTGGTACATTACTCCCAATTAAACTCCAGGGCGCCTGGGGGCACCTAGGTGGTTCAGCTGGTTAAGTATGCGACTCTTGATTTCAGCTCAAGTCATGATCTCATGGTCATGAGATTGAGCCCCACATTGGGCTCTGTACTAGGTGTGGAACCTTAAGATTCTCTCTCCCGGGATGCCTGGGTGGCTGAGAGGTTGAGCTGAGGTGTGGTCCTTGGGTCCAGGAATTGAGTCAGTCATCGGGCTCCCTGCATGGAGCCTGCTTCTCCCTCTGCCTGTGTCTCTGCCTCTCTCTCTCTCTCTTTCTCTCTCTGTGTCTCTCATGAATAAATAAATAAAATCTTTAAGAAAAAAATAAATTCTCTCCCTCTGCCCCTCCCTCCTACTTGCTCTCTCTCTCAAAAAAAAAAAAAAAAAAAAAGTTGGACTCTCCCATTTGCCATCCTCCTAAGCTCCAGGATGCCCGGATGGCTCAGTCAGTTAAGCATCTGACTTCGGCTCTGGTCATGATCTCAAGGTCCTGGGATTGAGCCCATGTTGGGCTCCTATCTCGGTGGGGAGTCTGCTTCTCCCTCTGCCTTTGTCCCTCCCCCTGCTCATCTCAAATATATAAATAAAATCTTAAAAAAAAAAAAAAACGAAACTCTGGATTTTATTTGGATTTCATCAGTTCTTCCATTAATGTTCTTTTTTCTGTTCCAGGAGCCAACAATCTTGGATCCTTCCCTAAGGATCCCTAAGCTAAGTCATAGCTTAGTTTTGTGGGTTTTGCATAAGCCCTCCAGGTCCTGACAGAAAACTGGTGAGGAGGTGAGACAGGGAGGTGAGAGAGGTTTTTAGGGAAGTGGTGGTATAATTTCCATTTGGTGAAATTCAGCCTGGGTAAATCCGTGAGTGTCGATAAATGCACATGGTCAGTGACCACCACCACAGTTATGATATAGAACAATGCTTTCTTTCTTTTCTTTTTAAGATTGTATTTCTTCATGAGAGACACAGAGAGAGGCAGAGACACAGGCAGAGGGAGAAGCAGGCTCCCCACAGGGAGCCCAACGTGGGACTCGATCCCAGGACCCTGGGATCACGCCCTGAGCCAAAGGCAGGCGCTCAACCACTGAGCCACCCAGGCGTCCCTAGAACATTTCTATCACCACCCAGAATTCCCACCTGTCCCTCAATAGTCAACCCTTCCTCCATCTTCAAGCCCAGACAACCACTGATCCATCCCCATAGTTTTACCTTTTCCAGAAAATCCTATAAACAGAATCGAGTGAGATGTAAGTTTTGGAGTCTAGCTTCTCTCACTTAGTAAAATGCACCACATTGTTGCTTCTATCAGTTCTTCAACTCTCCTTACGGCTGAATAATAGTCCATCGTACGGATATACCAGTGTATCTACCCATTTACAAGTTGAAAGACGCTGGAGGCCTTCATGATTGTGCATAACCTCTCTATAAACATCCACACGTAGGTTTTTGTGTGGACAGAGCTTCCGTTTCCCTGCACGCAGGTGTGAGTGGGACTGCTGGACTGCATGCGAAGTGTCTGTTTAACCACCTGACCAACTGACCGGCTGTTTTCAGAAGCGGCCCTACCGGTTTGCATTCCCAACAAGCAATGCAGGTGCGTTCCAGTTGCCTTGTTTAGCCGCAACTTGGTATTGTCAGGTCATTATCATTGTTATTTTTGCTGTTGGTTTTGGTGTGAGTTTCAGAATTTTTAGCCCTTCTACCTCTGCTGCAGGAGAACAGCCCCTGCTCCTTGGGTACCGGTGAGGGGTGAGGAGAGGGTATGGTCACAATCAGGAGAAGCAGAGGACTGGCTCTCAGAATTCCCCTGGACACTAGAAACTTTGGGACTGCAGTTTTTTTAAGATGAGGTGACTGACAACAAGTGTGTGAAGAAGAATCAGGACAAGGATAGAGGCAGGAGGGGTACCAGGTCACAGGGCTGCCAGTGAAGGGCCTGCGGACAGCAGCCCAGAGTGGCCTGCCCCAGTGGGGCTTGTTGAGAGTGAGAAAAGGCTTCTCAGAGCCCAGGAGGAGGCCCCAGTGCCTTAGTATCTTCCCACTCCCTCTCCTTCCCAGGGCTTCCAGCCCTTTCCAGCAGAGAGAATTACAATCTTCTGAGATTCCTATGGGCTTGAAGGATGGGGAGGGAGCCTGGGAACCAGAAGCCTGGCTTGGGTCCCAGTTGTGTGACACCTGAATCTTGGGGAGGGTGGCTGAGGGGCCAGGTCCCTGGAGCCTCCTGGGACAGCTGAGGACAGGGAGAGGCAGCTCGAGTTTCATCATGGCTTGGTGTGTGTGACCTGGGGACTGACTAGGCAGCAGAATGATGCCAGGCCCTGGCCTCTGTGGGGTGATACCTTTCACCAAGAAACTACAGTCCTTTCCCTGCTCCACAGGGACTACCCTGGCCCAGACTTTGGGTCCTGTGCCTAGAATTAAAGGGACCCAGATTGTCATCAGGCCCCAGGATGGGAGCCTGGAGAGTTCATTTTGGAGGGGGCATGTGTGGCATCTATGCATCTGTGTCATGTGGGCCCCCCAGGGGCTGGTGGCCTCCAAATAATTTCTTACAGTTTTTTAGCTGTGCAATCTTGGACAAGCAACTTAGCCTCTTTGGGTCTTAGTTTTCCTAAATTTTGACTAAAAGTTTTGGACTCAGGTGATTTCCAAATTTCACTCAATGTTTGCATCCCCTGGGATTTGTTTTATAAACTGATTTCTGGGCCCCACCACAGACCTACTGAATCAACACCTGTGGGCTTAAGGCCCCAGCACTGGGTGTTTAAAAAGCGTGTTTTTGTGTCGCCAGTGGGGCGCTGACACCTGGAGAACAGCCCAGAAGCTAACGAGGTCCAGTCTAGGGCAGCCTGTGGCAGAAGTTAGGGAGGTAGTCCAGGGAGGTGGGAGGAGCCAGAGAAGGGGAGCCAATCAGTGACCAGAAAGGAGGAGGAGCCAGAGGGAGGACCAATCAGGAGAAGCAGATGCAGCAAGCCTGGGATGCTTCTTGCGAGGGAAATAGGTTTCCTCTGGACCAGAAGAGAGCTGGCCAGCAGGCGGGGAAGAAAGCATCTGAGGAGAGAAGCCATAGTGCTTTGGCTACTGCTGTCTGGGCGCAGCTCCTAGCACTATGAGGCAGTTAGAAGGCATCACCTCTGGGGTTCAGGAGGACAATATGGAGCAAGGGAAGGAAGTGGGGGGCATCTCATGTCTGCTTGGACACTCAGAGCAGATCTAGGAGACGCTGCCTCCACCTGGAAGGCCACCGTAAGTCCTGAAAACCCTGACTAGCTCTTGGGAAATAAACGGCCACTTGGACCCCAGCCATTCCACCCCCAGTGTGGGACTCAGCTTGGAGGACCAAAGAGTCCAGTTTGTTGCTTCCTGACTTGGTGACCATGAGCAAGTCCTTCACACTTTTGACTCTGTTATCTGTAAAATGGGAGTAATGATGACACCTGCCCTACCCCTCACAGCAGTACTGTGGACATCGCCCTGGATGAGGGGGTGACAGTGCTCTGCCGCCTGCAGTGTGCTATGCGGTCAGCGGGGGTGGGCGCTGATGGAACTGCAGGAAGGAAGGGATTGGCCTCACTCCTCTGCCCCACAGTTGGAGTGTCAGTGCTTAAAACAGAATCACATAGGCCGGGGCACCGAGTAGCTCAGTCGGTTAAGCATCTGCCTTGGGCTCAGGTCATGGTCTTGGGGTCCTGGGATGGAGACCCACATTGGGCTCTCTGCTCAGTGGGGAGCCTGCTTCTACCTCTCCCTCTGCCCCTCCCCACTGGTGTTCTCAGTCTGTCAAATAAATAAAATCTTTTTAATCTTTTTTTTTTTTAATTTATGATAGTCACACAGAGAGAGAGAGAGAGGCAGAGACATAGGCAGAGGGAGAAGCAGGCTCCATGCACGGGGAGCCCGATGTGGAATTCGATCCCGGGTCTTCAGGATCGCGCCCTGGGCCAAAGGCAGGCACCAAACCGCTGCGCCACCCAGGGATCCCTAAATAAATAAAATCTTAAAAAAAAAAAAAAACCACACACCCACCAAACCACATAGGCCACTCTCATTTTAACTTGTTACGTAGTCACAGATCATCTCCTCTTTGACGTCCTATCTCACACTCTCAGAGCTAACAACTATTATATGAGTTTGAAGTGATCTTGCCACTCTTAAATTTTTTCCACATATATGCATGGGCTTATGAAAAATATGTAGCATTTTGTGAGTGCGTGTGTGCTTGTGTGGCCCATTTTATATAAAAGGTATCAAGTAACATGTTGTTTGCAAAATATTTTTTAAACTCAAGCTTTTATGTTCCAGATCCAATTAGGCCATCCCTGGCATCCACCCTGTAGTGTTCCACTGCGTGCAGCACCCACATGTCACCCGTTTGGCCTGATGTTAATGTTACTGTGTCTTTTCTTGTCCCAAGGTGGCCAGCTGAGCTGCTTCAGTGACAAGCCCAGCAGGTCGGTGAGAGGCCTGAGGCTGTGAAGGATGCCTGAGGGTGGGTTGTCACCTCTGAGCCTGAAGGAGCTTCCTATCTGCCTGGGCTTGCTGGTTTATCCACAGCCAGTGGGAAGGAAAGAGAGAGGGTAAGAGAGAGAGAGAGAGAAGGAAGGAATATGAATGCCACTCTGAGCTGACCTCACACCCCTCTCCAGGAAAACAAAAGAAAGGAGCACAGTCACCTCATCCCAGGGAAGGGAGCTGAGGTCCCTGGTGCTGGATGACTGTCCTCCAGTTAGAGTGGCAATGCTCTTACCCCACCAACCTCTTCAGATGGAGGTCAGGGACTTTTGTGCAAACCTGAGACAGGCTGTGCAACTTGCAAGGTCAGTGAAAAACAAAAATGAAGGGCACTTGCTTAAAGAGTATGAAGACTGCATTAGTGCATTAAGCCGGAGGCGGGCTCCTCCTAGATGTGGGCCCGGTGCGACTGCTCAGGTGGTATCACACCCACGAAGCTGGCACTGCCTCACGCTGCCACCAGGGGAGGCTGGCTCTGGTGTGGGGGAGTGTGTAAAGCTCTGCCAAGGGACACTGCTGTTGTCTTTGAAGCGCTCAGGGTCTTTGGGCCCCGCCCCCGCAATGAACCACGGAGGTCAAAGCTCTGATTTGTGCAAACAGGCATCCTCGCAATGAATACACCTCCGTCCCTGAGGATGGAGGCTGGGGCTCTGGGGACAGCAAAGCCAGCAGGAAGACCCAGAGGCTCAGGTGCAGATCCTCCCTCTGTTCCTGTGGAGCTAGATGGTTGTGGATTTGTGGCTGTGCTTCTCTTTGCCTCAGTTTCCTGTGATAAGGTGCCTACTTCACAGGATTGCTTTGAGGATTAGCGCTGAAATTCTAGAGAGGCTTTGAACAGTGCCAGACATGTGGTGAGTGCTTAGCCAATGGTCCATATTCTTTCCTAGAAAGATTGACTTGAGTTCGGGGCAGGCAAAGCTGGGTAGAGCGCTGGCACTAGAGTTGGGGGCTCTGGGGTCTAGCGCCCACTCTACTGACCACCTGTTGACCAAAGGCAAGCCATTCTCCCTCTGAGTCCAGCTTCTAAAATCCTAGGGCTGGGGGATGGGGAGAGGAGGTCATCTTCTCCCTTCCAGCTTTATGATTCTGTTTCCATCCAAAGGAGTCTATCCATCCCTCTCACTGGCTTATGCAATTTGTTGTTGTTGTTGTTGTTTCAAAAAGTTCTTCCCCTTACTGACTGCAAATCTTTCTGTTTTAGTTAAAGTCATTTCTCCTGTTCCGCACTTGGTGTGAAAACAATTGGCCAATGACCCATTTTATGGACTAAAGCTGAGGTGCATGAGCCATCTCCTCTCCAGAAGGAACAGTCCCAGTCCCTCTGTCTCTCTCTTTTTTTTTTTTTTTTTTTTTTTACTGACTCGGAGCTCGGTCTCACAACCCTGAGACCGTGACCTGAGTGGAAGAGTCAGAGGCTCAGCTAAGTCTCATTGGTCTTTCACAACTCCCCCCACCCCCCGTACCCAGGAATCTCCACCCCATCCCGCATTTATTTATTTTTTTTCCATCCCGCATTTAGAAACCTGCACACACACACACACACACACACACATCACCGACACTCCTATGAGCCAGGCACCAAGCTACAACATCCTCTACCACATACCTCTCCCGGTTCAGTCCCTTGCCTGCAGGGAAGCAGATCTTGTTACCATGTTTACAGCTGAAGACACAGGCTCCTGGAGCCCAGACTAAGGGAGTCTTTGAAGGTGACATGTAAGAACCCCTCCCCTCTTGCTACTGTAAGGCTGAACCCCCAACCCTGTGGGGCCCAGCTTTTCCTGGAGAAAGTCTCCCTTGGCATGTACTAGCCCTCTCTTCCACAGCTGGCATGACAATGTTGTTCTGCTGCACCCACCCCCTTGGGCACACACAGCTCTGAGCACACTGGCTGCTGCTCCACACCCCCACCCCCAGCCACTCAGGGAGACCCATGGGAATGCAGACAAGGGTGAGTGGCATTGGCAGGGGGCAGTCCTCAAACCCGTGCCCTTCCCAGCAGACCAGGTCAGGGCTCGGGTCAGCTCCAACACTATTGCAATGTCATTTCAATATTTATTGCAGAGCTTGTTTCACATCCATCTCCTCTCATCAATACACGACTCTTGGGATGGGGTGGAGGTCATGGCTTGTTCAGTGATGCGTGCCTGGAATCTATATGCCGCCCAGCCACATGGAGGTGCTCTTTAAAGTACATCTTCGACAAATGTGACTTTACTAACAAATTCCTAGAGGTGAATCTCCCACAAAATCATTATGAACTTGTGCTGATTTAGAAAAGCGCTGTTTTATGTAGTACATGATGAGGATTCGTTCAGTCACTCCTTCCTGCCGTGCCAGGGCCTTGGGGATCGAGCAGGGATCTAGCCAGTGTCCCTGCCCTCATGGACATGTCCTCCGTCTCTAGTGGGGAGACAGTTAAAGAGCGAGCACGGCTCATGGCCACACAGCCATGCCAGGCAATGTTTTATGCTATTGAGAAAAATAAAGCAGGGAGAGGGGATGGAGACAGGTGGGTAGGTGGGACTCTGTTTTAGATGAAAGGGACCATGAAGCCCTACAGAACAGCTGGTATTTGAATAGGAGTTGCCGGTGGGAGCGAATCAAGGGACCTGGGGCATCCTGAGTGGGGAGCAGGATTCAGAAAGAATTCCTTGAAGTCTCAGTCTCCTGGATGAGCCAGTTGGGGACACACTGTGCTTGCCATCAAAGTGAATTAAAAACTCATCCAGCTCAGAGCCTGTGCCAGCATCATCTGGGCAGCAGTGGCCTCTTTCAAAGAAAAGAGTTCACCAAAAAAGAGAGCAGTGTAGCATCCTGATGAGGACTGGGGGACTTCGGATTTTAGGCAGAAAAGTGTTGAAATCTCAGCTCCAGCCGGATGAAGGTTCATATCGTAATCACCTTGTGCTTCGGTTTCTTCATCTCCAAGGGGGTACTACTAGTGCCTCCATATGGAGGTTCCTCAAAAGCTGAAAACAGAGCTACTCCAAGACCCAGCAATTGCACTACTGGGTATTTACCCCAGAGATACAAATGTAGTGATCCAAAGGGGCAGCTGCACCCCAATGTTTACAGCAGCAATGTCCACAGTGGCCAAACTATGGAAAGGGCCCAGATGTCCATCAACGGCTGTATGGATCAAGTTGTGGTATATATACAATGGAATATTACTCAGCCATTAAAAAATGAAATCTTGCCATCTGCAATGACGTAGATACGACTAGAAGATATTTTGCTAAGTGAAATAAGTCAATTAGAGAAAGACAATTATGATCTCTCTCATGTGGAATTTAAGAAACAAAACAGAGGACCACAGAGGACAAGAGGGAAAAAATAAAGCAAGACAAAATCAGAAAGGAAGACAAACCATAAAAGACTCTTAATCATAGGAAGCAAACTGAGGGTCACTGGAGGAGAGGGGGTGAGGAGACGGGGTAACCGGGTGGTGGACATTAAGGAGGGCATGTGACGTCATGACCACTGGGTGTTATATAAGATTGATGAATCACTGAGCTCTACCTCTGAAACTAATAATACATTATATGTTAATTAATTGACTTTAAATTAAATTTTAAAAAATAGTGCCTCCTCTGTAAGGTTGACATAAGGACTCAAAGACATAACGCGTGTAGAGTGTTTAGCACAGTGCCTCGCAGGGAGGAAGAGTTGGATAAATGGCAGCCTTTACTACTCTTGTTCTCTTGATTCCTAGTGGGACTCTGCTTCTCACTCTTTCATTCCATAATGATTCCCCCCAATGTCAGGCACTGGATGCTAGAGTACCCAGAGGAGGGACACCAAGCTGTCCAAACGTGGGACAGAGAGAACTCCCATCCAAGAGGCAGAGCTTATCACGTTAGCCTAGCATCCCCATCCTTGTGAACTTGGCCATGTTGCTTTATCATTGGGTCTTCATTTCCCTGCTGTTGATGGAGGGACCAGCTTGGCACCCACCTCCAAGGGCCCACCCATATTGGCCAAGGCCCCTCATGGGAACATGGAGGTTGCTGCCTGAACAGCCCCTGAACTGCAGGGCAGAGGGTGTAAACATAGCTTCACGGGGGGAAAAAGATGCGTGCGGCATGCTCAAGGGCCTTGGCAGGGAGCAGAGGTGGCAGGGATTGGTGGGGGTGCTCCTGAAGGAGGAGGCCTTTTCGGTAAGTGCTCTCAAGGAGTCAGGTGGAAGGTGACGGCAGAGGAGGGGGCCTCTAGGAGAAGGGACTTGTCTCATGCCCCCCCAAGCCCACTTTCCTCTCTAGTTCTGGGAATACTTAGAAAGCTTATTCAGGGGCCACCGCAACTTTTGCTCCCCTCCTGCCCCCCACCCCCACGCCGCCACTCCTGTCCCCAGGGTGCCTTGGGCCCTGGCACTGTTCCTTTCGAATTCCTTCTTCTTCCCCCCCATCAAACCCAACCAATCTTGTGGACCTTACTTTCAGGGCTGCAGGAAACTAGGCTGTAAATAATGTTAGTTCATGTATTCGCAAAGCTTGCAATGCGTCCTGTGCCTGGGACTATTTGGGCACTGAGGATGTAGCGGTGAACAAAACGGACATAAATCGCTGCCCCTTGGAGCCTACATTCTAGAAGGTAAAGGGACATTAATGATTCAGTGCAGTCACTTATTAACATGCAGATTCTCATCCAGTAGATCTGAGGTGGGGCCTGTGATTCTAACAAGTGTTGCCCAAGGGTTTCTGTGTTATCACTGGGCGTGGTGTGTGTGTGTGTGTGTGTGTGTGTGTGTGTGTGTGTGTGTGTGTTAAAGTCTGAAAGAGAACTCCATGAGACAGAATGACATCCAAAGGAATGGCTATCTAATAGTGGAGACTTGAATTGGTGTAAGTGGGGATGAGCGGGTACTGAGGGTAGCAGGGCAGTGGACTGGCCTTATGGGTGGCTGTTTCCTCTGTGTTTAAGGCTGGCTCAGCTTTCCAGCTCTGGCTCTTGAGCTCTCCACTGCTCCTGCTCAGCAGGCCTGTGGGTGAGAACATCTGGAAGGAATTCCCTGGAACTGGAGGGAATTTCCAGGCAAATGAGACTCTGCTAGCCCAGCTGGGAACACCCACCCCTGCCATCTGCTCCAGACGTCATTACAGAGTCTGCGTGAGAGGAACCCAGCACTTCCCTGTTCCGCCAAGGGAACCCCTGGATCCTGCCCCGGGCACATCAGGGCACTACATCTGGTACTGCTGATGCTCTGCTGAGAGCACCCCTGGCCCTGAGTGTATGAAGCCAGTCCTCTCCCTTTTCTCCTTTCTCTGTTGGGATGTGAGATGCCCTGGAATTCCAGAGATACTCTGAGGGTCTTTCCAAGGCCAGTGATGGAAGTAGAGTCTGCCCTGCTTGTCAGAAGCAGTGCCATCAGCCCAGAATTTTCTCATCCTCCTCAGGTAACACTTGTCCCCCACCTGTGTGACGTCTTAATAATACCCACTTCTGCGTGCTGATGGCCGAGAGTGGTGGGAGCTTTACAGCTTGAACTCACTCGATCTGCCAGAAATTCTATGAGACTGCTCTTATTGTCACCTTCTTACTGGTGGGGTCATGGCAGCTTGGAGAGGTCAGCTTACCCTCAGGAAATGGCAGAGCCAGAATTGGAGCCCAAAGTCACCAAAGCCCAGTGTTAACCCCAGGTCCTCTTGCCTCCTCCATACGTGGTCTGAGAGTAGGTACTGGCCAAGAGGGACGTCAGAGCCAGGTGGGAACCCGTTCAGCTGGAAGTCTTGCCTCCTCTCTCCTCCAGCCCCATGGGAAGCTCCTTGCCCAGGCCCTGGGGTGGGCATAGCGGGTCATATTTGTCACATGCAGTGCAGAAGACCAAGCAGCAGTTGGTAATGATGATGATGAGGGAGTGTTGTCAAGTCTGGGAGTTACTCAGCACCAAGAACGGGTCACCCACTGTGACATCCTCCTCAACAGCAGGTGCCAGAGCAGAATGCCTAATCCCAAACCAGAAGGCCCAGTGCTCACTCAGGAACTCCCTGGGGACTCCTGGAACAGCTCTTGCCCTGCATGGGGCTGCAGGGTGGGAAAGCCAGGGCTTGGGGTCTGCTCTCCTGGGGGGATGGCTGAGCCCGCATCATCTCTCCAGCCCCAAGCCCCACCACCATCTGGGGATATGGGTGGCAGCAGAGGGGGGTGCTAAAGCAGGTGTTTATCTCTTTGTTATTCTGTTGTGTTACACTTCCACCACCACCACCTTCTTCAGAGCATAGGTGTCCCTGGCCCAGGAGCCTAGTGCTGAGTCGGCAGGTGGATCGACAAGTTTTGACGTGTAGAGCTGTGCCAACTACTGTGAACCAGACCCCCGTCCCTCCCTGCTGGCTGGGCTGGGGCTGCAAGACCCAACAGGCAACACAATAGCTCTGTCTTCACCTGCTCCGCTGCCCTCTTTGTCTGCTGTGCCCTCGGCTTTAAACCTGAGCTGGGCAGGTGTGATCAGGGAGAGAGGGCTCCTCCACCATGATTGGCCAAGAGATTAAGGGCCCCTGAGGGAGGGCCTTTGTTTCTGTATTTTAGTTTCACAGTTTGGGGAGATAGGAGATAGTGTGCATTCCCCTGGGTAGACGGGCTATGAAAGAGTCTCTAAAAGGCCGTCACTGGGGCTCCTGCCTATAAATGGGAGGACAAACATTGCCATTTTACAGGCTGTGCCATCTCCCCTCTGGAGGAGGATAAAGAAGACAGGTTTGGCTTCTGCCTGAGGATGGGCTGCAGCAGCCCAACTAAGACAATGGGGCACCAAGCAGGATCTCAGGACGCTAGGAGACAGGTCCTGCAGCAGGCTGGCTGTGCATCTCCAGGCCAGTGAGGCATCTCTCTGGGCCTTAGATCCCAGCAGAAGGAAGGAGAGAGAGATTTTAGAAGATGAGGGTACGGAGTGCTGGTGAGAAAGGCATGAATGAGTGGGCAGGTGGCTGCAGATTGGCGGGAAGAAGGAAAAGGGGACTGGAAAGCAGGCCATGGGAAGCTCAAGTGGCTGTGCTTGGAGGTGGAAGGGCCTCCTTACCCCTTCCACTGGCCTCCATCCACTGGTCTCTGGCTCCTTCCTCCCAGCCTGGGTGCTGCAATTCAGACCCATGCTGAGTTGGCAAGAGGGCTAACAGGTCTTGATGTGCAGATCTTGTGCCAACCACACTGAAATACACCCTACAGGCCTCCAAAGGCCTCTCCACTTCCCTGGCCCTCCACCCCCACCCCCAGTGGGGGCTGCTCAGCTTCCGTCTGCATCCTGCTCTACTTCTGACCCTGTTCCCATGCTGAGGATAGGGGTGGGGGTGGGGGTCTGTAGCTTCAGCGCTGAGCCACCGTACTCTTCTTGGCTCCCCTGGAATCCAGCTTCCACTCTAGGCCCAGGTCCAGTCATGGGTTTAGATTCCAGATCTGTAGCTTTTAGACCTACATCTGCCTTCTGCCCTGAGTCCCAGCTCCCTCCTTTATAAAATGATCTTACTAATAATGCCTCCCTCCTAGGGCTCTTTGAGGATGAAATGAGATAACCAGAGCTTCTAGCAAAATGCAGATACGTAGGAGGTCCTTGGCTGTGGGATTGCTTCTTCCTTGTCCCTCTTGATCTGCTCCCTTGTGTCTGGTGGCTAAATGGGCTTGTTAACAAAGGCGTTGGCCACCCTGCCCACAGCTATGTTCAATAAAGGTCAGGAGTGCTTTCAGAGGGCCAGCCCCTTGGCCTGCAAAAGTTGTAATCCTCACAACAACCCCACAAGGAGGGCTTTATTATTCCTGTTTCAAAGATGAGGAAACAGAAATTCTTGCTTCTTCAGTACCCTGTCCTGGTCCCACAGCTAGTAAGTGGTGGAGCCTGGATTCAAATCCAGCTCCCATTCTCAAACTGCCTGGCTCTCTCTACCATCCCAACCTTTAAGACATAGTGTCAGGGGCATCTGGGTGGCTCGGTGGTTGAATATCTGCCTTTGGCTCAGGTCGTGATTTGGGGATCCTGGGATTAAATCCCACATCGGGCTCCCTGCAGGGAGCCTGCTTCTGCCTCTGCTTATGTCTCTGCCTCTCTGTGTGTGTCTCTTATGAATAAATAAATAAAATCTTAAAAAAAAAAAAAGACATAATGTCCCTCAGGCAATTATTGGTGACCAAATGCTGATGGGCCCCGGTGAGGAGCACCAACTCTAGAAGCAAAGTACCCCCAATGTCAAGGCCAGGACAGTGGGGCTTGCTCAGGTGAACACAGAGACCAAGAACAAAGGGAAATAGCTGGGGGGTGGGAGGGTGGGAACCTATGACCTGCTGAATCAGAAGGCAGACAGGCAGAAACCCGAGCAAAGCAGTACCCCATGGCTTGTGGAAACAGAAAAATCCCAGAGAAGCCAAGGCCATGGTGGCTGGTGGGCTGAGCGGGGTGCAGAGCTCATGCGATCTCGTCCACACCACACACTTCCCAATCTAACGGTAGCCCATAGGAACAACTACCCTGCAAGACCCACCATATAGGCATGCCTGGCCAACATTTCAGGGAGCCCCTCATCTCCCTCATATTTCCAAAGCAAGCTATTTCTCCCAGAATCCCACAAAAGGGCCAGGCACCTGGGCAATGTGCAGACTTGCCGCAGGTCAAAGACACTATTCCAGGTATGAATTTTATTGCTAACCAGGTGACACTTGAAGAGCCTCAGAAATGGGGGCGAGGAAAAGTCTCTGATTGTTATTACTTGGTGCAGCCCGGGAAGAAGAAAGGGCTCTTTGTGGAGCAGTGAAAGGGATCCAGACGGAGGCAAGCCCCTGCCCTGCTGAGCAGAAATCATTTTTCCATCGGCAGTTTCTGCTTTGCATGGCCCAATGTCATTGTTCCCCTGCATTCCGCCGGGGACGAGAGGAATACATTGGGAGGCACCGCTTTCGAGCATTTCTACACAGGGAGCTGGGTGTCATCTAGCCAGGCCATCAGTAGTTAGAAAGATCTCGACAAATAGTTTCTTTAAAGGTACTACCCGGTGCCCTCCCCTCCTTTGTTGTTGATCTTCTTTCCCTCTCCCAGAAATAATGTAATTCTTCAGTATACAGTTTACATTGTAAACTGAATTGAAATGCAGCAGTGGGGTCTCTAGACAGAGGTGGCCTGTGTGCAGGACAAGAGCATAAAACCAGGTGGCTGCCAGCATGCACCTGCGCCTCCTCCAGGTCAGGCCTGCCCTGGTCACAGCCCCCTGGGGCGCTCTCTTCCCACTGTCCACCCCCATGCCTCTGTCCTCCCCCGTGAGCCCATGAGACCTCTTCACGGCCTTGGGGGCGGGGGGCTGGGAACCAGGCTACTCAGTGAGGCTGCTTCTAGAAGCAATGGGCCGCCAGCAGCAGAAAGCTGACGGACTAGGTGAGGCATGCTGGTTCAGGAAGCAGAGCACCCGACACGTCAAGGCCAGGGCAACAAGGCATAAAAGAGACACGTCAGCCCTCCAGGGTCTGCGTTCTAGGGAAGACAAGCTTTCCAATGCGTCACTGTGGCTGTAACCTCCGTGCAGAAGGTACTGATGGCAGAAGTATTGGGCTGATGGATGCGGGAGAGCAGGCAAAGCAGCCGCTGGCCCCAGGGGGTGGGCAGGGAAGCTTGTCCCCAGTGGCTGCTGTCCCTTCCCTCCTTTTCTATGCATGAATGCCATTCTCCCTCTGAGAGGTGAAATCTGTTCCTCCCACCTCTTGAACCCGGGCTTTCCTTGCTGATTTGCGTGTAAAAATGTGGTGAGGAAGTGATGCTCAGAATTTCTAAGGCAAGATCATAAGAACCCTGAAGCTCCCGTCTGTGCCTCTAGGGACTTCCCTGAGATGGCCTTGCAGTGGGGAAGACCAAGGGGCCTCATGGAAGGACCAAGCAGGGCAAGGGGTGGGGGGCAGGCTCCCTCCGTGGGTTCTGGCTCTCAGCCCTTTGAACCATCTAAACTGCACACACAAACGTCTTGGGGCAGACATGAACCATTCCCTTTGTGTCCTGTCCAGATTCCTGACCCACAGAATTGTGAGACGGGGTAACAAATAATTGTTGTTTTAAGCCACTACGTTTTGGAGCTTGGGTTGCACATCAGTAAATGACCAGAACTGGAGGAGGGACATGTGTGAGTGGCAGGGATCTCTGTTGCCCCAAGCCACCTCTTGGAGACAGCCACCCACCTTCTCTGTTCCTCTGGACCTCCTCCTCCACAGCCCTCCTAAGCCTGGCACTCCCACTGCCCGGGCCAGTCAGAATTCCTATCCAATTTCCCTCTGGAAGCCCAGTTTGGGAACAAAATTGCTGCTCAGGGAAGAACTAGGCAACAATGTGAGAAAGGCAAAGATTCTGTGTAGCCTGTCTTGGGGTAGGTCCTGATGGACTGGCTGGTGGGAGGGGAAGGTGTGCAGACTTGTGTGTATACCATGGCTGCATGACTTCCTCTAAGGAAATGATTCCTCCAACTAGATTCCTGCCTCCCTTCCAGGAGGAACGCACATCCAGTATTTCTAGCCATCTGCTGGACTTGACCCAGAAGCTCCCTCAAGTTCCTCAAATCCAGCACATCCCAAACTAGAGTCTTCCCTAAGCCCGCCCCTAAGCATCCTCCCCTATCTCTGCCAGGGGCACAGAAATCACCAGAGACCATCCAGATATGGGGAGCCAACCCTCCAGGGACTGGACCTGCCCAGCTGGAGCTAGAGCCAGCAAGAGCTCACCCAAATGGCTAAGAGGTTGGTTATAGGAACGCTAAGGTGGAGGTGGGGTGGGGGGCTCTGGGTGAGGTGGGAAGACTTATGGTCAAGGAGAAGGCCAGAACCCAGCCCAGGTTACAGGTAACATTGGGGCTCCTCCTAGAGAGGAAGGGGTCCTCGGACTATGTCCGAGGGACTGGGAGATGCCCACAGGAGGCTAATACCTCCATCTGTAGTCTTAGGGTCCCCTCTGCTCTTCTCCCCCCTCACCTGCCTCTGGAATAGCCATCAGCAAACTCTGTGGCTTCCTGCTTTCAGCGTTCCTTAACCCACCTTTCTTGCCATTCCCCACCACCTATGGGATGAAGCCCCTCTGTGACCCAGTGGCCCTGGGCCTTTGACCCCTACTTTGTCCTTCCAGTGCGTCCCCAGCATGAGCTCCTGCCTCTGGCCACTCTGGCCTCCCCTTACATCCCATGGACCCTCTGTATTGTCCCTGCCTTTGCCAAACCTCAGCCTGCTTGGGATCAAGCCACTGTCCAGTCTGGTAGCCAGCATCTCCCACGGCTTTTGGGTGCTTGGAATGTGGCTAGGGCAGCAGAGAGGCTAAACTTTTCATTTCATTTACATCAGTGTAAATTTAAAACCTGGTACCTACCAGTGATGTGAACCTACCTTTTCAACTGTAAATTCTGTGAAATCCAAATGCCGATCTAGTATCTTCAGTGAGAAATACTTGTGTCGGAACTTGGCAACCACATTGAGAATTGCGGTAAGCATAAAATACACACTGGATTTTGAAGATCATACAAAATTTAAAAAAAATAAAATGTCTCAATTTTCTATTGATCACATATTGAAATAATGATTTTTTAAAAAAGATTTTATTTATTTGAGATAGAGAGAGTGAGAGCACAGCAGGATGAACAAGGGAGAGGAGAAGCAGACTCTTCACTGAGCCCTAATGTGGGGCTTGATTCCAGGACCCTGGGATCATGACCTGAGCCGAAAGCAGACACAACTGACTGAGCCACTAGTCATGCTAAATGATTATATCTAGCATGTTGTGAGTTCGTATAAAGAGCAAAAGTGCAAACATATCTCTTAAAGTTAATTTCATTTTTTTTATTTTTAACGGTGGCTACTAGAAAATTTAAAATTTTATACGTAGCTTGAATTCTATTTCAGTCAGATAACACTTTTAAAAAAAGATTTTATTTATCTATTTATTTTAAAGAGGGAGTGAGTGGAAGGGGAGGCGAGGGGGAGGGAGAGGGAAAGAATCTCAAGCAGACTCCCTGCTGAGCATGCAGGACTCCATCTCACAACCCTGAGATCATGACCTGAGGCAAAACCAAGAGTTGGACATTGAACGGACTGAGCCACCCAGGCGCCCCTCAGATAGCACTCATGTAAGCCACTGATTAACAATTCAGCTCCTCACTGCCCTCCCCTCCCCCACACTCTCAGGTTTAAATGCCAGCCTCCTTGGGCTTATGTATGGCCCCTACCTGGCATGCAGATCTCAGTATGACACATGCATGTTCGAAAGTACATATGTGGGGATCCCTGGGTGGCTCAGTGGTTTAGTGCTTGCCTTTGGCCTAGGGTGTGATCCAGGAGACCTGGGATCAAGTCCCATGTCGGGCTCCCTGCGTGGAGCCTGCTTCTCCCTCTGCCTGTGTCTCTGCCTTTCTCTCTGTGTGTGTGTGTCTCTCATGAATAAATAAATAGAATCTTTTTTTTTTAAAAGTACATATGTGTGTTTACGTGGCCTTGTGCACATATGTCCCTACCCACAGGTGTGTGTGTGTGTCTGCACCTGGACCTCTCCAGTTTCCAGTGTGTAAGCACCTGGGAGCCTCCCCCACCCCGTACCATGAAGGCATGCACAGGCTAGTGTCTGAATGGGTGCCTGTGCTCCTGGAAAGTTGAAGTGGGGACAAGGCCTTGGGTGTGAAGCCTCAGGCTGGTTGTCCATCCTTGGGGGGTGCTGGGACACAGTGTTTCCTTGAAAAGTTGATGAGAATGTCATGTAGGACAGAGCCAACAGCCGCCCTGAAATCAAGATAGATGACAGCTCCTCTGGCCCCTCGCTGGTGAGGCCCATCACTCTATCACTGGAGAGGAAATTAAATTGGTCTGGCACAGTTTGCTGTTCCCAAAGCCAATTTGGTTGCTGCTGTGTAGTGTGTGATGCACTTCTGGGTGGTGTTTAATTGCTCATTTGGTTTATTGATATGTTTCTGAGGCATGGTCTGCAGACCAAGACACACCACAGGAAGCAGGCAGAGGTCTCTGTTCCTTTCCTAAAGTTACCAATTTACTTATCCATCCATCCATCTACCCATCCATCCATCCATCCATCCATCCATCCATCCATCCATCCACTGAGCCATTTAATTATTCAGCCAGTATATACTGAGCATCTACTGTGTGCTGGGCAGTGTGTAGAACAAAAAGAAGTCTGGGGTGAGCCTGGAAAACCAAATTCCAACACTGGCCTTTGAGCAAGTCTCTGCTTTCTCTGAGCCTCGGCTCCCCTCTGTAAGAAGAGGGAATTGGACAAAAGATCTCAAGGCCCCTTCTGGTTCTGGCACCTCAGGGTTTGGAGCCGATTTTCTGGGCAGAGATTTCTCAGGCAGAGACTCTGTTAGAGCCCAGGGGCTGCTTGGCCAATGTGGCAGGCTGAGGGAAGCACAGGACTGTGGGGTCATGGGCATCCATCACTCACACCCATGGGGGAGAGCCTGACTTACAGGAATGGGGTGGTGACTTTGAAATACAGAGGGTTCAGATCACGTGCTTATGTGTGTGTTTGGCTGTATCTCAAAGACTTGAAGGGACCAGGCCCATTAGCAGTGGCTTAGTCCATTTGGGCTGCTAGAACAAAAATACCATGGACCAGGTGCTCAACTTCATTTTTCACAGTTCTGGAGGCTGGGAAGTCCAGGATCAAGGTGCCAGTAAATTCTCTGTTACACACAGTCTTGGGGTGCCGGGGTGGCACAATCGGTTAAGCATCCAGCTCTTGGTTTCAGCTCAGGTTGGGATCTCAAGGTCATGGGATCGAGCCCTGTGTCTGGCTCTTGCTCTCAGCTCAAGTGTGCTTGAGAGTCTCTTCTCCTTCTGCACCCCCTCCACTCTCCAATAATCAATCAATCATCAATCTTTGGAAAAACATTCTGTGTTATAAACAGAATACTTGTGTCCTGATGAGGGAGCTCTGTGGGGTCTCTAACATAAGGACACTAATTCACAAGGGCTCCCAGAGGACTCACCTCAAAACACCATCACACTGGGGATTAGGTTTCAACACATGGGCCTGGGGTCACACAGACTTCCAGTCCATAGCGAGCAGAATCTGACATGAGTGTTGTAGAGGCTACAGTCCATCTCGTGGAGTGCCTGAGCCCCTGGAGCATGCGGGGTCGCTGGAAGCCACTCTGGTTCCTGACCCTCTGGCAGGCAGCGTGTGTTCAGGCAGTTCCAGGGCCCCTCTCTCCTGTGCCATAAAAGCTCTCACCATTTCTTCCAGCCCCACTGTCTCCTTTCCACCCTGAGACGGCTTCTGTGTCTGCTGCTCAATGCCTCCCATATTGGCTAGAAAGCCCACCCCGGAGGCTCTGGGCCACCTCATCCAGCTGGCTGTCCTAGGCTCCCAGGACTCATTCCAGATCCTCTCAGGAACCTTCTGCCTTCGCCTGGTTGATCGGCACAGAGTAATGGAGCTGTCCTGATCCAGTTACCAAGGGCTCTACATTCCTACCATGAAAGTCCGACACAACTGGAGCTTTCTCAGATCCCCTTCTGGTCTCCTGTCAGTAACGAAGGTGTCTGATTGCAGGCTTTCTGGGATCCAGATGGGTTGGAGCAAAGGGACAGGGACAAGGAGAGGGGAGAAGTTTTGTCACTGACCTTTGGCTGTTTTGATCCTGCCTGCTAAGAGCAATTTCCTCTGGCTCCTTCTCCAGTATTCAAACTCCTGCCAGCAAACCCAAACCAGGATGACAGGCATGTTAGAATATCCCGGAATTCAGGAAGAAGAATGGAGGAAAGTGGATGTGACTTTGAGAGCATCTATGCTCACCTTCCAGGAAATCCCTCCTCCCAGCTAACCTCCTCTCCTCTGCAATTTAGACCTTGAAGAGACTCTGATTTCTGCTTTATCCCCTGGGTCTGGCTCATTGCTCAGCATATAGTAGTTGTTTGATAAATATTGTCGAACAAGTGGATTTCTAGCCCTAGGATCACTCTAAGAAGATTTTTTTGGTAATAAACCAATTCCACAGTGGCCAAGGGTATCATCTGTTCATTCAACAAGCATTTGTTCCGCAGCCCCAGGTCCCTGGCACTGTGCCAGAGGCTAAGGACTAAGATGACCCGATAACGAGACTATTCAGCAATATGCACTGAGCTCCCATTCTGCACCAGGCACTGGGTTTTCATTCTGGACGTAGGGACGTGAATAGGACAGCTATGCCTACCCCCATGGAACTCATATATGTTCGCTTCCATAGGAGATAGGCAATAGGCAAGTATGTAACTAATAAGCAAGATGATTCTAGATTGTGTAGATGCTCTGAAGGAAACATGTAGATGCTGTGATGGAGAGCAGTTGGCTGGCCTACTTTGGGCAGGGGCAGTCTAGAGAGAGGCTCTGTAAGACCTGCAGATGGAGGAGAAAGAGCCAACCAAGGGCCAGAGGCCAGGAGCCAAGATAGAGCACAGTGAATGCAAAGCAAGGGGACCCAGAGATAGCTCGGTGGGCTTGCGGAGCAGAAGGGAGGCCCGAGCAGGGTGGAGAGGACAGCTGTGCAGGGTAACGTTGAGCAAGTTCCCATGCTCCCGTGGGAGAAGCAGACGGGCAATCGGAGCAGAGTGGCAAATGCCACAAAGGAGGACGGGATGTGCAGGGAAGCCCTGAACTCAGGTTGGAGGAGGTGATACGGGCACCAGGTCATGGGGATGCATGTGAAAAGCTCTCCGGTCCAGTGTGGCCTTCGGTCCTTCCATACCCATGCACCTTGTTTCAAGACTCTCTCCCTTTCCCTGCTGGGAGCAGGGGCTCTAGAGGGGCACCAAGTGCCCAGAGGAGCTCCCCCCACCCCCAATGATTTCCCTGCCCTGGAGCTGCTCAAAGCCCCCTCTGCTGCTGCGGGAAGCTGCTTGGGCACAGCGGCTGGAGGAGCAGGGATGAGCAAGTTTGGCAGACGGCAGCGCCCAGGGTAATATCACCAACATGGCACATCCCTCCTTTCATCTCCCTGGGCTCCCTGGAGCTTTTACTTTCATTGAGCCCAGCATCTAGCAAATAGCCCCATTGCTGCCTTTTATCTGGCTTTCAACCTGAGACACTCTCTTCAGGGCCCTTGCCTGGTGACAGCACTCTTTAGAACTACAGAGTGGGCTATGCCAGACGTTTGAATAATAATAGTTAATGATGTAATAATAACTGTAAAGCCAGCTCCCCACTTATAAGGGTTCTGGGCATGCCAGGCACTGTGCTAAATGCTCTACATGCATCACTTTTTGTATTTCTCACCACCACCTTATGAGGCAAGTATTGATGTGAGGCTCAGACAGGCTAAGTAATTTGGTAGTGCTGCACAGCAAATAAGTGCTAGAACAGTGTTGGACCTAGGGCTGTCCAATTTCACAAACTCTTTCCTCTGTGTGCTAGTGCTTCCCAGGTTCAAGCTCATTACATCAGAATTATCAGGGGAGCTTGTTAGAAATTAAGGTTTCTGCTCTTTCATCCTCAGAAATTCTTGCGGTTTTTTTTATTTACTTATTTTTACTTATTTACTTTATTTTACTTATTTATTTGAGAGAGAGATAGTGTACAAGTGGAAGGGAGAGGCAGAGAGAGAGGGAGAAGCAGACTCCCTGCTGAGCAGGGAGCCTGATGCGGAACTCGATCCCAGGACTCCAGGATCATGATCTGAGCTGAAGGCAGACACTTAACTGAGCCACCCACGCAACCCAGAAATTCTTTTTGAAAAAATATTTTATTTATTTATTTGAGAGACAGCACAGGTGGAGGGGAGGGGCAGAGGGAGAGGGAGAAGTAGTCTCCTCATCGAGCAGGGAGCCAGACATGGGGCTCAATCCCAGGACCCCGGGATCATGACCTGAGCCTAAGGCAGATGTTTAACTGACTGAGCCACCCAGGTGCCCCCTCAGAAATTCCTATTTAGTAGGCATAGACTAAGGCCCAGGAATCTGGGGTTTTTTGTTTGTTTCTATTTTAATAGCTTCTCTCAGGGGATTCAGGAACAAAGCCAGATGTATTTAGGTACAGTGCCAGGTGTATTCAGGTATGCCTCCTATAGACGTGCGTGTCATCTTTGACAGTAGAAGGTAGAGAAGTGGGTTGGAGGAGAGGAAGTCTTCCAGGAGAGTGCACCTGACTCTCTGGCCTCACCTTCCCTCTATCCTTTCCCCAACTCTAGTTAAGAGCCTGAACTCAAACCTGACCTGCCTCTCCTCAAGCTCTCTTTTTTTCTCCTGCAATGGGGGATAGCAAGGAAAACACAGTTGAGAATAGACTGAGTAAAAAGTGCTTTCAGGGAACATGGGAGGGGCTTGGGGACAGGGTATCTGAAGTTGGAAGCCAGCTGGGCAAAAGGCATGAGAGAGAAAGTAGGTTAGGTGATCTGTAGGGTCTTTGGTCTAAGTGTCCCCAGATTAACACACTGAGGAATCTCAGTGATGGTGGACTAGCATGACTGGTCAATCTCTGAATAACTAGTTATGAAGCAGAAGGAAGAGCTAATGCCCCAGAAAGGTGCTGTAAGGTGAGAGGAGCCTAAATGTTGCCCTTGCCGCAAGCCTTCATCCCAACACCTAGCCTTCTCCTTGCCACATGTCAATCCGTCAACACAATCTTGTCAAAAGGATGGGGATCTTTGGTTCTAGGTGGAGGGCAAGTCCAAAATCAAGGAACAGCAGAGATTCCTATGAGACTACACAAAATTAAGTGTTAACACATGCTGCAGCATGGATGGACCTCGGGGCCAAGATGATAAGTGAAATAAGCCAGTCATGCAAAGACAAATACTGTATGAGCCCACTTATATAAGGTACTCAGAGGAGTCACATTCCTAGAGACAGAAAGTAGAATGGTGGTGGCCAGGGGCTGGGGGAGGGGGAATGGGGAGTTAGTGTTTAATGGTTTCAGTTTTGCAAGACAATAGAAGTTCTGGAGATGGATGGTGGTGAAGGTTGAAGAACTGTGTGAATGTACTTAATGCCACTGAATCATCCCCTTAAACATGGATAAGAGGGTCAATTTTGTATGTATTTCATCCCAATTAAATTTTTAAAAATTTTAAACTTAAAAAATGTGTGTTTCATTGTGTGGGGATGTAGACTGTTAGTTGCCTGTCAAGATTCACTCTCCTTTCTTTCCATAGAAATAGAAGTTTTATTTGGCACAAGGCCACTCAGAATAAAGACTACATTTCTCAGCATCCTATGTAGGCAAGTGTGGCCATTTGACTAAGTTCTGGCCAATGGATGTAAGTGAAGGGGTCCTGTGAGAGCTTCTGGAATCTTCCTTAAGAGACAACACTGATGCACCCTTATCCTTCCTCTTTGTTCCTTCCTCCATTGACTGCCAGGAGCATGGGTGTTGCCATCGTGGATCATGAAGCTGGGGGCTAGGAGCTCATGGGAGTCATACTTTGCAGAGCATAGGTATGGGGCCTTAAAACTGAAACACCCTATTAGCCCTGAACTATCTGCCTAGATGTCTGCCTGTGTGACAGATATAGACTTCCATCTCTGTCAAGCCACTACTATTTTTTTTTTGTCATTTGTTTTTTTTTTTTTTTATTTATGATAGTCATAGAGAGAGAGAGAGAGAGAGAGAGGCAGAGACACAGGCAGAGGGAGAAGCAGGCTCCATGCACCGGGAGCCCGATGTGGGATTCGATCCCGGGTCTCCAGGATCGCGCCCTGGGCCAAAGACCGGCGCCAAACCGCTGCGCCACCCAGGGATCCCTTTTTTGTCATTTGTACACAAACTTAAACCTAAGGAATACAGAGGATAGAATAAATGATGATGGGATCTTTAGGAACAGAAAGGACCACAAAGTTGGGCATTTGATGAAAGCAGTACAGATGGGGTGGGACCAGAGCTGTCCTGCGAGATGAGTAGTCTGGTTCATATGCTTAAGGAGTTCACTACCTAGTGGAAGAAACGTGCATTTATCTGTAGCCAGGACCACTGCAATCAGCCAATGTTTGAGGAGCCTTTGACATGCATGCATCAGGCCAGCACATGGACACGTGCTCAATCTTCTCAACAGGCAGGTGCTATCATTATCATCCCTGTTTTTCAGGGGGAAACAGACTGATGGAGGTTAAGCAGCTCATCAAGATCGTATAGGGTGGGGAGCACCTGGGTGGCTCAGTCAGTTAAACATCTGGCTTTGGCTCAGGTCACAATCTCAGGGTCCTTGGATCGAACCCCATATCTCCCCCAGCCCCTTCCCCCTACTCATGTTCCTGCTCTTTTGCTCAAATAAATAAATAAACAATCTTAAAAAAAAAAAGGATCGTATAGGGTGGTGGCAGCACAGGGATGGCCCCCAATGTGGTTTGATCTTTAACCACTTTACCAGGTGGGATAAAAGGGAACTCAACAGAAGATGCGCTCATGGTCCTGGTAGGTTTTTGAGAAGCTCTGTGGAGCAAGTGACATTTGTTCTGAGCCTTGAAGAGACACGGGGCAGGGATATTACAGATGGAGGCCAGAGCGGAGGTGATGGCGTGTTGGGGAGCTGGTGAGGCTGACCCAAGAGGGGTGTGGTGGGAAAGAAGACTGGAGAAGTGAAGACTCCATCTCCACAAGAAGATGGCATGGAAGCCATCTCTTAGGCCTAAAAGTATTCCTGGCTAAAGGGCTTGGATTACATAAAATTGCAGACCTGGGATGATGGATCTTCCAGAAATATGGTTTTTTAAAGGTCAAATTTTTCTTGGGAATAAGGGTTTGGAAAGCTGCAGGGGTAGGAAAGCAGGTGAATCCCTGCCTAGAAAATTAGTAGTCAACGGCTCAATTAGTATGGCAGGTGGCAGCACCTGGAAAGTCTTTTTTTTTTTTTTTTAAAGTAAACTGCTTGCAAATGTCTATGGGTAGTTGTAGACTATGAATTTTGAAGACTAAAGTATCTCCAGAGATGCTAAAGGAGAAGTCAGAATTAATTGAAGCAGAGGTTGATAAAGGTTTTTTTGGACAGAAGGTACCCATCTGTACTCAGGAACTGGGGTTACTTTAAATCTCTGCCAAATGAAATTTTATCTTAAATTTAACAGGCAAAACAGGCGTGAGATATTTATATCATTGTTTTAGTGTCTCTGCTTTATGAAAAAAAAATCTATTTACAAATAGAAATGCATGAGATGTAGCAAGTTCTGAAGAATAAACCATCATCTGGCTTGTGTTCTGTGGGGTCAGTTACTTACTTGATTTGGGGGCAGGTGGCCAAAGAGAAATCAAGCAGCCCCTCCAGGGCACAGGCTCGCTTCACCATGCCACCCCCAGTCCAGGAACAGAAAATGGGTAGGTTGTGGATGAGAGAAAGGAGAGGGGGCCAGTGGGGTGGGCATCTGGGGAGAAGGCCTGCCCTGCAGAGCCCACACCTCATCCTTTGCCTTTGGGGGGAACTTTTACTTTCTGCAAAAGTGTTTTTATTATCTGTAATCATAACATTCCTGTGGAGTAGGCAGGGCATCCACAAAGTGGCATTACCCCCGCTTGCAGAAAAGCTGAGCCTCAGAGAGGTGATGTGGTTTTCTTAGGTACACAGTTGCCAGGTGGTGCGGGAAAGGCCCCAGACATCAGGTTGGGGGGATGTGGGTGCAGGCGTCCCAGCAGAGACATGACCTACAGAAGTGGTATTCGGTCCAACCCAGAGGGGCCTGGAAGGAAGGGAAGGCAGTGGGTAGGGACTGAAGTCCGGGGGAACTTTCTGATCCCAGCATCTTTCTCCTGCCCCCCTACCCACTTCTAGCCCCTTCCCACAGCCAGGGGTGGGCCCACCCCTTCCTCCAGGGGACTGTGTACCATTGCCCTTGAGGCAGGTTTACATCAACCATTGGCAGCCCAGCTCCCTGTCTCCACATGCATCCGTTCTCATTTTTCTTTTTAAGAAATCATAATGAAATTTTATTTTAAAAAAATCAATACCGACAACATAACCTGCAGCAGATAAATCAGAGAAGCTTACGTTTCTCAGTCCCAGTGGCTTTTTGCAAGAATTCCCCAGTGTTTCTTCCTCCCCCCTGGCTGGAAATCTTTCTGTCATGGGGTCTTTGATGGGCCACTTCTGGGAAGCCAGCCCCACCCTCACATCTTGCCAGCAGCTTTGTCTCATCCAGGCTCATCTCTGTTCTCCATCCTGGCTGATCCTCCGCCGCCCCCACCCCCGCCCCCGCCCCCGCCCCACCTGGGCCCCAGCCCCAGCCAGGGGAGCCTCCCACACTCTCACTCCTACCCTCAGCCCCAGTGCACCACCTCTCCTGCAGCCCGGCCCATCACATCCTTCAACACCTGCTTCCATGTCGCCTTGTCCAAGAAGCAGGCCCTTTGGAGTCTTGTCTCCACTCACTCCTGTGTGACCTTGGGCCCACTGCATAACCTCTCTGAGGCTGGGGTCCCTTACGGGTAAACGTGTGGACAATAACACCACTTTCACACATTTTGGAGCCAAGGAAATTGTAACAGCCCTGAGGACAAGCTCAGCACTAGCAAGCTCTCAGCAACGTTTAAGGCCTTTCTTTGGGGCCCCCAGCACTCGGCTCCTTCATCCCACCTCTCTGCCAGAGAGTTTATTCTGAGAACAGAGCAGTCTACCCTCTCTCCTCTGCTTGGTGTGTCCCGGGTGGTGGGCATCCAGCTCCCGTCTGGACAGTCGAGGTCAGGATTCTGCACATAAGGAGCCCTTGGTGCATGCCAAAGGGAGATGGGGGCAGAAAGGCAGAGGAAGGAAAGGAGGAAGAGGGAGGGGGAAGGAGAGAAGGAAGGGTGAAGGAGGAGGGGAAGGAATAAAGGGAGGAGCGAGAGAGAAATCAGAGGGGCAGGAAGGGAAGGGAGGGCTCCTCCATCAGCACCCCATCGTGTGAGTTGCATGCTAATTGGGAACAGAGCAGGGCCCTACCTGTGAATGGATGGAGAGGTGGCAGGAAAGAAGAAAGGATGAAGGAGGAAAGAGGAAAAAGGAAGGCAGGGAGGAAGGGAATGTGGCATTAGCCTGTGCCCCCCACCTGCCCACCCCCCACCCCCCCCCACCCCCCCACCCCACCCCCACCCCCGCTCCCTGCTGTCTGCACTTACCTTTCTGTCCAGCTCCACTCTCCTCCAAGGTGATGTGGGGCTTCCAAGTAAGCACTTGGCCACAGCGGCCCCCTGCTGCCCGGGAGAGCCAGGAAGGCCCACCCTGGCCAGGGTGGCGTGGGGGTGGGTGGAGCAGAAGCAGCCCATCAGGCCCAGGGGCCAGGACAGGGGCCTGAGTGGCTCCCGGTGGGCCATCCTCCTTTTTTTCCACCTGCCCCCTGGGTTCACCACACTGGGGCCTTGCGGAGAGGCAGGCCTGCTTAGCATGCAGGGGGCTCCCTCGGCTGTGAGTGGGAAAGGCAGCAGGACAAGAGCCCTCTGGAAGGCCTGCCCTGCTGGAGGGAGAGCTGCGTGGCAGGCAGGGGCTGGGAGCTAGCCCAGGCCTCTGTGCCCTGACTCCAATGCAGATGCCGATGCTGATGCTGAGGGAGAGACTGGCGCTGCCAAAGTCTGCTGCTCACCTGGAAACAGCTGCCCCCCGCCAGCTGGGAGAGTGCTTTCCCAACTGGGCTCTGCAGAACTCTTCAAGATGACAAGAGGGAGGAAGGGGCATCCTTAGTCTCTGCCCCCTTCTTAGGCATTCACAATGCAGGGAGCACAGTGAAAGCTCTGAGGAGTCCTGTAGCAAAGAGATCCATTGCATGTTTTTGTTTTGGGGTTTTTAAAAGATTTATTTATTTGTTTATTCGTGAGAGACCCAGAGAGAGAGAGAGAGAGAGGCAGAGGGAGGAGCAGGCTCCCTGGGGGGACCCAATGGGGAACTTGATCCCAGGACTCCGGGATCATGACCTGAGCCAAAAGCAGACAGACACTCAACCACTGAGCCACCCAGATGCCCCGACCCATTGCATTTGAACATCGCTTCCCAATCCTCTTCCATCTCTTGAGAGCACTCAATTCACATATTGAAAATATTAGAGTTTTGTAGGATGTAGTTTCCAAATGCTGAGGTGGACCAGGGAATAGAATTTTGGCATTGGAAGCGTTGAAGTCACTGAGGTGCCTCTGGAAAACTCCTATGCATCCTGTGAAGCCCAGTTCAGATGCCTCAGGCTCTCTGGGGTGTTTTCCTACCGGGAGAATCAACTAGTCATTCTTCTGTGCCCCATGACCTTCACACACCACTTTACTCTGTTCTTTTCCCACAGAATTATTTGGTTGTGCTTATTTCCTGCTAGACAGAAGGAATTCCTTGAGGGCAGGAACCGTGTGGTGCTCACCTTTGTTTCCCTACCGCCTGATACATAATAGGTGCTCAGTGCTCATTTACCAGTGGAATTTAGGACAGCATCCTTATTTTACAAAGATGTAAGCTGGGACTGAGGGAGGAGCCAAGCCTTGTCCAGTGTTTACCAGCCAGACTTGGTGGGGGTGTGGGGGAGGATGAGGAATGCCCACCAGGCTTCCCAGGTTCCCCTGAACCTGCCCTCTCCCACTCCCTGATGCTGAGCCAGTTGTCATGAGTGCTAGTTTTTCTCTCTGGTGTTTCTATTAATAGCCAGGCAGGAAAAGGACTCAGGGAGGGAGAGGCTGTAGCTAATACCTCCACTTGGTTCAGCAGATGTCAGGGCGGTCATTTCTGTTCCCACCTTAACTGTTGATGTCACTGGTGGCTGCAGGTCGGGTTCAAGGGCTAATGCCCCTGACCAGGGTCCTGCTCTGAGCCTGGTTAGTAGAGGATTGTGTTTCCTCTTATTCTTTTGCATCTGAGGCTGACTACTAGCATCCTGGCAGGGAGAGTAGCCATCAGTTAAATAAAGCTAGGAAGGGCAGGGAATCCTGAAAGCAAGTCACGGCACCCCTATCCACAACTCACCCCCTCTCCTGTCTGCTTCAGGGGCCTCTGCAAGGAGAGCCTGGAGCTCTGTGCCAGCATGGCAGGAGAACAAGGAGAAGCCTCCTGAGCCCAGAGGGCAGTGCCCCCTCCGACACCCAGCCCTGCCCACCTTCGGAGGCGGCTGGCCCATGCTTTGGCTTGGCTGACTCCTGGCATCTATATCTGTGTCCTCTGTGTGGCCTTGACCTGCCCTTGGGGTTCACAGGCGGGGATGCAGGGTGTATGTTCCAGGGAATGAGAGCAGGATTTTCTCTTGGGCCAGTTAAACAATTACGGAGTGGGCACATTCTGTGCTGATGCCCAGGGTTGGGGCAGGGTACAAAGGAAGTGCCGGGCGGTTTCCTTTCAGAGAGCTTGGGGTCTAGTCACCTGAGACGTGCCTCTGCACCTCCTCTAGGGCTTGGAAGCCAGGAGGGATCCTGCAAGAGCAGAATGATCCGGTGTCAGCCTGGGATGGGGTGGCACGGTGGGCAACCCCTCCAAGGGCCGGCAATACATGGGTGAAAGATGGGGTGCAGGGACGCTCATTGAGGAGAGGAGGACTGGGCTTTCAGAATAACCGTGTGCTGTTGGTGAAGGTGTGGGGCAATGGGACACCCCACTTTCTGAAGGAGCCCTACTTTTGTGTCCTCATGCCCCCAGTGGGATCACTGTGAGGCCTGTGCCCCACAAAGGCTCCCCAGTTTCTTTAAGGGGAGTAAGCTCCAGTCACTGCAGGGGTAACTTGCTTGGTTTCCTTCCCTCCCTATCTCACTCCCCCTCCCTTCCTGGGATCACCCCCTAAAAAAACTACCTGCCATTGGATCCTTATCCTAGGGTCTGCTTCTGGGGAAACCCACCCTAAAATGGTGCAAATTGGCACAATTGACCTGGAGGATGATGTGGCAGGAAGTGTCAAAATTATAAATGCATGTGTTCAGGGGTGAGCAGTTCCACTTCTGGGTATTTATCCTATAGATATACTCTTAGATATGCCAGAAGATTTAGGAACAAGGTTGGTTTTTTTTTTTTCAGCACTGTTTATAAGAGCCAAAGACTGGAAACACCTGAATGCCCATCCCTGGGGATAAGTAGAACATGGGCCATCTGATCAGTGGAATATTATGCAGCCATAACAAAAGAATGACTGGGCACACTCCTTATGGACTGATTTGGGACCATCTCCAAGATAAATTAAGTGGGGGAAAACATAAAGTACAGAAAAGCATGTTTGCATGAAACAAAAAGAATATGCAGCCATAATTGCTTGTTTGTGTGAATAGATAGATTATCTCTGGAAGGGTTCCAAGGAACTGATAAACTTGGAGCCCCTGGAGAGAGGGATTGGGTAGCTAAGTGCAGGGAAGGGAGGGAAATTTTCAGGATAGGGTCTGAGCACTTTCTGATTTTTGCATCACATGCAGGTTCTATGGTCTCTATTAAAAATACATATGGCTTAAAAATAATTGTAAAGAAGAACGGCAAACCTAGGTACCGGATCACAGGGTTTTGCTACAATGATCAACCCAATTTTAGCTTGTCTCAGGGAAGTTGAACCCATGGCCAGGGGCATTCGACCTTCCTTTTCTCATTTAGCGTTCCCATAAGGTGGTTCTGCATCATTACTCCGGGTATCTAAATAAGGAAAGTAGGCCTGAGTCCAGCCTTCCCCCAAGATGCTAAGAGTCCAAGCTGTCCTTCCCCTACCCCTCACCAGGGGACACCAGAAGCTTCCTAATTCTTCCTGACCCAGGGAAGGTTGCAGCTTTTCCTTTCCTGAGCTATTTGAAATGTAGACTGCTCTCTCTGGAGGGGATGAGATGAGGCAGGGGGCTGGAAGGAATGACCTCTCCATGTGAGCTCCTTGTGGATGGGCACCATGTTCTATGTCTCTCTTCTAGAGACCCTGGTGCAGCACCTGGCATGTTCATCAGAGGGATGGGTGGAAGAGTATCTTTTGCCCCAGGATTTCAGGGGAAGAGGCCCAGCTCCTTCCAGCTCCTGGGATCCCAGGTCAGTGAGGCCTGGTGAGAAAACTCTGTGGTTGGACACATTCTCTCTGAGATTGTGGCTCTGCTCTTCTGGTTGCTGTGTGACCTTAGGTGAGTCTCTTCACCTGAGCTTTAGATTTTCCCCCTATGCAATGGGTATAGAGACCCCCTGTGTAGAATATTGAATAAGATCCCATCGAGGTGCCAACCAGTGTGCCTGGCACCCAGTGGCTCTGCTACATATCTACTCATCCCCTTCCCTTCCTATGGGCAGAAGAATGACCACCACCAAGATTGCACATTGTCGCCTCTGTGCCTCCATCAAGAATCCTCGTGTCAAGGGACTCTTCCTTCTAACTGGAAACCCTTCTGTTGTACCCCCATCCCATGCCTCCCATGCTCCCATCCACTGGCAAGAGGAAAAGCTAGCAGGTTTGTCCCATAGGGGCCTTTTCCAGATCTGAAGGCATCAAGAAAGTTAAGGTTGAGTCTCGTTGACCGTGGGCCCGGCAGCCCCAGCCCCTCCGCTAGCCCTGGTCTACTCTCCATGCCTTCTATTCTCCCTGTCTCATCCTGGGCTCAGAGACTCTTGGTGCAAGGTCAGGTGAGAACCGTCTAGAGTCCCAGGGCACAGCACCTGCCCCTTCTCCACCCCACTCCCTTCCCTTCCGCCCGAGGAATCGGCAAATAGCTCAGATTCTGATGACAAGGAGATTGAACCCCAGGCTCGGCAGCCCTGACAAGTTGCATTTTACAATAAATCCCCGCAATTAGACCCTGCAAACAGCACCGCTGTCGCTTCTCTGATATACGGCAGGGAATTAGCTTAATGTCCCTGGCAACCAATTCTCGGACTAAAAATAGTGTGGCTGTGCGTTCACCTTCTCCTGTTCAACATCCAATCTTTGCTGGTACTGGGGAGGGAACGGCCTCCGGGGTCCAGGTCTTGCCCTGGTGCTAGGGGCTGGGCGTCAAGGGTTAACCCAGCTTTAACTAATGTGTCTGTCAAGGAATTATCCAGCAGGACGGGGGTGGAGGCGGCCTTCTGTGGGGGAGGGAAGCCAGGCTGAACTGTTTTATTTTAAATACAGGCTTTTTGAGTAGGCAGCCGCCTTCCCAGAGGACTCCCTGGTTGGCCTCCCAAAATACTCTTCTCCGCCCATTGCACCCCGTCCGCCCAGCAGCAGCGCACCACCATTTGAGGGTGTGAGGGCCCCGGAATGGGTTCTAGCCCAATAGGGCTCATGGTCACTTCTTGGTTTGCGGTTTCCTCATCTACAGAAGGAGGGATTAAATGAGCCCATCTGATCACGTGCTGGATTCTCAGACACTGTAGACTCCCAGTCGCCGGTATTTTGTCCCAAATGTCCTAACAAACATCAAGATCCCTGAAATGCCAACACATCAATGTGCAAACCCCCAGACAGACCATCGTGCAGCACATACAGAGCAACATGGGTACAAAACACACATTTACACACCTACCCACAACATTAGGAAGTTTCTTTATGTAACACTTATCTCTACAATGTATGGTGCTGATACATTTGCCCCTTTTTTCTTCTTTAATATTAGAATGCTGGTTCTGACTCCCTAAACTCATTTCACCATCTCGTAATGGGTTACGAACTGCAGTTTGGAAAATGCCCACCTCGTTCGAACCCTTATTTTGCAGGTAGAAGAACCAAGGTCCAGAGAGAGGAAGGGACTAGCCCAGGGTCACACAGCTGGCTGGTAGGAAGACCCGGCCCACACTCCAGGTCTGTTGGCTTCACAGTGGTGATGTCCCCTCTCACACAGGGACCCTTTTATGTTGCAGCTGCTCCTGCAAGGTTATAGATCCACAAGGAAAAGGGCCATGTCGCCTGCACCACTGGCCCTTCCCCTGTGAAAGCCTTGTCCTTAGTGGGTGTCCAATAAACAGTTCCATTGGAACAATGATGAGAAAGTGTTTGGGGATCGGTGCTGGTCTTGCCACTGATGAACAAATGCAGTGGCCTCAGCCCAGAGACCAGGTCAGCTTTAGCTCATTAGCAGGACTGGGCTCTCTCAGGGCTTAGGGAGGCTGATATCCACCATGGAGGAGAAATCCTGCTGTCGGGGTGGAATGGGAAGGCGGATGGAAGAGAGGTGCTCTCAGTAGGAGGGGATGTGAGAGGTGGGCAGGGGCTACGGTGACCGGGAGGGGGTCAGGGTGTGAGGAGGGCTGTAGCCCATAGGAACAAGCTCCAGAGAAAACGGAACTCGGTTTCCTCTGACTCCTCCACCTTTCTGGAAAGAGCTCCTGTGGGGGGGCGGGGGGGCGGTGTTACTATGAGAGGCAAGGCAGGGACATGCAAAGGGAGAAATGAGAGATGGAGACACAGAAATGAGCAATTGCCACAGGCTATGCTGGGTTAACATCAGAGGTTGCCACTGCCCAGGGGTGGTCCCTTGAGGCCTCCCGCAGCTCCTCTCCCACCACTGCCACCCCCAGTCCACCCCAGAGGAGAGGGGTTGCCCCCACCCCAAGTCCCTGGGCCCATGAGAAACTAGAGCTGAGTGCTGGGCAGCCTGGGAGGGCCAAGTGCTCACTCATTGACAAGATGAGCAGCTACTTTGTCCACACCATATCCTTGTCACGGGAAAGAGACCCAGAGCTGGCAACCAGGGACCCCTCCATCCCCTCTGGCTGCACCCCTGCACTCCTGAGCACCTGTGATCAGCACAGATGCAGGACATAAAAAATGAGACAAGTAGGGTGGCCTGGCAGGAGCAAGGCCCTGGCCATCGGTTTATTCATTCATTTGACAAGTATCTGTTGAGTTCCTGCTATGAGCTGGGTGCGGGTCTAGGTGTGTAGGAGTGTAGTTGTGATCAAGGCACAGAGTGTAGGGTCGCAGGGAAAGCAGACTTTGGACAAGGCTGTTTCGAGTGCTAGGGTGTGTTTGCAGAGCTAGTCTGCAGCACCAGTGAAAGCTTCCTAGAGTGAGAGTTTAAAGTAAAATGTCCAAAAACAAAGCTGAGGATTCTAGAGTTGAGATGAGGAGTTGCACGTGATCAGTGGCATGGGGAGCCCCTCTTGTGTGTAGTTTATTGGCATCTCCTCAGCCCTCAGTCTTGGCCTCAGTTTTGCTTGCACTGGGATCTTTTTCATTTTAGCTGCCTCCACTGGGCTAGAGCTCAGTGGGGCTGACTCACAATAAACAAACCTTCCAGAGACTGACTCATACACCAAAATGCCAATTTGTTTTTCTGTAATGGAAGTATATTTGGTAAGCTGAGCCTCATCGGCAGTCTGCTGTAGGATTAGAAAGCCGGGTGTGAGTCTCAATGCCACATTATACCAACTAAGGAAATACAGGCAAAACATAAATCCTCTTTGAGCCTTGGATTCCTCATCTGAATACAGAGACAATAATAGGTACCCAGGATTGTGATGAGGATTAAGTGAGCTATTGCCAAGTAAAAGTACCTCATTTCACTATAAGAATATCTTACCACAGGTTAGTGGTTTCTTAAATTTATGCAGTTTTTAGAATAAATAATCAATGTACATGGTATGAAATCCTAAAGGCACCAAAGGATAGACATTGACAAGTGAGTCTCATCACTGTTTTTCACCCCTGCCTGAATCCTCAGCTACTCAATTTTTCTCTTTGGAAGAAACAAGTAATTATCAGCCTCTGGTATATTACTTTGTCTTCAAAGAGACTTCCTTTAGGAACACCTGGGTGGCTCAGCAGTTGGGCATCTGCCTTCAGCTCAGGGCATGATCCTGGAGTCCCAGGATCGAGTCCCACGTTGGGCTCCCTGCATGGAGCCTGCTTCTCCCTCTGCCTGTGTCTCTGCCTCTCTCTCTCTGTCTCTCTCTCTCTCTCTCTCTGTGTGTGTGTGTGTGTGTCTCATGAATAAATAATAAAATCTTTAAAAAAAAAGAGACTTCCTTTATATTAGAAAAGAAATTCATGGTTTTAAAAAATCCAAAGAGAACAAGAGGGAACATAGGAATGTTTTCTTTCTCCTGAGCACCCCTAAGCGCCTGAGCTCATACCCTAGAGGTGACTGTGGCTGCTGGTCTCTCGTGTCCCTTCACAGGCTAACCATTGGTACTGGTTCCAGATGCACCTTCAAGGGAGAGTCTGCTTTGGAGACCAGGTTACAAATGAGAACATGCAAGATTAGTCAGGAGGTGGGCAGAGGCAGTGGGAAGTTCCCAGGGGACATTTCTATCAACCCAGGGCCATGGAATGAATTGCATTTTTCCACTCCAGAGAGATTTATCATCCACCCACCCAACCACCCACCAGTCCATCCATCCAACCCTTGCTGGCGGGGCCCTCAGCTATGTGCCGTGGGAGCACAAGATGAATGAGTGAAGCGTGCTCTCTTCTCTTGCATCTTCTATCAGCAGGTCAAAAGACATACATCTGTGGATTCATTTAAGTCTGAAGGGGACAGGAGAGGTCTCTTGATATATATATACCTCTAGCTACCATTACATTGCACAGATAAGGAAACCGAGCTCCAAAGAGATGTGACTTGCTAAAGTCACACACCAAAAAGGCCTATGGGCCAGGGCTGGAAAAGGCAGGTCTGGAGACACAACCCTAATATAAGACGGGAACTGGTGCAGGAGAGAAGTGCGCTTGGAGTGTGTGGGATCCAGGGTAGAGGTTCTAGTCCTGAAAGGGGGCAGGGCACTCAGGCAGCTGGTGGAACTTGAAGACAAGCACCAAGGCAGGGAGCCTGGAAGCTGGATATTTATAGGGAGGACTCAGAGTAAGCATGGGGATATAGGCTGGGCAGGAGACTCTTCTCCAGCTAAGGGGCTTATCCTTGGAAGTTTAGCAGCCACAGACCCCCAGGGTACCCATCAGCATGGTGGGAGATACCTAGGCAGGGCCTGGCCTTGCTGTTCTTTGTCTTGGGCCCCTGCACCTCCTGCCCTCCCCTTCCCCGTAGCAATAGCTTTCCAGTGAGGCTTGGGGAGACCCCCAGGCCTCCTCCTGGCATCTCTACCAGCCATGCCTCCAGCTGGATTCCCTCCATGAGGGTCTCTGCTCATTTGTTGGAGGTTGCCTCACATCCTGTCTCCACCCCTTGCTCTGTCCGTCCAGGCAGGCCCCCTGGGAGGCCTCACCATCCCTCTAGTTCACTGGAGTCCCATGCAAGAAAAGACTCATTGTGTACTGTCTCACATTTGCAAACTCAGTCTCTGAGCAGCCTGCATTGACCAAAGTCTTAGCAAGAAATGCACAGCCCACTTGAATAAATTGAGAGGGATTTATTAAAGAGACTGTTCACAAAGATTAGCACAGAATGGGGAAACCATAAGGGGTCATGCAGTATCCTGAGACCAGTGAGAACTGGCTCTCCTGAGATCCAAAGGGACAAGGGGAGGAAGAGGTTACCAGAGAGGTTGCCATGAGAGCTAGCAGGGGCCCTTGATCAAGGGACACAGCCGTGCCATGGCCACCCCACAGGGGGAGATTGGGATAAATACCCCAACTCACTCTCTTCTCTTCAACTGATCTACAGCCAGGGCTTCCTATTGGCTGAACCCAACAGGAAGTGGGAGGGTGAGGAAGTCAATTGGTACAGTTCACACCACTCAGGGCTGGGGCACACAGCAGGTAGGGAAATGTGTAGGGTAAATATGGAGGGGCAAATGGAAGGTCCCTGCACAACCACCATGACCTCCTTTGTCACTGACATAGCCACGCTCCCTTTGTGCCCTTGCGAGTCCAGCCAGGCTGCTTCCTGCAAATGGATCTCCCACCTGTCTCGCAGGCAATTCCCTCTCTTCCTCCTGTCTCCTCTGCCCCATGACTCAGGAGCTCTCTGTGTTCCCCCTCCAGCAAGCATGCAGGTAGGATGAAAGAACTTCAGCCTTTATCATCCCCTTGTCCTGACCACATGGGATGGAACCGTCTGGCCAGCCCCAGGCCAGTCCTCTCATGTAGGAGGGGCCCGTGCAGCATGAGGCCTTCCTCTTCTGAAATGAACTGCTATGGTGTGGCCATTAGGCTGAGCCCTGGTCAGCACTTCTCTGGCTCAGGCATACATGGAAGTGCTGGCCCACATCCAGCTGAGCCACTGGGGCCTGGCCAGATGGCAGCTAGCAAAGCGAAGGCTGGCTCTGAGCCACAGGCCTGGCTTTGGAAATCAGGCAGTGAGTGGCCCACGGGAGGCAGCATGCCTACAGGCACCTCAAGGCAGGAGTATCATGACCCAGCCCCCATCCCAGCTAAGGCCAACTGGACCGAGGCCTCGGGTGCATTGAGTCTTGCAGGAGCTACAGGGCCTCAGCCAGGCCCGAGGAAGGCAGTGTGGTGCAGTGCGGAGTGCAGGAATCTGGCAGTCAGGAGACTAGGCTCTGCCCAGCTCTGCCCCCAATACACTGGGTTTTGGAAACACTGCTTGCTGCTCTGGGAAGAAACTTTTTTAAAAAATGACCTCTACTATACACCTCTAATTTATAAAACTGATCAAACAAAAATGCAGCCTCTGAGCCCCCTCTTCAATCTTTCCATAACCACTTCCTCCCCCTACTTCATCTCTGACTTCAGTCCCTGAGGCATCACTTCAGAATCCCGGAGTTCCACAGAAGATGGTTTGGGGGCACCTTCGTGGCTCAGTTGGTGGAGCATCTAATCTCGATTTCGACTTAGGTCATGATCTCAGAGTCGGGGCTCCCAGTTCAGCGAGGAGGCTGCTTCTCTCCTCACCCCCCATACCCCCCTCCACAAACACTCGCGCGCTCTCTCTCTCTCAAAAAAACAAACAAACAAACAAACAAACAAACAAACAAACAAACAAATTAATCTTTAAAAAGAAGAAGAAGATGGTTTGGAAACCCTGGCATATGTGCTCCCTAAGTGGTCCCAGGCAGCCCTCACATGCTATGATTTTTTTTTAGTGCATAAAAACAGACAAAATGTTACATAAAACTCCCATGTACCCATCACCCAGATTCAACAGTTAGCAACTCACGGCCAACTTCGTTTCATTAATATCCCCACCCACTTCCTTCCTTCCCCTATCACTTTAAAGCAAATCCAGACATCATGCCGTTTCATCTATAAATATTTTAGGTTGTGTCTCTAAAAGATAAAGATTCATTTTAAATACATAACCACAACGCCATTATCACACTTTTAAATATCTAATTAGAATTCATGTTTCCAACTACTTATTTATAGGTCTTTTTTTTTTTTTTTTCCAATTTGTTTGAATCAGAATCCGAGCAAGGTCCTCACATTGTAGCTGGTTAATACATCCCTTCAGTCTCCCTGTCTTACTCTGTGAGTTCTAAGTGGCCAATGGAGGTCAGGGTGACCAGTTTCCCTGAGTTTCTCTGGAAGAAGTGAAGACATTTCTAGCAAATTGGAGGGCAAATCTGCTCTGCCCTGAGTTCTTTTTAAGGCCTGTGGGGAGGGGAGGGAAGAATTGAGGCTCAGTTCTGTGGTTCCCCACCATGAAGGTGTAACTGCTTGTTTTGAGGGGCCCCAATCAGAAGAGGGAGAGCTACAGTGGTGGTGAGAAGGAAGGGTCCGGGAGAGGACAGGTGCCTACAGAGTACACTGCCCTGGAGGCAGGATCCTGGGGTCTAATCCAATGATAAGACCGATCATCAACTATAAACATTTCGTTTGGCATCTGCTGAGGCGCAGAACTTTGCCAGAGGCTGGGACTACTGAAATGAAAAGGAAGCAGTATGTGCCCTCCAACGAGCTCACAGTTCTTCAGGGAAATAGATAGGCACCTTGTATATTCAGCCTCTAGACTTCAATGAACCCACCTGTAAAACAAGAATAATAACACCTTACCTATTAGACCAACAGGTTTGTATGAGAACTTCCTAGTTTTAAATAGGATTTTAAGATTAGGAAAAAAAGGACAAACTCTACCTGTAAAAGAGGTGGAGGTGGGAAGTCTGAGCACTATCCTGGGGGAGGGTGAGGAACATTCACAAAAGACCTCAGAGTCCTGAAGTCCTGCGCTGGTTCAACCAACTACCCAGCTGGGGGCCCTTAAGCAGATCCCCATCCTACCCTCTCATGCACACCCCATTGGTGTTACCCCAGTGCCTTCCCTGGAGCCTCATGTTTTGGAAATCATGGAGTTCAGGAAATGTAGAATGGTGAACTCTTGCGTTTCTGTGGTTTTCAGACAGAATAGAAGGTGGATTCCATGGAATATAGGCCCGTAGAAAGCCCAGGTTTCTGCTGTCCATGGTACCAACTTCTTGCCTAGGCCGAGGTGTCTCGACCCCAGCACTGTGAATATGTTGAGCCAGATTAATTCTTTGCTGTGGGGCTGTCTTGTGCACCGGAGAATGTTTAGCAGCATCCCTGGCCTCTACACACTAGATGCCAGGAACTCTTCCCCACTTGTGAAAACCAAAAATATCTCTAGACTTTGCCAAATGTTCCCTGGGGGGCAAAAGCCTCCAGTTGAGAACCACTAGTCTAGGCTAGAGGGATGCTATTTCTCTGTGAAGAAATGTGAGTGTGTGCCCTTCCTTTTGACTCTGCACAAATGGCCAGCTAGCGCCTCTGATATATTTTCAATTCCAGAATGTTCCTAAGGTGTCAAAGCTTCTTACTTCAGTGCACCTTTAAAAAGTTTTCTTAAAAACAACTTCAATGGCCCTCTTGGTCACACTTTTTTTTTTTTAATTATTTATTTATTTGAGAGAGAGTCTGTAGCTAGAAGAGGGGAGGGGCAGATGGAGAGAGAGAGAGAATCCTCAAGCAGATTCCATGCTAAGCATGGAGTTTGATGCAAGGCTTGATCCTAGGACCCTGAGATCATAACCTGAGCCAAAATCAAGAGTCTGTCACTCAAATGACTGAGCTGCCCAGGTGCCCCTTGGCCATACTTAGTAAGTGCAAAAATATGGTAATTGTACCCAGGGTAAGCACACCTGCCCTCTATTGGTCTAGGCTCAGACTGGGGAAGAGGTGGGGGAGTCAGTAGGTCACCTGAGACCTCTGTGGCTGAGTGGCCCACCTTGCCTGCTGTCCCTGCTGAGCTTGTCCCGTGGCTTGCCTTTGCTCTTCCCCTTTGTCTCTCCCCTGGGAAAGTAAAAGGAAAGAATGATTCTAGAGGATCGTTTTCTTGAAGCCAGGACCTTCTCTATGTGATATCACAGCTCCCTAGGGGTCTAGGCTCAGGTCATGTCTCTGTGGTACATTGGAAATACGTGGAGTGAGAGCTAGGGACATCAGGCTGGAATCCTGACTATGCCAAAGCCAGCTGTGTGACCTTGGGCAAGGGATCAACCTCTGAGCTCAGATTTCTTATCTGTAAATCTGTAAAGGCTATTAATATCTCTTGTTTACAGGGTTGTTATAAAGATTAAATGAGAAAATGTTTGTGAAAGAGTTGTGTGGTACAAACTGCCATGCAAATCCTAATTACTATTGTTATTATCTGTTGTTCTAAATGACAGAAGAAATAATATCACGTCTCTTATCTAAGGGGATCCACAGCCTGTCCCCTTCCCCCCTCAGTTCTGCCCAGCCTCACCCAGTCACTGCACCCATCAGTGCATCACTTGTCCCCATAAGACCAGTCTCTTCCCCTGACCCATACTTGTTCCTCTGGCTGTGTCTCTTAAGGGGCCCTCTTGCCTTGAAGGCCTCCTCTCTTCTCTACCTGTCCATACTCACGTCCTTTAATATCTAACTTCCAGTCTACCTCCAGATTTTAGATTTTAACTCTGACAAAGAGGGTGGGTGAAGACCAGTTTGCCCTCTTCCCCAAAATGAGCTACCTATAACCCCCAAATCCCAAGACAAAGTTATGCTCAGTTGTGGGTAGATCTGGGTGAATGATGATGATGGTGGTGATTTATAAGATTTAACAATAAGAGCAGCTAACATTTTTGAAGCACTTCCCATGTGCCAGGCACTGCGCTAAGCACTTTACATATATTAACTCATTTATGGAGTGCTGGCTGGCCATACGGGATTAAACATCTGTCTTTGCCTCCAGAGCCCAGCACAATACCACTTCCTTGGTAGGGCCTTCCCCACTGGCCCCAGGCAGAATTAATATTTCTGCTTCCATGCCCACAGTGGTTGCTCTATTATTGACCTAATTTCACTAGCTTTTAATTATTTATCAGAGTGTCTCCTTCTACTCTGTGAACATCTTGAGGGCTAGGCCCTTATTATATTCATCTTTATTCATCTTGGTATCCAACAGTGACTGTCACATAGTTGCTGCTCATTAAATGTTTGTTGAATGAATGCACAGATGGATGGGATAATTAATACCATCTCCCCTGATATGCATGTGATTTTATAAGCTACTCTCACCAAAAGGCCATTTTCCTGATCTCACACTTGAGAAGCATTCTAGACCAGTGCTACTCCAAGCATGATCTGTCTGAAAATAATTTGTTGTCAGTCCATGACAAGGTAAGTGCAGAAGTTGACAGTAATCGTCTAGAAAATTTTAGGTAACTTGACAGAGTAGTTTTATGTCCACTGGATCTAATAGCTTTAAAAATTGGGCTTTTATTTTGTCTGTTTTTATTTGTTATTTCTTTTTTCTAATAAGTCATCCCCACTGTATTTTACGATCATATCATTTAGCAACAGATTGAAATTTAAAAATCAAGAAGTGGTTTTTCTGCACAAGTAGTTTGAGAAGTATGGCTCCAGACCATCAACTCACTAGGATACCCAGAGATAAAGCCAGAAGAACCCCACAGGCAGAAGGGGTGTGTGCTCAACCCTCCCTTGCCAGATCCCACCCATCACTGCTTGTTCACATCTGTCTCTCCTAATGCTTGGAAGGACATGGAAGTGTCTCTTATTCCTGCTTAAATTCCTCATTTTTCTCCTTTCTTCCAAATCTGGCAGGTTAAATGAATGAAAACTGACTCTGGTCTGGGCCTGGACAGGAAGAGGAGAGGGCAGACCCCTCTTCTGCCCGAGGGCAGACCCCTCGGTCAGAAGAGAGTCTGGGAAGGGAATGGTCAGATAGAGCAGGGAGCTGCCCTTAGGAGGGTGGGGAGGCTGCTAAGGAGACCACCCTGAGCTGTCAGGTGGGCTGGCTGGAGCAGCTGGGGCTGAGATGGGGGAAGGGCACAGAAGGCTTCGGACTGGCATCTTCACCAAAATCAGCAGATAAGAGCCAGGCTCTTGAGGGTGGAAGGAAGCAGTTTCATGACAAATGAAAGGGAATATGGAATCCTTTTACAGAAAAGATGTTATACAGGAGGCTCTCATAACTCCCCCCAAGCAAGGGGTCAAGGCCAAAACTATAAATAAGTAGGTAATGGAGTGATACAGAAGGCCCCCTCTTCTCACCCCAGGGTGGGGATGGAGTGTAGATGTTAAGTCAATGAAATCAAGACAGACAGTCAACATGGGGGTGGGGGGAGGAACTGTACCATCATTAGATGCTCCTTTAGAAAAAGAAGGTCTGAATCCCACACCAAAAAGGCAGGAAGGGCAAGACTTCATTACAGCTTAATCGATGGCATTAGCATATTTAAAGATCAGGTCAAGGGGAGGACAGTGGGACTCAGAAAGGAAGAATTTGCTGGTGTTTATTAAACATTCAGAAACACAGAATCTGGAAATCTGGAGCTGTCTCATCGCTGGAGACTCAGCTGTAAGGCTGGGCAGGGCTGAAGAGCCAGGCCTTAACAGGGCCTGGGCAAACCTCCCTGAGGGCCCACAGGCTTCCTCTCCTCTGATTCCACAATTCACTGCTGCTGTGGCCTTCTAATGAAGAATTCTGCTCCCATAAAGAATTGCCTAGAAAGGAGGGACCATGAGGCCCATACATTTGAGCATCAGGTCCATTCAGTGATGATGATAATGATGATGATGGTAATAGTGACTGCAGCTAACCTTTCCTAAGTCCATGCTATGTGCCCCAAACCATTCCAAGCCATTTACAAATATTAACTCACCTAAACCAACCTACAACCCTGTGAGGTAAGCATTCCTATCCCTATTCCATAGATGAGAAAACTGAGGCACTGTTAAATAGTTTTCAGGTTTATACAGCTTGTAAAGTGGAAGAGCCAAGACTCAAGTTCAGGCTCCGTGACTCCAGAACCAGCACTAGGCTAGACCACTTTGCATTTAATTTTTGTCGAGAATGATAACATTGGCAATCTGGCTGGTGCATCCATCTCTTTTGGGCTTGGTTGGCATGAGTGTCCTGGATTCAGCATGACCAGCTCTGCAGCCCTAACTTAATGGGGGGGATCTGCAAGACTCAGGACTGTGTGCTTCATCTAGAAAGTGCCACCCTGTGTGGCTAAGCCAGTGTGACCAGCTGGCTTCCAGGGCAATGCCCCTCCCCACTTCAGCCCCCAAACCCTTTCAGGGCCCACTCCTCCAGGCACTTTGAGCTGGGAATCAGGAACCTGAGTACAAGGCTCACCAGTTATGGGACTCCGGGCATCACCAGTCTGCACCTCAGTTTCCCCGCAGGGAAACTGCCTGTTGAACCACACCACCTTTTACAGTAGCTCCCTTTCCGAGTGAAGAATCAGCTGGGCCCATGAACACGCTGGTTCTTGCCTAATGTGATGAGAAGTGAGTGGAAAGGAGGAGGGCGGATGTGTGGGCGCAGCAGCGCATGGAGTCCAGGGCAGTTAAGTTCAGAGTTTGATTTCAAAGCTGATTCGCCCCCAGTCTGCGACCATCCTCCATCCCCTGCCAGGGAGTCCTCGGGCTCGCTCTGAAGGGGCTTTGTTGGCGCTGCAGGCTGAGGCTTTGCCGGGTGGCTCCACCTCTCTCTTCAGCTCCCCCGTGGGGGAAGGAAGGGGTAGGAGAAGTCAAAAATTCTGTCCAAATGGAAGGGCTGGAGAAGAAAAACTTAAGGGGCTGGAGGAGGTGGGAGCTCTTCCGGAGCTGGGCGTGGAAGTGGGGAGCTAGGGAGCCGCGCAGGTGAAGACCGCGGGGCCCCGCGCGGCGGCTGACCCCTCCCCCGAGGGTTCGGCCGGCAGGGGGCGCTGCGGCCTCCTCCACGCCCCGCTCGCGGGATGCCTGGCTGCGGTCCCCGCCGCCGTGCTCCGATGCCAGCGGGTCCTGCAGGGCACTGCCGTCTCCCCTTCCCCTTAGGGTTCCGAGCGCCAGCCCCTTGCCTGGACCAAACTGGGCTGGCGCCTAGTTTGTGGAATGAATGAATGAATGAATGAATGAAAATGAGCGAACGGCTAAATGAGAAGGATTCGTCCCGCAGAGCTTCGCGTCCCTGCGGGCACCTGGTGTGTGGGTGCCCACGACTCTGAGGGTCAGGTGCAGCTCCCGGCCCCGCTGGAGTGGGGGCGGCGGGGACCTTCTCCGGGCCGCTGGGGGGGGGGGGCGCGAGCTGCCCAAACGCAGTTCGCAGCTCACCCGGTTTCCGCGGCGCCTCTGCTCGGTCTGCCCTATTCTACAGTCTCCAGTCCTCTCGCTCTCACGGACTCACCTGAGCGCCCCCGATGCCCCCCAGGCTCCCTGGACTTGCCAAGCCCCGACCTCAGGCCACGCGCGAGGCGGGAGGCGGGAGGCGGGAGGCGGGAGGCGGGAGGCGGGAGGCGGGAGGCGGGAGGCTGCTCGGTCCCCCGCCCCCGCCCCCGCCCCCCCATCCCGGGCTGCGGCGGCCGCCACCGCTGCCCGTGCGTCCCGCCGCCTGCCGCAACCCCGCGCGCAGGGAAAGGGGGTCAGCACCGCCGGGGCGCGGGGAGCCCGCCGGGGGCGCGGAGGAGGCGAGGGGCGCGAGCCGAGGGGCGCGGCGCGGAGGAGGGACCGGAGGGGAGGGGACAGGAGGCTGGAGAGGGGAGGGGACGCCAGGCGAGGGGGCGGGGAGTCGAGGCGCGGAGCTGCGCGGGCCGAGGGGGAGGCGGCGGGGACGCCAGGCGGTGCCGGCCGGGCTGAGTCAGGAGACGGCGGCGGGACCTGCCCGGGGTCGGCAGCGCGGGAGCCGCGGGAGCCGCGGGGCCGGGCCGGGCACCTCGGCGCCGGGCAGCGACACGGGAGCCCGGCGGCCCAGCCCGCCCCAGCCCGCCGCGGCTGGCCGCCCCCCTGGGATGTCCGAGGGACCCCGGCGTCCGGGACGGTGACCGAGCGAGCCCGACGATGGGACGGCGCCCGCAGCTCCGGCTCGTCAAGGTAAGAGCGAGCCGGTCCTCGCTCGAGCGCGGGCGCCCCCATCCCGGCTGCGGGAGCGATGGGGGTCACCGGGAGGGCTGGGCTCGGGTCCCCTCCCTGGACCTCTGGAGCCGGCGTGGCGGGGGCGGGGAGGACTCCGGAGGAAAAAAGGCATCATTGTGGCGAAGCTGCTGGGATGTTGACGGAGGAAGGGGTCCGCCCACCCGGGCCCCTGGCTGCGCGCGGAGCATCGCTTTCGGCTGGGGGAGCGAGAACTTGGTTCCACCGCGCCCCTGTCCGCGGTGCAGACCCCGACCTCGGTGCTGGAGGATCTGGAGAGGGGCTGGCTCCCCACGGCCCCAGCACCCCCTCGGCGGCTCCCCCGCTGCGCCCGGCCCCGCTCCATTCCGGGGAGCTCCTTCCTGCCCCTTCCCCTGCTCGGAGAGCGGCGAGTCGCGGAGATGAATGTCCCCGTGTCTCCCAGCCTTTGGTCCGCACCGCGCTCTCCGGGGAGGAGACGAGCACCGGCGGCGGCCGCGGTTCCTGCGCTGCGGCCGGCGGGCTGCGCCCCGCGCTCGCTGCCCGAGCCCTGCCCGAGCCCTGCCCGAGCCCTGCCCTCGCGGGTCCCCGCGCCGCGCCCGCCCCCGCGCCCGCCTCTCCTGTGCCCGGGCCGGCGACGCGATCCCGGCGCCCCGAGTTTAGGAGAAGTCACCGGACCGCACATGCAGTGTTTGCCGGCTGAAGTTCGGGGGCGACCGGAGTGCCCGCGGGCTGCGTCCGCCCGGGCAGGGGGCAGGGCCGGGGGTGTCGTCGGTCCGGCCCGCGGGTGGCTGCAGCCGCCGCTCGCAGCGCCGAGCGCGTCCCTAAGCGGCTGGGCTCGCCGGGTGCAGGCGCGTAAGCGGCACCGGAGGGAGAGGCGGGTGGGCCCCGGCACCGCTGCCCGGCGCCCCGGACTGCAGGGTCGCTGCGGACCACCTGGGCTGCAAACGCCGACCACCCCGGCTTGACCCGGCTCAGGGCGTTTAAAAGCGATTACGTTGAAAAGAATCGAATGGATTTGGGGGAGGGGTGCGGATTGACTGAATTTCATTTTTCCATCAGTTATTAAACCAACTGTAGGATATACCAGCTCACAGTGGTTTGAGGGAAACCACCAAAATTTTAAAATGTAACAGCTGCCAGTTGGGCAGTGGAGACGTTACCAGTTACGGAGGCTGTCTCCAGCCTCTCTCCCTCCTTCCCCTCCCAAATATTTATCAGAGGTTTTTAAAAACAAAACGGCTGAGGGTTGGTCTGATTGAACCCGTATCCCCTCCTCCACCTGTTAACTGAGGACCAGGGGTGAACCCAGAGACTTATTTTCTGGGTAATCAGGGGACTGGGGAGGGAGGGAGGAAGAAAAACATCGAGGGAGATTGAATAGATGGTATTAAATGGGGAATATTTTCCGGAAGGCTAGTGTGTACCCAACCTTGCTCTGAATTCACTAATCAGACTGAATTGGATCTTTTAAATGGATTCAAAGAATTGAACTACAGGTTTGGGTTTTTTGTTTTTGTGTGTGTGTTTTTTTTAAGATTACATGGTAAAAGGTAAATGTTCTTTCTCCGTTCTTTCTTAGAATCCTGTGCCATTCTCTGCTTAGAATCGTCACGTTTTTCTAAAAGAAAAGAAAAAGACTTTTTTTTTTTCCTGTTGTTATTTCGTGTGTGTTTCTCCTACTAGATGGTGAGGTGTGTGCCCTTTATGTCTGGCCTAATGAACTCAGTAGGTGTTCAGTAAATACCGAATGAGTAAGAGGCAGTGAATGAATGGGCAGCTAATGCTGGTTTCAATTAAATAATTACTTTTTTCTTCTATTTATTAGCATGTACGAGTTGCTGGGTGTTGTTCTACCTGCTTTGCAAATATTAAGTCACGTAGTCTTCATAACAGCCCTAGGATGTAGGGATTATTACTGAGGCACAGAGAAGCTGAGTAACTTATTCAAGGTCACACAGCCTAGTGAGTAGTGGGACCAGAATTCAAACCCAGGCACTATTGTTCCAACGGTTTGTTTTGTTAGCTTCAATCAGTGAATATTCTAAACCACTTAAATCTCACCCTAGACCTCTGCCAGATGAGAGCTCAGGTAGTTCTGTTAGTTTGAATCTAGGGGAGTTAATCCAACATCCAGCTTGGTCCCCAGCAGGTCAGCCAGCGTTGGGAAAGGACTCACTCTGGGGCCCTTATTGTGAGGCTTGCACTGCCCTGGTTACAGGGGGCTGGGGGGAAAGTGGATGCAGAGAAAGAGACGGTGAAAGACTGTCTCTGCCTCCAGGAGAGAGGGAAATTGAGCACCTCTGGGTCAGCTACCCACCAGCTGCAGCTCCTTGTAGGGAGACCTGAGTGTGGCTCCCAACAGTGGGCTCCAGGTTGGGCTCCAGGTATGAGGGTGGAGAAGGCAAAGCCTAGAGGGATAGAAAGGAGATTGAGTTCTGAAGGCGGCGCTGGTTTTATTGTTGCTATTATTGTTCTTATCATAAGAGCAATCTAGCAGTGTCACACAAAGTCTAGAAATCAGAGGGAGCAATTATTACCTCCTTACCCTCCTAACACAGCTGTGCGATCATTTTTGAGATAATCCCTGTAGGCCCTTTCTCAAGTGCAGGTTTGGGCACTCTCGTTACCACTGGGCACATCGTCTTACTGTGTCACGGCCCACGTCTGTCCCATGTGATTCCCGAGCCTCCAGAGGGAGCTTGTCAACACCTGCATGTTGCCTGCGAGTGGATACACTTTGGATCCTATACTGGCGCGCATTTGGACTATTTCAAGTTCTTTTTTGACAGATAACATGGGGCCACTTTTTTGAGGGGAGCATTGGCAGGAGGGCAAAAGAGTGAGCCCATGGTGGGGCCGTGGGCTGCCACAGACCAGGTACAAAGTAGGAGAGTGGGGCTGAAAGCCAGCCGGGGCCCTTCGGATTCTATATAAGTCTCCAGGGGGAGGTCAATCCAGTTTTCAAGGAGGGTACAGACCCGTGGAAAAGCAGGACACTGACCCAGAGTCAGTGAGGATCAGCTCAAGTGGAAAATCCATTTCTCACCCTCTCTGACATTTGCTCCTCAGAGAGCATCAGCAGCCAGCGGGGTTCAGCTGCACAGAAGAAGGAGTTTGGGGGGTCCACCGTGCCCCTGGCAGCACCCCAGGCACCCATGACACATGCCGTGCCCACAATGTGTGCCAAGGACATGGGCCCCGGCCCCAGCCATGGTGTGGCCTGGAAGGAAGGTGTTAGGCACAGGTCCGATTATTTCAGCAGTTTTGGGGGTGGAAGGACCCCCAAAGGGATTTGGCAAACCTGACTTCAGTTTTAACTGTGCCTCCAATCAGCTGTGTGACTTAAGGCAGGTCACCTTCCCTGCCACAGTTTCTCTGTCTGTAAACAGGGGTATTGAATTAGATTCCCTGGTACCTTTCACATCTCTGTGCAAGATCTGTTTCCAAACACTCCTTAGAGCCATGACCTTACACAGGAAGAGTGAGGTGCAGCAGATTCACTTCCCAGCTCTGTTCCTCCCCAGCTGTGGGACCTTGGTACTTGGACTCAGTACCCTGTGTGAGCTTGAGCATCTCCAGCTATGAAATGGAGGCAATACCTACCCGCAAGGCTGAGGTAAGGATGAGAGGGTTCATATGCAGAAAGTACCTGAAATAGCACTTGGCACAAAGTTTGTTTTCAGAAAAAGTTACAAGGTGACTGCTCTTCAGACAAAATGGGATAATGCAAGAAAGCAACTAGGAAGGGCCTTTGGATGCTCAATATATAGCATTTTTGCATCTTTCACTTTTCACAGCACCGAACCTGATAATCCACTGCACGTAGTAGCCATTTCACAAATGTTTGTTGATTGGATGGATGGCATTATTGTTGCTCCTTCCAGTTTACTATTGTATGATCAGAGTGGATCTGTTGCTGGTTCCCACGAGATGCAGATGTCATGTCAAAACCACCGTAGCAGAAGAGCCATCTCAGGGCACCTGGGTGGCTCAGTCGGTTAGGCGTCGGACTCTTGATTTTAGCTCAGGCCCTGGTCTCAGGGACTCTGTGCTGGGCATAGGAGCCTTCTTGAGATTCTCTCTCTCTCTCTCTCTCCCTCTTCCTCTGTCCCTCCCTACCCCCCCCCTTAAAAAAAAGGTGGGGGGAATCCCTGGATGGCTCAGCAGTTTGGCGCCTGCCTTTGGCCAAGTGCGCAATCCTGGAGTCCCGGGATCGAGTCCCCACGTCAGGCTCCTGGCATGGAGCCTGCTTCTCCCTCCTCCTGTGTTTCTGCCTCTCTTTCTCTCTCTCATGAATAAATAAATAGATAGATAAATAGATAAATAAATAAATTTTTTTAAAAAAAGGAAGAAGAAGAAAAGAAACAAAGAAAAGCCATGCCTGATGCAGAAAACTGGAACTGCCCCTTAAGCCCACTATTTAAAAATGGAAAGGAGAAAGGCAGGCAGGCAAAGAGCAAGCAACAAACAGCCAACGCAGCACCCCAGTGATTTAGAGGATCCATGGAGGGTAGAGCCTTGGCTCTATCGCCTTTGCTGTGTCTGGAGGACAGCTAGTTGGTAGCTGGGTGACCTGGGGCCTTTCGTGTTTCCTTCTCGGTGCAGAGAGAGGTGGGGTGATCAATCCCAGCTCCGACTCTCCTCTAATCAACCATGGAATCAACGAAAGGATGAGTAAGCCCATTTTGGAGCTAAGGCCAAGTCTCATTTTTAGCTGTAATTTTACATTCAAAGAATGAATTTCTTAATTACAAATGACTCCTGTTTACTTAGATTCTCAGAGTCCCTTGGAACTAACATCACCGAGTCCTTTCTCAGTGCTTGTCTTCAGACTTGCTCTTGGCCAGCCAGCCCTCACTTCTGCCCAATGTGGCGGTCAGCATCTTCTTGCACGGGTTGGAACATCAGATGAAGCAGATGTGGGCTCCAGGCAAGTTAGGTTATCACTCTGAACCTCAGTTTCTTCATCTGCAAAAAGGGAGAAAATAGCACCCACTTTATGAGATTAATCCTAATGATTTCACGAGATGTCAGGTGTGAAATTAAGCACAATTGCACAGTGTCTGGCTTAATAAATAATTAGCTCGAGTAGTCACGTAATAAATCTTACCAAATTTTATCAATCCAAAGAAGACCATCAAAGGAGAGATGAGGGAATGGGAGGTGGAGAAGGGAGTGCTTGGCAATGGAGAATCTCCTCCTGTCCCAGAGTCCTTCTCACAGTCCCTGAGGAGAAGGGATGGAGTCACCGGCTGTCAGCTGAACACAAAGGTCAAAGGACAGAGGGGCCTGTGATTATCCCTCTGAACATCTGACACGTAAAAACATTTGATGATAAAAGTAGAGACGTGTAGGGAGGGTACTACAAAATGATTAACTCACTGATGCAATTATTTCGAAAGCAACTAGCTGGAGTCTATTAAGCATCAGATTATTAACCATTCCTTTCCAGACTCAATGGTATCTGCTTCAGCAAATGAAGAAGGTGAGGCAGTGTAGTGGGGGAAGCCTTGGGGAGCACAGACATAAACTTCGTTTTCTGTGAAATGGCCACGTTGAGATGCATTTCTGGGAGACGGGTCCTGTGTACACAGAACTGCCAACTCAGATGCTCTCGCCAGACGTGTTCTTTGGCCAACCGTCCACGCAGCAGCCATGAAACTGTTTCAGGGACAAATGAAGATATTTGTGAGTACCCTGCCTGCCCTATAAACACAGGCAGTTTCATGATCCCACTCTGGCCCCCCTGGGCCCTCAGGGAGCAGCCCCAGTGAGGTGCTTTGAGGAGGGGTTCTTAGGGTCAATCTGTTTCCAACCTCTAGCCAACCTGACTGGGAGCCAGGGCACCTAGGTCAGAGTCCAGGACAGAAACTGGCCAGACTGGTCCAGCTGCTTCCCTAGCTTTGTTCTAGGCTGTCAGACTGCAATTTGGAGTCTTAAGAGGTAGTGGGGCTATCCTGAGGCACAGTGGGAGACTTAGTTGAACCTTCAGGACCTGGGAGGCGGGGCCTCTGGGACAATGTACTGCTCAGCGTGCCTGGCAGGTACCTGGAGCCCAAGAGCCTGGGTGATGGGCCAGGGTAAGAGATGGCTGCGACATTTCATTTACGGCAGGGACCTCCTCTCCTTTGATCCGTGTTTCCCCAGCCTCCTGGGTAGAGTGTGGGAAGGGTCTGGTCATTTCCAGAGGTGCCAGCCCTGACAGCATGGGGACCAGACAGAGCAGGGTCCGCAGAGGGATGCAGGGCTGAACTCTGCAGGCTGGAGGAGGAGACTGGGTCCAGGAGGGGTGTGGCTACCCTGGGGGGGGGGGATGGAAAGCCCTGGGCTGCCTAAGGCACCATTCTCAGTGGTCCAGGCCCCCTCTCCTGGTCCCCCTCCCCCATCGCACTAACAGAAGCAAAGGCCCTGCAGGCCATGGAGCTGTTCAGGGTGGACAGTTTTATTATATAAGATGGGGGCCTGCAGAGAGGCAGACAGAGACAGAACCTAAAGGTGACGCAGAAGTGGGTATCACTGGCTAAAGTTGGCATAAGAGAGAGAGATCAGGACAGAAAGGCCTAGAGGATGAGAAGAAGGAAGGGAAGAAGGGAGAAAGAGAAGAAAAGAGAGAAAGAGGTGGTAGCAAGATAAAAGACCTGCGGGTCATTTTTGGTCATTCTTGCTTTGTGCTTTTGTACTCCCTACCAGCCCAGAGAATGTGTGCCCCTGCTTCTGAGGCCAGAGATAGCATTTTCCCTCTTCGTTTCTTTCTTTCTTTCTTTCTTTCTTTCTTTCTTTCTTTCTTTCTTTCTTTCTTTCTTTCTTTCCTTCTTTCTTTCTTTCTTTCTTTCTTTCTTTCTTTCTTTCTTTTTTAAGATTTTATTTATTTATTTGAGAGAGAGATTGGGAGAGAGCACGGAGAATACACCAGCACAAACAGGGGAGAGGGAGAAGCAGGCTCCCTGGAGAGAGCTGGGAGCCTGACATGGGGCTCAATCCCAGAACCCTGGGATCGTGACCTGAGCCAAAGGCAGACGCTTAACCGACTGTGCCACCCAGGTGCCCCATCCCTCTTAATTTCTTATAAGAATCATCACCCCCTGTCCCCAGCCTTCTGCTTGGTGCCTTGGTCAGCTGACCGCAGAACCCAGGAGAGCAGAGATGCTCTGAGGCTCACTGCGGAGGCCGCTGATGCTTGTGCGCAGAAAGGAGCTCTCCCCTCACCCTCACCAGCCTCCCACTGCCCCCAGGGCTGAGGTCCCCTCCCCAAGTTCAGAAGGAACTGAACCTGCTGCCTTTGTGGTTCTAACTGCCCCTCAGTGTGTAGTCTGTATGTCGGTCTGTCTCTTTCATACACACACACACACACACACACACACACACACACCCCAGAATTCCAGGGAGTGGGCCACTGTTGCAGCATTTGCAATAGCATGCCCCCACCTGCTACCCCCGCAGATGGTCACTGCCCCATCCTGTCTTCTCTAAGTACAGTTAAGCCAGCAAGGCTGGTGTGTGGCAGCCACCAGCTTGAGGCCAGGGCTGGAGGAGACTCTCAGAGGGGCAGCTGGGCACCCGGGGGCTGGGCTGCGGGTTCACAGCAGGTGGACAGTCTCCATGGTCACTCCCTGGGCCACACGTGCCTGGCTCGGAGGCTGAGAGTCTGGCCCTCGGAGGGAGGCCTGTGTCCTGGACTTGGTCTGAGCCCCTGCCCTTCCCCCCTCCTCCTGCCCTTCTCTTCACCCAGCTTCTCTTGGCCAGATATGCCGTGTACCTAGCTGCCTCTGTGCCAGGGCCCACACACACGGCCCTACTAAGTCCTCCTGCCCCATTCTAGAGGTGAAAGAATCAGACACTCCGGGCATCCATCCATCCTCTGGCCCTCCACCCAGTCACACTGTCCTCCTTTCTACCCACTCCTCACCCCCAGAAGACTCCTTCCTAACGGCTACCCTGCCTTTGGCCATGCTGTTGCTCCTTGTGGGGCTGCCCTCCAGTCTCTGCACCAATCCTGTCTGCCATGTCCACCAAAGTCTTCCTGAACTATCCCTACCACCTCTTCCAGGAAGCCCTCCAATCCAAGTGTGTCCCTCACTGGTTGTTTCTGTGCTTGCTGTGTCTCCTCCCCCTTGTGTGAGCCTGTAGCTCATGGTGGGCTCTCAAACAACAGGAGACCCTCTGGTTCTTTGGTGTGACCCCCGCCCCCCACAGGAGGCTCAAAACGATTGCTAACCAGACCCCAGACGGACCCCTAGTCGCTCATATCCCCTGAGCCCTTGTTCCTCCCATAGATTCTGGGCTCTGCTAGCGCCAGGAGGAGTCCCTTAAAAACAAAAACAAAGGTCCCCGGCACCTAGGCCAGTGCCCCACGCCGGCACGGCACACCACAGATGCGGAACTAGGGGGAGGGCATCTCCTGGTTCCTGCTCCCTGCTGCACGTTTGTCTGTGCGCGTGGAGGTGCTATGGCGACAGGAGACACAGAAATGACAAGCTAGACAGATAGTTCCTCTGCCTCTGCGTGTGGATTTATGACTCAATGGCGCATCGAGTGCCACGCTGTCGGCGCCACTTAGGAACATCCAGCGATTCCAGTCCTGCCCTGTGTTCCACCCCCATGCCCGCAGCACTGGGGACATTTGTCTACGGGTGAAAGCCAGGGAAGCATTTGGCTTCTTGAGGGGTTCTGGGCAGGGTTGGTGGGAGACATTGCTGGAGGGAGACTTGGAGCTGGGCTGAGGACAAAGGGGCAAGAACCCTTTCAGAACCTGGGGTCTTCAGACAGCAGGGCGCTGGGCCCCAAGCAGGGGCCGAGGAGGAAGCGTGGTGGTGCCTGGGGTTCCCTCTGCAGCGCTGGCCCGGTTCTGCTGGTAACAAGGCAGGAATAACCAGGCGAGACAGAAGGGGGCAGAGGACACCAGAGGATGGGAGTGGGCCTGGGGATCCTGTCTTTCAGTTCACATCCCAACCCCCCAGGTCCTTATGTTAGGGGTTGGGGCAACCTCTGTGTGTCTCTCTCTCTCTCCAGTTTGCTGGGTCCCCATAGCCCTGCCATTAATGCTGCTGCCAGGTTGTGACATGCAGGGCGCAGGTGCCATGGCAGGGCACATGTGCGCCCCTGAGAAGCTGAGCACCCCCGAGGAAGGAGCACTGTCGCTAAAGCCAAGGGGGCAGGGGGCCTGGGGCTGGAGCGAGCTTTGCTATGTCCTGCCTGGGTAACCCTGGGCAAGTCACACAGCCTCCCCGGCTTGGTCCTCCTCTGGACCATGAAGGAAAATAAAGGAGGAAATGCTATGTAGTGAGGGGCTCGCCCCCAGTAAAATGTACTGAGTGAGACCTGCTGCTTTTACGGGGGCGGGCGAGGGGGGGTGCTCCTCTAGCCTCTTGCCTCCCTGGACACTGGCCCCAACCAGGGCGCCTCCTCCATGGGGCCTCCATGATAAGCCAGTTTGCTTTCCTCCAGCTAAGGTAGGCCTTCTCAAACGGGCTGTGGGGAAGGACCCCATGGATTTTTCCAATCCATGGCAGGCTGGCACCTGGCCCCATTGCATGTGATGACTGTGCAGCCTGTACCACACGCCTGCCCTGGAGAGGTGGACAGCGTCTGAATTGGTCTAACCCTGTTCGATGAGATGCATCTATTGACAACATGTGAGGAAGTCTGAGCGAGGACAAGTCACATCAATGTTTCCAAATGCTTACTCCGAGTGACACACGCTTTTCAGCCCAGCACCCAACCCAACTTCCCTTTGCGAACCGCCTAAAACCCTCCTTTGGGGCCGGAATTTATGACCTGGAATCCCTGGTTCACTTTTCTGGGGAGCTGGGCTGCCGGCCATGCTCTGCACCTGTGCGCCTCCTGCCGTCAGGACTCCGGGGACAGAGCGGCTGTCTTCTGGCCGTGGGGGTGGGATGGGGGTGGTGGGGGGCTGGGGGACTGAAGCAGGAGCAGCTCATGGCCAGGAGGATGGAAACATTTGGTTTCCTCGGAGCCCTTGCCCCTGGCAATTCTGTGTGGGCCCCTTCCCCTCCTGCTTCTCACTCACCAACCTGCACTTTGTCACTGATTTCTGGGGAAGACTCCTGACCTTCATGGTCGCTGTGCTGTGGCGAGACGGGGGAAGCCCTTCCTCTGTGGTGGGCTCACCCCAAAGCTCACAGAAGTCAGCCCCACGTTGGTTGTAGCCCTTGGCCCTGGGCTTGCCCAGGATAAAGGAACCTGACTTCTGCATTGCTCCAGGGCCCAACTCTGCCTCCCGCCTCCCCGGGTGGTGGCCCAGGGCCCATGCGGCCCTGGAGCCGCGTCTGGGTGAGCCTTGCTCCCTGGTTTTGGGGAAGAGACTGCCACTCGCCCTTCCCTGTGCCGCTAGTTTTCAAGCATTGTCTGCACACCCCCCACTGGGCATCACCAGGACCGCAGTAAGGGGAACAACCTCCCGTCTGCCCAGCTGGCCAGGTGCCATCATTCCCATGGGTCCCCTGCTTTCAGCCCGAGGCCAGGAGGTAAGTGAGTGACTGGTCCAAGGTCCCATGGGGCATTTGCTGGATAGAGGGAGATCAGGGCCTCTTTTTGTCCTGCAGACCTGTCTCCTTTGTTCCCCCATTCTTTCCAGGGTCCCCCTTTCTTCCCCACCTGCTATTCCTCCTGCCAGCTTCCATGATGGGCCGGCAGGTGCATGTTTTCAGATCTGAGAGGAAGCTACGAAACCCTCCAGCACAGGGGTTCCCAGTGTCCGCATGACTGACATTTGGGGCCAGGTCATTCTTCGCTGTGGGGGCTGTCCTGTGCATTTGAGGATGTAGAGCAGCAGCCCTGGCCTCTAGCCACTAAACGCCATTGGCACTCTTCTGGTTGTGGTGACCAAGAATGTCTCCAGACATGTTTCATGGGAGACAAGATTGCCCCCTGTTGAGAACCACTGAGCTAGTTCAGCTACCCCCTCAGTTCTGGTGGCCCTGCAGAATCACCTGGAGAGCATTAAAACCTAGACTTCTGAGTTTCCCCTCAGGCCTGCTGCACCTGAATCTCAAGGATGAAGCCTGAGAAATAGAAATTTCTATCTCCCAGATGCCAAGGACTGTCTGGAAACTTCTGATTTCATCTAATTCACTTATTTTGCAGGCAAAGAAACAGGGTCATTGTCTATCTTACGGACGATAGTATGGTTGTTCCTAATCTCTGCCCTAAATTACCCTGCTCAGTCGGGTTTGGTGGTCCAGAAGCCCCTTTAAACCAATACCTCCTGGTCTGGAAGGCAGTTGCTTCTCCAGAAAAAAACAGCCTCAAAACCTTTAGCAGTTTTCTAATAGAACCTGATTTCCACAGTCAGATGATTTCACTCTGCCTTCCTGGCCCTCTTCACATCCCCTTTAAAATGTAGCTTCTTAAAGGACATCTCTTTTCTGCTGACACTGAAATCCTCCTCAATTCACACTTGTCAGGGAGTGGCTAAGCCGAGGGCCCAGCTGATAGTGACACCTGCGTAGCTGGTGTCTTCGCACCCTGTCCCCACCACCTCGGCTCTATCTCCCAGAGTAGCAGATGCCTCTCCCACGCCCTCAGGAATGGTTTCCCAGTGTCTGGGAGCCACTCACAGCTCCCAGGAGCAAGGGGCTGGATCAGAGTCCTGGCCTGGTTCCACTTGTCTCCAAGAACCAAACTCAATCCTTCCTGAATTCCCTAAGAGTATCCGACCCGTGTCTACCTGCCCTCCCCTACCACCAATTCCCACTGCCAGCTCTTGGGGAGCCAGGCTGTAGCCCAGAGCTAGAGATCAGAAGCAAAGGAAACCTGTACCTCCTCTTCTGGGGGATCCATGCTGAGGAATGGGGAGCAGGAAGGGAGGCAGGACAAGTAGGGCGGGCAGGGAAACAGGCTGTCCCACCCTGGGCCACCATCCCAGCCCTGGAACACAGCTCCCATCCCAGGCTCTCCAGTTATGGAGCAGTAAGTGACCCTGAACAGGTTACCATCTGTGTATGCCTCAGTTTGTTATCTGTGCAATGGGAAGAGAGTAAAGTCTCCAACTTCTTGGGGTCGAGCAGGAATTGATGTGAAAAATCAGAGTCTGGCACTGTGCAAGCCTTCAGCAAAAGCTGGAATTTAGAGGAAGGAAGGAAGGAAAGGAAGGAGGGAGGAGGGAAGGAGGAGGGAGGAAGAGCTGGAGAGGCTAAGAGCAGTGGAGAGAGGAAGGTGGGTGGGAGGGAGGCAGGGAGGCTGGAAGGCACGAGCTAGGGGAAGATACTAATGAGTGAATCTGAGGGGGAGCCCTACAAAGAGGGGGAGAGAAAGAATGCGTGAGAAGCAGAAAAGCGAGCAGACCAGGCTGGAAGGTCAGCAGAACTTGGGGCACAGTGCCCAGCAAATCCCCAGGGAGAGGCACATTCCACTTTCACAGGTGGCTGCTGGGCCCTGGGGACGGAGTGGTGCTGGATAGTGGGTGCACATGCCCCGGGTGGGCAGGGGATCCGTCCAGGAGTGCTTCTGGAGAGAAAGGCCCAGTCAGGAAGGAAGCCACTTGCACAAAATCGAATGAGAGTTCTCATTGCCATCTGTCAACTGCTTACTCTGTGTTCTGCCCCATGCTGTTTTATTTTAGTTTTATTATTATTATTTTTTACTTTGACTTTAGTTTATTTATATTCAATTAATTCACATATAATGTATTATTGGTTTCAGAGGTAAAGGACAGCCAGTGCTCATGACATCACGTGCCCATGCTGTTTTAAATGTACCATATTGTTGATTCTCTTCAAGAGTTTTGTAGTGTAACTTTCCTCCCTATTAGCCCTATTTACAGATGGGGAGACTGAGGCTCAGAGAAGTTAAGTCCCCCAAAGTCACACAAGTAGGAAGGGGCTGATCAAAGATCCCCGTGTGGATTTCTCTGGCCCTAGAGGTCTGATTTCTACTCTCCTGTACATTCTGCAGACAGAACGTTTTCAGACCTGGAAAGGCATGTACGGAACACACTGCCCTCTTCATTTTAAAGATGAGGAACCTGAGGCAGGAAAGGGGGCAAGTGAGTGACTTGTCCACAGAGTGAGTTTGCCAGACTCAGGATAAGATCTCAGCACCACATTTCCCACCGCCAGATGCTTTTTCCCTTCAGCACACCCCTCTAAGGAACTAGGAACCCCTCCAAGAGAGAGCAGAGAGCCTGGCGGCTGGAAGAAAAGAGATGCAGGAAAATGGGGAATAGGTGTCCTGGTGGAAATGACAAAGGGACTCTATGGTCAAAGGAGGCAGAGTAGAAATCCACCTGTTGTTTCTTCCATTCAGCCAATCATTTATTCATTCGGGTATAGTGAAGCCTACTCTGTGCGAGGCCCCACTGAGGGTCCAAAGGCAGCCGAACACAAACCCTGCCCTCAGGGAGCTTAGAATTCAATGGAAGGTATATCTGGGGTCCTGGGAGCAGTCGGTGTAAATCCAGAGCTGCGGTCTTGCAGGGGTGGGTGAAGCAGGCCCCCACTGCTTTCGGCAGTGCCAAGGGGACTCATTAGGGGAGCAGAGGAGTGACATAGCAGGGAGAAGGGGAAGGGAGCCCCAGGGAGAAGGGGTGGAAGGGAGGAACCCCCCGGGTGAGCCCCCCTTCCAGATCTGTAGGCAGAAGATTTTCCTTTCCATTTTTTCCTCTCTGCACAACAGCAATTTAAGTTAATTAAATGTAACAATAAATTATTTCTCATCTGCCGAGAATAATCTTTCACTGCACACCCACTTTGGGGGAAAGCACAGGCTCTTTGCCTTGAGGTGGGGACAGGCTGTGGCTGTCCTAGAAAGAGGCTGTCAGGGGAGGACCTGGTCTGGGCAGGATGGGGAAGTGAGGCCGCTCAGGGGGCAAAGGCCTTGGGCAGTCAAGAGGGCAGAGAAAATGTGCACAGCATCGCTGTCCTTTGTTCCAAGTCTACTTTCACCCTGGCTAGTCTTCAGGGCGCCTCCGCATGGATCAGAAAACTCACCCTGGAGGGTGTCAGTTCTGCTGGGGTGCAGCCTGCCATCCTAGCCCCCAGTGACCCCCTGCTTGGCATCCCCATGCCCCACGACTGCACTTGGGCCCTGCCTCTCCCCCGCACCATCATTCTGTATCTATAGATGTATGTGCTGTAAGCACAGACAGGTTTCTGAAGAGTTGACCGGGTATATGTTTATTTCTACAACCAGATCCTAGGATTTTTTTTTTACAGATTTATTTATTTATTTGAGAGAGAAAGAGCATGTGTGAGTGGGGGGAGGGGGAGAGGGAGAGAATTGCAAGCTGACTCACTGCTGAGTACAGAGCCTAACTCAAGGCTCAATCTTATGACCCTAAGAGCATGATCTGAGCCAAAATCATGACTTGGGAGCTCAACCAACTGAGCTATCCAGGCACCCCCAGATCTTAATTTTTAAATGCAACAGGGGAATCAGCTTTTAAAGAAATCCTGATTTATGACCTGTCCTCTTTTTCACATTTAGATTTTCTTCTCTTGGCTTTGCTCAAAACAGGCTATGCCTTGCAAACCGTATATCTGATAAGGGGTTAATATCTAAAATATATAAGAAATGTATACAACCCAATAGCAAAAAAACCAAATAACCCAATTAACAATTGACAAAGAACCTGAATAGGCATTTTTCCAAAGAAGATATTCAAATGGCCAACAGGTACATCAAAAAGAAACTCACTCATCATTAGGGAATTGCAAATCAAAATCACAATGAAATATCACCTGTTAGAATGACTAGTATCAAAAAGACAAGAAAGGGGCGCTTGGGTGGCTCAGTTAGTTAAGCATTCAACTCTTGATCTCAGCTCAGGTCTTGATCTCAGGGCTGTAAATTCAAGCCTTGCATTGGGCTACACGCTGGGCATGGAGCCTACTTAAAAACAACAACAATAAAACTCCAAAAGACAAGAAATAGCAAGTGACAGGCTGTGAAGAGAAGGGAATCCCTGTGCACTGTTGATGGGAATGTACTTTGGTGCTGCAAGCATGGAAAACAGTATGGAGGTTCCTCAGATAATTAAACCTAGAACTTTTGTATGAGCCAGCAATTCTACTTTCTGGGTATATGTCTAAAGGAAATGAGATCACTATCTCGAAGAGATATGTGCACCCCAGTTTCATGGCAGCATCATATACAAAACATAGAAACAGCTCAAGTGTCCATTGAATAAAGGAATAAAGAAAGGCATTATTATAGATGATAGATGGTAGATAGATGATAGATGATAGATAGATAGATAGATAGATAGATAGATAGATAGATAGAAGATAGATAGACACTGCAGGAACCCTGCTCTAGTTCAATTCTCTCGGTAATCAAAAAAGGCTCTGAGGCCCAGAGTGACCGAGTTGTGATTGTGACCCCATGGACATGTGCGGAGAACTTTAAATTTCAGAAGTCATGTCTCTCTGCGTTTTCCCTAAGTGGCCCGCATCCCTGCGATGCAGATAAGCTCATCACCCAGAGGGCCCAGGTGACTCACCCAAGGTCACAAAAGCAATGGCAGGACTGGGCTCAGAACTCAGCAGAAGCAGGAGGGATCTCGCTGAGGGCTCACGCTGGAATGTGGCTGTGCCTCTATCCCTGGCCCCTATGAGAGGTCTTCCTGGGGCCTTGGGGGGTTCTCCCAAACCCAGCATCAGAGGTAGTCATGCCAGGGGAGGGAAGGCAGGCCCTTCTTCTCCTTGCTCATCATGAATTTTCAGGGGGTCGGGGCAGCCGCCGTTGCCTCCAAGCCACCCCTCTTCTCCCTCCAGTGGCCCTTCAAGACCCTCCCTAAAAGGTTAATTACCCAATCATCCCATCAAAGGAAATTGCACTTTTGTGCCTTAAGGAGCGGTCTGAGCTTCAGCAGCATAGTTATTTATGGCCTCTAATAAGCATTTTCTGGGTGTGATTAACCTTTATGCCAGAGTCACACTGAGAATGGGGATGGCAGCTTCAATTCCAGCCACCGCGCTGGCCTGGGGGGGTGGGGATGGGCAGCAGCTGTCCGATTCTGAACCCCCCCCTGCCCCCGCCTCCCTCTCCGATGGCCCTGCACCCTTCCCTCTCTCTGCTCATCCCTTCTTTCCATGCCCTGCCCTGATCAGGGCCATCCCCTTCCTCCAGCTTCCATCCACTTGGAAGTCAGATGCCCGGTTGCCTGTCCCCTGGCTCCTTGTCCCCACCCAGATGCTGAAAACAGCTTTGTGACCTTGGGCACCTCAACTACACCCCCTGTAAAATAAGAAAGGTGAGACCTGCCTCATTGGCTTTCCACAGAGCAGTGTCTGTCCCTGTCAGGGACCCACTGGGCCCTCAGACAGTCATTTTCTGTGATGCTGGAATCGAGCAGCAGCACACTCTCGGCCTCTTCAGAGTTAATGTTCAAGGTTTGGCTCTTGGCTGAGTGGAGGGGTTTGTCACTGAGGTACAGGTTTTCGTTTGGGCCTTGGGGCCGCTGGGCTAGTGACACGAATGAGGCGTCACCTAGTGAGTGAGACTAGCGCTTGGCCAGCTTCAGATTCCTAGGGCCATTTTGGTTTTCTCTACCATGTGTTGGAAAATGGTAAACCTCACAATGTCCTGAAAGCTTGGTTTGCCAGAAATGGCTCTGAAAGGGGAACCCTCAGCCAGAGTTAATGACCAAGGGGAGAAGCCAGCCAAGTGGCCCAAGGAAGTGGTGGTTCCTCCAGGCCTAAACCACTTTAGGTTAGGTTTGCTGTGAGAGAAGATGACATGTCGGATGTGGTGGAGGCCTGGGCCTCTGATGTGACCCCATCCACCCATCCATCCATCAAGCCTCCCTGAGCCTTGGGGGATGCCCTCCCAGGAAAATGGCTGTCATTACACACGACACACTGCATTTCATCACAGGCTTTCACACCTTCTCATGGGTTTATGGACCCCTGATTAAAAACTCTCAGCCTTAGAAGGAAGCAAACAATATTCTGGAAAGTCTGGAGGCCTGTTCCCACAATGCAGTAGTCACCTGTTGATGGGGCTAGAAATCTGGTGAATGTGGAAGAAGAGATCAGTGTGCAGTGGGGGGAAATATATAGGAAAGTCTCGACTTTTCCTGGAAGTGTGATTCAGAATAAGCCAGCAGCCTTTACAAATCCTTCTGCAGAGCAAGAGGTGGCACAGTCACTGACTGGTTCAATACAGAGCCGACCTTTCCTGAGAGGAGAGGTTGGTTCGGGAATTTTAAGAAGCATTTTTCTTTGCACAATGCACACCCTGTTGGTAGACAGTGACTTTGTGAACCGTTACATCCAAGATGCAAGGGTCAGGGTTCCAGGCAGCCAGCCGAGGACAGGCTTGCTCTTTGCCCTTTGCATGGCTCTTGGCCTGGTTTCATGATGAATCTAGAGTTGCTGTGCTGCTCTGCGCATCCTAGGACATTAAGGTGGGAAGCTAAGATCTTCTGGCCTGTGTATTTGTCATGAGTCAGAACTGAGGGGAGTTAGTGCTGATTTCATGCTCTGTTTGTGAGCATTGTGAGCATCGGGGTCCAGTGCCACGTGCAGGGGGGCATGAGTACATTGATGAGGTGACTGAGTTGCTTTGCTTTGGAGTGCTGGGGAAGGTGCTGCCAAGGGGAGGGCTCTGGAACTGGCTTTTGAGGACTATAGTGCTTACCAGGTGAGCTGGTGGGCCAGGAGGCAGGTTTGGGGGTGCAGAGAAATGCAAGGACAAAGGTGTGTGGACACCAGCAGGGTCCAGCAGCTGGGCATTGATAAGCAATTCAATGTGAGTAGAACAAGGTGTTTCAAGGGGGATTTGAAAGACCAGGCACAAAGCACGGTTTCAGGATTAGAAGGATAATGGTGGAATGTCAGGCAGCAGGGCTAATAGTGTCAAAGATGGTGTTTCCAGTTTCTCTAATTGGCCTGGCTCTGGGAGCCCCACTCCCATTCTCTGCATGTCTGTGTGTCGGGAGATGGCAGAGGCAGCGGTGGGGTGACAGGCTGGAGGCAGGGATTCCTAGCCTCCTTCTAGAAGGGGCCTGCTCTGGCCATCCCAGCAGAGTGGGTCCCTCCCTGGGCACAGCACAGAGCTCTGTGCCGAGCTGAGCAGTGCAGGTTTGTTGGTGAGGACACTACTATTTGCTTATCTAGCAAGAGCTGCTGGCTGGTCTAGGGGCTTCCTCCTCTCTCTCCTGCGTGCTCATTTGGAAAATGAGAGTAAAGAAGAGTAAAGATGGTTCTCCATCTCTCTGGGGACTGTGAAGTTTAATTAGTGATTAATAAAGTGTTGGAAGTTCCTTGGGGCCAGAGGGATGAATGGGTTTGTTCTAATCACTTCCAAGTCCTAGGAGCGAGTAAGCTGAGTGTCCCGAGTACTGGGCAAAGAGTGGGGGTGCAGGGCTGGGGATGTGCTTCTTAGACTGGAGTTTGGCCCAGTTAAGAGCAGAAAGAACTCCTAGGATGTGACAGGAGTGTGCCAGCAAGGGGATAGAATAAACAGAGCCCACTAAGGACTCAGGCACGTGCTGAGGGGACATGTGGGTGAATCATTAGGGTTGGAGGGGTGCTTCCTGTTGGAGGTTGGGGGCAGGACAGACTCTAACCAGAGTGGGGAGCATTTGATTCCACCTTGGAGTGGAAGATGGGAGAGAGGAGAGTAGAGCCTGCCTCTGGCATGAGACAGGAGTGGAAGGGGCAGCTACTGGGAAAGGTGGGTGGCACTACTGGGGAGGGGGGCAAGGTAGGAGAGGATATTCTTGGCAGGTGCGCAAGGAAAGCTCACCTCTGGGAAAAGGCAGGTCAGGTTGCTTCTAAGGACTGGGGGAAGGTCCCTGAGGTCCAGAAAGGGTGAGTGGGGAGGAGTCCAAGTGAAGTGGGACATACAGACATCGGGAGAGGCGGGATGGGGGTGTCCAGCTTAGGGAGAGCAAGGCAGGGCAGGGACTAGTGTGAGGTGAGTGAGGCATTCTTCTCAAGTGCAAATTTTAAGGGTGTCCCAAATCTCATAATGAAGATAAACAATATTTTAGTGTTATTACTGATTTTTCCTTTTACCCCAAGCTCCCATATGCCCAGCACTCTTATAGAACCTTTTAAAAAAAGTTTTTGATATTTTGTTCATATCAAGGATTTTTTTTGCACTAATTTAGAGTTTCAAAAAATACTACATTAAAATATTATATGTCTTTTGGCAGCCCTTTAAATTGTGGACCCAAGATGAGCACCTTGCTTTCCTCACCCTAGTCCCAGAGAGCTGTGCATGAAAGTTATGTGCTGCTAGAGCTGGCCACCACCCTGGCTCTAGTCTAAGATAGAGACCTGCTCTCCATAGGGCAAGCCCCTACTTCTCTCCCCATCCTAGTTCCTGACTGGGAAGTGGCTAAGACAGCTTCTAGATCTGCCTGTCTGTTTCTGAAGTTCTGGAGTGATTTTTGAAGATTGAATGGAAATGGGCTGGGGCTGAGATACCTTTGCCAGGGGTGTCCAGGAGAGGGTCCCAGGGAGGAGACCCCAGGAAGAAAGAGCAGGGAGCAGGGGTGGTGATGCTGGAGAGCAACCTCCTGTGAGGTTCACTGTCCGGAGCCTGTTCAGGCGGACAGAGCTCCGCTGGTCATCAGCACCCACGTCCCAACAAATGGAAGTAGGGGCTGGTTACGATGCCCTCTCCATACCCCAGCCCACCATGTGTTTCTTGTCCCCTTGAAAACCAGATTCCAGGGGAAACACACGTGCCTTGCCTCCAACCTCTGACTAAATAAAAGTCACCAAGTTCAAATCAATCATGACCTATTGAGTGCCGGTGGTAGACCTGAAACACAAAGCAATTCGTTGACGTAGTCAGCAAATTTGAGCACGGTGAACAAAACAAAATCCCTGTCCTTGTGGAGATGCTGTGCGACTCGCAAAGGAGTTCTACAAACACTGTACCTTGGAACCTGAGAGGGAGGACCATCGGCACATAAAGAAACAGGCCTAGAGAGGCCAAGTAACCTGCCCCTGGCACCACAGTGAAACCAGGGCTGGATGCCAGGTCTCTTTTGACTCTAAATCTGTAAGGGGGGGGGTGGTGACCTCAAGGGAGGAGGACGCAATGATTGTGTGAGGGTGTCAGTGGAAGGGGCGGCCCTCCAGGTGTGGGCCCCATGGCGCGCTCCTCCCATGTGGGCTGAAATTCTGGAGTCAGAGTGACATGGAGCCCCCCCCACACCCTGGGAGGGGAAGGGGCAGTTCTCCCTGGAGTCAGCCAGGCATCTGTCCAGACATGTCTACACCTTCACCTCTGTGGGCCTCCGTTTCTCATCTGCAAACTGGGCAGCCACAGCAGCCCCAGGGAGGGGGAGAATTAAGTGCCATGGCAGGTGTAGAAGGGCGTGGTGAAGGGTGAGGCACAGTCTGCAGTGACTGGTAATTAGCTGGGTGGGGATGAGGGCCCTCCGACGAGCACCTGCAGCTCTGGAGGGAGGCCAGCAGATGTGCCATCGAAGGGCATCGAAGCCCATGAGTGCTCCGAGGGTAGGTGGAAGGGCGGGTGTGTGTGCACGTGAGTTCATATGTGTCTGTGTGTATGTGTGTGCATTCGTGCGTGTGTGCGTGTGTACCTGTTGGGACACAGTTGGGCCATCCTTGGGATCCCATGGGGATGGAGGTAGCTTCCTCAGGGTTGATGAAGGCCCCAGCCCTCAGAGAAAAGGTTCCCCACTGTCCTGGGAACCTGGGTTCCTGCTGTTGTTACTGCCTCCCTTCCAAGCCCTTCTAGAGCTCCGCAGCTCCGGACCTTCCAGACACAGAGGACATGAGAGGAGGGGGCGGGGGAGGCCAGGGTGGGCTGGGCTGGCTGGGAGGAGACAGGTATGAGGGGGTAGTGAGGGGAAGCAGGAAGCTCACGGAGGCACAGTCTAACTGCTTCCCTCACCTCTCTGCGCCCACAGGCTCTCCTCCTCCTGGGGCTGAACCCCATCTCCGCCTCCTTCCAGGACCAGCACTGCGAGAGCCTGTCCCTGGCCAGCAACGTCTCTGGTGAGTCCCCCTCCCCCAGTGGTGCAAGATTCCAGGTCTCCAGAGCCGCCCCATCCCCAGACCCCAGGTCTCCCAGGGCCTGCACACAGAACTGGGCCCCAAGGCAGGAATCGCAGAGATTTCCTCTTTAGAGCTCCCCTCTCACCCCCAGAAATCCATCACCTCCCCACAGAGGACTGTGCTCAGGAGGATCCTGAAGTTGGTGGAAGTGTGGTGGAAAAGAGAGCTGCCATTAGGTCACAGCATCTGCCACAGGCACAGGAGGGGCGGGTGGCAAGTGTGCCACGTTGTTATCTTGCCGGCGGTGATCTTGCCACTCTGTGGGGTGGGCAACAGGGGCAGTCCCCCCAGCCCTTGCTGTGGGAACCCACAGAGCAGAGGGCTGGGCTGTGACTCAGGCCCCCAGCTGCTGTGCTCTGCTGCCAGAAATGCCCAAAGCACAGTGTTGCTGGGTGCAACCTACACGGCAGGCACTGGTGGAAGTATTTGAGATATATTAGCTCCAATTTTCATTTACACCTAAGGAAACTGAGGCAAAGAAAAAAACCAGTAAGTCCCAGGGCCAAGATTTGAGCCTGGGCAGCCTGGCTTCCAGATACATTTTTTAACACCGTGCTCTACACCTCCTCAATAGAAAATACTGCATAACTACAAATATTACTAATAGCTCGTATAGGCACACCATTTGCCAAGTACTTCTGTAGAATTATCTTACTTCTCACAAGAGTTTAAGAGTCAGCATTTGTGCAGGTGAGGAAGCTGGGGCATGAGAGGGTCAGGCCTCTGGCTTCCAAGGCCATGTGTTTTCTAACTTTGGGGTGTGGTCTCTAGGCCCTCACCCTGGCCACTTGAACCACGGTCCTGGGGGATGCTGCTGCCCAGCAAGGTGGGGAGGCCCCTGCACCTGAAGGTCTTTGGGAGGTTTGCTATTCTTTGGTGACTCAGTTTCCTCTTCAGGTCTCTCCCTGATTCAATCCAACTCATTAATTGAGCATCTATTGTGCACCAGGCCCATGGAAGACATGAGAGAAGTCAAGCCCACAAACACATGAACTATGTGGTGGACACAGTGTGCTAGTAGAGAAGTAGAAGACATTAGCTTCTGAGCCTGGGCCTGTGGGGAGAGGAGGCTGCCATCCAGCCTGCTGGCCCTTCACTGTGGGAGGAGCCTGGGGGAGAGGAAGAGCCCTGGACTTGGAGATGGCCAACTGAGTGCCATGCTCACCGTGGGGCTGTCTTGTCCTTCTTCCCTTGGGGCCCCTCTAGCAGCCCCAGGGATGAGCATGCTCTTTCCCCCCTTGAGCCTCACTTTGCCCAAACTACAATGTGGGGGGTGAGTGGTACCAGCCTCAAGGATCTGTAACAAATAAATGCACTAAGTTTTGTGGCAATATGTCACAAACTGTAGAGAACCATACCACTACTGAGTATTGTTTATTATTGTTAACATCGGCAGGCTTTTGAAAGTGCTACCTGTGTAGCTAGAATGAGGAGAAGGCATTTGCCATGAATTGCCCACTCCACTGGAGGTGGGAGGGAGGATAGATCAGGGGTGGCATGAATCCAGAAAGGCTTCCTAAAGGAGTAGTTTTCACAGTGAGTCTCTGAGAGACCCAGAGTGTGAACCAGCAGAGAAGAGCCAATGCTCTGAGCCAAAGCTAGAGTTGACTGAAGAACAGCAGGTGGCTTCGGTGGAGACAGAGGAGGAGTGAGGAGGGAAGAGCAGTAAACCTGGGGAGGTTATTGGGAGCCTGGAGCATCTGGTTGTAAAGTTGGCTAAGCTAGGCCATGGGGAACAGGACAATTCTTGAGCAAGAGTCTGGAGTTCTAGCAGAGAGAGACACGGAGGGCGACCTGTTCAGGAGCTGAGTCTGAGATGAAAGGCCCTGCCCACAGCTCTCCATGCACTGGGACCAGGTCAGCCTCCATTCACTTGCTCACTGTGCGTGGAGGAGAGAAGTGACATCTCTGAGTCCACACAAGTGTCACCTGTCCTTGGAGGCATCAGGCCATGATGAATGTTGTTCATTCCTCAGTGATTTGTACCCTGCACCCCTACCCTCAGCCCAGACCAGCCTGGCCAGCTTCATGGCATACAATCCATCACCCTCCACAGCAGCCTCTGCTAACGAGCTATTTGTCTTCCAGTGCCAAGACCTACCTAGACCGATGGGCACTGGTAGAGACAGATGGTGAGGGTGGGGTGGAGGGACCGGGACAGATGGATAGGCGTCTGGCTGGGGTGGCTGGCACTGAGTTGGGGCCTTTGGGGGTCCTCTCACATGCCAAGAGCAGGGAGAGGGTGGGTCCCCAGGGCCATGTGGCAGATCACAGACTTGGCAGCTCATAGAATCATGGCATGAATAAGACAATAGCAGAAAGTAATAGAATTATTGACTGATGACATCAGAGACAAATGAAACCATATTGTTGACAAGGACCCAGGGTAATCAGTTCCTATCCCGTCTCAAGGTCATGAATGTTAATAATGATAGCTAATAGTTACTTAGTAACTGCTACGTGTTACCATTCTAAGTACTTTAATCTCATTAAATCATCATAACAACATTGTCAGGAAGTATTTTTATCCTCATTTTACAGAAGAGGAACCTAAGGCTCAGAGGGGTTAAGTGTCTTGCCCAAGCACACACAGTTACTAAGCAGTAGCCCCAAGATCTGAACCAAATGGGCCACCATGTAGGAGGCTGCCAAGAGAGCCATAGTGCCCAGGGCTGGTTGTGGCCTGTCATGTGGGTGTGCAGAGTCACCCTTGCAGTTTCCCACACCTAAATGGGGTTCACACACAGCCCCCAATTTCCCCCCAGGACCTACTATGTGCCTGGCAGTAGACTAGGTGCCAAGAATGCAAAAATGGAGAGCTCAAAAACCCAAAGGATGGAGGTTCCCACCCACTGGTCCTGATGAGTCACATACCCTGCAAAGGCATCTTTTCATTCTGCCCAGCCCAAAAAGAGGCAGCCCAACCACAAGGTGGCCGAGACAAGAGCAAGACCCCCTGCCTGCCCTCTGCCACCCTCTCCATGCTGGATGACCCCGGCAAAGCCCCTGCCCATTCATCCCAACAGTGCTTTCCTCCGAATGGACAAGCGTGTCTGTTTCGGAGGCTGCCCTTGGGCCACCTGGCTGCTCCCACTCCGGGCAGCCTTGGCTGAGTTCCTCTCTTGAACTTAACCACACAACTGCAGGGCTGCTGCTAAGTGCCCACCTACTCTGGTTCATTCAGAAACTGCTGATGGGACTCAAAGTAACTGGGGACAGGAAGCAGATTCTGATTTCCTTCTGAAGTTACCTACTACAGAAGGATGTGCTGAGCGCTTTTGTACACTGAGCCCGCTGGGGAAGGAGCTGTGTAATCTACTTGGGGTGAGAAACCAGTGTCCGATTGTACACAAGCATTAAGCAGGCCACCTTCAAAGGATTCTCATCGGGTTCATTAAAATAGGCCCCCCCCAGGACCCTGACTGAGCAGGGGTTTTGTCAGAGGCAGGAGGGAGCTCTCCATGTTGTTCCTCTCTCCTCTTCCTTCCATTTGCATGGATTTGGGGTGGTCTAACCACAGTGCTCCAATGAGCATTGGAGTGTGCATGTGTGGGGATGGAGGAAGATGCAGGACCAGTCTTAGGTATTACTTTTGCCCACTTGGCTCCACCCTTGCCTCCAGAGAAAATGCTGAAGGAATCTAGCTTCCTAGATTCATGAATGAGGGGGTGAGCCACCAAGTGACAGAAATGTAAAAACCTCAGACACACCAAGTACACAGTAGCCTCAGGGCTTCTGTACTCTCTGTTCCCCCTGCCTGGAACACTCTTCCCCCAGATGTGCACATGGCTCCCTCCCTCCCTACCTTTAGGTCTCTGCTTAAAGGTTAGCACCAAATTTTAAGATTTTTATTTATTTATTCATGAGAGACACACACAGAGAAAGGCAGAGACATAGGCAGAGGGAGAAGCAGGCTCCCTGAGGGGAACCCAATGCAGGACTCAATTTTAGGACCCCGGAATCACGCCTAAGGCAGATGCTCAACCACTGAACCACTCAGGTGTCCCAGCACCAAATTAAAATAGCATCCCTGTCAGTCTTTACCTCCTTTCCCTGCTTGCTTTTTCTTCATAGCATTTCTCACTGCTTAACATATATGTCTGTCTGTTTGCCACACCCCTTGCCTCCCACCAAGGGCAGAGGACTTATTTTATTCATTACTAAATTCCTAGCCCCTAGAACAGGTACCGTGTCCCTTGCTCCTAGAAAAAAATTTCTCAGGTGGTCAGTAAAAACTTGTTGAACGAAGAATACTTATTATTCCTCCCCATCTATGACTTAATTGGCCAGGAGGATTGTCCTGGGATAGGTTGATGTGGGGAGGAGTTGACTTATAATAGTAGCTCAGGCTTTCTGCTCCTGGCTGGTAAATCCACCTGGCTATTTGCAAGGCTGGCTTACTCTGGTCCAAACTGCTCCCCACCCCAGAACTATAATGTCCAAGTGGGAAAATACCCCCCAGGAGAGCAGGAGGGGTTGGACATTTGTGCCGGTGGGACCCGGAGGGGACACGGGCTCAAGAATCAGAGTCCGCAACAGCTTTGACCTCTAGGTCTTCGTAGCCCTCATGCCAAGTGACACTGAGACCTCCCTTCCTTCTTCTCCCCTTCCCAACTAGGACACCCAGTCCCTTCCCACCATCCTCACCCCTGGAATAGTTTTTCCCTGTACCTTTCTCTCCTGGCTTTCAGCCTACCCTTCCCTGCTTTACTCTCTGTGTCTTTGTCTCCTTCTATTTCCTCTCACTCCCTCCCCTTCTCCTTCCCCACTTGCTCCCGCCCCCCCCCCTTCTTCTCTTCACGTGGTTAAATGGATTGACTAAGCGGGGTGAGTTTCCTGAAGCGCCCTTCACACTGCCTGGTATGAAGGACACAGAGTCCTACGCGCCCTTCCCCTTCGAGGCCGGCTCCGCAGGATCCCCCGGGACCGCGTGCCTGCAGGCCGGAGCTGAAAGAGCTGAACTCTCGGGAGCCCCGATGTAGGGCACTTTGCAGGAAGGCGCCTTCGGAGCAGTCGGGCCAGGAAGTCCAGTGGGCAGCGCCCTGGGCCAGGACCGGCGCCTGAGGCCCTGTCCTGCAGCCTCCTCCCTTCCCTCGACCTCTGGGCCCTCCTCGACCCTCTCCTTCCGGCCTCCTTTCCTCTTCTAACCCCCGCCTCCGGCTCCGCAGCCCTCTCTCTGCGTCCACAAGGCCAAGCCCTCCACTCCAGGCTGGTGTCTCAGAGCCTGAGCCCCTCCGCCGCTCCTGATTGGCCCTGTGCTATGGCCACGCCTCCTCTGGCCACGCCCCTCCGCCAGACCCCGCCCACCCAGCTCTGCGGGGGGCGGGAGTGGTGCTGGTGGTTTCTGTTCATTCTGTTCATTCTGTCCCTCCCTTTCTTCCCGTCTCGCATAGTCTTCCATTCCGTCCGGGATTTTCTGGGCTCTTAATGTAAAGGTCATGTCCACGGCAGTGTTGCCCCACGCCCTACCCCCCACGTAGCCTTCTGTGAGCTGCGGGGGAGCAGGAGGGAGAGAGGAGAGAGGGTAAGAGGGAGTGGAAGAGAGAGACACACACACAGAGGCCTTGGGGGGCAGCAGGGGCTAGAAACAGTACAACCAAATGCTATGAGGGCCAGTGGTGCAGACGGGGGACCTCTGTGGTGCAGTGGGAAGAGCCCAGGTCAGGTGTCAAAGCCAGTGTTCAAATCGCGCTTCTGCCTCTTAGTGTTTGTGTAACTACTTGGGCCTCAGTTTCCTTACGTGTAAATCGGAGAGAATTAGCACTTACGTAGGCAGGTGTTAGGGAACCCTAATCCATAGGAGACTAGAAGTAAATAACATCTGCTCTATTTCCTCCCAGATACCTCCCCTCCAGCTGTGGGTGGGTCAGGGCTCTGGCTATCGCTGGTGCCTGGTGATCAAGGTCAGAAAGGTCACCTGCTTGGTAGCTGGTTTCCGCCTTGGCTCTAAGCTGGTCCTGGTTGTGGCTGGCGCCCAGTCCTGCCCAGTCCTGCCTGACCCTCTGTTCTTTCCCAAAGAGGCTCTGGGGAAGTGTCCAGGGCAAGAGAGACAAGAGGGAGGGAGGTGGAGGGCAGATTCTACACTGAGAAAGCATGATAGACAAGTTCCGGGTGCTGCCACACATGATGTTCCATGAAGTCTTCCCCGCCCCCAGCTCAGAAGACACTGTGAGTGAATGAGTGAGCGAGTAAGTGAATGAAGGGACATGAATGAATGAAGTGAGGAAGGGACAATGATGTCGCTAAATCAGATGGTATATGCAAGGTACCTGGCATGTGCCTGGCACACAGCCCTCAAAAATGTCTCTCCCTTCCCTGCTGCCTCCTTGGCTTTCTCCCCTCCCTTTGTTGGCACAAAACATGGCATAATGGAAAGAGCGTGTAGTTTAGAGTCAAAAACACCTGGCTATACTTCTTGGTTCTTTCACTCATTGACCCATGACTTGGAGCAAGTCACTTAACTTCCCTGTGCCTCAGTTTCCTCGTCTGTAAAAAGGGACTGATGACATTTCAGGGTGGATGAGGATCCATGAAATAGATAAGGATAGGCCTTGAAAAAACAGAGCATGTTCCATAGTATTATCCCTCCTTCCTTGTGGCCACTTGCTTGCCTCTAGCTTCTCCCACCTCTGGGCTCAGCACAATGGGCATGACCCATGAGAGATTACAATCGCAACCTGCTTTCCTCACTCCCCTACCCACTCCTTACCACCCCGTGATGCCATTCACGGAGGCTGCAGTGTGGCTCAATGCCAAGGCCTGGCCTGGCCCGCCAACTCCTCATGTCCATGAAGCTCCAATCCAGACTTCGTTCTCTTCAGTTAAACCGCTTGGTCTCAAAGCCTCTGCCCCTAAGCCTCAGTTTGTAGGAACACCCTATGAATAGCTTTGATTAGAAAGAAAAGCCAGCATTGGGTACCAGAGCTGCTCGGCACTGCCCTGCATCCATCAGGGAAAAGATGCCAATCTAACCCAGAGCTGTTTCCTGAGAGACTGAGTACAGTGGGGAGGAGCAGGCAGGTGGGCCCCAGCCAGGGCTTGGCAGCTGCTGACGCCCAACCCTAAAGAGGCTGCCCCTGCATTGGTTCATGGCTCTTCCTGGCTTGTCTGTGCATTCTTGCACCAGTCCCAAGAATTACACACCTCTTCCCATTGGGATCAACACACTGGGTCTCAACAGGACTGGTGTGCCAGCGTTTTGTGGAAGAAGGGCATCAAAAGGCAGAGAAAAGGGCAGTCCGGGTGGCTCAGCGGTTTAGCACCACCTTCGGCCCAGGGCGTGGTCCTGGAGACCCGGGATCTAGTCCCACATCCGACTCCCTGCATGGAGCCTGCTTCTCCCTCTGCCTGTCTCTGCCTCTCTCTCTCTCTCTCTCTCTCTCTCTCTCTCTGTGTGTGTGTGTGTGTGTGTCATGAATAAATAAATAAAATCTTAAAAAAAAAAAGGCAGAGAAAGAAGCGGCAGCATCAGGAGGAGTGACAGGGCCATCCTCAGTCCAGCCTTTACTCACTGGAGACTAAAAGCCTTCCTACCTCCAGAAGTATTACTGTGGCCTCGACTTTCCCCCAATGGACACACATACACATGTGCACACACTCCACTCCAAAAAGCTCTTCAAGGGAAAATATTTGGAAGGAGACTTTAACATCATTTTCTGAGTTACAGACCTCTTTGAGAATCTAATGAAAGCCACATCCTTTTCCCAATTAAGATGCACATATACACTAATTTTTTCATCTAACTTCAGAGTCTCTATGAACCTTTAAAGTTTCCACTAGACTGAGATTAAGAATTTCCCATCAGATCCAACCTCTTCATTTTATTATAAAGACACAAAGGCTGGGGCACCTGGGTGACTCAGCTGGTTAGGCATCTGACTTTTGGTTCCTGCTTAGGTCATGATTTCAGGGTCCTAGGATCAAGCCTTAGGGCCTGCACTTGGCATGGAGTCCACTTGTCCCTCTCTTTCTACTCCTCCCTCAGCTCACTCTCTCTCATATATTAAAAAAAAATCTTTAAAAAAATAGGGACAGCTGAGTGGCTCAGTCAGTTAAGCATTTGCCTTTGCCTTTGTCTTTGGTTCACATCATGATCCTGGGGTCCTGGGATTGAGCCCTGAGTCGGGGGGACCTACTTGGCAGGGAGCCTCCTTCTCCCTCTCTTCCTCCCTCTCCTCCTCACTCACGATCTCTGCCTTTCTCAAATAAATACATTTTTAAACATCTTTTAAAAAAATAAAAAAATATTTTTTTTAATTTTTAAATCTTTTTTTAAAAACTTAAAAAAAAAAAAGAAAGAAAAGACACGAAGGCTTAGAGAAAGCAAGTGACATGCCTGTGGTTACACAGCAAATTAGTAGCAGAGCCCAGTGTGAAGTTAGTGCTCCAGACTACTGGTTCACTGTCCTTTCCACCCCCCCCCCCCCCGCCCCGGGTATCTCTCCCTCTTTTTTCTCCCTATGGTTCCCTTCTTGATCAGTCCTCTGCTAGGGCCCAGCACAGTCCAAGCACAAACACCGTATGTCCATTAAATGTGGTTATCAGGCCACAGAAAAGCTTAGCCAACTTCATTTAACTGGCTCCTCACTGTAGAACCAGAGCAGATATGGTTTGGTTCCCTGGATGTGGGAGGGGGCTGGATCAAGGACTGGTCTCTTCTAGGCTGTTCCAGACTGTGAAGTCTCAGAGGTCCAATCTATACCAAATGAGGGCCCAAGAGAAGTGTCCTCGGGCTACAGAGCAGAGGACCTGAAGTGTGTCCAGCATTTCCTCTAAATGCCAGTCAAGACCTCAGCTTTTAACACCACCTTCAGCTGTCTCTGTTCCTCCTCTACTCTGGAACCCATGCTGGATCCCTAGTGCCATAGCATCAAATTCAGATTCCTAAAAAAATAAAATAAAATAAAAAATTCAGATTCCTTTCCTTGTTGTATCCTCTGCTTAGTATGAGCTCATCTCTACACTGGGCTCATTGCTCCCATCTTGTTCCCAGTTGGTGTGTGAGTGTGGGGAGGTGGGGAGGATCCCAGAGTAGGGTTCTTGCTCTGGCTCACCAGCTGTCTCTGCCCACCCCCCCCCAGGACTGCAGTGCAATGCATCCGTGGATCTCATTGGCACCTGCTGGCCCCGGAGCCCTGCAGGGCAGCTGGTGGTTCGACCCTGCCCCGCCTATTTCTACGGTGTCCGCTACAACACCACAAGTAAGGGAACCTGTGGAGGGTGGGCCATCTGCTGGGAGGCGGGACAGAATGGGGAGAGCTTGGGACTTGTTGGAGGTGGGGGGAACAATAATGACAATGACAATACTATAATACCTCTCGTGGATACAACCACCATTTACCAAAGGCCAGCTCTGTGCTCTTTACCGCCGATTCCCACAATACCCCTGGGCGATGCTACATGTAACCATATAGTTCTCATTATATACTGAGGCCTCCACGGCTCAGAGAGGTTAGGGAACTCGCCCAAGGTCACCAGCTGGTAAGAGGTGAAGCTGGAATTTGCCTGCAGGTCTGTCTGACACTTTCTTCGGCAATTGACAAACTGGTCAGGGATAAGCCTGCAACCACCCTATGAGGAAGGGCAGGGATCATCAGAATAGCCCCCACTTTGAGCTCAGAAAGATTAGGAGGTCTGTCCAGGGCCCCGCAGCCAGGAGGTGGGGGACCCAGTTTTAGAGCCACAGGCGGGGGGCTTAGCCTTACAAGCAGGCTCACAGGTCCGGTAGGGGTGAGGGGGGACTGCCCAGGGTCTTCTGGATACTTGATTCCCATGTAAACACCTTGCTACCCTGAGGCCCTGAGCCCCCACCTCCAGGCTTTGCAGCTCCTTGTTATACCACCTGTCACCCTCAGAATTAATTTGCTCACCCCTGTCAATGACTCACAGCTCCTGCTCCTGAAGAGAGAAACAGCTGCAGGCCAGGGGCCCTGTCCTATCTGAGGGAAAGGTGGGGGTCCCTAGGTGGGTTCTTGGGGTCCAGTGAGCCTGGGCTCAGAGGCCCAAGGTGGGGACCAAGGGTGCCCAGATACCAAGTAGTTGACTTGGAAACTTGCCAAGTAACCTTAATACATTTTCTCCCTCTCAGGGCCCTTTGGCCCCTGGTCTGACAATGGAGAGGGCTGGATGGCATGGCTTCTAAGACTTAGTTCAGCTTAGAACCCCCACGTTCCTCCTCCCGCCCCTCTGCTTTGCCAGCTAGATTAAGAACATTAGGGTTGGTAGCTGCAAACAAGAAGGGGCCGGAGGGCCCTGGGGAGGCACTGGGACTCGGCAGGAGGCTGGAACAGCCAGACCACACAGATTCATGTGTCTGCAACCACTTCTTGGACCCTAAGAGGAGGGTGGGGGACCCTGAGAGCAGGTAGGGGGAAGGGCAAGAGGACCTAAGAGAGCTTGGTGTGCACTGTCCACCAGCCTCCAGTTTAGTAGGCCCATTCTACAATCAGGAAATGGAGGCAGAGGTGACAGCTGCCCAAGGTCACAAAGTGTGGAGGCAGGGCCACAGCTGCACTCAGTGCGTGCATCCAGTCCTCCTGGAGCTCCCAGGGGCTGCTGCCTGGTGGGGGACAGAGGGGCTGCTCCCAGGAGGAGGCCCTTCTGTCTCTCCATGGCACTGGTCCTGTCGATTTCACCCCCAAAGTGACTTTCCCGTCTGAGCCAACTTTCTCATGGGATGGAGATCCCACGGGTGCACCACTGCCCTGGTCCAAGGCACCGGCTTTCTGATCCTGGTATCCCATCCTGGCATGCTCTTGCTTGGAGTCAATGCTCTCTGGCCCCCTATTGACTCCGTGGTTGAGTCCACACTCCTGAGTGGGGCCGGCCAGGCTCCCTGTGGCTGCAAGCCCTGCCTCTCCACGTGAGCTCGTGAGCTCTTGTCTCCAGGGGTGACTTGACATGACCCCAACAAAGACTTCAGTGCCTGGGCACGTGCTGCTCAATTAGCCAGCCCTGCCTTAAGCGGAAGCCAAGCATCCAGGGTTCTAGCCCCAGCTCCACCTGTAACTGGTTAAGGAGCCCCCTGCACTGCCCTTTCCAGGCCTGTTTCTCCACCTGCAGGATGGGGGAGAGGTTTGGGTGATATGCTCTCTCTGCTCCCTTGCTCTTCCCTCTCTGATCTCAGAAGAGCTGGGAGTGATGGTCCTTGGACGTGGACGCAGGGCTAGAAGACTCTCCCTCTGCAGGTGCCCCCCCAGTGCCAGGAAGATGAGGGACACACCCTGTAATCAGTAGTGCCTGGGAACCCAGAATTGTACCTAATCATTAGGCACTAATTAATTCATTTACTGATGAGGCGCTGCCAGGACTTCCAGGCCTTCTCCATAATGCCCTCCCTCCTGCTGCATCTGATCTTCAAAGGGATGGGAAGCTATTCCAAAAATATCCATTTTCCCGAGACTCTCTGGGAGGACTGCTCAGCTCAGCAATTAAAGACAAGGAGGTCGCATCCTCCCTGGCAACGACTTGCTGCGGGTGGGGCCTGCTTTTTCTTTCAAGATCACCTCCTCCCTTCCCACCAAAGCCTGCTCCCTCTGGATGACCTGGCCTGGGAGGGGATCCTGGCTCCTGCCCCACATGTGTGGTGCGAAAGGGGAGCTTGAGCCAACAGGGCATCTCCTGTACCCCCTTCCATTACCCCCTTTGAGAGGGATATGTAATGTGTCCAGAATCTTATATGACGTTATATAAGTAACAGTTCAAAGACAATAATAATGAAAATAATAGTGCATACCACGTGCCAGGTAGAGCTCCAAGCCCTCGGCACACTCAGCCACTGAGGCAGGAGCCGTTGTTAAGTCTATTCCTATCTTGCAGATAAGGAAGCCAAGAGGTTGTGTGACTTGCCCAAGGTCACACAGTTAAGAAGGAGTGGCACCAGGATTTGAACCTGGGCTACTTGGGTTGAGAGCCGTGCTCTTCACACTACTCCATGCTGCTTCTCTCGATGCAAGACCACCTCCCTATTTCCCTGCCCCCTACCTGTGCCTCTTCCAACCAGATCTCTGCCCAAAGTCCCTTTCTCTGCAGACATTCCAGAGTGGCCTGGTCCCAGGCACATCTGGTCTACAGAAGGTACACTGGATTCCCCTGGCTTCTTGCCTCCTCCCAGACCTTCCTGAAATCCCAGTCACTGAGCCCTCAGCCCTCTAGTAGCTTATCCCTCATTTAGCAATTAGGAGAGAATCAGCAGCTCCTTGGCCAACTCTGCCCAAGGGCTCAGCTCTGCTGGGAAAGGAAGCTGAGCAGAGCTTTAAAAATGCATTTAGCCTCATTTCCCCACTGGCATGCTGCAGCCTGAACCGCCTCTCAGCAGAGTGGCTAGGGAGCACGTTCCGTTAGAGAGGCCTCAGCCTTGTGGTCCTTGGGGCCAGACCATGGCTCCCTCTTTCCTGGTGGCAACAATAGCTCCCCCATCACCTTCCCCATCATCTCTCTCCTGTCCTGCTGCTGCCAGCATGGAGGCAGGCCCAGGCTGGACTGCTCCCTTGGGGGATCAGCTGGCCAAGCCCTTCCCCCTACAAATGACAGGAGGGGCCTCAGCGGCTCCGGAGGCTGGTGGGCTGAGGTCATTCTTGCAGCCCAGCAGCACTGAACTGGTCCCAGGGCACCCACTCTGTCTCCCGTGCAGTGTGCTGCCCCTGCCCAGGCTCCAGGTTCAGGGACTGGGACTCAAGCAGCTTCCCCAACCATCCTCAAACCCTGCTGGGGTGGGGATGTGGCGTGAGTCAGTGTGAGCCATGAAAAGGCCTGCAGCAAGGGGTTGGCTCAAGATTCAATTTCTCTTCTAGCCAGTGCTGCCTGGACTCAGGGCCAGAATGAACTCTAGGAAACATATTTAAAGCCACCAATGCCAGAGGGGTACAGGGTGGGGCAGGGTGACCTCTCCCAGCAAAGGAGAAAAGACTCCAGGTTTGGATCTCCCTTGGTCCCTTCCTTACTGGATTTTAGGGCCCTGGTGCCTGCTGGGGGTACAGGCAGGAGGGAGGGTGAGAAGGACCCCGGATGCAGTTCCAACCACCCCAGAGCCCTGAAGCCAGGCCTCATTTCAGAGCACAGGGCTCCTGCCCATCTCTCTAGAAGGCAACAGGTTCCGGGCCACAGTCCAGTTGGGTGGCTGCACAGACCCCTACACCTCCCTGGGCTGCCCTCCTGTCTTTCCCCCTAAGTGCCATGTGCCAGGCTGGGAGCTAGTTGTAGTGGATCCTGTGGGACCCACCCCTGTGACATCCCCCAGCACACTCCTGCCATGCATCATTTTCTGTCCTAAGAATCCCCCACATGACCCTCTAGCATAAATCCTACTGTTGGAGAAATGCCACCACAAGGCCCTTCCCCAACACCTGCCCTTTGAGGCCCACCCCATGTGAACACTATGTGAGGATCCCCCACGGGAAGCCTCACCACGGGTAGTCACCATATGAGACCATCATTTCAGTGTGCCACGTGAGCTGTCACCACACACCCTGCCACCATATCATGCCCAGCCTCGGCGAGGGAGCATTGACTCATCAGATCTCACCATCCTTCTGCTGCCGTGCGAGATGCCAAAATGGGACATTTCTCAGAAGGGCACCCACCACATAATCTGCTGCCATAGAAGGCCTTGCAAGGAAACAGCTCCAGCAAGCTGGTCAGGCCTGCTCATGAACCTATCCCATGGACATGATCACAGCAGCCTGGGTGGGCAGAACCATGGCCCCATGGGCAGGCACTGGGGCTGCCACTGAGCCCCTTACTGGGGCCAGTGGGCAGAAAGAGGCAAGAAGATGGGATAGTAGGAAGCCACTCTCCTTAGCTTCAACCAAGAGTCCCCCAGCAAGCAGGCCCTGTGTTGGCCCAGATGGATGGATAGATGGACGAACCAATGGACAGATGGATGCCTGGGTTGCTCTTTGGGAGAGGAGCCCATGGGTTACCCTGACTCTCTCTCCTTCTTCCAGACAATGGCTACAGGGAGTGCCTGGCCAATGGCAGCTGGGCCGCCCGCGTGAACTACTCCGAGTGCCAGGAGATCCTCAGTGGGGAGGTGAGGCTGTCCATGTGGTCGGTGGGTCAAGCCCCAGCTCAGGTCTGGGCCTGCTACGTGGGC